>NC_060080.1:41984687-42602031 GCF_922984935.1 Meles meles
TCTGGATGCAGGGTTGGAAGGATGGCTATGGATGGCTTTGACATTTGCAGCAGCAGCCATCAGATGATGGCATATTTGTTGTGATTTGGGGAGCAGCGGAATCAGCAGCTCACTTTTCTGAAACCAGCTCCAGAGATGGGTCCTAATTAGACTTACCTACTCATTGTATTCTCTTCTTCTGTCATGAATGTAGCAGGTGAATGCTAATCAATATTCCCAAACTTTATCATCATCTTTCAGTGTAGGTATTACTACATGGCAGCATTAAAATGAGAAAACTAGGGTGTGCTTAACACAAGGTCAGCTATCCAGGAACAGAGAGGGTTTTTAAAAAGAAGACTTAGTGAACAGAAAGAAAAAAATAGAACATAAAGACAGAAAAAGAGATGACAAGGGGAGCCAAGTTGTAATGGTAAACTAAGACATTTTGGAAAAGGAGGGAATAGTCTGTAATCCTCACAGTAAAGTCATTTAGAGCAAGAGCTTCGAAGTGTTCCTTTAAGTGGATCATTCATATATAATTGGTAATTTTTTTAAAGATCAGTTTTGGAAGTAGAGACAGTAAGGGGAAAACTGTAGAGTGGAAACAAATGGTGGAAATACAGCAATATTTTAACAAGATGGACAGTTTCAGAATAGGAGATAGCAGTCTTCTGGATAACTTAAAAGTACATTAAATCTAGGTTGAAGAGTCAGTATAGGAGTAGGCATTGAAAATCCAAGAAAAATGCTAGCTAGAGAAGCTAGGTTGGGGCATTTAATTATAGAAGACAGAGATGGCTAGTTCAGTAAAAAGGCATTTATTAAAGAATATTAGGTAAGCGAAACATTCATCTGGAGTGATGGAGAAACTAGTTACATCTGAGCTTATATGTGCAATCATCAGAAACATACTGGTGAACTAGCCGCATAAGGAAGCGATTGCTTCCACTCATCTTCAAACCAAAGCAAATCTGCCATGATCCAAAAGCTGCTGCTATAAAACCCAGACCCACAACCAGTTCCCAAACCACCATGCTGCCTCTGCCTCCACTCCACCAACACAAAATAAATAGCTGTCATGTCACAGGTAGCACACAAGCTGCAAGCTGCAAGAGTGTGTGTGTGTGTGTGTGTGTGTGTCCCTCCACATGGGAAAACAGACTATTTTCAAAATGTGGAGAGTTTTAGAAAATGGTGGGCAGCCACAAATGTTACATGGTCACCACAAAAATCCTAAAGAATGTGGAAAGAGAGGTCACTAAAGCCCAGCGGAATTAAAAACAAAAGGTATAGTGAAATTGATGACTTACATAATTCTTTATACTTTCAATAATACTTAATTTATTGTTTCTGATACATTAGTGACATGCATCACATGCTCCAAGCTCTAAAGTTTAAGTTGTTGCTAGCTTTTGGCATCCTATATTGGTCAAGCTTTTTGGTTTTCCAAGCATTTCATAATTGAGAATGAAAACAGGATGGTGGGAAGGGGTGGTCCTCTGCACCTTTCTGAGGATGTATAGCAGCTATGTGGTTCAGGACTTGGAAAATGAGGTTCCCAGGTGTGAGGGTGCATCCTGATTAGACTAAGTTAACCATAGTAGTCTCACCCCCATCATCAGTTGCTTTAACCAAGAAATAAATACAGGTAAACCCTTCTGGGTTTAGTTCACATATGCACAAATTTCAGTTACTACTATTTAGTAAAGTAACACCAGCTCCCCACCATTATGTCTTCTATAATTAAATTCCAGTTTCCTGGTATAACAATTATGAGTTAAGTACATGAAGTAAAAATTCTTTTGTTTCCTTTTCATCACACAAATCACTACATAAATAACAAATAGGCATCATGATCAGTGACCAACCACATCTCTTCCTTCAAAGTCTGTTGGCAACTGGTCGGTCCCTGCATATATGTTATTCAATTTGTGCACAAGTAGTAAAGTATATATTTGTGTTACCTCCTTATCTTTCAGCGGCAAACTCTCATAACATTTCATAAAAACTGGATAATTAAAAGAGAGGACTGGCTAACAAAAATCAAAGTCAGCAAAGAAACAAAGAGTGATAACACCAGAGGTGAAATTCAACAGAATATAAGTGGAGTTCCAACAAAACGACCTGGGAATGTTGACACCACTGCCACTGGGGAGATTCGAGATAGGCAACAGGGTAATTTAGTGAAGGTGAACTTATCAGTGTAAAGGAAGAAAGTGTTAGTCATGAAAAGATAAAGATGTCCCAGAAGAAATGACACCAGCAAAAAATCTTCCCACTAAAGGAACTCTCAAAATTAAAAGTGCAAAGGATAAAATGCTGGAAGCTGATCCAATCTTAGAAAGGAACAGCAATTCACCAAGGCATTAAAAAGTATTCTTTTCATCCTCTAAGTTATACTATGAGAAGAATGGAACACCAGCAATGTTCAAATTACCCTTGACACATTTTTTAAAAAAGAAATAAAACATTTCTGTTGTCAATGTTTCTAATATTTTAAATTATGGAATACTGTACTATGATATTCTAAATACAGGATGGTATACTGTTTTAAAATATTATATACTGTGATATAGTAAATTAATTTTACTATTTTTATTGCCCTATATATTTATAATTAACTGCAAGGTAGTTTTTAGTATTATGACAAAAAAAATTAAAGGCCATGGAGCAATCATCAATTTTCCCATCGATTATTAATTTCAGTTTGCAGTGGTTTCAGTTTGCAGGGAGCACCACTATAATCCCATCTGTAGAAGCAAAAGCTCCCTGCAATTGCCATTCCACCCCAAATAGATATATGGTCACCAATTATCCAGATCACAGGAAGAGGAAATAAGGAGAGGACAATTCTACAGCACAACGCACCTGGATTTAAAACACATTAAAAGAAACAGGGAAGAGATTCACTAACTCCACACAGACACAAGATGGATTGCAGAGAAAAAATTTCTTTGTGCATCTTAAAGGTAGATTTCGAAGGGTTTTTTTGGAGGGTTAAAAACAGTTTATGAAAAAAAAATGCTATAGGAAATATGGATAGGTGAAAAATAAAAAAGGTCCTGTCTGCATGCAGATGAGACCAAAGAAATATAAGCAAAACTTAGATCTGCTCTGATAGAAACCCATGGGAAGGAAAAGATTAACGGAGAATACCACCTCATCTAAGAAGGTTGAGTGAAGGCGTGATATTATCCTTAACATGTGAGTGTTTCAGCGGACTATCAGAAGGAACTAGACAGAGATACCCTCTAGGTAGTGATTTCCAGGAGCAGATAAGAATACATCAAATTTGAGGGGGGTCAAGATGGCGGAGAAGTAGCAGGCTGAGACTACATCAGGTAGCAGGAGATCAGCTAGATAGTGTATCTAAACATTGCAAACACCTACAAATCCAATGGGAGATCGAAGAGAAGAACAGCAATTCTAGAAACAGAAAATCAACCACTTTCTGAAAGGTAGGAATGGCGGAGAAGGGAATACAAAGCAATGGGAAGATAGACCGTAGGGGGAGGGGCCGGCTCCCGTAAGCGGCAGAGCAATGGAGCACAAAATCAGGACTTTTAAAAGTCTGTTCCACTGAGGGACATCACTCCAGAGGCTAAACCGGAGTGAAGCCCATGCGGGGTCAGTATGGCCCCAGGTCCCGCAGGGTCACAGAAGGATCGGGGTGTTGGAGTGTCGCAGAGCTCACAGGTGTTAGAACAGGGAAGCCAGCTACAGAGACAGAGCCGAGGAGGGAGCTCTCAGCTCGGGGTTACCTTGAACGGGTCACAGGCTGGGTGAGCTCAGAACACAGCCAGAGGCCGGGAGACAGGAGTGATTGGGCGCTGTTCTCTGAGGGTGCACTAAGGAGTGGGGCCCCGAGCTCTCAGCTCCTCCACGCTGGAGACTGGGAGGCCACCATTTTCATTCCCGTCCTTCGGAACTCTACGGAAAGCGTTCAGGGAATAAAAGCCCCCGAAAGCAAACCCGAGCGGATTACTTAGCCTGGTCCCTCGGCCCTGGTAAGGGCGGTGCAATTCCACCTCTGGCAAAGACACTTGAGAGTCACTACCACAGGCCCCTCCCCCAGAAGATCAACAAGAAATCCAGCCAGGACCAAGTTCACCTACCAAGGAGAGCAGGTTCAATACCAAGGAGAGAAGCGGAATTTCAGAGGAGGAGAAAGCAAAGCACGGAACTCATGGCTTTCTCTCCGTGATTCTTTAGTCTTGCAGTTAATTTAATTTTTTTTTCTTTTTCAATTTTTTTTCTTCCTCTGATAAATTTTTTTTAACTTTTACCATTTTCTTTTTTAACATTTTTAAATAGTTTATCTAATATCTATATATCTATATATATATTTATATTTTTTCTTTATTTGTTTTCTTTTTTAAATTTTTTCTTTTTTTTTTCTGAACCTCTTTTTTATCCCCTTCCTCCCCCTCATGATTTGGGGTCTCTTCTGATTTGGTTAAAGTGCATTTTTCTGGGGTCTTTGCCACCCTTTTAGTATTTTAATTGCTCCTTCATATACTCTTATCTGGACAAAATGACAAGGTGGAAAAATTCACCACAAAAAAAAGAACAAGAGGGAGTACTGAAGGCTAGGGACCTAATCAACACAGACATTGGTAATATGTCAGATCTAGAGTTCAGAATGACAATTCTCAAGGTTCTAGCCAGGCTCGACAAAGGCATGGAAGATATTAGGGAATCCTTCTCTGGAGATATAAAAGCCCTTTCTGGAGAAATAAAAGAACTAAAATCTAACCAAGTTGAAATAAAAAAAAGCTATTAATGAGGTACAATAAAAAATGGAGGCTCTCACTGCTAGGATAAATGAGGCAGAAGAAAGAATTAGTGATACTGAAGACCAAATGACAGAGAATAAAGAAGCGGAGCAAAAGAGGGACAAACAGCTACTGGACCACCAGGGGAGAATTTGAGAGAGAAGTGACACCATAAGATGAAACAACATTAGAATAATTGGGATTCCAGAAGAAGAAGAAAGAGAGAGGGGAGCAGAAGGTATATTGGAGAGAATTATTGGAGAGAATTTTCCTAATATGGCAAAGGGAATAAGCATCAAAATCCAGGAGGTGCAGAGAACACCCCTCAAAATCAACAAGAATAGGTCCACACCCCGTCACCTAATAGTAAAATTTAGAAGTCTTAGTGACAAAGAGAAAATCCTGAAGCAGCTCGGGAAAAGAAGTCTATAACATAAAATGGTAAAAATATTAGCTTCCAGGACAAACACAAACTGAAAGAATTTGCAAACACCAAACCAGCTCTACAGGAAATATTGAAAGGGGTCCTCTAAGCAAAGAGAGAGCCTAAAAGTAGTAGATCAGAAAGGAACAGAGACAATATACAGTAACAGTCATCTTACAGGCAATACAATGGCACTAAATTCATATCTCTCAATAGTTACCCTGAATGTTAATGGGCTAAATGCCATAATTAAAAGAAACAGGGTATCAGAATGGGTTAAAAAAACAAAACCCATCTAAATGTTGCCTACAAGAAACTCATTTTAGACGCGAAGACACCTCCAGATTTAAAGTGAGGGGGTGGAAAACAATTTACCATGCTAATGGTCATCAGAAGAAAGCTGGGGTGGCAATTCTTATATCAGATCAATTAGATTTTAAGCCAAAGACTATAATAAGGGATGAGGAAGGACACTATATCATATTCAAAGGGTCTGTCCAACAAGAAGCTATAACCATTTTAAATATCTATGCCCGTAACGTGGGAGCAGCCAACTATATAAACCAATTAATAACAAAATCAAAGAAACACATCAATAATAATACAATAATAGTAGGGGACTTTAACACTCCCCTCACAGAAATGGACAGATCATCCAAGCAAAAGATCAACAAGGAAATCAAGGCCTTAAATGACACACTGGACCAGATGGACATCACAGATATCTTCAGAACATTTCATCCCAAAGCAACAGAATACACATTCTTCTCTAGTGCACATGGAACCTTCTCCAGAATAGATCACATCCTGGGTCACAAATCAGGTCTCAACCGGTATCAAAAGATTAGGATTATTCCCTGCATATTTTCAGACCACAATGCTCTGAAGCTAGAACTCAATCACAAGAGGAAATTTGGAAGGAACCCAAATACATGGAGACTAAACAGCATTCTTCTAAAAAATTAATGGGTCAACCAGGAAATTAAAGAAGAATTGAAAAAATTCATGGAAATAAATGATAATGAAAACACAATGGTTCAAAATCTGTAGGACACAGCAAAGGCAGTCCTGAGAGGAAAATATATAGTGGTACAAGCCTTTCTCAAGAAACAAGAAAGGTCTCAAGTACACAAACTAACCCTACACCTAAAGGAGCTAAAGAAAGAACAAGAAAGAAACCCTAAACCCAGCAGGAGAAGAGATATCATAAAGATCAGAGCAGAAATCAATGAAATAGAAACCAAAAAAAACACAATAGAACAAATCAACGAAACTAGGAGCTGGTTCTTTGAAAGAATTAATAAGATTGATAAACCCCTGGCCAGACTCATCAAAAAGAAAAGAGAAAGGACCCAAATCAAGAAATCATGAATGAAAGAGGAGAGATCACAACTAACACCAAAGAAGTACAGACAATTATAAGAACATACTATGAGCAACTCTACGCCAACAAATTTCACAATCTGGAAGAAATGGATGCATTCCTAGAGACATATAAACTACCACAACTGAACCAGGAAGAAATAGAAAACCTGAACAGGCCCATAACCAGTAAGGAGATTGAAACAGTCATCAAAAATCTCCAAACAAAAAAAAGCCCAGGGCATGACGGCTTCCCAGGGGAATTCTACCAAACATTTAAAGAAGAACTAATTCCTATTCTCCTGAGACTGTTCCAAAAAATAGAAATGGAAGGAAAACTTCCAAACTCATTTTATGAGGCCAGCATCACCTTGATCCCAAAACCAGACAAAGATCCCACCAAAAAAGAGAACTACAGACCAATATCCTTGATGAACATAGATGCAAAAATTCTCACCAAAATACTAGCCAATAGGATTCAACAGTACATTAAAACGATTATTCACCACGACCAAGTGGGATTTATTCCAGGGCTGCAAGGTTGGTTCAATTTCCGCAAATCAATCAATGTGATACAACACATTAATAAAAGAAAGAACAAGAACCATATGATACTCTCAATAGATGCTGAAAAAGCATTTGACAAAGTACAGCATCCCTTCCTGATCAAAACTCTTCAAAGTGTAGGGATAGAGGGCACATACCTCAATATTATCAAAGCCATCTATGAAAAACCCACTGCAAATATCATTCTCAATGTAGAAAAACTGAAAGCTTTTCCACTAAGGTCAGGAACACGGCAGGGATGCCCATTATCACGAGTGCTATTCAACATAGTACTAGAAGTCCTAGCCTCAGCAATCAGACAACAAAAGGAAATTAACGGCATCCAAATCGGCAAAGAAGAAGTCAAACTATCACTCTTCGCAGACGATATGATACTATATGTGGAAAACCCAAAAGACTCCACTCCAAAACTGCTAGAACTTGTACAGGAATTCAGTAAAGTGTCAGGATATAAAATCAATGCACAGAAATCAGTTGCATTTCTGTACACCAACAACAAGACAGAAGAAAGAGAAATTAAGGAGTCAGTCCCATTTACAATTGCACCCAAAACCATAAGATACTTAGGAATAAACCTAACCAAAGAGGCTAAGAATCTATATGCAAAAAACTATAAAGTACTCATGAAAGAAATTGAGGAAGACACAAAGAAATGGAAAAATGTTCCATGCTCCTGGATTGGAAGAACAAATATGTCTATGCTACCTAAAGCAATCTACACATTTAATGCAATCCCTATCAAAATACCATCTATTTTTTTCAAAGAAATGGAACAAATAATCCTAAAACTTATATGGAACCAGAAAAGACCTCGAATGGCCAAAGGAATATTGAAAAACAAAGCCAAATTTCGTGGCATCACAATTCCGGACTTCAAGCTCTATTAAAAAGCTGTCATCATCAAGACAGCATGGTCCTGGCACAAAAACAGACATATAGATCAATGGAACAGAATAGAGAGCCCAGAAATAGACCCTCAACTCTATGGTCAACTAATCTTCGACAAATCAGGAAAGAATGTCCAATGGAAAAAAGACAGCCTCTTCAATAAATGGTGCTGGGAAAATTGGACGGTCACATGCAGAAAATGAAATTGGACCATTTCTTTACACCACACACGATAATAGACTCAAAATGGACGAAGGACCTCAATGTGAGAAAGGAATCCATCAAAATCCTTGAGGAGAACACAGGCAGCAACCTCTTCGACCTCAGCCGTAGCAACATCTTCCTAGGAACATTGGCAAAGGCAAGGGAAGCAAGGGCAAAAATGAACTATTGGGAATTCATCAAGATCAAAAACTTTTGCATAGCAAAGGAAAAAACCAAAAGACAACTGACAGAATGGGAGAAGATATTTGCAAACGACATATCAGATAAAGGGCTAGTATCCAAAATCTATAAGGAACTTAGCAAACTCAACACCCAAAGAACAAACAATCCAATCAAGGAATGGGCAGAGGACATGAACAGACATTTCTGAAAAGAAGACATCCAGATGGCCAACAGACACATGAAAAAGTGCTTCACATCACTTGGCATCAGGGAAATACAAATCAAAACCACAATGAGATATTCCCTCACACCAGTCAGAATGGCTAAAATTAACAAGTCAGGAAATGACAGATGCTGGCGAGGATGTGGAGAAAGGGGAACCCTCCTACACTGTTGGTGGGAGTGCAAGCTGGTGCAACCACTCTGGAAAACAGCATGGAGGTTCCTCAAAATGTTGAAAATAGAACTACCCTATGACCCAGCAATTGCACTACTGGGTATTTACCCTAAACATACAAATGTAGTGATCCAAAGGGGCACGTGCACCCGAATATTTATAGCAGCAATGTCTACAATAGCCAAACTATGGAAAGAACCTAGATTTTCATCGACAGATGAATGGATAAAGAAGAGGTGATATACATACACAATAGAATACTATGCAGCCATCAAAATAAATGAAATCTTGCCATTTGCGATGATGTGGATGGAACTAGAGGGTATCATGCTTAGTGAAATAAGTCAATCAGAGAAAGACAACCATCATATGATCTCCCTGATATGAGGACGTGGAGATGCAACATGGGGGGTGAGGGGGGTAGGAGAAGAATAAATGAAACAAGATGGTATTGGGAGGGAGACAAACCATAAGTGACTCTTAATCTCACAAAACAAACTGAGGGTTGCTGGGGGTGGGGGTTGGGAGAGGGGGGTGTGGTTATGGACATTGGGGAGGGTATGTGCTATGCTGAGTGCTGTGAAGTATGTAAACCTGGCGATTCACAGACCTGTACCCCTGGGGATAAAAATACATTATATGTTTATTTAAAAAATTAAAAAAAAATTAAAAAAAAGAGAATACATCAAATTTGGGACAACTGGGTCACTCTGTAAGTTAAGCATCTGACTCATGATTTTGGCCCAGGTGGTGATTTCAGGGTTGTGAGATGGTGCCCTAGGTCAGGGTCTGTGCTCAGCATGGAGTCTGCCTGAGATTTTCTGTTTCTCTGCCTCTGCCTCTGTTCATGCTCTCTCTCTCAAATTAAATAAACAAAATCTTAAAAAAAAAAAAAGACCACATCTAAATTGAAAAAAGTTATTGGACTAAATGAATCTCCTGGACCAACACATGATCCTACGGGCATTTCCAATTAGAAAATCTAAAAAAAGCATATTTAAAATTTTGATTACAGTGAATGCTACATGAAGACAATAAACAACCTGGGTCTTGTGCATGTAATGTCTAAGCCTCCCAAACCTGCATTACCCACCCTCTTTAAAAGCACACAGTCAGTGGTATTTTTGTCACAACAGCCAGAACAGACTAAGATGACCAGAGGGCAATCTGGCCTTGAGGCTGGGGTTGGTCCACCTGGCTTTTATGGGTTCTTAAAAACCCCAGAATTCTATGTCAGACCTAATGGGAGGAGATTTAAGGTTTCAATTGAAAAAGAAATCCTTCTAAAGTAAGGTGGGCAAAAGAAAATGTGCAGCTTCTCCTGTCTCTGTGCAGCTCTACAGAGAAACTTCTGGTACCTTCCTTGGGGAGAGATTAGGGAGATTTTTCTCCTGAAGGAATTGAGGATGGGAAATTTCAACAGGTTCTTGCTCTGTAACCATGATTGTTGTATCACTGAACTGAACGCAGAGGCCACAGGATGAGTTTTGTGTTCTGGCGTGGCTTTGTCTTTTGAGGATCTCACGTAAGTCACTCACTGCCCTTCTCCATCCATGTGGTGGAGAGTCGGTAACGGCTAGTGGCTAGTAAACCTGCCTCAGTAACATGCCGTGAAGATGCTGTGGGGCACTATGAATGAAATAAAAGTACCACCACCACCAAAAAAAAAAAAAAAAAAAAGCATCCATTTCTGATAGGATTATTTTTCTTTCTTCCTTTATTTATCGTGTGTGTGTGTGTGTGTGTGTGTGTGTAAAAGTGATTTTGAAAAATATTAACATTCTTGACTGGAAAATGAGGAAACTGAGGTTTTTCACAAGTTGAACAGGAAACATGGGGTCATCAATTTACTTGAAGTGTGGAACTGGAAAAGGATAGGGTCCTACATTCATAGTAAAAGCTGTACAAAAAAGTCAGGGAAAATAAGAAAACTTAAAATGATCATTATAAGGGGTGCCTGGGTGGCTCAGTCAGTTAGGCATCTGCCTTTGGCTCAGGTCATGATCCCAGAGTCCTGGAATTGAGCCCCACATTGGGCTCCCTGCTCAGCAGAAAGCCTGATGCTCCCTCTGCTTGTGCTCTCTCAATCTCTTTGCCAGATGAATAAATAAAATCTTTAAAAAAGATGAAGGATTACCTCATCACTTCTATAAAAAGAAGTCTTACTTTCCACTGGTTTTTTACTATTTCTATTTTAAGATGATTCTGTCAGTGAAGTCAGTCAGAGTTGGGGCAAAGTTTGGGGTTTCACTCAAAGGGTTTTATTAGCGAAAATTAGTGTTATTCCTGAGATGATCGCATTGTACTAATGCTTAAAAAGTTATTATTCATTTAATAAATCATTAATCAACATTTATTCTATTTAAGTCATGTTTTGGACATCTTATAACTAAAACATTAAAAGAATAACAGAGATTCACATCACATTCAGAGGTACTTACAATGATGGGGTATTTACAGATGTTGAAAATATAATGAAGTGCCCTGTAGGCAAAATTAAATAATTTAGAGAGAGAACTTGTCTGTGATTTCAGAACTTTCAGAGAAAGTTTCACTTTTAATCAGGTTTTTTGTTTTGTTTCGTTTGGGGAATGGATTCTTAGTTATATTAACAGATGAAAAAACTCCATTACTTTTGAGGTAAAGAATTCTAGACTCTAGCTTTTGTTTCAAAAAACATTCACAGATTTTGGGTTAATTTAACATAAGTAAAACTTCAGCATGATGCTAAGGAAATCCAACAGATAAACTGTTTCTCTTAACAAATATCATTAATTGATTTCCCAGGAATTTAGGAAATAAGAACAGGCCACCTGCCTTTCTTTCCAGATATATACCCAGAAGAATGTAAAACCTTGCACACAAATGTTTGTAGCAGAACTATTTACAATATTCAAATGATAGAAACAATCAAAATGTCCATTATCTGATGAACATATAAACAAAATTTGACATATCCCCACAATGGAACACTATTCATGCATAAAAGGAATGAAATACTGGGGCATGGACCAACTTGGATGAAACTCCAAAAGAAGTGTGCTAAGTGAAAGATACCAGACCTAGAAGGTTATATCCTATATCATTCCATTTATATGAAATATCTAGATTAGGTAAGCCCATAGGGACAGAAAGCAGATTGGTGATTGCTAGCAACGGGGAGTGGAGAATAGAAGGTGACTGCTTAATAGGCATGTAGGTTTCTTTTGGGATAATGAAAATATTTTGGAACTTGATAGAGGTGATGCCTATCCAACATTGCAAATGCAGTAAATGCTACTGAATTTCACATTTTAAAATGATTAATTATGTTATGTGCATTTCACTTGAATAAGGACTATTAGATATTCACAGACATATGCAGTTATATACATACACACACAAACTAGATTTTTCATACATTTAATGCATGGCTTTCCTTTGTACACCTGCTGTTTCTCTTCCTCAAGCCCATCTACATTAAAACATTGTCTATCACACATTCTAGAGGATTTGAGGTAATTCTTTCCTAAGGTTCTTTTCTACTCTGAGACTCTGGGATTTTGTAATTTGTACCTAAAGACAACATCTGACCTGCAAGTAATAGCAGGACTTTCACTTAACCCTTCTTCAATTTTCTCACCATGTGTCTAATTGTCTTATTCCCCCTGAACCTCTGCATCCTATCAATCACTACATTCTCTTATTTATACTGACAAAGTGTTTTCCAGTCATCCCCATATTCATGTATCCCAAACCATCTGGTTAGTTCAAGTCCTCACCTACATCATTGCCACCATTCATACCATTTCCACCAGGTTCTACTTCACATTCAGGGTTCTGTCTCCTATTTTGTTTTTAAGAAAATTAAGCTACCAAATTTCCAGAGAAAATTATAGTGAAAGGCTGTGTGGGCACCATCCACAATAAGACTGTTTTATTGTATGTGCATAATTTTTGTAAAGAAAGGTGATTAAGATTGAATTCCTTTTTATAAACCTCTCCAGTTCTTTCCATTCCTCCCTACACAGAGACCATGCAGGAATATTTTGAATATAGTTCTAATCTATATGTTTATATTTTTAGCACAAATATGAAACCATTATGAAAATATTAGGGCCTTAGGAATTAAAAAAGTATTAGAAGTTAAAACACTAAATGCATGACTTTACAATGTAGTTTTTTTGTTGATGCAAATTTTTGAGATTTATCTTTAGTCTTTCAAGTTTATTGCTTTTGACAGCTTTAAGATCCGCCACAGTGTGAAATAGCACAATGTGTTTTTCTTTTCTTATGAAAAGAATTTAGATTATTTTTATTATATGCAATGGTGAAAAGAAGAACCCTGCATGTGTGAACAGGAATTATACAGATTAATATTTAACTTGATGTTTCACTGAAACATGATAGAATAAATATACACCCAACTTTATGGATTTTGGAAAAGTTCTCCACAAATCAGTTTCCATCTATCCACATGTGTTCCTGGGTCAATGTCATGTTGCATTCTCTAGTTCTCCTTTTCAAAAGATTCTGTTTTCTGAATTTTTAAAACTTAATGATTATTGGCATCTCCTGGGTAACTGTATATTTCCCAGTTTCTTTGTATTTCTGAGATGAACCCTACCTTGCCATGGTTTTTAATATATCTCTAGGTAAAATTAATACTATTTTCATAGTACCCATGCATGCATGTCTTTGTATTAGTGAGATTAGCTCTATTTAGTTTGTATTTTACTATCCTATTTTTATTTTGCTATCATGGTTAGAGTAGTCTCATAGAAGATTTGGGCAGTGTTGCTTCTTTTGATTTCTTTGGATTGCATATTACCACTTACCTTAAAAGTTTTATGTAATTTGCCTCTAACTTTCTGGGCCTACTATCTATTCTGAAGGAAGATTTTTAAAAGGCTTTTAAATTTTTTTTAAGCAAACCTTATACCCAGCGTGGGGCTCAAACTTAACAACTCTGAGATCAAGAGTCACACGCTCCAGCTACTGAGCCAGCCAGGCACTCCTGAAGGAAGAGGGTTTTGCTATAAATTTTATATATTTTAGTAATTTCCAGTTTTCCATTTCTTCTTTTTTTATTTTATTTTATTTTATTTATTTGACAGAGAGAAATCACAACTAGGCAGAGAGAGAGAGGAGGAAGCAGGCTCCCTGTGGAGCAGAGAGCCTGATGTGGGGCTCGATCCCAGGACTCTGGGATCATGACCTGAGCCGAAGGCAGAGGCTTTAACCCACTGAGCCACCCAGGCGCCCCTCCATTTCTTCTTGAAGTCATTTTTTTCACTGTAATTGTTCACTTCATCTAGATTTGCACAAATGTTAACTCAATCTTATATTAATTTATTAGCATCTTAGTTCCTGTGGTGTAGTTCATAAAGTTTGCTGCTGTATTAGTTTGTTGTGTTTATTCTCTGACATTTATGTGTGTGCTTATCTATTCACGTACATAAATGGCCGCATTCAGCCATCCTGTGTAATCCCTGGGTTGTAGAGGTAATGCAAGGGATATTGGCAGGGTACTACTCAGATTTCTGACTTTTCTGGGCTCTATGATATTCACTGTTCTGGTAGCAATTTGAACTTTACTGTTTATTTGAATAACAATCTAAGACTTCCTATTTTTCGAAGTCCTATAAAAATTTAGCACATACAGTTTTAAATTCTGTAACTGAGACTCTGATCTCTTGGCTTGGTTTCCTGCCTCATCCCATCCTATACCACACTGCCCCATGTGCCTCCTAGATGCTGTTGTACACGTTTTTCAGATGCAAACTATTATTTCCCAGGTTCCAAGTTCAGGCAGGGTGTCAAATTCCAAGCCAGCATCTTCAGCTTCTGTTTCTGTCCTAGGAGGGCATGAACACTCTCACTTTCTTAAAAAATTTTTTAAATTAACATAAAATGTATTATTAGCCCCAGGGGTACAGGTCTGTGAATCATCAGGCTTACACACTTCACATCACTCACCATAGCACATACCCTCCACAATGTCCATAACCCACCACACTCTCCTTACCCCCCTTCCCCCTGCAACCCTCAGTTTGTTTTATGAGATTAAGAGTCTCTTATGGTTTGTCTCCCTCCCAATCCCATCTTGTTTCATTTATTCCTTTCCTACCCCCAAGCCCCCCATGTTGCCTCTCAACTTTCTCATATCAGGGAACACTCCCACTTTTAAGTTATAGGTTCCTTTTCTATTTTTGCTGCTTGGACGTAAGTTTTCCTTGCTTTCATGCTTGGCTAAGTCTTTATAATTAATTTATCTCCCACTTAAGTAGCACACTTACATCTTGACAAGACTTGATAGGACTTCCAAAATCAAGATACTCTACCATTTCATTTTTTAGACATTTCCTTAAATATCCCGATTAATGCACTTTTCTTTGATCTTTTATTTATTTGCAACTTACATATTCTCACACATGACATTCTTCCTGATCAGGTTCCAACCCAATTGTCCTGCCAAGGCATCCCTATTCTGCAGGCACTCCATATCCTGGTCATAGAAATTGTTCACTGAGAATACCCCTAAACATTTGCATATGCTCTTTTCTCATCCTGAAATGATTTCTTCTCTTCTTGTATGATGTACCCCTTTAATATTCATTTCTAATTCCTTATCTTTTATAAAACCATAACTTATTTAATCCTGTCATGTTATTTCATGTATCAGTTTCCTCATATCTAATTTATAGCAGTTAATATATTTATTGTAATCTTTGCTTATATGTGTTTCCTTCACAAGCTTCGTTTTCTCTGAAAGGGGTAATTTTTTAATGTTCATGTATATATTTATATATTGTCCAAGACACAGAATATTTGAGAAATAAATGTAAAAATAACAATTCTATGCTTTGCTGAACTTTTTTTTTTTTTTTAAATCAAGCTTTTCTTTCCCTTCATTAGCCAGCTCTTTAACACTTTCTTAATCAGGCCTTACACTTTGAGGTCCCTTCATTTGCTTTTCAGGTTTATTTCCTAGCCAATAGATTCAAGGTTATTTTTGCATGTGTGTTTTTAATCTCCCAGCTCAGCATTACAAGTCAACCACAGTTGATAGTCTACTCCTAATTTATAGCCTTGGATTTACTCCAAAGAAGGGTAATGATTAGCACTCCATTCAGTGAAAGTCAATATCTCTACTCTGAAGTTTTGAGAAATTGTCAGTAAAGAAGAAAAATGTATATACTCCAAGTGTAAAGAGAGAAAATGGAAGCTTGTCCAAGAGGTATTTATTTTCTATTTGGGAGGCAACGGTCAGTCATAATGTAGAACAAAGTATATGTTGTTATATTTGCATATGGCCCATTTTGTTATTTTTACAATGCCCTGATATATGATTAAGAAAATACTCCTGCTCTCAGTATTTTATGAACTCATTTAGATGCAAGGACTTCCTCTCAAGGCTGACTTGTCTTCCTCTGTCCAATTCTGAAAATGTGAAGTGCATTATTTGTTAAAGGTCAGGAAATGCTGGCATATTTTTAGGTTATTCTCCATGCTTTGGTCTAGAAAATATGCATTTTGGCCCATGCAGAATTTATTTTTTACTATATCCTATTTCAATACAATTTCCATGCCCTGGATAAATTCCTTCATACTGGCAAAACTGTATCAAATGCTGAAGACCACTTGGTGGGGATGTTACAGAGATGACTGGCTGCAGGGCTGTCCTGTGTTCTAACTGAAGCCTTTCACAAGGAGGGTGAATGAAAGGAACAATAAAGAACAGTAACAACGACAACACAACTAATGTGGAATGTTTGCTTTGTGTGCAGGTACTTGCTAGGAACTTCACACATATGATCATATTTACTTCTCATCATAACTGTTGAAAGTTGATATTATAATTCCTGTGTTATCTTTGAGACAAGTTAGGTCTTATGGTATAGAAGTAATATTTCCATGGTTCACATGGACTTGAAGAGTTCAAGCCCAATACATGAATCTAGAGCTGTTAGATTCCCAAAACTGTCCTTATTATAGAATACATTGCTTTTTCTTTTTTTTTTTTAAAGATTTTATTTATTTATTTGACAGACAGAGATCACAAGTAGGCAGAGAGGCAGGCAGAGAGAGAGAGAGGGAAGCAGGCTCCCTGTTGAGTAGAGAGCCCGATGTGGGACTCGATCCCAGGACCCGAGATCATGACCTGAGCCGAAGGCAGCGGCTTAACCCACTGAGCCACCCAGGTTCCCTACATTGCTTTTTCAAACTTGAGTTTCTATCCTTCCATGATATTTTTAGAACACAGAGTCAATTCTAAGACATAGTTGAGGTTTGTGAAAAATTCTTCCTTACATTATTACCAAAGATCAGTTACAACTGACAAGTTCACTATTTCTTATGCATAAGCATAAACACTAATTAATGATGGATCTGGAATACCACCATTAAAGAAAAGAGTACCCTCTTCGAGGAGGCTTAGGATGCCCAATGAAAAAAAACAAGGGCAATACTTTAGCAATCAACATTTGAATAAAATTTACCTGAATCTTCCACAATGCACACTTATGAAATAATTCTACTTTGACAAGGACATTGAGAACTCATTGTGAACAACAGATTCAACCAACCCATTGACTGACGTACTTCTATACCCTCATCTTATACAGCTTGAAAACATTTAAGGGAAGCTATCAAAAGCAATTACATTTAGAACTCAGAAACCAAATTTGGTACAAATAATTTTTAGTAATAAATGTTCAACTATTTGAATGCTTAAGTGACAATAAAATGAGCAGATAGATCAGCTTTAGACATATGTTCCATGCTAACTACTGTCAAGTCTAACTGAGCGATCTGAATTTCCCTTGTCACTGTCTTACACATGTTTCCATTAGACTAAAATCCCAGGTTGCATATAACCTATATTCATGCCCTAGTTGATTCCTTGAATCATAAAGCTGTATAATATTTGGAGGCCTTAATTAGATGCTACTGCTTACTAGAAGAACAATTTTACTATTTAAAATAGGAGGTTAAAAAGTAAACAAAATACCTGCACCAAAATGAACAGATTGGGGAATTTGGTCTTTGTGTTAAAATGAAAGAAAGAAAAAAACCCTTTTCTGCTGTAAAGTCAAGTCAACAAATCAACAAATCAATAACCTCCTCCTGGGGCTGGCAGTTCCTGCATGTGGGAATGATTCTGTCTGTGAATTTATTGTAAACTATAGATTCAATCAGTCCTATTAATTTCAGTTCTTTCTTTGGTATCCTCATTTATCACTGCATAAAAACATTTAAGGAGAACTTTCAAAAGCTGTCAAGTGTGGAGCTCTGAAATTAGGTGTGGCACATGTAACATTTTCTGTATGTCCAAACATTTGGATACAAAATAAGGGGATAAAAATGTAAAAGCACTAATCTCAAAAGTAATCATTATGTAATAAGTGTATGTGTGTGTGTGTTTTCATCTTTCTTCCCTAGTATCACTTGCAGCCATCCAACTGACAGATTAATCCTATTACAAAAATATTATAGTTAAGGAAAATAGTATAAAATCTTCAACAGCAAGATTTCAATAGTTATATTGGATGCTCTTTGAGGTTCTTCCAATTTTTAAGCTTAATTTGTCAGATTCTGAAGGTTCTTTCACAGTCTAAAGTGAGAAAGATAGAACAACCTATAGAATAGTTTAAGAGTAAGAATTGGTCAATATGCACTTGTCTTTTCAACATTTCTTTTCAACTTAAATAGATTAAATCTGTCCACTCATAAGTTATAATTACAGTTATAGCTGGGGTTATACTTATATTTATAAATGAGCTGAGAGCTATCCTGTAATGGATAGTTGAAGATTTTGGGGATGGGTATAAAATGCTTTCAAAGATGTTGCACTTATTTTCAATATAAGAGATCCCTTAACTATATACAGGCTTAAGTTAAGGATACTAACTAAGTAAATCCTCATACCTAAGAGTAAATATATACCCAACATCTTGTACATCTCTATCACAAAACCTTAATAGACAGTAAGATAATTTCCCTGATGCACATGGAATTCCTTTTGCTTCTCCTGCAAACAAATCTAGGGTTGGAGTTTTCCAATAATGCACAAAAGTCAGGGTAAGAACTAAATTTTGAGAGGACTGAATAAATGATAACATTCTCTTTTACTCTTCTTCTTACCTTCTCTCTTTGGGGTCTGAAGGCCTACTTGGATATATCTTCTACTTCTGAGTTTTTTGTTTTTGTTTTTGGTACCAGAGACTTGAGAAGGGACAGAGTGTGAGCTCGGGACAAGAAAAGAGAACCTGACTTACTATTGCTTCTGAAATTGAAAGAATTAAAGGGAAGTCTTTGAAGTTCCTTATCACTCAAGCTCACATCAAGAGGATACATCTTAAAGAGAGTTTTGGAACAGGAGACAGTCAGGTATAGTTAATATTTATTTGGTTAAGGTACCATGCATTGTGTTTCTTAGAAATTCCCTCAGAGGAGGAAGTAGAAAAAAAAAAGGTAGAGGATGGTGGTTGGTGACAGTAGTCTTTTGTCACAGTATGTCACGTTTGAGTAACGCTCTTCCTGAGAAGACCATATATGAATCACAACATGAAAGGAATAAAAAAGAGGGTAAAGGAACAACCAGGGAGAATATATTATAGGGCAAACACAGTAGGCTACAAGGGAGGTAGCTAGGACTAAACAAAGATGGCAGAGGAGAAGGGGTCAGATTCTGGATTTAGTGCTACTGGAATAGCACTGATGGGATTCGCTAAATAAATGAGATGCATGCCACAAAACACTAGTTGAGTGATGCTGCATTTGCTGGGCTGAGGAAGACAGAAAGTAGCAGCTTTATTATATTATTTTGGGAAGGTTTGGACATGAGAAATGGAATTCACCTTTGGTTGTAGGCATGTTTAGTTTGAGATACTTCTTAGATCTGTTTTAGCAGAGTTGTCAGATATGAATCTAAAATTTTGTGTATCCTTTGCATTGTATTTAACAATGGTGCTGGATACGATCTCATGAGACATGACCACAGAGTGAATGCTGTCCAAGGACAGAATCCTGGGGCACTCTGATGTTGGGAGAGGAAGCAAGTGGAGAAGGAAGCAGCAAAAGGCACTATGAAAAGGTATCCGGGGAGGAATGAGAACAGAGAATATGGGGAAGAAAGAGGTAGACAGATGGATGATAGTGGATAGATGGATCAATCAATCACTGCATAGATCAAATGATGTTTAAGTAAAGAACATATTTAAAGGAAGAGAAAATAAATTGGTCAAATGCTACTAACAGATTGAGTAAGGTGAAAATGTGAAAAGAATTCACTGGATTTGGCAATTCGGAAGTCATTGGTAAAACTGGTAAGAACATTAACAGCATGGAGGATAAGAGTCTGATTAGAACAGGGAGAAAAGGAAATGAAAATAGAGGGTATCAATGACTCCACAAAATTTTATTGTAAACAGGAGCAGACTAATTGGATGGTTATTGTCTACACTGAATATATATACACACATGCTTATATTACATAAACAGGAGTAAATATAGTATGTGATACATATTATATATGAAAATATGTATGAGTATATATATTTACATATATTTACACATCTATATTTGGACATGAATACTTATTCAATAAAAGGAGACTGTGCTGGATTTGATTTTAACTCAGTCACTTCATTCTTCTCCTTTCTTATCCCGTAGCAGAGCATGATCTCCTCAGCCCCACACTCCACCCAAGGGACTACGCACATTTCTGCACTTGGATTTCATTAGTTGATTCAGAGCATGTTTGGAAGAGAGGAAGAGAACAGAGAAACAATTAAGAAACTGAATCCTGCCACTGAATTCTTTAACTGAATCCCAGTGAAATGTGAACCTTCTGGCACGTTCTGACATAAATACAGACCTTGGGGAATGTCTATTTTGTTTCTTCATTATGTTATTAAAATATACAGTGATTGTAATTGTAAGCAGCAGTTGGTAAACAATTTTAAGACTGCGCCTAAGGGAACTAAGAGAGAAGAGCTAAGAAATAAAACCAAATTGGGAAGTCCAGGGCTGCACACTAACATTCACGGATAAAATGTTTTCTTTGCAGCTGGAAGACCTAGTCTCGTCCCATTGTCCTGAATTTGGAAAGAAAGGAATTCTGCATTCCAAACTGAAGATCATCAGTTTTGCAATATGTTGCTAATAAAAAATAAACAAACCAAACCATTCTAAATCTATTGTGCAATATTTCCATATGGAATGGAAGAAACTGGCACTCTATTCAGAATGGTCCTGTAAAGGAAGAATTCAAACACAGAAACTCCTACACTAAAGAGCCCCAAATGTGAGTTATATTTGAAAATGGTAAATGTATCTCGCAGATTTATGCTTCCTATACTGCACTTCAGGCAGCGTTATCAGTATGTAGCTTTACATTTAGGGAATACTGGATTCAGTAAGACTGTATTCTCAGAGCTTTATTTGACTTGATTGCTGTACTTAACATTTGAATAGAGAATTCAGAGAGGAAAAAAAAATACCCATCGCTAAGCTAGGGAGCGCGGGTTGGAGAATAAGGTTGAGCTCCAATGAATTTAGAAATTCTAGTGAGGGTTTTGTATGCCAACTCAACTTTCAATATTAAAATAACTGGACTGCCAATTACTTTTCTTTCCAAGTTAGAAAAGGAACTATATATATATATATTTTTCTACCCAATATATGCATTCACTTAAAGCAAAATATGGTTGTTGCAAATTGACTTCATTAAAGGTCATAAATATGTCCCTGAAAGAACAGAATCTACAGAAACTCTTATATCTTATCACATACCATGCAATGGAGACACTATGGGTTCTTACTAGTTTGAAGGAACAGAATACCACATACCCCTTATTTTGTAGATCTCCATATGGAGAAAGTGCCCATGGCAATCTAGTTAAGTTTCCCTTTTTAAAATACAAAACCTGGGTCCAAAGAAGGAATATGGCTGTCTAAAATCACAGAAATAATGAAAGATCTGAAGCTCATTCTAGAAGTTCTAGAAGTATTCTGACTACCTTTTCCCTGTGTTGTATGTAGTGTCTACCCAGTCTTCCCGTTTGACTCTGACATTTTTTTTTTTTTTGAGATTTTATTTGTTTATTTGACAGAGAGAAGGAACACAAGGAGGGGGAGTGGGAAAGGGAGAAGCAGGCTTCCTGGTGACCAGGGAGCCCCCATGCTGGGCTCCATGCAGGGCTCCATCCCAGCACCCTGGTATCATAACCTGAGCAGAAGGCAGATGCCCAACTATTGAGCCACCCAGGCCCCCTGACTCTGACACTCTTAAGGTTGCATAAGCTATTTAAATGTGAAAGCACCATTCCTTAAATATGTTGCCATGGGCTTTCAAGTAGACTCCTTCCACTTTTCTCCTGACCCTTCCTTACATCAGCTCCTTGGGCTTTTCTTTAGAGAAAAACCTTGGATTCCCAAAATATTGATCATTTATAACAACTCTTCTGTCCAAGCACCCAGTCTAGCAGGAAGATGGAATGTACATTCCTCCCAGCTGTCCTCCTGAAGGCTTTGGACTAAGTTTTCTAATTATAGCTTCTCACTGTAGATGTCTTCCCACCCATCTCACCTTCAGTAATGTTGCAATAAACAAAATCCACTCAAATGAGAACAAGCAGAAGCTATTTATTGAGAGCTTGCTATGGCAAAAGATTTGGGCAACATCACTTTCATTTGGCAAAGATTCAGAGACAAGCAATGAGGTGGTGAAAACAAGGTAAATCTTCAGTATGTTATGATTTGAGGGTGTTGGCATCTGATGTGATTGGTTTGGAGAGCTTATATGACTTTCTTTGGTTCTGATCCAATTACTATTCTTATGTCAGGGGAATTTTTAAAGCATAGAGTGTCAGAGTGTTAAGATCTTTGTCAGAGGTATGCATCAAATATAGCAGAGAAGGCAAAAGTATATTCAGAGAAGATACAGCTTAATTAGGAATAAAGGAGTCCTCTAGAACCTCAGGAAATAGTCCATCTGATGTGCATCTAATAGTAACATTCCATTTTCAGAATAAGTCTCTTCCTATTAAACGTGCAGAGGTATCGAAGCAGAAAAATATTATTTTAATTTTTTTTCAGTAAGTGTGCAAGGATTACATTTAAGGAATGGGAGATCGAGAAAAACTTCTGTGTTACATTTGTCGGAGGAAGAGGCTTAGCAAAGAGTGAAGGTATCAGGGTTTAATGTATAAAGAGTAGCACGTGTAACTACCAGGAATTGATGAGACCGATCAATTACCTTTATAGTTAGTTTACCTTGAAGGTTTAGAGTGAGGCAGGATACCGGGTGTTTTTTTCTTCCCCAGAGTACCTTCAACTGATCTGGATTGAGAGATTTCTCTTTATCTTAGGTTTTCTTTCATAAGATGGGGCAATCTTTCCTCCAGTTCCCCTTCCATTTATATACCTGTAAGAGTCGATAAGGGGGCTAATTTCTTGTTCTAATTTCTGTCTTGAATTAGGTCTACAACTTCAGTTTTAATCTCATTGACTACGTGACATGAAATAACTTTTAATATCAGCACCTTCTTTAACTTCCAAATGTTGAAGGCATTTTTTAGCCTATCCCCCAAATTTCCCACAGTTTCGTATTTTCTATGTTTGCATGAGTAATTTATGATCTAATCAATTTTGGGGGGAAATCTTTCAGGTTTATCTTTGAGGAGAATTTGCCCTTCATTTCTGGCATTTTTGATGTTTTCGGAAAGAGTAATTATGTCCCTTTCAGTGTCAGTCCAATCAGCTTTTGCCATCCTGAATTAAGCAGCTGAGTTTCCAACCACATATGCCTAAATTGGAATAAGGCAGGAAATCCCGGGGTTCTTTGCATTCAAAAGGATTACAAATTTTTCTGTGCTGGTCTTGCCTGGATTTACAGAATTCCTGGAGCATAGCACTTAATTCACCTCAGGCTTGGGGTTTAGTTGCCTGCACACCTGGGTCATATGAAAGGTGAATATTTAGAAGCAACTGGCATTTGAAGGTCTTAAAATATCTGAGTGAATGTAGGGAGTCTGGAAAAATGGAAGAGGAGGAAGAAATGGGAGGATATACAGAAGGAGAGAGATTAGAAGGACAGGGGTAAGATGAAGAACTCCATATATGGAGACAACTGGAGCCTGAGAAGAGGAAGGATTTACTAGGTAGATGGGTCAAGTCTGCTGCTGCTTAATTCTGTCAAATTGCTCATTAGCTTTGGACAAAGACTCTTTTACTAAAGCAATTTTTGATTCAGAATTTGGTTTGGAGGCTTCTGCATATCAAAGAGGAAAAAAAAATGCTGTTCATTTGTGTTTGAGAAATCTTTTTCCATTTCTTTTCCAAGTTACCTCTCGAATGAGTAATTTTGTTCAAGCCAAATGTCCTCTAGAGTGACCACTGAAGATCCAAATCATTCTTGGTGAAGTTCTATCATTTAGAGAGAGAGACAGAAAAATTTATATACTAATGAGAATACGTATAAGAAGCATGAGAGATGGTATGTTTTGGTAGAATGTAATGCTTGTTCACTTTGTGACTCAGGCCCCCAACATGAAGGTTATCTACTTTCAAAAGCAGACCAACAAAGTGCGCCCTCTGGCAGACAGAAAACCAGAAATGCTTCCTCTGGATAAAAGCCAACCTGACTCATGCCTTGCGAAAATCACAGGAGACTCTCTATTTCTCTAAGCCAGCCTCCTCATACCGTAAAAGAAAAGACTAGAACCTACAGAAGTAAAATATCTTTTTAAGATTTTGGAGTCAGGATAAATTCACTTCAACTACTAAATTATTTTCGATAAAAAAGAATCCTAATGTAGGTCACACTATACTGCCTTTGCTAAAATACAATTTTTGAAAAACTAAAAATTGGCTCTCAAATATATCATATAAATACATGTTAAATATTTTATTAAACCGATTATTTTGAAGGGACCAGTAGGATGGAAAGGCTGGCTCAAAGGGCAGTTGAAATGTTGGCAACTGTGTAAATAATGTTAGAAAGATTGCTAAGTTATATACAAACTTGTTAATGTCTTGTAGGAAACAAAACCATGAGATATAGGGTCATTATTTTTTCTTGAATGGAACAGAAAAAAATGTGTCTCTAACAGAATAAAATCTACAAGTTAACATATAATACTAATTCTTTGCTATTCAATCAATAGTTAAACTAATCCTTAGGTGGGACTATTAAGGAACATCCCTTATCACATTAAAAGGACACCTTGCTTAACTTTTTTTTTCTTTTTTGATAGTATCTGTCCTTAACAATTTGTAAACAGACTCCCCCACCAGGCAGTTTAATTGTATGCTGTTATCTTATTTATAACAGCTGTTCCAAGCTATTGCTACACTGTTATTCAGGACCTACTGAAACAAAGTTGTTTGCTTCTGGTAGTGGTTCCAAGAATCAT
The DNA here is from genome assembly GCF_922984935.1 of Meles meles. Classification (NCBI taxonomy): domain Eukaryota; kingdom Metazoa; phylum Chordata; class Mammalia; order Carnivora; family Mustelidae; genus Meles; species Meles meles. Next base: position 42,009,870 of record NC_060080.1, read on the forward strand.
GCTTCTGGTTACTACCATTGTTTTTTGTTTGTTTTTTTAAAAGATTTTATTTTTTATTTAATTGACAGAGATCACAAGTAGGCAAAGAGACAGAGGAGGAAGCAGGCTCCTCGCCGAGCAGAGAGCCCGATGTGGGGCTTGATCCCAGGAACCTGGGACCATGACCAGAGCTGAAGGCAGAGGCTTTAACCCACTGAGCCCCCAGGTGCCCCACTACTATTCTTTTCAATTTCAGGAATTCTTTGCTCTCCAGTCATCATCAATCATTCTGATCTTTTCTACTTTATAACTAAATTTTGACTTCAAATCTGATTCGATCCAATTTAGAGTTTAGAGAAACAAACAAACAAGAAGCTTGCCATAGACTGAGTTTCTGTTTTCCCCTGCAAAATTTGTATGTTAGAACCTGATGTCTAATGTTATGGAATGTGGAGGTAACGCCTTTGGGAGGTGTTTAGTTTATGAGGGAGGTACCCTCATGAATGGGACTAGTGCCCTTATAAAATAGATCCCAGAAAGTTCCCTTGCCCCCATTCTGCTATGTGACATTATGGTGAAAAGATGTTCATCTGTGAAACAGGAAGTGGGTCCTTACCGGACCCCGTTATCTACTGATGCCTTGATCTTGGCCTTCCGAGCCTCCAGGACAGTCAGAAATATATTTCTATTGCTTACAAGCCACCTAGTCTTTGCTGTTAGAGCAGTTCAAACAGACTAAGACAGGGCTATTTGGAAGACTGAAGTTCTTTTTTTTTTTTTTTTTTAAAGATTTTATTTATTTGTCAGAGAGAAAGAGAGTGAGCACAGGCAGACAGAGTGGCAGGCAGAGACAGAGAGAGAAGCAGGCTCCCCGCCGAGCACGGAGCCCGATGTGGGACTCGATCCCAGGACGCTGGGATCATGACCTGAGCCGAAGGCAGCCGCTTAACCAACTGAGCCACCCAGGCGTCCCGAGGAAGACTGAAGTTCTAACCAGTGCATATATTCCATATAACTTCTCAGGCTACAATTTGTCTCTGGAATCACCTCCTGTGATCCTGGGGACAACTATCACCACTACTCACCCTCAAAATCCCCACGTTGTTAGACAAGTGCACATATGTTTTTAAATTTTTCTAAGTTTTTTGAAATGAAGGCAACCACAAAGGGGGAGAAAAACCAGAACCGTAATGATCTTTGAGTTTATAACATTTAAACATCTAAAATTATTATTGATGTGTTTCTTTGATTTTGTTATTAATTGGTTGATATAGTTGGCTGCTCCCACGTTAGGGGCATAGATATTTAAAATTGTTAGATCTTCTTGTTGGACAGACCCTTTGAGTAGGATATAGTGTCCTTCCTCATCTCTTATTATAGTCTTTGGCTTGAAATCTAATTGATCTGATATAAGGATTGCCACCCCAGCTTTCTTCTGATGCCCATTAGCATGGTAAATTGTTTTCCACCCCCTCACTTTAAATCTGGAGGTGTCTTCGCGTCTAAAATGAGTTTCTTGTAGGCAACATACTGATGGGTTTTGTTTTTTTATCCATTCTGATACCCTGTGTCTTTTGATTGGGGCATTTAGCCCATTAACATTCAGGGTAACTATTGAGAGATATGAATTTAGTGCCATTAGTAGCCTGTAAGGTGACTGTTACTGTATATTGTCTCTGTACCTTTCTGATCTACTACTTTTAGGCTCTCTCTTTGCTTAGAGGACCCCTTTCAATATTTCCTGGAGAGCTGGTTTGGTGTTTGCAAATTCTTTCAGTTTTTGTTTGTCCTGGAAGCTTTTGATCTCTCCTTCTATTTTCAATGATAGCCTAGCTGGATAGAGTATTCTTGGCTGCATGTTTTTCTCGTTGAGTGCTCTGAATATATCATGCCAGCTCTTTCTGGCCTGCCAGGTCTCTGTGGATAAGTCTGCCGCCAATCTAATATTTTTACCATTGTATGTTACTGATTTCTTTTCTCGGGCTGCTTTCAGGATTTTCTCTTTGTCACTAAGACTTGTAAATTTTACTATTAGGTGACGGGGTGTGGACCTATTCTTGTTGACTTTGAGGGGGGTTCTCTGCATCTCCTGGATTTTAATGCTTGTTCCCTTTGCCATATTAGGGAAATTCTCTCCAATGATTCTCTCCAATAGACCCTCTGCTCCCCTCTCTGTTTCTTCTTCTTCTGGAATCCCAATTATTCTAATGTTGTTTCGTCTTATGGTGTCACTTATCTCTCGAATTCTCCCCTCATGGTCCAGTAGCTGTTTGTCCCTCTTTTGCTCGGCTTCCTTATTCTCTGTCATTTGGTCTTCTATATCACTAATTCTTTCTTCTGCCTCATTGATCCTAGCAGTGAGAGCCTCCATTTTTGATTGCACCTCATTAATAGCTTTTTTGATTTCAACTTGGTTAGACTTTAGTTCTTTAATTTCTCCAGAAAGGGCTTTAATATCTCCAGAGAGGGTTTCTCTAATATCTTCCATGCCTTTTTCGAGCCCGGCTAGAATGTTCAGAATCGTCATTCTGAACTCTTGATCTGACATAGTACCAATGTCTGTGTTGATTAGGTCCCTAGCCTTCGGTACTGTCTCTTGTTCTTTTGTTTGTGGTGATTTTTTCCGCCTTGTCATTTTGTCCAGATAAGAGGATATGAAGGAGCAAATAAACTACTAATAGGGTGGCAAAGACCCCGGAAAAATGCGCTGTAACCAAATCAGAAGAGACCCCAAATTGTGGGGGGGGGGAAGGGGATAAAAAACAGGTTCTGAAAAAAAAAGAAAAAAAAATTTAAAAAATAAAACAAATAAAAAAATATAAAAAAGAAAGAAAAAATATATATATATTTAGATGAACTAGTCAAAAAACGTTAAAAAAGAAAAGGGTAAAAGTTTTTAAAAAAATTTAGCAGAAGAAGAAAAAAGAAAAAAGAAAAAAAAATTGAAAAAAGAAAAAAAAATAAAAAATTGAAAAAAGAAAAAAAAATTGAAGTAGCCGCAAGACTAAAGAATCATGGGGAGAAAGCCATGAGTTCCGTGCTTTGCTTTCTCCTCCTCTGGAATTGCTCTGCTGTCTTAGGAATTGAATCTGCTTTCTCCTTGATAGATGAACTTCGTCCTGGCTGGATATTTTGTTGATCTTCTGGGGGAGGGGCCTGTTGTAGTGACTCTCAAGTGTCTTTGCCCGAGGCGGGATTGCACCGCCCTTACCGGCGGCCGGACTAAGTAATCGGCTCGGGTTCGCTTTTGGGAGCTTCTGTTCCCTGAACGCTTTCCGTAGAGTTCCGGAGGACGGGAATGAAAATGGCGGCCTCCCAGTCTCCGGCCCGGAGGAGCCGAGAGCCTGGGGCCCCACTCCTCAGTGCGCCCCCAGAGGACAGCACCCAATCACTCCCGTATCCCCAGCCTCTAGCCGCGCTCCAAGCTCACCCAGCCCGCGACCAGTTCAAGGTAACCCCGAGCTGAGAGTTCAGTCCTCGGCTCTGTCTTTGCAGCTGGTTTCTCTGTTCTAATACCTGCGAGCTCTCCGACACTCTGACACCCCCGATCCTTCTCTCTAGTGCACATGGAACCTTCTCCAGAATAGATCACATCCTGGGTCACAAATCAGGTCTCAACCGGTATCAAAAGATTAGGATTATTCCCTGCATATTTTCAGACCACAATGCTCTGAAGCTAGAACTCAATCACAAGACAAAAGCTGGAAAGAACCCAAATACATGGAGACTAAACAGCATCCTTCTAAAGAATGAATGGGTCAACCAGGAAATTAAAGAAGAATTGAAAAAATTCATGGAAACAAATGATAATGAAAACACAACAGTTCAAAATCTGTGGGACACAGCAAAGGCAGTCCTGAGAGGAAAATATATAGCGGTACAAGCCTTTCTCAAGAAACAAGAAAGGTCTCAAGTACACAACCTAACCCTACGCGTAAAGGAGCTGGAGAAAGAACAAGAAAGAAACCCTAAACCCAGCAGGAGAAGAGAAATCATAAAGATCAGAGCAGAAATCAATGAAATAGAAACCAAAAAAACAATAGAAAAAATCAATGAAACTAGGAGCTGGTTCTTTGAAAGAATCAATAGGATTGATAAACCCCTGGCCAGACTCATCAAAAAGAAAAGAGAAAGGACCCAAATCAATAAAATCATGAATGAACGAGGAGAGATCACAACTAACACCAAAGAAATACAGACAATTATAAGAACATACTATGAGCAACTCTACGCCAACAAATTGGCCAATCTGGAAGAAATGGATGCATTCCTAGAGACATATAAACTACCACAACTGAACCAGGAAGAAATAGAAAACCTGAACAGGCCCATAACCAGTAAGGAGATTGAAACAGTCATCAAAAATCTCCAAACAAACAAAAGCCCAGGGCCAGACGGCTTCCCAGGGGAATTCTACCAAACATTTAAAGAAGAACTCATTCCTATTCTCCTGAAACTGTTCCAAAAAATAGAAATGGAAGGAAAACTTCCAAACTCATTCTATGAGGCCAGCATCACCTTGATCCCAAAACCAGACAAGGATCCCACCAAAAAAGAGAACTACAGACCAATATCCTTGATGAACACAGACGCAAAAATTCTCGCCAAAATACTAGCCAATAGGATTCAACAGTACATTAAAAGGATTATTCACCACGATCAAGTGGGATTTATTCCAGGGCTGCAGGGTTGGTTCAACATCCGCAAATCAATCAATGTGATAGAACACATTAATAAAAGAAAGAACAAGAACCATATGATACTCTCAATAGATGCTGAAAAAGCATTTGACAAAGTACAGCATCCCTTCCTGATCAAAACTCTTCAAAGTGTAGGGATAGAGGGCACATACCTCAATATTATCAAAGCCATCTATGAAAAACCCACCGCAAATATCATTCTCAATGGAGAAAAACTGAAAGCTTTTCCATTAAGGTCAGGAACACGGCAGGGATGTCCATTATCACCACTGCTATTCAACATAGTATTAGAAGTCCTAGCCTCAGCAATCAGACAACAAAAAGAAATTAAAGGCATCCAAATTGGTAAAGAAGAAGTCAAACTATCACTCTTCGCAGATGATATGATACTATATGTGGAAAACCCAAAAGACTCCACTCCAAAACTGCTAGAACTTGTACAGGAATTCAGTAAAGTGTCAGGATATAAAATCAATGCACAGAAATCAGTTGCATTTCTGTACACCAACAACAAGACTGAAGAAAGAGAAATTAAACATCTAAAATTGTGCTGGTCAATAGTCAGCCATACAGCAATCGTGTTAAGCAATTGAGATGTGGCAAGTAAAAACAGATGTGCTGTAAGCATAGGATACCTCCTTGATTTTGAAGACCTACTATGAGAAAATGATGTAACATATTCACAATGTTACATTAATTAGATGGTGAAGTAACATTTCTATATATTAGATTAATAAATATACTATTAAAATGATTTTTTCTTATTTCTCCTTAGCTTTTAAGTTTGGCTAGTAAATTTTTTCAAATTACACATGTGGCTCACATGTATAATTTATATTTAATTCTATTAACAAGGTGACCTATAGCATATTTATTAAGGATTTAAAAATGCATAACCTAAGGCACAATAATACAATGTGGGAGGGCATATAAATTGACTCAAATTCTCTATAGATCAATTTTGTAATGTACAGCTAGAACCTTAAAATATTCCTGTCTTTAACTTATTACTATGACTTACATGAAGTATAGGCAGAGGATCATGTACATGAATGCTCACTGAAGCTTCATATGTATTATCCACAAACTGAAAAAAAAATCATATTCGTCCAATCAAAAAGAAAAGTAAAAGGTAAATAAATATATTATGTTTCTCTTATGTTAGGATATTAGGGATCCATTAGAATTGATATATAAAAAATGCTCAAACTTTGTTGTGATTGGGAAGATATATATGTATGTATTTACAATATATAAACAACTTAAAAAAATTGTAGAAATCAATAAAAACTGATGAAAAGATCCAAAACAACATAAAAAATTGATAGCAGCATTTTTTTCTAAAATTTAAATAAGTTACTTTTTAAAACTTTTAATTTTTTAAATTTTCTAGTATAGAAATATATGCATTTCTATCCATATACAAGCTTTTAAATTTGATAAAAATATAATAGTACATATTATTTTCAAAGGTAAACATTTCATATGTAAATGTATTTCGTGGAAAGGGCTGTGGATTTTGGATCACAAGAATCTGCCTGGAGGCCTCAAGCTGCAATACTTCTTCTACCTTTCCTCACCTATAAAACGAACACGGGTAGTGGGATTGATCTGAAACTACAGTGGATCAGCAGGTCTAGGAGTTGCAACACTTTGTCATCTGGCCTTTACTGATCAGTGGGTGCCCCATGGTTACCAGTGTTAAATATTTTAAATCTCATCAGTGATAATGCCTACTGTATTTGAATGTTGTGAAGATAAAATAATTATTCTTCCTTCAAAGTGCTTTGGACATTCACTATAATAATAAAAATAATGAGGATGAAGATGATGGTATTAGATAGTACATGTTAAGAAACCAATCTGTCTTAAATGTTGCAGGATTTAAAAAAAACAGAGTAACATTCAACCTCCTTGGAAGTCTGAACCCTAGTCTGGGGCATGAAGGAAAAATGTGCTGAATCTCGGCCTCTATCATTTCTACCAGATTTGGAGAAAAAGATTAAAGAGAGAAAGTGGATATTTTACCAAGATCCCAAAATATCACTTCGGGAATTCAAGAAATCTTTTAAATGTCTCCTAAAATAATACAAAATGCAGAAAAAGCAAAACAGAACAACTTTTTGCTTTAGAATATCACACTCTAGTTAAAGACATCACTATTTACACAAAACAATTTGTGAGAAAATGCAATAGTCTGTAGTAAAAAATAATGGATTTGGGTATACTGAGAAAGAAAAATGCTGGGGGTTGGGAAACTAGAGAAGGGTTTTCCAGGGGTATTTGTGGAGTTTCTGACTGTATATGTTCTAAACATCCTTTGATGAAGCTTAGAGTCATTATACTGTGGTGCTGGACATGGATGCTGAGTAATCACAATCTTATTCCACACAAATCTTATTAGGTATTTGAGTTTAGGGTCTCTAATGCCCAGTAGTAAGAGGCAACAATATCACTGGTTAGCTCATCTTTTAAGTGTGCGAGCACTGAATTTTTATTAGTTTCAGTAAGCTTCAGTCATCAAGGCTGTGGACTAATCATGATTCCAGCATTAGTTCTAGGGGCCATGACTTAAACAAATCAAGAACCGAAGCACAAAATCTGGAACAGCATTTAAACATCACCCATTCCAAACCTGATTTTAAACATTTTTCATATTAGAAAACGTATGTTTTAATAGGCAAGATGGATTTTTCCAAAAGAAGTGTTAGAATGAATCTTTCTGGCTCGCTGAGGCCATTCTTGGAGAGAGTAGGTCAGAGGATACAAACTTACAGTCAGAAGATGAACAGGTTCTGGAAAGCTAATGTGCAGCACTGTGATTGTATTAACAGTACTGTCTTATATGTCAAAGATGCTACAAGACTAGATCTTAAGTGTTTCCATTATAGAAAAGAAATGATAATTATGTGATATGATAGAAATGTATATGACATGATGGAAATGTTATCCAATGTCATGGTGGTAATCAGACTGAAGCAAATCAATGTATCAAGACAACAGGTTGTACACCTTAGACTTACACGATGTGATATGTCAACTGTATCTCAATAAAAAAGAGGGGTTGGCAGGTAGCCCCGTACTCGGGGCTAGAGTCCGGTACTAGATTAGTCCCCGTACTAGATTAGTCCCCATACTAGACTCCCGTACTAGAGTCGATGCCCCTAACCATTATTCTCTACAGGCTCTATCTCTTTCTGTTCTGGAGGTAGGCGTGTATAATAAAATCAATCTCCAGGTTCGATTATCGGAAAACTATCTAAGAAATCTAAATGCACTCTGCGGGGGTGCCTGGGTGGCTCAGTGGGTTCAAGCCACTGCCTTCGGCTCAGGTCATGATCTCAGGATCCTGGGATCGAGCTCTCTGCTCAGCAGGGAGCCTGCTTCCTACCCCCTCTCTGCCAGCTTCTCTGCCTACTTGTGATCTCCGTCTGTCAAATAAATAAATGAAATCTTTAAAAAAAAAAAGAGGGGTTGGTTATTAGAATGATTTAAATATCTATGACAGTAAACAGAAAAACAAATCACTGGGGGAAGAACCTAGAAAATACCTTCCCCTATATATACAATTATTAATGAGTTTTTATCCTCATGCTTTCACTGACATAGCAATTAGTTCATTTTTATATATGCATTCATAAGTTCTGAATTCTTCCCATTGCACACAGATATTAGGGATATAGACCTCAATATGGCAGATGGCTCACTCAGAGAAAATCACCTTGTGGAGACAAACATAGGAATGAATAACAGTAATAAAAACTACTGTTTTTTTTTCAATAATACTATTAGTATTATAACAAAAATAAACATCAACTATTATGATTACAGAAAGGGTAGTGGGAAAAGACTCCAGGATAGAAACATCTGATATAATTTAAAGGATGTTTGTAAGTAAGCCAGGGAAAGGATGGAGACTCAAGCATTGAGTGGGGAATGGAAGCCATTTCTGACAGAGAATACAAGAGATGAGAAAGCACTTGAAGATAAGAAACAATATGTTTCTGGGAAAAGCAGGTGATTTAATCACACATTTATTCAATAAATATTTTTGACCACCAGATGCCAGGAACTCTTTCAGATGCTGGACTTTAAAGATTATAAGATTATGTTTCCATTTCTTCAGAATTTACCATCTATCCCTTTTATCAGATTATCACAATTTGTAGCATTTCCCAGATACTAAGGTATCTCTGCCAGCTTTCACTTACTTTTTACAGCACAGTGTTGGAAACATATATCAACTCAGACAAGCTCTATAATTGCTAAACTTGGATTTGATCCTGCTCTATAGCTCAGCAGAAAAAGAAAGATATCCCAAAATAATCACCCATTTTAAACTGTTCATTCAGAGATTCTGGGAAATCCAAGAGCCTTTACAACAGCAAAGAAATAACAACCACAAAACTTGTCACAACATAAAACACAATAAAATTGTTTATATTAGTTTGCTATTGCTGCTGTAACAAATTATCATCAATTCGGTGGATTAGAACAATACAAATTTATCATCTTATGATTCTATAAGTTTTAAGTCCAAAGCAGGTTACACTGGGCTTTAATCAAGGTGTCAACAGCAGTATGTTCTTTCCTCAAGGACCTGAGGGAAAAATCTATTCATTGTGTTTTTTCAGTTTTTAGATGTTGCTTGCATTCCTTGGTTCATGGTCTCTTCCTGCTTTTACTCCAACCTCATGCTTTCAACAACACCTCTATTACTACTTGGATCCTTTTATCTCCCTCTTATAAGGACTCTTTTAATTATACTTATTTTTTATTTTTTTAAGATTTTATTTATTTATTTATTGGAGAGAGAGCGAGCGAGAGAGCATGAGCACAGGGTGGGTGGTGTGCAGAGGAAGAGGGAGAAGAAGAGGGAGGCAGACTCCCCGCAGAGCAGGGATCCCAATGCGGGGCTCAATTCCAGGACCCTGAGATCATAACTTAAGCCAAAGGCAGATGCTTAACTGACTGAGTCACCCAGTACCCCAGGACTCTTTTAATTATAATTGGCCCACCCTATTAATCCAAAATAATTTTCCATTTCAAGATACAAAGTCATATCTTCAAAGTCCATTTCCCTATGTACGGTAGTATATTCACAGGATCCAAAAATGAGGACAAGGGAACCTTGGGTAGCCATAATTCAGTTAGCAGAGTTTGCCATCTGGGCCACAAAGATTCACATCCATCTCACATACAAAATACATTTACCACATCGTGAAAGTCTTATCTCATTGTAGCACCAACTCCAAATTTAAAAAATCTAATTTTAATAACAGCAGCTCAAAACACCCAAATCTCATCATCTAAATAATCTACATCAGGTTTGGATGAAACTCAGGGTAGGAGTCATCCTGGGTCAAAATTCCTTCCCATCTGTGAACCTATGAAACTAAAACAATATTATCAATAAAAATGTAACTGACATAGGATATAAGTTACAGACATTCCCATTCAAAAGGAAGGAAAAAGGAGTCACCAATAGTGAGCAATTTTTTAAATCCAACAGGGCAAACTCCATTATGTTTCAAGGCCTGGTAAAAAATTCCTGGTGACTCAAGACTCCACCTTCTGGGACCAACGTTCTGTTCTGTGGCTCTGACCTGCAAACCCTTTCTTTTTCAAGAAGACATAAAGAGGGTGTGTTTTCTGCTGAGTAGTTTTATCAGCCTGTTTCCTGCCTGTAGAATTTGGGAGTCAACAAACCGCATTCCTTCATTTCCTTCTCTCTTCTACCCTTTCAATACAAGCTGCCAGTGTTCCTGTTGGTTTAACATTATCAAAACATAGTGAGTCTTTTGTGTATGTTATGAGGGTTTACTCTACTAGTCAAGAGGCTCCTCAATTGTTCTTTCCTAAATAATTCCACATCTATCTTGGCTTCTATAAAATGGCTAAAGGAATCCAAGAGTTTGCTACAGCCTTGCTTCTTCTCCAGAACACACCCTTTTGACAATGAATCTCCCAATTTTAGTGTCTTCTGCTATCCAGGTAGGCTGAGAATTCCACAAATTATCAAGTCCTGGTTCTATCTTGTTTAACAATTCTTCCTTCAATCTATCTCTTTCCTCTCTCATTTTACTAGAAATCACAAGAAGAAAACCAGAGCTTACTTTCAACACTTACTTAGAAATTTCCTCAATTAAATACCCAATTTCATCACTTTCTTTTTCCCCACATGGTAAAAAACACAATCCAGCTACATATTCTGCCATTAAGTAACCAAGATCATCTTCCCTCAAGTCTCCAATAACACGTTACTCCTTTCCTTCTGAGCCCTCGTCAGTGGTAGTCTAATCATTTATACCGCTATGCGGTTTAGGATGCAGATTATTCTCAAAGATAACATAGATCTTCTCTACTGTGCTCTCTTTTCCACCAGATTCTACCAATTATCCAATTCCACAGTCATTTCGACATTTTTAGGTATTTCTTACAGCATCATTATACTTTCAAGTTCTACAATAGCAGTTTCCTATTGCTGCCATAACAAACAGACATGAAGTTTTTTACTTAAAATAACACAGATCTAATACCTTATACTGCTGCAGGTCCAAAAGCATTCAATCTTTTGACTAAGGTTGATGTGTGAGCAGGGCTGGTTCCCACAGGAGGCTCCAATAGAGAGCCTATATTTCTGCCTTTTTCACCTTCCAGAGTCTGCTTACATTCTGTAGTTCATGATTCCCTTCTCATATCACCCCCAAATCTTGATTTCATCATCACATCTCCTGCTACTGCCCTTGTCCTTCTGCCACTCTTTGTTAAGGACTCTTGTGTTTCCACTGTGCCCACCCAGGTAATCCAGGATAATCTCCCCATGTCAAAGTGCTTAATCACATCAGCAAGTTCTTTCTACCATGAAAGGTAACATATTTGTAGATTTCAGAGATTTAGACATGCATATTTGAGAGGGCCAGTATTCAGCCTACAACACAGAATAGTTTTCTTGACTTTTCAGGCTCCCAGCAGCAGATTTTATTCCTTGACACTCTATCTTCAAAGTCAGCAATGGACAGTTAAATTGTTCTTGCATGGCATCACTCTGACACAGATCCTATCATCACATCATCTTCTTTGACTCTATCTGACTCTTCTGCCTTCCTTGTCCATGTTTAAGTACCCTCGTGATGACACTGGGCCACCCAGATAATCTACAATAATACTATCCACGATTTAAGATCAACTGACTAACAATCTTAATTCCAATTGCAACTTTAATTCTCACTTGTTATATAACATATTTATAGTTTCCTAGAACTAGGACATGGACATCTTTGGGGGGCTATTATCTCACCTGTCACATTATCAAACTTAAAACTCGTAGGTAAGTAACAAAACACAGCTTCAATTGCTACACTGGAAAGGTCTGATTCCAATAATTTATTCACATATTAAACATTTTATGTACCACACAGTAGTGATACAAAAATTTAAAAAGTAAGAGAACAAACTGCAAGTTTGTCAAAACTGTAAACTGAGATCTTAGCAATGCTGTATGGCTACACCTCAACACAAAGCAATATAACTAGTGCTTCATGCTTACTCTAGAAAGGAATCCTTGGGTTCTGGGGATCTTCAGACACTGCTGATGGGAGTGGACACCAGTGTAGTTATTGTTGAACTAATTTGGTGGTACCCGAACAAATTTAGTATACACATATTCTATGATAATAAAATTTCTGCTTTGAGGACAGAAACCAAATAAATTCTTACTTTAACCCCTAAAAGGCATTTTCCTTGCATCTTTGCAGGGCTATCTGCATGGATGGGAGATGGAAACAGTGTATGCTGGTAACCATCTAGTGTGAGAACACATAGATAAAAAAATGTCGAATATGAGAAAAACATGAAGAAATTCAGAGTAGGACAACAAAAACTGATTAAAAAACAAACCGCTATGTGACTTACTGCCATAAATTATCATTAACACAATATAAAAATACAAACAAAATAAAATGTATTTTAGAGGAACACATAGAAAGTATATACATCAAACATATTAAACACATTAACTTGATGCTCTATTGAATAAGGTGTATAATTAACATATTAATCAGCATCTGAGGTACCCACCCCCTCAAAAAAAATAATGAGAAGAGGGAAGAAAAAGAAAGGAAGTGAGAACAGAGAAAGAAGGCAAAGTAAAATACAGAAAGAATTCTTGAGTAGAACAGACTTGAGGATTGTGGCAAATGAAAAGAACTTCAGGCAAAGAGAAATGGATTGGCAAAGATGGATATAGAATAGGGGCCACCAAAGTTTTCCTATAAATGCCTAGATAACAAATATTTTAGACTTTGTGGGCCATGTGTTCTCTATTATAAGTATCATATAGTGTGAAAATAGCCATTGGTAATATATGAGCATGACTGTGTCCCAATTAAACTTCATTTATGGATAATGGGACTTGAATTTCATATAGTTTTCATATGTCATGAAATATTATTCTTTTGACTTATTTTTACATAAAAAATGTAAACGTCTCAGCAGGTGAGCCATCCCAAAACAGAAGGCTGTGTCCCAACCCTAGTACAGAAGCTAGAAGGTACTAAGAATCCATTACTTTGACTAGAACATCAACATCTTATCGAATAAAAGTTTACTCAGTAATTATTGATACTTTTATTTCAGATATCCTGAGAAATTTATTATTTACTTATTCATTTTTTTGAAATAAGTTTTTTTTAAAGAGATGTTATTTATTTATTAGCGACAGAGAGAGAGAGGCACAGGCAGAGGGTGAAGCAGGCTCCCTCCTGAGCAGGGAGCCCGATGCAGGACTTGATCTCAGGGACCTGAGATCATGACCTGAGCTGCAGGCAGATGCCCAACCAGCTGAGCCACCCAAGTGCCCCAATCCTGAGAATTTTAAATGAAAACAATTCTGTATATGTAAATTAATGAACTGTAACTTTCTCCTACTCTTTCCTAGGTGGGTTCTAAAAATTAAGCAAAGGCAACTGCTTTGATAGTATACCCTGGGATATGGAAATCTTTTTTCTTCTCTACCGTGTTTGCATATCACAAATGTATCTGTTGTACCTCAGGTTCTGGGCTCTGGAAATGTGCTATAAATCAACAGCAACAAACCAGCAACAGGGGCGCCTGGGTGGCTCAGTGGGTTAAGCCTCTGCCTTCAGCTCAGGTGATGATCTCAGGGTCCTGGGATCGAGCCCCACATCGGGCTCTCTGCTCAGCAGGGAGCCTGCTTCCCCCTCTCTCTCTGCCTGCCTCTCTGCCTACTTGTGATCTCTCTGTCATATAAATAAATAAAATCTTAAAAAAAAAAACCCAGCAACAATGAAACCACAAAACTTCAGACTAAAAATTTGTCTTAACTCATAACAAAGCTGAAGAACACTGTGAACATTAATGGAATGGGCTTTGGAATTTTACATGCCTCCTTGGATGAAACACATACTTGAGACAATAGGAGTAGCAGTACCTGTAGGATTTTACTAGTCCCCATGCCTAAGCCCCAGTCCAATCACATTAGGTCCTCTAAGAGGAGGATCCATTTGTTAAAGCTTTTCAGGTAATTCTAATCTGTAGGCTGTTTGAGAAGCATCTTGGCTGGGTCCCAAACTAACAAGTAGAAAAATGTATCCATAAACTGTAGTCTGAGGAGACCGAAGAGAAATAATTGGCACATCCTGCAAGTGAACGGATTTTGAAAACTTTGACCTTTCTTCAACTGTGTGAGGAATGAGAAATGGTACCAATAAGCCCATGGGGGAGTTCTTTCTATTTTAATTGAAGAGAACTAAGTGAGAATGTAGTTCATATTCTTGAGAAGGCAGTTTACCTTTTATTTCTTCCTAGGTCCTGCTTTTTTCATTAGGACCTCCCACAGCCTTGACTAGCTGTCAATGCTTGAAGCTGCACATTTGTATTCAGATCATGGTTGAAATAGACAACATAGTAAGCATTCATGACATACTCTCTATCTGTGACCGACAGTAATCTAGAACTCACTGAAAACCAGTACTTCCACAACCCCAACTAAAAGATGGAAGTTTGTATATAAAAATATTTGAAGAATATGCTAAACATGCCTTCATTTGGGTTTATGGCCTCCTTGAGGTTTCATAGATAAATTTCAGAGTTTTCTGAATTCCCTTAAACTGTATTTAAAAAATGCCTTAATTTTATATGAGTTTTATACATGAGTTTTCTACATATGATTATATATATGAGATATATTTTATATTGTTAATATTAATTACATAATACATATTTAATATAATATATATTTACGTTCATATAGATAGGAAGAGAGAAGAGGGCTCATAGTTTTTATTAAATGCTAAAATGTCCATGAGTCCTCACTACTCTTGTCTCCTACCTAACCCCCCCCCTGAAAAAAAACCCCAAACCAGAAGCAGTAAGGAAAGAAAAAAAAGGAAGCTGCTATGTGAGATACTCTTAATTCTAAAATCCAAGTATGGATTAAGCTAGACCATAAGAAAACTGCACCATGATCATATAATTGTGGTTCCATATATCCTTGCTTAAACTGAATTTTGCTTTGACCCTGAGGCTATATAGCAGCTCTATGAAATTTTTTGTATCCTATTTACTAATGATGAGTTTCACTCTATTAAATCATGTACGTTCTTATTTTAGTCACTGTGGAATTTTCTCTTTGATCTGAGTGTTAGGAATTGTACTATTTCTTGGTCCTCCTAAGGATCTGACTTGTTTATTCTTCCAGAGTATTATAAATCTTTCAAGTGATCATTTTTGTTTTAGTTTCAGCATTCAGAAAGGACTCCCTGCAAAGAAGAGAGCTCATCCCTAGATATAAAACTGGAGTAGAAGATCAGAGTTGACACATGAGAAAGACTGATGATAGTGAGTCATCCTGGTCTCCAGTAATCATTTTGGAAGTTGCTTCTTCTCATAACTGTGTGAGCTGGAACTCCCTGCTGAATGACAGAATGGGTTCTAAGGCCCATAGGTTAGCTAATTCTACCTATAACATTAAAGTATTCCCATACTTAGCATCCCAGATACAGTGATGCTAAGAAGAAATTCATTAAACAGCAAGCTCCTCAGAGAGGAGACAAAGAGAAGCAATTTAAAAGGCTCCAACTGTTTTCCTCCCACTGAACTCTTCAGACTTCAGTATTTGAAGACCAATTTTCTTTCTTTACTTTAAAAAAAAATCCTGGTAGCACAGGAACAAGGAATGGAAAATTAGCTTTACAGTTTCAGTGAGAAATTATTATAGTCCCATTTCCTAAAAGGTTTTGTTAAGTATATACTATATGCACTACTGAGTTACATGTTTGTTTTACCTAAGAGTCTGATCTCACTATCTTTTCAACAGATCTTACCAATGCTACCAAGCTCTGAAAGTGTGTAACTTCAGTGACCATCACAACACTGTCAAGATATGATTGACACATAATGTTTGTATTCAATTTGTGTGCAATCCTATTTGAAAAGAGGGGAAACTGGCTGATAACTCTCTTGAATGCTTTCCTCTTAAGGATTACACTATTGTTGGGAATAAGATCTTTTTAAGTGGAAAATAAACTTGTTTTTCTTTTCTTTTTTTCTTTCTTTCTTTTTCTTTTTTTTTTTTTTTTTCCATAAAGTACTGTTAGCTCTAGAAAAGATCACCATCCAGACAGCCTGAGTAAACACAGCTGGGCTGTTGAGGAAACAATTAGTGAGAGTGGATCATGAAGATAAATATGACCTGAAGAGAAAAAAGTCTCAGCTTTCAGCTTTTAATATTTGAAGTGTGCTTTCTATCTAATGATCAGGATGCCTTGGAGGGATTGCCTTTAATTTTCTTTTAGAGGTAGAAGAAACACAGCTTCATGGAGTCATAGGCACTGGGTTACTGCATTTTATTTATTTATTTTTTTAAAGATTTTTTTTTAAAGATTTTATTTATTTATTTGATAGAGAGAGATCACAAGTAGAGAGGCAGGCAGAGAGAGAGAGAGAGGGAAGCAGACTCCCTGCCGGGCAGAGAGCCCCATGCGGGACTTGATCCCAGGACCCTGAGATCATGACCTGAGCTGAAGGCAGAGGCTTAACCCACTGAGCCACCCAGGCGTCCCTGGGTTACTGCATTTTAAAAAGATTTTCGAAGTTGGAGATTATCTTCTATGGTAATTATAAAAGCTTTGAATGATTTTTTGGCAGACCTCCTTCCCTGAAATAGTTACAAGGCATCAGATTCAGTATTTTTACACAAATTTATTTCATTTATTCCTCAAAAAACTAGAGTAGACTTATTTTTTATAATTTAAAAAATAAATGTTTTATTTTTCAGTAATTTTAGGTTTATCGAAAAATCGCATAGTGAGTACAGAGAGTTCCCCTACATTTCCTTTTTATGGTACTCTCAAAGTCCCTCCTATAATTAATAACTTCGTTATTAATAACTTAGTTCAGTACATTTGCTGTAATTTGATGAATCTCTATAATACATTATTATTTACTAAGGTCCATAGTTTACCTTAGCGTTAATACTTGGTGTTGTACATCCTGTGGGTTTTGACAAAAGCCTAATGTCATTGTCCACCATTACAGTGTCATACAAAATAATTTCACTACTCTAAAAATGTCTGTGCTCTGCCAGTTCTTCTCTCTACCTGTTCCCTCAGGCCCCGAACAACCTCTCATCTTTCCACTTTCTCATAATTTTGCCTTTCTTCAGTATTTCACATAGTTGGAATCATATAGTATGTAGCCTTTTTTTCTGGCTTCTTTTGCTTAACAACATGCAGCTCCACTTTCCCATGTTTTTTCATGGTTTGATAGCTCCTTTCCTTTTATCACTGAATAACGCTTCATTGAATGGATGTACCAGGGTTTGTTTATCCATTCACGTACTGAAGGCTATTTTAATTTCTTCCAGTCTTTGGCAACTAGCTTTGTAAGAAACTCCCAAACTGTCTTCCATAGTGGCCGTACCATTTTGTATTTGCCTTAACAATGAGTGAAAGTTCTGGATGCTTCATATCCTCATCAGTATTTGTTGGTGTTTAGTGTTTGGGATTTTAGCCCTTCTAATACATGTATTTTTATTAGTGCTGGGGTAGATTTTGTAACTACTGAAGTGGTTAAAAATATGGGCTTTATAGTAGCCAGGGTTACTAGTATTACATTTAGTCTCTGATACTTCCTAGTTGTATGATCTTCAGTGAGCTCCTTAAAATACTGTGACTCAGTTTCCTTATCTTTAAAATGGAGTTAATGATAATACCTACTCTGTAGAGTTATTACAGAAAAAAGAATGAATTGATATATTTGAAGTGCTTAGAACAGTGTCTGGCATGTCATAAACTTATATGAATGATAGCTGTTAAAACTGGCATGATGTAGCTAATTGAAATGAGGAAAATGTGTTTTGCCAGTTTAGAAAGTAGAGCATCCAGGAAATAATTTCAGGTTTGTCTCCTGAGCTTATGCTCTTTTCAACATTCTATGAGGCCTCTAAAGTTGATATATACATAGCTAGTGCCCCCACTTAAAAAATTTCTTGCGTTTCTATTCAAGTGTGAAGCAATTAAGTCACAGCTGTACATTAATTCAGAGCTCACGTTGCCTTAAAAAAATGAAGCCATCAGAGTGTATCTTGAGGGCCTTCTACTCTTCTCTTTTTGTTAATTCATATGCCTTGTCTGTTTCATTTCTCATGGCTCTCATTCCTTCTTCTCTGGCTACCCAGAGAGCCCTGCTGGCCCTGTCCTTTCATCCAGTGTTACATAATATACCTATTACAGAATCCCCGAAGATTGTCTCTTTGGGTGTTTTATTGTTACTATTATTACATTAATTTTATTTTATGAAGGTTTATAATAGAAAACAATGTCATCTATCTTCACATATTTCAAGCTTGTTAATTATAGGAGTGGTTTCAGTAAGTTTAAATGAGTACATTTGCCCTGTACACAGGAGACTTAGCTAAATTTCTAGTTTCCTATCTTATTTATCTTTTTATCACACTGCACCTCCCATGTCCCTCAGTATACATTCGTCACTTGGGACATATGTGGATGACCAAAATGACACACAGTTTGGGCCCACAAACTCAGAAGGGATAGGCAAAATCAATCATACACAACAAAGGTGGGGGCCTTTCCTCCTGAAAGAGAACATCAGGACAGAGGGGGCCCACTGGATTGCTGAGACCTGGCAGGGAAGTGTTCTCTCCCCCAGCGGGACAGTGTGAGGAGCTATTCCGTTGTGCAGCTGCAAAGGGAACTTTATGGACTGCTCACACTACTCTGTCAACAGAGGTGACCTCTTCGTTACATTCCTAAAGTTCATTATTTTTGCAGAAAATTGATAAGCTACCATTTCAATATATGTTCATAATTCATTTTGCTGGCTCTTAAGACATTAATTTAAAATCAATTACATATCATTTACTTGATATTAGTACTTTTCCCAAAGAACTGGAGCTCATCCCATCAGAAGTGTAATTATTTAGCTGTTGTGCTATTGCTGTTCTAGCTCAGATGAAAATCTCAACTATGTAATACAATTACCTGCTTTTTTTTAGGTGGAATGCTACAAGCTCAATTTCAATTTTTATCAGTGCCTTGGGGTCATCATTTTGAACAAGGCATATTCAATGTGTGGTGAGACCGTGGGCATATATTATTACAGTATGTAAAACAGCTTGTTTACAACCTCAAAAGACACAGTATCTCCTCTTTGTAGTATATACATTTACATGTGTGGGTGCACAAGTGTCTGATCTCTTAATTTCCCCTTCTTCACTCACAGCTATGGCTTTTTATTGCTTCTAGTGTCTTGCTTATACCAATTACCTTTATCTTATCTTTTAATTATTTTAGTATGTTAAAGTTTGAGAAGAAGTCTCGAAATGTTCACAAAACCTAGAGTAAATGAACAATTTCTTTGCTGTAATCTTCTATCCTACTTGACCATTAGTTTTCTCAGAAGCATACTTTTGGAATACGCAGTTTCGAATCTTGGGCATGCTAAGAGATTAAGTCTTTACAAGATACTCTAAATTTAGATTGAAAGCTGCTGGTTTGAATTGCGGCCCTGTCATTTACATGGTCTGATAGAGTGGCTAGAGAATTTGCTAAACAGTAGCTGATATTACTATCCCAATGACTGTATTTGCCTTAGCTTTCTTTTGAGGAGAAAGCATGTGTTGAAAATCTAGTAGTTTCCTATCATTGCTGTGACTCTCAAGGAACACAAGGTATGTGACGATAATCAGTAAACTACAATAAGCCACAAAAATGTCAAATTTGTCTCTTCCACCCTTCCATGTAGTTGGCCCTCTTCCAGACCTCTGAGGTTGTCAGAAATTAGAAATAAAATTAACTTGGTTGTCAAAGGGCTATGTGTTTCATTGGCATACATAATTTGACTTCTATTTGTGTTTTTTTTCCCCCAAATATGTACTTTCTTTGGGCCCTGGGAGTCTAGAAAGAAAAAAAAAAGATGACACCATCTCTCTTCCCTCCCATTTCTTCCTACTTGATTAGGTTTTAATGGGGTCGTGGATATTGGATGCTGGCCAGGGCTGTGGCCTGCTAAGTGGCTGACACTGCTGAATAAATCATATTAAATTAGGCCAGTGCAGGTGTTCAGGAAGGGATAGAGAAACACATTCCTCCTTGACTAACATCTTTTCCACTTGGCCCCAGGCCAACATCACAGTTTGTCAGTCCTGTGGCAGCTGCCATAAGCCGTTCTTGCTGGTTAAGCTCTGTGGGATTCCGGCTCCAATCCTGCTCCTGCTGGGAATTCCACCCTTTTGAGGGTCCCAGCACCAAAGGGACTTTGCAAGAGTTCGTTATAGACCTGATCACAAACTTCAAAATCACGAAGTCTCACCCATTGTGTATCTGGAGCTTTATCTTGTTCTAAGCACTAAGCAGGTTATGGATTAAGTTGTCCCTCCATACACACTCAGTGGCATGCTCAGGAGAAAGATAAAGATATATAGGTAGAAAAATATAAAGCACAATGATGAAATATGGACAAAATATTTTTGTTTCATCTAGTTTGAGCTGGATTAAAGTTTTGGTAGAAAAAGCAATATTGGAACTGGAATTTGGACAAATACAACGAAACAATGAGTTCTAACTCTATATACCACTGAAGGCTTATCTTCCAATTCTCATCATTTTACAAGAACGCATTATTTGTTGCCTGACATCTTCAGACCTTTTCTCCCTAATCCCCTTCAGAAATCTTTCCTACTCATCCAAATTGTCACACGTGACATCTGCCTTCACATACACAGATGACTCCAGAGCCCAGCTTTTTTAAAAAGATTTTTAGCTAATTGGATAGGACATAAAGGTCAATGGTTCAATTATTATCCCAGGACTCTTACTGGCCTTGACTGTAGTGAGACTTGTCTTTCAAGTTTCTTGGCCAAAAATCATCACTGAAGCTGAGATTTCATTCATTTTATCAAGTCCCTTTAGCATGATTCACTTGAAAAAATTTATCTGTTGCCCTTGACGGTCCCAATCTTCTTGCAAATATTCCACTGAAATACTTCCTATTTTACTTTAAATCTCTTTTGCTTGTTCTTCCCTAATAGCCTTAAGGTTTAAAGCTTTTCCTTAATCACTTAACCTGGCATTGTATTATGGCAATCAGTGATCTGTGTCCTGAATTTCTTTCCACTGCTTAAGTTCACATACTCCAAATAATAACCAATGTTCCTTTACCCCTGTGTGGGTCACATCCACTCTGTGCTTTCCTGCATGCCGAGAGCTCTGTTCTATCCTGACTATATTTTGCAACTGAACACAAGCTGGAGTTCAATACTTTATCTACCTATCAGGGCTGTGTATGACAGAATTTCACCTGGGTTTTTGAGTCTGGGGATAAGTGAAGCAATTTGAGGGACAACAGTATTAGTAGACATAAAAATGAAAGAGGTAACACCATTGATGACAGAGGATGGGAACCCCATAAAGAAAGGGACTATGTTTCTTTCATCTCTTACCTGAGTTCCTATTCCAGTGAATTACTCATCTTACTTCATTAATTACTTCATTTAATTTAATATTTATTTAATTAAATAAATTAAAACAAAGCTGACTATTCAACTAGTTATTTATTCAAATGAGCTAATTATAGATAGAAAGATCAAACAATAGGCAGAT
Source organism: Meles meles (assembly GCF_922984935.1). Lineage (NCBI taxonomy): Eukaryota > Metazoa > Chordata > Mammalia > Carnivora > Mustelidae > Meles > Meles meles. The sequence goes on from NC_060080.1 coordinate 42,031,690, forward strand.
AGTTTTTTTAAAAGAAGGAAAATAAGAAGAAAGTAAGTAGTCTTAAGGGAGCAGACCGGAAGAAATGACAGGACAAATCCTTTAGGTTTCAGAGCCAAGCTAAAGCTGCTATTTTTAGGCTTTCCAGGAGGTTAAAGGTGGAGAGGGATTTATTAAAACTGCCAACCCAGCAAGCATGCTATCTCAAAATCCAAATTATATTTATTTTTTAAAATGCTGCCTAAATGAAACTGGTTTTTTCCACTCTCCTCTCACATAGATATAATCTCTTCTTCCTTTAATTTTCATATCCCAGAGATTGACATACCTGTCTTATCTGATCTCCTAAACTATAACATCTTTGAAGGCAAGCTTCACAGCTAATTGATATCTACTTTTTGCCTCTTCCTCTCCTCTGTAATGAATGGTTCAGTGCCTGCCCATCAATGTGAGCACAGTGAGTGCTGCTGAAACTGATGGGAGAGGAATGGCGGTAGCCATTCCTTGGGGAGTGTGGCAGAGAGCTCTCAGACAAAGCATGATTAGGAATGCACCAGAACAAGGCCAGGTTCCTAAGGAGACATGCAGTCTGCCTGCCGACTGACCTTCCTTTATGCCAATCTTCTTCTCCCAACATTTTGAACCTAAAAGGAAATATACTACCTTTGATTAGTTTTTAAGGAGGAGCCCCATAAAAGAGCCTGCTATGGTGCCAAAACTTTTCCATGAAATACAGTGTAACTGAGGGCTCTTCTTAGTATTTTATTGGTGCACTTTAAAACACTTACTGGACAAAACATTGCAGAGGTTCACTCTTTCTGGTGTATACCACTGCTGTGCTAGACACCTAGGTATTTTACTAAATTAAATATAGGATTTTAAAAAATGTACTCTTCTGGTGTAGGTGTTAACATGAATGGACTTGAATTTCTGATCCATTCAAAAATGTTAAGTTTGTACTTTAATGTACTAAGCATCCAAAGGTATAAAGCGTAATTTTTGATGGATTATTTATTCATAAAATGTATCCTGCATAACTGAATAAACTATAAATACTCTCTTTAGTAAATGTTGACCTATTGGTTTAGTTATTGCATTTTTTTTTTAAGATTTATTTATTTGAGAGAGAGAGTGCACAAAGAGGAGGAGCGGAGGGAGAGGGAGAGAGAGAATCTCAAGCAGATTCTGCACTGGGCATGGAGCCAGACACAGAGCTTGATCTCAAGACCCTGAGATCAGGACCTGAGCCAAACCCAAGGGCTGGATGCTTAATGGACTGAACCACCTAGGCACCCCTCATTATTGTTTTTCTTACAGTATCATTATTACATTAAGGTTGAGGGTCATTGATGAGTTTGAATACCCAATGAGTATCAGCTTATCCTTATGTTCCAAAGGGAGAGAGTATAATACTGACTGGGCAGTTACAATACCTAAGCCCCAGTACTTCTAAAATACATAACTTGAGGGAGGCCTGGGTGGCTCAGTCGGTTAAGCAACTGCCTTCGGCTTAGGTCATGATCCAGGGTCCTGGGATCGAATCCCATATTGGGCTCCTTGCTCAGCCAGAAGTCTCCCTTTACTTGCCTCTCCCTCTGCCTGCTGCTCCCCCCTGCTTGTGCTCTCTTTCTGACAAATAAGTAAGTAAAACTTAAAAAAAAAATATGTAACTTGCACATCTAGTAAGTTTACTTGGCCTCTTTGGCTTCAGTTTCTTTATCTACAAAATAGGGATCATGATATCTTATTTCATAGAACTAAGCGAATCCAAGTAAAGCTCCAGACTCCAGGGAATAGCAGCACTCCAGTCTACTTCCCTGTCTTAACAGTTAATGTCGTATTGGCTACAAAGTCATTATGACTGATATATTTGACTTGAATTTCTGTGTTCTTGTTCCGTTTTCCTCATCCTAGAACTTTAATTTCAGTATCCCCCCTCCTCGCCTTGAATCTGGGATTTTTTTTTTTTTTTAAGATTTTATTTATTTATTTGACAGAGAGAGATCACAAGTAGACAGAGAGGCAGGCAGAGAGAGAGAGAAGGAAGCAGGCTCGCTGCTGAGCAGAGAGCCCGATGCGGGACTTGATCCCAGGACCCTGAGATCATGACCTGAGCCGAAGGCAGCGGCTTAACCCACTGAGCCACCCAGGTGCCCCGAATCTGGGATTTTTGATCATGACTTTGATTAGAAAGGTTATAAAAAAGCTGTGACTTACTTGTGAAAGAGTATGTATCTATTATTATATATGTAATGCTATAATATAATATGTAGTAAATATATAAATACATAGCAATTTTTGAAAAATTTTATATTTTTTTTTTGACAGAGGGAGAGAGAACACAAGCGGCGGGGGGGGGGGCGGCAGAGGGAGAAGAAGGAGCAGGCTCCCCGCTGAGCAGGGAGCCTGATGCAGGGCTCAATTCCAGGACCCTGAGATCATGACCTGAGCCAAAGGCAGATGCTTAACTGATAGGCATCCCAATACACAGCAATTTAAATATTTAAATAATTTTAATAATTTTAATAATTTTAAAAACCTTATTCTGGAATGGGAAATGGACCAACGGAATCTGAATTTCCTTTCACCTATGGGGTTCTATGATCCTTGATTAATCTGTAGAAATTAATCAAATATTTATTTAGTAAATTATTCAGTGGTTACAGTTACACATACCTCAAATAATAATTTAGGAGTTTAAAGTCACTAATACTATTTGCAAAGGGCATCAATTACTTTGAATTGCTATTTCAAAACCAAATCTTGCAGTCCACAGGAACTAAAACATAGCACCCCATTATAAACCAGTAGAAATGTCCCTGCATTGATATTTTAACCTGAATGCTCCCCATAGCAATGGCTAACCTAATTATAAGAAAATAAATACCTGTATTTCGGTTAGAAAATAGGAATACTAATTTTTACTGTTCCTATTTTACTGGTTGGGAAAATCATCAGATAAGATAATTTCTATAAATTCCCTGTACATATGAAAAAGACTGTAATCAATAGAATATAATAGAACAGACAGTATAATTAACTGAAGATACAATTGGAGGAAGGGTATTATAAGATAGGCAGTGGGTATTTAAGTAAATCAATCTTGTATTTCAAATTATAATAATTTGATAATTTATTATCCTTTGTAGTTTCTACTCAGACTTTCTATTGCAGAGCTGAACCAACAAGGAAATGGAATCATAATTTAAGTCTCACAAACTACGTCACAATTTTGCAACGAGTGATTTGTCAGACTTCTGCTACTCTGTTTGGCTCGCTGTTAAAGTAACAAGAGCCACCCTCTTTTGAAAAATGTCAACCAATGGATCCACAGTGAATTCTTACCTTCAGAAAACTAGAGATTTTGTTTTGGAAAACATTGCAGTTTTACCATATATCTATCTCTCAACAAACACCATTTGATATTTAACCACAGTGCTATTTTGCATTATTGTTTACTAATTATACGTATATATTATCTATATCTTCTACATTTACATACATATGTATTATATTCTCCTCTGCTTTCCATCTACTGTAGTATTTCTAGTTTGAATTCCAGCAGAATTAATAACAAGAGTCTGACTGCACTTGACTTCTCAGCAGTTCTTTGAATTGGATGGAAAATAGTCACCAAAAGCTCATTTTTCTAAATGTTCACTACCTTGGCAACACAAAGGGTAAGAAGGGTTTGTACATTCTCCCATTCAAACTGAAGTGTCTGACAATAAGTTGATACTAAGATTAATTTTAATTCACAGTATGCAATTATTTTTATGCAAGGGCCAATGGGATGCTTCATATGTTCAAAGTGCTAAGGAAATTTTTAGTCACTGAGCAGGGTCATGTTGTGGAAATGGGAGTATGAATACCAGAATCTGGGACTCTTTTTTTTTACCTCTAGGTAGGGCTATTAAGTATGTTAGCTGGATGTTCATTCTCACAATAGTAGCTGGAATGAGGCTTTTCTCCTTTTTGTGCACAATTAGCTAGAAGATATTTAGGTTTGAAATAAAAGATTTTGCAAATCTGAACAATTTTTTAAAATAGTTCAGAGTTACAGTCTTATGTAGAGTGATGCCCCCCCTAATGGTTTATAATCACTGAAAAACAAGTCTTTTAAGAAGGCACATTGAATAGTATCACCCTTTTCTTTCCATGGTAATGATCTAATTTGAGAACCTAAGACCCATAATAAAACCTATTTCTGTGAACACACCCGCTTTAATCTTATTTCAAAATTGCACAATGGTCAGCCTGGTTAGAAGTGCAGGTATGTGATAATTCTCCATATTAAATTTTACATTTCACCAAATTGCCTTGGCAGCATCGTTTAGAGTAGTTTGGAATAGGGGTGTGTGTGTGTGTGAGAGAGAGAGAGAGAGAGAAAGAGAGAGAGAGAGAGAGAGAGAAAGTGTGTGTGTAAAAGAGAATGTGGTGGTATCAGAAATTATAACATAGTTGAGTTTGAGTATATTAGTGCAGGTAAGAAAGCATATTGGTCATGGCAGTAAAAGCAAGAATGAGGACGAGGGAATGTAAAGGATGGTGTGGAGCTGGCAAAGAGACATAAAGAAATATGTTTTGTATAACATATTCTTTTATGTTTAAAAGAACACAACACCAAGCCAAAACCATAATATTCTCTATGGATCATTTTCTCTTAATAAAAAGTAACTATAGGATTACATACACACACACATATTTATGTGCACTTGAGATTATAATATACAGTAAAACCTGTGATGATAAGGTATAATGCCTATCATTGTTTATTAACACTATGTAATGAAATGATTAGGCTAGTCTAAGTAACTAGCCACAAAGAGTTCTAGGGTGAGCACGTGTGATGCAACAATATTCTGATCCAGCCACAGTCTGCCATCACTTGATAGTAGTTTTGCACCCATTTTAAAATATGATAATCAGGGGCGCCTGGGTGGCTCAGTGGATTAAGCTGCCTTCGGCTCAGGTCATGATCTCAGGGTCCTGGGATCAAGCCCCGCATCGGGCTCTCTGCTCCGCGGGGAGCCTGCTTCCTCCTCTCTCTCTGCCTGCCTCTCTGCCTACTTGTGATCTCTCTCTCTCTGTCAAATAAATAAATAAAATCTAAAAAAAAAAAAAATAAATAAAATATGATAATCAACATTTCTAGGGTCTGTAGCTGCCTGGGATTCTAAATCAATTTTCTTTTTATTTTTTTAAAGATTGTATTTATTTATTTAACAGACAAAGATCACAAGTAGGCAGAGAGGCAGGCAGAGAGAGGAGGAAGCAGGCTCCCTGCTGAGCAGAGAGCCCAATGCGGGGCTTGATCCCAGGACCCTGGGATCATGATCTGAGCTGAAGGCAGAGGCTTTAACTCACTGAGCCACCCAGGCACACTATAGATCAATTTTCATCAGCACAAGTTGGGAAAATTTGATCCAGAGACTATGAATGACGTGGAGACCCAGCCTATATCTCTATTCATCTTAGGAGTTGGGGTGGCCTATCAACTATCCCTCCCATCCCAACCAACACTTCGAGTCACTGAGAACCAGACGAGGCAGAGAAGAGAAAAGAATTATCAAATCCATTTATATCTGTCCTAAAGTTATCAAGGAATGTGTTATTCTGGGGTTTTACCATATCACTAAAGTCACCAAATGGACAATATTAAAATCAACGAGGATGTGGAGAAACTGTAACACTTATATCCCACTGGTGGGAATGTAAATTGGTAAAACCATGTTGGAGAGGAATGCAACTATATCTCATAATACTCAAGGTCTCATAATTCTGTATCTAATTATATAACAGGGACAAATGATTAACTGTCCTAGTTCACTTGGCACTAAGGGGTTTCCCAGGTATGAGATTTTCAGTGCTTAAAAAAAAGAAAGAAAAGTGGAATAAGTTGACTTTTCTAAGAGCTGTGAGAATTGTGGTCTATGAGCACAAGAAAGCATGAATATGTGTGTCCACTGCAGATAATTAACCAATACTGCTAACAACTTTAACATTCATTAATAAAATAAGAATGTATAAACCAATAGTTATGATCAGAAAATGAAATAATATAGAGGAGCAAAAATATGGCATAAAAACACGCTGAATTTTAAAAACAAAATATTGAATAAAAACATTAGAGAATGTTGCAATTAGATAAAATCTACATAACGTTTTAAAAATTGTAAAAGAATAGTATGTCATTTAGGATTACTAAAATATGAAATAAATGTATAAATAATTATTAACCATTAGGAAGGTGAAAATAAAAGCCACAATGAGATATCACTTCACACAAACTAAGACGGATCTTCTCAAAGACAGACAATTAGAAGTGCTGACAGAGATATGGAGAAAATGGAATTCTCATACATTTCTGGTAGGAATGTAAAATTATGTAACTTCATTGGAAAATAGTCTAGAAGTTCCTCAAATGGCTAAATGTAGAGTTATCGTATGATCCAACAGTTCCATTCCCAAGTATATACCCAAGAACAATGAAAATATGTCCATGCAAAAAACTGTTCATGAATCTCCATAACACCAATATTTATATTAGCTAAAAAGTGGAAATAACCTAAAATGTCCACAAACTGATGAATGAATAAGGTATGATATGTCCATACATTGAAATATTGCAATACAAAGAAACAAAATCCTGATACATGTTAGAACATGATGGAACCCTGAAAACATACTAAGTGAAACAAGTTAGTCTCATATAACCACATATAGTATGAATCCACTTATATGAAATGTCCACAAATCTTTAAAGACTGATTCATGGTTGCTTGGGGTGAGAGGATGATGGAGACTTGGGAGTTATGGTTAAAGAGTATGAGTTTCTTGCTAGGGTAACAAAAAAGTGTTCCAAAATTGACTGTGGTGATGGATGCACAACTTACATTAATATACTAAAAGCCACTGAATTATATATTCCAGATTTTGGAGGTATATAGTACTTGCATTATATCTCAGAGAAGTTGTTTAAAAAAATACAAAGTGGCTCTTGGGGATAAAAATCACTAATCTGGAATAATGACCTCTGAAGCAGAAGGAAGAGAATGTGGGGAGTGGGTCTGACAGACTTTCCAATATGTTGACAATCCTTTGTTTTCCAATTTGGTATATGTATACATGGATATATGTTATATTATTCTTTGTAGTGTTTTGTATGTTTCAAATGTTCAAATGGACTTTCTAATGTCCATCAGATTTTTTTCATGCTGGGTGATTAGAACACTGCTTCTTACTAAATTTTTTCATTCTGTGCCATTTTTTTTTTTAAAGATTTTATTTATTCTTTTGACAGAGATCACAAGTAGGCAGAGAGGCAGGCAGAGAGAGAGGAGGAAGCAGGCTCCTGGCCAAGCAGAAAGCCCGATGTGGGGGGCTCGATCCCAAGCCCGATGTGGGGGGCTCGATCCCAGGACGCTGGGATCATGACCTGAGCTGAAGGCAGAGGCTTTAACCCACTGAGCCACGCAGGCGCCGCCCACTCTGTGCCATTTTCTATGGATACCGTTTTGGCGATCTTTCTGAAATTAACCTTCATTCTAAACTTTTCATATTTGTAGTTCTTGTCTTTATTACTAGGGTATAAATTTTTTAAGGGGAAGACTAGATATTATGCATGGCCATCAAAAAACATAGGTAAAAGATATGAGTGAAACTGGTTTGTGTGTTTCAGCAGAACATGTCAACTTATGACTCTGCTGAAGTCCTTCAACTTTTATTGTGAAGTGATTGTCAATCTTCTTTCCCTTGCTTTTGGAACTTCCTTTCACTTTAACTCAAATATTATGTCTCATAGTGACAAATTCAGGAGAAAAAAAAAGCCCCAAAAAGTATTAGTATTAGTGGATTAATCCTATTAAGAGTGAGAAAATGTAGCATAATACTTCAAGGAATTTGTTCTTAGAACAAATTAATAGTAGTATATAATAGATGTATTTTAATAAAAGTTTTGTAGAAATTGCTTTAATATTTCTAAAATAATAACATAAAATAATGTTGAGCTGGAAAAGTAAAGATGAAGATAGTGAAGGGTAGCAAAAACGTCACCCTAAAATATACTACTTTGTCACAAGGATTATTTTGAGCCAAAGGCATTTGAGAAGAAGCAAATACAAGAAAACCTCTCAGCTCTCTCCTTATTTGTTTAACAGCAGGACATTAATTTGTAAAAGTATCTCTTCTTCCCTCTCTAACAGGAAGGACAGAAGTTAATCTCCAGGGACACTTCTAGATCCTCAACAGCCCAGAGACAGCACCAGAATAATGTACATAATAAACCCTGCTAAAACTAGCACTTATCCACCATTAGTTTTCCTATATATTTGTCTTCCCAGAGTTTTCCCACCTGGAAGCTCAAAGTCCTTTTCCTTCATTTTTTCTTTTTATTTTTAAACTTTTTTTCTTTCCTAATTTTTAAAAATAATTTTATTTATTTATTTGAGGGAGAGAAAGAGAGAGAGAAAGAATGGGGAGAGGGGCACAAAGCAAGGAGTTAGACATGGGATTCCATTCCAGGGCCCCAGGATCATGACCTGAGCTAAAGGCAGGCGCTTAAACAACTGAGCCACCCAGATGCCCCAAAATATATTGTTCTTTTGTTAAGATGGTATATAAGCCCAAATTCTAACCACTCCTCTGCTTTACTCATCACTGGGTGCTCCCACGTGTGTGCACAATGCACATTTAATGGACTTCTGTTTCTTTTTTTTGTTCATCTATTTTGTTACTCTATAGGACCCCAGCCAATAAACCCAAGATGAATAGAGGGAAGATAATTTTTCCTCTTCTACAATAGTCTATAGTTGTAGGGAGGTCAGCTATAATGTTTAAAAACAGAGAGTGATATAAATCATGTCAAGAACATATATATGGGGCGCCTGGGTGGCTCAGTGGGTTAAGCCGCTGCCTTCGGCTCAGGTCATGGTCTCAGGGTCCTGGGATCGAGTCCCGCATCCGGCTCTCTGCTCAGCAGGGAGCCTGTTTCCCTCTCTGCCTGCCTCTCTGCCAAATAAATAAATAAAATCTTAAAAAAAAAAGAACATATATATGGTATGCAGAACTTCATTTTCCCCTATCCTATATATATGAAAGAAATAACAATTTCGATAGCATATTTTCCTATATTTTATCTTATTTTTATAATCCCTAGTATTCTTCTCTACAGATTCCTGGAGGAACCTACATCATCTATTGGGAAATAGAGAGAAGGGATGCACTTTGAATCAAGATCTGGGGCCTAGTCATAGATACTTGGAGCCTGCTTCAGTCCAATCAGACCATTAACTGACAACCCTGGGATCCTTTTTGCCACCAGTAATTAATATCTCAACGCTCTTTTGGAACAGTCCCATTGTCTTTCCCTGCCTTCTTCCTAAGTTATGAGGCAATGTGCAAAGGAGAAAAAAACATTCTTACTGGCATTAAGAAGTCCTAGATTTAATTTCCTTTGCTTCTAACTAGCTGTAAGACCCTGACCAAGTAACACTATATCCCTTAACCTCAGTGTCCTCCTCCATAAAAGAGTTTAAATGATATTGACTGGAGGCTTCAACTACACTTAAGCTGATGACTTGGGTTCTAGCTCTTATTTTTAGTTGTCCCACTTGCCTATCTGCCTTTCTTTTAATATTTGACTTCTATTCAACTTATTTATATGCCCTAATTTTGACTTCCTCAAGATTTCTGATTGAAACCATTGAACTCATTGTAGCTTGTTCATATCCTATTCAAGTATAATGTTATTATTTTAGATTTCTTCTTTATCCTTCTACCAACATAAGATCAAACAAAAGTATCAGACCTTTTTGACAGTGTTTCATATCTCTGTGAAGATCTCTCTATCTCTTTTCTTAGTTAGATTTCCCATGACAAGGTCTAAATATTGCTCCTAACATACACATACACCCACAAAACTAAGAAAAAAATATTCAGAGTATTACTCATAAGATAAGCAAAAAAAAAAAAAAAATAGTTGGTTAAAATCACTTTGCTCTTCATGAAGAGATAATGACCACTCACCCAATCTCAAAATAATGGTGTGTATTTTATTTATTTTTTAAAGATTTTATTTGTTTATTTGACAGAGAGAGAGACACAGCGGGAGAGGGAACACAAGCAGGAGGAGTGGGAGCCAAATATGGGGCTGGATCCTAGGACCCTGGGACCACTACCTGAGCTGAAGGCAGAAGCTTAACGAATAAGCCACCCAGGCACTCCTGGAGTGTATTTTAATATGTTATCTCATAATATTTATTATATACAAATAATGGAAGGCAAAGCCCATATTCCTTCTGAGCTTCAGGTCTTCTATCATTTCCTACTTCTAGAAAACTCCACAGTATACTTGTATAAGTAAGTGAGAATTTACATTCTTTTATCTGCAGTTTTTTTAATGCTCTTTAGTAAAAGAAACACAGCGGCAATGACCAGGAAAAGAATAAAAATGACAATTCTTGAATTTCTTCAGATGTTTGTCACAGGGTATTGCCATGCAAATAGTGTTTGGTTCATTTTATCTTAATCACAGATCCAAATGCAAAATCCTCAAGGGCATCCTGTGCATTTGCATATATCTCTTGAGAATATAAGTGTAAATATGCAAGAAAGGGTTGTTTTACCTCTTCAGTAAAATGGCTGTGGATTCCCTACAGACTGAGGTAGAAAGCTGGGGTAATGAGGTCTCAAGAATTAATATAGGTTCATGCCAGCAAAGGAAAGAAAACATGTAAAATTTAGGTTCTGGAAATATATATTGAGTATTTATTCTGTTTCAGGATCTCTGCTGGAAAATTCCACAGGTTAATCACATGCCATTCCCACAACAATATTGTAAAAATCTCTAAACTTGTCCAAAGTTCTCCATGTCTTAAGCAGCTGACGCAGGTTTTGAATGTAGGAACTCTCAATTTTAAATCCCATACCACTGCCCTTTAAACACATGCTGTTCCAGGTTTTATTCTTTAAAAGCTTATTTTAGGTAGATTCTCAACATTCTAAATAAAAAAGGATCAATTTCTATTAGATTTGTTTTCTAGTATCACATTTGATCTTAGTCAAAATATGAAATGTGAAGTATAAACACACTTCAGCTTTTTATTGTCTGGAAAACTACTTGAATTAACTCAAATGATGGGCTTTCTTATTTCTACAGATCTAGGTCTTTGAATTTATTAATATTTTGAAGTCTAATATATGACATAATATATAATAATATTACTATATCATCTGCTGGTATATACACATAGCTAATGGGTTGTCCAACCAGATGTACACAGGACAGAGCAGTGATTCTCAAAAATTGTGTATGCATCAGAATCACTTAAAGGTCTTGATGGAACATAAATGGCTAGGCCATACACCATTATTTCTATTCATTAGGTCAGAAAAGGAACCAGAGAATTTGCATTTAAATGAGTTTAGGGGTAACAAATTTGGTGGCTTGGATGTTGCTGATCCAAGGGACCAGAGCTGAGAACAACTGGAATAGGATGTTTAAGGAATGGCCTCGAGAGAACCGGTTTTTGTTTTTGTTTTTATTAGTATGAGAGGTCTGACCGATTCCAGAGTTAACTGCACAAGATAATCAAAAGGGCCAGATTTCTTAGGGACAAGTAGAAGTTGTACTGTGTGCTGGGACATTGCCGAGGCCAAAGGGAAGAAGTTAGAATATGACAGACTAAAGTGATCTGTATTTACCTTCTGTGATGGACCTCTGAGTGACGGCCAGTTATGGCAATATGTGTTTGGTGGATTGTACAAAGGTTTAATGATATCTGAGAGATGCTTTAATTTCGGGAATAGTGCTAAATTAAACTGCTGGACCAAGAGGGTGCTCAGAACAAGACATTCAGTTGTGCTAATGCCTGAGTGGCCTGTGTTACTGAAACAAGGTCTAAGTGAACTAGTCCCACAGGTAATTAAGTCGATAAGATCTTGGCAGAGTATTTGAGCTATACTAAGATTCTTTCATCCTATCAACACTTATAGGTCAAGACAGGCCAAAACACTGAGATCAGGATAAAACACTATAAAATCATGTCTCTTAATATACACTGCCCTTATTGCTTCCTCTAAAATAAGCATAAGAATAAAATACAAAATGTGGACAAAATTAGAGGACTTCCATTGCTTGCTTAAGTCATATTCATTTAAATTCTGGATTTCAAACAAAATGTTTGAGATATTTCTCCCTATCCTTTATGGCTCACTCCCCAACTCTGGCTGCCTGAGAAAAACACCTTTCCAAGAAAGCTTGTCATCTCCAGGTTACAGGTCCTCTGTTTCATTTCTCCCCATGTGAGCATAAAAATAATAAGAAAATAATTCCCAATTTTCAAATACACAATGTGAACATGATTATCCCTATAAAGTGATAGAAATGGAACTATACTCTATTCCATTAGAGTACTTTCCAGTGATTTTCCTAAGTGCAATTCTCCAGGGTTTCATGTTTAACAGAAAAAGAAGCAATTCATTCAGGTCTTCATTTTCTTTATTATTTTTTCCACCTTTATTTGTTGATTTTCTACTATGTTTTTACCAAGGCATTATACCAGATGATCAAGAACTACCTGGGATATGTAAGACAAAATAGCCAAGGGGAAGGTATATGGAATCTACTACTCCCCCTTCCCGCTATCTCTTCCTGCTACATTTCAAAATAAGAAAATAAGATGTTCCTCCAAGTATTAACCTATAAAATAGCCATTAGAAAGAGCAGATCATTCATATTCAACGCTCTTTTTAAAGGCAGAATGCATCCCAGGATAATATTTGGCATTAATCTTATGTAAGGTATCAATAAATACAGAGAAAATGTGCTATTCTGGTGGGAACATAAGAACAGGATTCATAAAATATCCAGACATTGTCAGAGATCTTAATGGCTAGGGGCATTTATATGTGTTTTGATATAGAAATTCCTTATACTATTTATCAGATCTTTCATTGTAAGTTGACCTTCCAACTGCACTTAATTGCACCAAAAAGAATGCCTTAATCAGTCAGTAAAAATACATATTTCATCTCTTAAATGTTATATTTAGCTATTATAAACTAATTTTTCATTTTTGCATTTCTATCTTTTATCAATTTTGTAAGACTGAAGCACACCATGGGGTGGGGGGAGACCAACTCACACTGTACCAAAATCAGATTGTCTAAGCATATAAGTGTCAGACCTTAATGTATGATGGTTGCCTAAAGGTCTGTTTTCCTTTGTGTACATGTATGAGTGCCCAGTTAGCAGGTCCAAGATGACACACCACTACACATGTATGTACCTCGTTCACATGTGAGGCCTTGCAAACAAATGGCTGTAATATATTGTGAGTATGCCATAAAACGCTGCATACAAAGTCTTTTACAACAGGAAGGTCCAGGAAAGCTTCATTGGAAAGAAACGACTAGTAATAAACCCTAAAGAAGTAATGACATCCAAGAGAAATTCAAATAAGTTGAGTGACTGAAGACGAAGTTTGGGACCCAAACACACACAGAATTTATGATGTCTTGAGCCTAGTTAATGACCATGATTAAAGAAAGCACAGAATTGAGGACTGAACCTTTGGATATCTCCATATCTGAGAAAATGAGGAAAATTATAGAAGTTAGTAAAAGACACACAAATGTGGCCAGAAAGGTAAATGTGAGAACATACCCTGTGGTGTTAAGAAAGATAAGAAGAGACTGAAGTCCAAGAAGGGGCTACCTTATATTATGACTGCAGAGAGATCTAGATCAAGCAAACTAAAAATAAAAATATAAAAAATCTTAAAAACTAAAAAAGCAACTCTCGTGGTGGGGTGTAGGGGAAGGGTATATATGGGAAATCTTTGAAGCTTCCTCCCAATTTTGCTTAACCTTAAGCTGGTCTAGGAAAAATAAAGTCTTTAAAAACAAACAAACAAAAAACAAGAAACCCAGAACCAATGGGTACATGACTACAAACATCCATGCTCAGTCGTCAAAAACAAATCACTATCACAGTATCTAGTTCTAGACACATCTGTCCAGAGGGAAGACAATCAGACCATGGAAATGTCTTGGGAGATACTTTGTGGAGAAGGAATATAGACAGCGATGTGAAGTGTAGGCCATTTTTATCTTGTCTATGGTATGTGTATTAAAAACATTTCTGTTTTAAGATTTGAAAAAAGGCAACTACATATGGGAGCTGTAGATAACTGCTAGCATTTGAAAGGAGAAGTTTCAGGATTTGTTTTTTAAACTATAACATGTAACTGGCAGGGCCTTCATATTCTTTACATTCTTATTACACTTCCAATCTTAATTGAGAACTGTTGCATTTCCCTTTATTCACTTTACGGTGTTGGAATCATCACCATTTTGAAAGCGTTCCAAAAATAATTACATAATGTAGGATCAAGTGGGAAAAAAGATCTATAGGGAATATTTCACAGCCTCTCTTGGCAACTGTATTCTCATTATCTAAAGACGGAACTTCATTTACTTTCATGAAGTATGCCTCTCACCGAGCAACTGCATGAAAAAAATCAATTTCTCACATATGATTGATTCCCACTTATAAACCTTTTGAATCCAAATGTGGAATCTTCCTTGCCAGAGATTAGTATTTTACTCTCCAAATAAACAGAAAGTCGTATTCAGAAAATATCTCCTATTCATATTTGTTTTTCCTATGAGTGCAGAAAAATAGCCTCACCATATCTTTGATTTGCATCCTTGCTTTCTGTCAGTAATAGGACTGGATTTGGTGTTTTCAAGTTGTTAAATGTTTATTTTCTAAAAGCTGCAGAACATACTACAATTGTTTCCTGCGGAGAATGAGAGCAATCTGTAGGACTGGAACACAATCTCAAGCTGTTCTTGTTCTAAGATCAGCCTCCAAGTATTTGAAAAATCCCCCTGAGAATTTCAGTTCCAAATACAGTAGCCTTGTTCCATTTTAGGATTTGTCCTCTGTTTTCTGAACAGTTTTGCCTGTGACTTTAAGCCCCACTCTGAGAATGTTATAGCTCTAGATGCTTACAGGCAGGCAGAGAAGAAAGTTATGGAGTGGGAGGCAGCAATGAAATTGCTTTGATGTCCATTAAGGGTAAGCAGTGTAGGTGGGTGGGTTGTAAGTGGAGCCACAGACTTGGGTAGGAGTATACGGGCTGCTAGTGAAGCATGGGGTCAAACTGAAGGGTAGGGGAATTTCCAGTTCACCTTTCCTCCAAAAGGAATCTGGTAACAAGAAAGAAAGTCAGATACAAATCCAGAATAAAAAAAAAAGAAAGAAAAGAAAGGAAAGAAAAAAAGAAAGGACTGCAATAGAACGATGAACAAATACCTTAGTAATTCTGACCTACCTCAGTAGTTCTGACCTACTGAAGTGCAATGTAGATGCAAGAAGTGGTCTTCACTGAGACTAAAGTTGATGCAGGTCTGTCTGGGATGATTCTACTAAGTAACCGTGCAGGAAACATCATGTTGTATGATTGACAACATTCATGTCGTATGAGTTTGTTTGCATGGAGAACCGATGTGAGAAGGTTATTGGAGAGGGAGGAGACTCTGTATGGGAAGGGAGAAGAGAAAGTGCAGAATATTCTCTTTCCTTGCCATAATGGGTGGTTTTTATGTCCCGCTGCGAGAGGAACTACAGGCAGAATCTGAAGGGCCTCTATTTGTGAACTACTCTTTGAGAACCAGGTACAAAAGTGGCACTGCTTCGCTTCCCAAGAAACAAAGTGTGGCACTGTAGGGTATGAAAAAGTCATCTGCCCATGTTTTCAAGGATGTCTCTCAACACTCAAGTGTTCAAATACTTGAGAGAGCAGCCCTGTCATTTCACATGTGTCTTCACAGCAATGGCAATAGTCAAGTACATCCAAGAAGTTCCCAGGCCAAGAACAAGAAAAACAGATGATTAAGGGTGGTATAATGTTTACTGCATGATAGCAATCTCTGATGGACTAATTCAACGGTACTTCTAAGATGCCCTCTGCAGATTCCTCGAAATACTTTGCAGTCAGGGTAGAGATTCTGCACCAAGTTGTGATAGAAAGTGCTTATGAAATTAAACTGATCTTGTGAAATAACAAATATTAGGTTATTTTTGTTAGTTAGGGTAATATCCACTATTAACTTCTCCTTCCAATTTCAGATCATTTCTGGCAATCCGAGACAAATGGCATATCAGTAAAAGTCACACGTAGGGTAAATAACATAAATTAAATTATCCTTGATCATGAAGTATTTGTTATACACACTCATAGTTTCTATTTTATCTTATAGATTTTTCTATACCTTATAACAACTTGCTTGAAGTACAACACCTGTATTCTTTTTTCTTTCTAATTAGTGTCACGTGTACAAAATAGTGACTCCACACGTCCATACAGAAGTTCAACACTTGTGTTCTTATAAAATGGCAACACTAATAGATCTAATAAGATCTGACGAGGACCTGGAATTATATATTCCACATGTAATACTAAGGAGCAGTAAACACTTCTGAGTAAAGGAATTGAAAGATATTGTTAATATGATTGAGATCTGCAGTTTTCACTTGTTTTCTTATTTTGTGACCTTTATTATGCAACCTGTGTAAAGTATCTCTAGGCTTTCAGAGCCATCCATGTCAATCTTACAGAAAAAAATTGTCTTTGAGGGGAAAAAGGAAAAACAGTTTCAAGTAAATCAGCAAGGTGGTAGAACACATGAGGGGAGCCGTGGTGGTTGAGCGAAGCCTGGTGCTTCAGTCAGGCTTGTGGCAAAGTTACAGTCAGGACAAGTATTCAATCATACAGGAGAATTCCTTCTCAGTAAGGAACAGAAAGGCCACCAACAAATATGGAAGGTAAAATCTACACACTTCTGTATATTTATCAAGGTTACCAACACCTAGAGGTTTAAAAGGTCATCATTCAGAAGAGACCCTGTCCTTCCCACAGCACCATCCTATTGACTCGAGAGAACAAGAGCTCAGGCTCAGCTGCATGGCACTGTCTTGAGGGGAGAGACTGGGTGTTATAGGAGTGGATAGGATAGTTCACAGTCTATGATCACAAAACAAATTTGGTTTGGGCTTTGACACATTCTTTGTGCAGGACTAGTGTGATATCTTCTTAATGTTTTCCTACAAACTCTTAATAATGCTACTTGCCATTTTGTCAGACAAAATCCATAAAGTAGTAACATGAAGTTCTTCTTGTAAGCCATCCAAGATATTTTGTGAAGTTGGACATCGATCAATCAATCCTAAATTTTGCTTCTTTTGTTACAAATATTGAATACATTATTAAATTGGGGTGGTATTAAATTTAAGAAGACTGCATCCAATAACTTGAAAGGCATTCAGAGAAAATACATATTGATTAGAACAAAACAAGTAGTTCTATTTGGCGAATAAAACAATTTATAAAGAACCGATAACAAAAAAGAACAAATGACTTTAGACAGTTCAATGTACAGAACTTCTAAGTCCACATTTCACGAATATTAGAAACCAATAGGTCTATTTAAGAATGTCAGGGAGGAATTAGAGTTGAAAAATAAAGAACAATTCAATACAGGTAAAGAGCAACAGTGCTGGAGAATTTTGCTGTGGTTAATGAAGACACATTAAAACATGGAAGACTGGTTTAGATAAGACAGAAGAATGTATATGATATGCATTATAGTGTTACTCTTTCATTAAAGATAATTAGATATTCCATGAGTTAAACTTTCCCAACACCAACACACAAATTTTCTTCACTCTTTTAAAAGTCTTTTTTTTTCTTTTTCAGGTGTAACAAAGAAATGAGTAATTTACTCAAGGACTTCTTTTATTTGGATTTTCTGCATATTAGAAATGCCCTCCTTTTTTCCTGTAAAATCTGGGAATTACAGAATATAAAATGACTTAAGTAAACAGATGATATTTTTCCTCCAAACAAAGAAATGCTATCATATATGTGAGGAAAGAATCTCATTTTGAGTGACCTTAAAGATAACCAATCACTGGGGGTGAGCCTCACAAGGGAAAAGTCTTCACAACATATTAGAAATGTAGTTTTGGTTTCCTCTAAAAAAGACAGTTCCTGTTTTTAGCAACATGATATACTCTCATTAGTAAACACAATCAGCAGAAACAGGCTTAAAGAAATAATCAACAGATAACTTCATTCTTTGTCATTCTGTTCAGTGGTATCTTAGCAAACTGGTTTGGGGGTGGGGTAGGACTTATTCTGTAGTGTTTTTCAATTTCTGTGGTAGAGATACTGCCAACATGGCTGCTTTCTGGTTCTTAATAGTTTAACAACTAGCTAACAAAATTCCTGAAAATGTAGCAGTTAGTTCATTTGAGCTGACATAATCCACCTCCAGCACACCACTACGTACGTAAACACTGTGTTGAATACCACTTCAGAAACCTTACAATGCTTTCACAAAAATGAAAGTGGATAGACAGCTATATTGATAGAGTTTTTAAAGCAAGTAATTTTATCACAAAGGTGCTGAATTTACTATTTTTTGGATTTTTTAAAGAGAAATGGAACAATTAGTAAAAATCAGATTATTGTTTACTCATGATGAGAAAAATGCTACTGAAAACACTGGAATTAAGAAAAGACATTCTGAAAATCGTTAAGCTTTTTAAGTCACTAAAATTTTTTAAACTTTTTTTGTCCAAATTACTAAACAAAATAGACTGCTTTTCTTAAAGAAGCAAAGCTTTTAGAATTCTTAAAATTCCAAGCTTTTATACCATGATTTTTGCTGGGCCATCATTTAAGCAAACATTTATGTTTGGGGCATTAAAGTGGCTCAGTCGGTTAAGCTCTAGGACTCTTGATTTCGGCTCAGGTCATGATCTCAGGGTCCGGGGATCAAGCCTTGACTCGGACTCCACACTCAGTGCAGGGTCTTCTTGAGATTCTTTCTCTCCCTTTCCTTCTGCCCCTCTCCCTGCTCATGCTCTCTCTTTATTTCTCTCTAAAATAAATAAATAAAATGTTGAAAAAAAAATTTATATATTTTTTCTTTTTTTTTGTTTATTTACAGCATAACAGTGTTCATTGTTTTGGCATCACACCCAGTGCTCCATGCAGTACGTGCCCTCCTATTACCCACCACCTTGTTCCTCAACCTCCCACCCCCCCGCCCCTTCAATACCCTCTGGTTGTTTTTCAGAGTCCATAGTCTCTCATGGTTCATCTCCCCTTCCAGTTTCCCTCAACTCCCTCTCCTCTCCATCTCCCCATGTCCTCCATGTTATTTGTTATGCTCCACAAATAAGTGAGACCATATGATACTTGACTCTCTCTGCTTGACTTATTTCGCTCAGAATAATTTCTTCCAGTCCCGTCCATGTTGCTACAAAACTTGGGTATTCATCCTTTCTGATGGAGGCATAATACTCCATTGTGTATATGGACCACATCTTCCTTATCCTTTCATCTGTTGAAGGGCATCTTGGTTCTTTCCACAGTTTGGCGACCGTGGCCATTGCTGCAATAAACATTGGGGTACAGATGGCCCTTCTTTTCACTCCATCTGTATCTTTGGGGTAAATACCCAGCAGTGCAATTGCAGGGTCATAGGGAAGCTCTATTCTTAATTTCTTCAAGAATCTCCACACTGTTCTCCAAAGTGGCTGCACTAACTTGCATTCCCACCAACAGTGTAAGAGGGTTCCCCTTTCTCCACATCCTCTCCAATACACGTTGTTTCCTGTCTTGCTAATTTTGGCCATTCTAACTGGTGTCAGGTGGTATCTCAATGTGGTTTTAATTTGAATCTCCCTGATGGCTAGTGATGATGAACATTTTTTCATGTGTCTGATAGCCATTTGTATGTCTTCGTTGGAGAAGTGTCTGTTCATATCTTCTGCCCATTTTTGGATATGATTCTCTGTTTTGTGTGTGTTGAGTTTGAGAAGTTCTTTATAGATCCTGGATCTCAACCTTTTGTCTGTACTGTCATTTGCAAATATATTCTCCCATTCCGTGGGTTGCCTTTTTGTTTTGTTGACTGTTTCCTTTGCTGTGCAGAAGCTTTTGATCTTGTTCAAAGTTCATTTTTGCTTTTTTTTCCTTGGCCTTTGGAGACATATCTTGAAAGAAGTTGCTGTGGCTGATATCGAAGAGGTTACTGCCTATGTTCTCCTCTAGGATTCTGATAGATTCTGATAGATTCCTGTCTCACATTGAGGTCTTTTATCCATTTCGAGTTTATCTTTGTGTACAGTGTAAGAGAATGGTCGAGTTTCATTCTTCTACATATCGCTGTCCAGTTTTCCCAGCACCATTTATTGAAGAGACTGTCTTTTTTCCATTGAATATTTTTTCCTGTTTTGTCGAAGATTATTTGACCATAGAGTTGAGGGTCCATATCTGGGCTCTCCACTCTGTTCCACTGGTCTATGTGCCTGTTTTTATGCCAGTACCATGCTGTCTTGGTGATCACAGCTTTGTAGTAAAGCTTGAAATCGGGTAACGTGATGCCGCCCGATATATATATTTTTTTCTAATCATAATTCCTTAAATTGCTGAATCTAGTTGCTATAATTATACAACATTTATTCTCATTTATAAGAATTTTATCATAAGTTCTTCATTCCTGTTTTCTTTCTTTTAAAATCTATTTCAATTATTCTATTAGTTTCTTGAATTTTATTGAAAAAAGTTAATTTTTCAAAAATAGGATGATGTAGAATAGTTGTTCTTATACTTGAATGGTACTTAAGGAGAATTAATATTTTTTCTTCCTATTTTTATTTCCCTAGAGTTTTGTAGACAATGTACATGTGATCTTCTAACACTTCAAATTCCTATGATAGATAGACATTTAAATTGAAGGAAATTTTCAGTTTTCTCTTCTTCTGTATTCAGTTAAATTTCTGACATGGAAAGCATTCCACAAAAACAGTGTATTTTCCATCCCCTGAAATTTGGCTTATACTCCCATTCATCAATATGCCCGGGCAGGTAACAAGTCCAGTCAGCCTTACTCATTATACAGCATGGATAGGCTTTATTTCAAAACGTATCTCTTGGTCTTACAAAGGTCATCTTCAATATATAACATTTTTTAAGTCAAAAATTTTAGCATTTTCCTCATTCAGCCCTTTCCTCAGTGCATCTAGTGGCACTCCTGTGGGACTGTTGCTTATGGGCAATGTTTTACCACACCAGGATCCTCTTTTTCTTTTTAGCTACCACTTTTCAAGTGCCCAAGACTTCTTCCATTTCCTGTCTGCCGATGCCAGTTAATTTTTGGATAATTTTAAGGTTATTTTATTCTGATAACTTTTCAAACGTTTTTTAAACAAACAAAACAGTCTTCCAATATGATCAGATCACAGAGAACGATTGGCATACACAGTGCTCTATGGGCACGCTGCACTGTGTCCCTATGCTTCACTGAACAGTACAACTTCTAGGATAAAATTATTGACAATCTCAAGATGCTAACAGCATAGTATTAAATTTAATGTGGGGCCTTCTGACCAGAGGGCCTGGTCCAACCTCACTTGTCACACACCCATGAAGCTGGACCTGCTAACCACCTGGAAAGAATGAGGGTATGGGAAAGGTGAATTCTGACAGAATTTGAGTTATGAAATAATAATTTTCAGGTACAGAATCAGTAACAATAGGAGAGGCCTTCAAGATCACCAAGTCCAAAGTAGGTATTAACACAGTGGCAAAACAAATGCTTAATTCCAGAGATGCTGATTACTATAAGGTTCATATGCATCTTCTGCTCCCCATTCCTCCTCCTCTCCCAGAACCTTAAAAAATGGGTTTGTAAAAATGGGTTTGGGTGGAGTTCCACATGGTTGTCCATGGTATCTCTGTAAGTGGAAAGAGGCCACAGATTCTAAGCAGAGACTTGGAATAGTTGTGCTCAGGGTAAGCAGGGCACAGAATACATTTAATGTACTTCAAATGTGTTACTGTTGTAGGTTTCTTTCGCTGAAGCATTATTCTAACTGTAAATCATTAGGAAAATAAATGGCAGGTTACACAAAGAGCTGAGTTTGTATGATTAAAAAAAACCATTAATAATTGAATATAGGAAGAAAGAGTAGAAAGAACAGCTGAAGAGAGGTCACAGATTTCAGGCAATTACATGAAATTCTACTCAGAGCTGTATAAAGATATAAAGTGTGAAGGAGAATTTAAAATATATGGAGTTCAGATTGAGAAGACACACGACAAATCTAATAGGAGTTTCAGAAAAGAAGAAAATAAATAAAAGAGAGAAGGAGAAATAGTCAACATTCAAAGATAAAACATTATTATCAAAAAATAGAACAGGAAAATGTGTCTTTTGTCTTGGGAAACCAAAAGACTCCACTGCAAGATAAGAAAAACAAAAAAGAAAACAACAAACTTGTATTCAGGGAGATCACAGAAAAATTATGTGGCATCAGAGACAAAGGGAAATCTAATTAGCAAGAAAGAGAAAGATTACCTAGATAAGCTTAAAACTGTATAAACAGCAGGTATATCATCAACAATATAGATGCTAATAAGGAATATATTCAACTCTGGAATTAATTAGAATAATTTTAATTAGAAATAAATGTTAAGAATTCTAGTACTCAAATTCTAAGTTGAAAAAATCATTAGTGCCTAGATTTCAGTAGGGAGTTTATTGAATATAGGAAAAAATGGGATATAGGAAGCAATGCTGAAATAAGAAATGAGTTAACATTTTAGTAAATCTAAGAATGAACTGTAAAAAAAAAGTTAATGATTAAAAAGTTAATGATATTTTAAAAAAGAGTGAAGATTTGATTACATGAACAACAATCAAACAGGATAATGGTGTAAACAAAGATAAAAGATAAGTCAGAGTCTTCAAAGAGAGACGTGCAACGCACACAATTGACAAAGGATTAGTAACTAGAACATATATGGAATTCCTATGTCATCAATAAAAAGCAAAGAACTGAAAAGGAAACTAAATAACTGACATGAGGGCCTTCAAAGAAATAGATGGCCAATAAATCTCTGAAGAAATGTCCATCCTCACTAATAAGTAGAGAAGTCACATTATCTGTGTTCCCATTGATCATCATCAGGCTGACCACGAAAATGAAAAATCTGATATATAGATATTTTGGCAAGAAGTGAAAATGGAAGCTCTCATGCCTTCTAGTATAAATTGCTATAATTTCAAAAGTAATTTATCAATATATATTAGATTGAATGAATACCTGTACTTTGACCCTTCAATTCCATTTTTAGGTATACTTAACCTAACAATACTATGACAGAAAGGCTTAAAAGGAAACATGCTTAAAGCCCTTTATTGACGTACTTAATAGCAGTAGCAAAGTAAAGAAATGGAGCCCATTGTGTATTAATATAGTAATGGATATACACGGTAGTACACTAATGTAATAGAAGTCCATAATTATAACACTCAAAATTAATGATTAGTCCCATAAATATTTATAAGAATAAATCTCAAAATCAAAATATTGGCAGAAAAAGCAAGGTGCAATGGCATTTATGGTGCTCTATTAACAGAGAATCCTGTTAGATCCACAATGCATGGAAGATCAGTGAGACTCAGGGCAAACACAAGATAAACACGTAACATTTCATGCTTTCCATTCCAACTGGAACTTTATTCAAACACATAAAGAAGGCAAAGCATTCTAAGGTACATAAATGATCAAGAAATCCTAAAGTATTTTCTCTTGAACTCATGTTACTTTACGTATTAGCCAACTACTTACATAGGAAATGATGACATAAAAGGAGAGAGAAAATTAAGGGAAT
Source organism: Meles meles (assembly GCF_922984935.1). NCBI lineage: Eukaryota > Metazoa > Chordata > Mammalia > Carnivora > Mustelidae > Meles > Meles meles. The sequence continues at coordinate 42,055,428 of NC_060080.1, forward strand.
CTACATTTCCTTCTCCTTTCAGTTCGTCCTTACCTACCAACCAGCTTAGAGTGGAGAGGATTGGTAGAATGTGTGTTTATCAAGAAGTGAAATGAAAACAACTGAATTAGTTTTGTGTAGAGTTTTCAATATTCTGGGAAAAATGAAAAAAACATGTGCATGTGTAAACTATGAAATATAAATGATATAATTTTAGTGAATCCTCATGTGAGTCAAATGTGCTCATATTTGCTTTGAAACCCAATACTGTACAATATAAAGATGAAATAAAATTCACTAACAATTAAATGTTCGACTTTTCTTAGAATGACATCAAATAGCAAATTTAAAAAAAAATGAGAAGTCCTGAAAGAGACTGTGGAACAAAGGAAAATGCATTATATTTTAGAACTTTTTTTTTAAGATTTTATTTATTTATTTGATGGAGAGAGAGAGATCACAAGTAGGCAGAGACAGGCAGAGAGAGAGGAGGAAGCAGGCTCCTTGCTGAGCAGAGAGCCCAATGCTGGGTTCCATCCCAGGACACTGAGATCACAACCTGAGCCTAAGCGAGAGGCTTAACCCACTGAGCAACCCAGGCGCTCCCTATTTTAGAACTTGTAATCAAACATTTTTTTTTTCTGTTTGTTGCACAAGGGGACCCATGTTTTCACTTTGCACCAGTTCCTGCCATTTATTTATTAAATTTTTTAAAAAGATTGTATTTATTTATTTGACAGAGATAGAGAGATCACAAGTAGGCACAGCAACAGGCAGAGAGAGAGGGGGAAGCAGGCTCCCCGGCCGAGCAGAGAGTCCGACGTGGGACTCAACCCCAGGACCCCAAGACCATGACCTGAGCTGAAGGCAGAGGCTTAACCCACTGAGCCACCCAGGCACCCCTTGCCAGTTATTTAGATGACACTGGTTATCAGCAAATAGATTAGGCTAGACAAAAAGTTAACACACTAACGCAGTAGTAGCTTTTAAGTTTTTTCTCCATGGACTGTCAGTGTCTCCAGTTTGCTGACACATTATCTGAATGCTTTCTCTCAGTTTTTCAATGAGGAATAACAAAACTAGACCAAGCCCAACCCTGCTAGTCTCTTCTTGACTAGAAATTGAGCTAGTGAGGAAACCTTTGATTTTGCTGTATTCTACTCTAATAACATGGTTACAATCTATAAAGCATATTGAAAAGTAAATATTAACATTAATTATGGAAATGTTAAGAAATATTGTTTAGGCAATTTAACCTTTCAGAGGCCTCGCCAATGACCTCTTTTGCATATCTGTCTTCTGCTATTCCCTGTTGATTGTTGTGCATAATACTAGAAACTGGACATAGACTCTACCAATTTTTTTTTCTAGAACCTACCAATTTTTAAACAAGGCCCTATCAAAATGTATTTTGAAGTTACAATATTTATAGCATACAAATCCTCTTTACTGCCATTATTTTTTTTTTAAGATTTTATTTATTCATTTGACAGAGAGAGATCACAAGTAGACAGAGAGGCAGACAGAGAGACAGAGGGAAGCAGGCTCCCTGCTGAGCAGAGAGCCCGATGCGGGGCTCGCTCCCAGGACCCTGAGATCATGACCTGAGCCGAAGGCAGCGGCTTAACCCACTGAGCCACCCAGGCGCCCCACTGCCATTATTTTTTAAGTGTAGTTATGTAAAAATCTTAAATTCTATAAAGTATCAATATTTCCTGTCCACCCCAACCTCATGTTTATCCCCCTCCTGCATCCTGATCAAAATAGTTTTTGAGTGTGTTTATTTTTTATTAAATTCTGTTCAGCACTTGGGATGGACCATCTGCTCATTTTCCTCTAGGACTGCCAAGTTCACATGTGGATCATGAATAGGCACAAAAAGGAGAATTGATTTCTTGTTTTCAAAGACATCTACTCAGATGCTTTTTGTGCATAAATCTACTTGGTTCAGTCCATGATTAAATAACATTTGAATATCAAAATTATAATAAAATAGTCTTTATTTGAAATTGCATAAAGGAATTGTTAAACTACTTTATGGATTTATTTCATTCTATGTTTCCAATATTTCCAGGTTGATTAAGGATAACAGCATCTTTATGGGAGACCAAATGATTGATTATACATCATGAATTTACCTCTAATAAAAGTATCAGTAATGTTAATAAGGATCATTGTAGTAAGCTAGCAATTTCTTTAATAGTAATGATATTCTCTTTGAAGGAATATTTTTATAGGAATATTGAAAAAATAGTATGTATTAAGTAATTTTTTTGCCAATCAATTGTTTCAAAGTCTTTCATAAGTTATTTTCACAAGAAGTGTAATTATTTTAGCTATCATTATCTTTTTCCTTACTTTGACCTTATAGTCAGTCTTAATTACAAGATCAAGGATAAATAAGAAGTCTAAATACAAAGTATGTTATTATACACTGGACCACGGACTGCAATAATTTAACTAATACCAACTTCTAGATCACTTTACATAGTAAAATAAGTTTACCCATAGTTTCATACCTGCAGTAATATACCAAGTTCAGGTACATTCACTGAAACACAACTTGTAAGAGCAAAACAATAGGTACAAACTATATTTACATTAATGAAGGCTATTTTCTGGTAGACCTCTCAGAATAACAAAGGACCTTCATTCCGAGAATTCCGCAGAAATCCTCATCTCAGGCCTATTGATAAAAATGGGAGCATGGGACAATTCATTAACCAATCATTTTAATCAAAGGAATTCTGTGGCTTATTTTTTTTAATATTTAGAATCCTTTTAATATTTAGAATGTGAAACATACTTAAATCATTTTTTAATTAAAAATATCAGCACTCTGTCAAGTGTATAAACTTGGCGATTCACAGACCTGTACCCCTGGGGCTAATAATACATTATATGTTTATAAAAAACTTAAAAAAATTTTTTTAAAAATCAGCACTCAAGTGTTTGTTAAACTGTAAGATGATTTGTTTACCTACAGTTATGTATGAATTTTATCCCTCAAACCCTTTTGCCAGTAGGTCCAAAATACATTATATGTTTATAAAAAAAAAAAATTGGAGGGGGAGGAACCATAAGAGATTCAGAACTATAAGAGACTATGGACTCTGAAAAACAACCTGAGGGTTTTGAAGGGTCAGGGGTGGGAGGTTGGGGGAACGGGTGGTGGGTAATAGGGAGGGCACGTTTTGCATGGAGCACTGGGTGTTGTGCAAAAACAATGAATACTGTTACGCTGAAGAAATAACTGTGGGCTATTTTTAAATAAGTTACCTGAACTAATTACTAAGGTATGAGCAACTGGACAATTTTAAGGGAATTTGACAAATGAAGAGACTGCTTTATTGCTGGGAATGAGATTGATACCCCAACACCCTTTCCCACAGTATGACAGTGGAAAAAAGGCATGACATATTCTACTACATTTGCTCTGCTATAATTATTTCTCTTTCAGTAAAAATCTATGGTACATATGCAAATTAAATCACACGGATATACATGCACACACACACACACACACACACACACACACACACCACAAATAAAACCAATCTGAGAACCACATTCCCTAATTAAACCTGTAATTGGTTCTCTATTAACAGTGTGCTAGGGGAACTCATTGCTTAAACGTACAATTTCCTCACAATTTGATTCCATCCTATCACCCCAGTTTTATTTCCTACCAGTTAAGAAGTTAAGGATATGCGATCTCTCACCACGAGGAATGTTCTTGAAGTGTCATACCCTTTCATGACTCGATGCTTCTGCACATGCTCTTTCCTCTGTTCTAAAGTCCATTCTAAAATAATTCTATTCACAGAAGACTTCTATTTATTACACAAAACTCGTAGCATCTGTCTGAACTTACTTGATTCATCAAGTAAAAATCAGGCACATTTTCCACTAAGTCTGTATTGAATTGCAAATATGTTTGTTGTTATATTTGACAAATTTTATTTATAGATTATTTGGTTTTATATATGTCTCTTTGATTATATTGTAACCTGTTTTTTTTCCACTAATTTATCACCAGAGCATAGTTTCTGGAACAACAGATGATCAAAACATTTATAAACTAAACAAAAAAATAAATATCTCATATTTCAAAGCAATGGTTTTATCTCTTTAATACTTATATTAGTATAATATATATAATATAATATATATAATATTATATATAATAATATAATACTTATATTAGTAACATGCATAGTCTCCCCAAATATAAAATGGTTATAGAGAAACTCAAGAGAGTTTCTTACTTAAATAGACTTATGGAACTTACATAGCAAATACTAGATCACAGGTTTTACCACTTGAGTAAAGATTAGACAAAAATTAAATTTGTCAAATATTCTACATTTTTTTTACTTAATATATTTATGAAGTTATAGATTTAGTGCTAGTGATTGAGCTCATTTGGTGAATTAACCTTAATGTTTGAGTTGCAGCATATGTCTTTGCTCATAGATTGGAGTAATTTAAATATGCTTAATCTCTTTTATAATTTAAAGTATTTCTTGCAATTTGATCTGATATATTTAAGAAGCTATCTGATTTTTCCAGTTTCTCTACATTGTGTAGCAATTAAAAGGGCCGGTGTGCATCAAATATATATCTAGTGAAAACATTCTATGTTTCTACAACATGTTAGGGGTCATAAATGATAGTCATAAGCATAAAACTAGTTAGTAACTTCTAACATGACATATGCAACATCAAGTAACAATAGAAAACTACTTTTATAAGAGTGACAAAATCAATAAGTGAAGTGAGAATTCAAAGACATTTGATAGGGATATGAGTAATTAAGGACATTAAATCCAGTGATTTGAATTTATAATACATCTTGGGTTTTCTGATTTAATGAAGTTGCACTGTTGCAATGTTTCAAGAGTGGGAAATTGAGATCACTTTTATGATTGCAACTTTGTTAACTCTTCTAAACATACTGACAGCCCCTTTAAAACAACAGATTTATTAAGACTGGATAAGAAAAAGGCACTTTGGGTAAGCAATGAGGGTTGGATCAGTTCACAGACAGCAGGACTAATAATCCAGGCATTGTAAAGTTTCAAGTTAAGTTTATATATTAGGAGGTAGGGTCTATATTAGGAGTTGAAAGTCCTTTCCCAGGCATGAGAACATGAATGAAAAATTAGCTCTTAATTTCCATAATCAATTTATAAGACAAGAGAACATGTGAAGAGTATTAACAAAAGATTGTAGTCATGTTAGAGGCTCCGGTATTCTTATACAGCAGAGATAGGGAAACCAAATAATGAATACACAGTAGCTCAATCACACCACACTGGTACTTAGTGCCAAATGTAGTTAGAGAAAAGGAGGTACGTGAGGGAGAGAGAGACAGGTTTGAAGCTAGATTAGAGAGTCCCCTGATTAGCAGGTTGGGGAAGATGGGCAGCCTCTGCATTAGAGGACAGGAAAATTAACTATTTGGATAACTCATCATAAATTTGGGGGTATTTATTATCTTCTTGTGCCTGAATCCGAGTTACAAGGCAGGATCAAGAGCCAGGGTTATAATTAGCTCAGTTTTGCAACAACTGGTATGAGACATGAGAATAAAAATTGAATTGGCATTGTGAAGAAACTAAGATGCCTGTAGACTGGGGCGCCTGGGTGGCTCAGCGGGTTAAAGCCTCTGCATTCGGCTCAGGTCATGATCCCAGGGTCCTGGGATCAAGCCCTGCATCGGGCTCTCTGCTTGGCTAGGAGCCTGCTTCCTCCTCTCTCTCTCTCTCTGCCTGCCTCTCTGCCTACTTGTAATCTCTATCTGTCAAAAAAATAAATCTTTAAAAAAAAAAAAAAAGATGCCTGTAGACTACAACTACTCAGAGAGTTGTGAGACTGATTTCCTGATACACTTGAAGACTAATTATGAGGACTTTCATTATGAATCATAAGAGAGGCTTGGAAATTTGGCAGACTTTGCAAGTCAATAAAGGGGTATCTAATATATAGAATACATAATGTCTTGGAGAGCTCTTAGAGGTGAGTCGTGAGTACAAACTTTATCTGCTTCTACAGCAATCCAGTGGAACCAATCAGTGTTTAGAGAGGGCCGGACTTAAGGTGGGGATGGACATTTTATAGGATTTTAAAAATGTTTATTACTATCTATATGTGAAAAATTTGTCAAATTTTGTCTGCCATTAAACTTTTCCTTTTCTAGCCATTTCTGAGAATGTCTGAAGTTTGGGCAAGTCATCTATGCAGTATGTTATGTGATCTTCCTGAATGATGAGTAAAGGCTTATAGTAAGTGAAGTGTGATGTCATCCATTACCAGAATATTGATTCCATTTAGCATATAAAACAATTCACATATTCAGTGGAAAGGACATGCTTGACACAAAGATTAATTTTTGATGGCCATTATATCTTTGTATTTCTCACCAAAGCATTACCTAGCCTTGACCTACACTAAAAACCAAACTGGTTAAAAAGGTTTTAGATCCTCTAAGATAGAATGAGTAATTTATATGTAATCTTAGTGCCGAGAATCACCTAGGATTCTCAAAACAAAACTAGTTGGTACACCAGCAAAAAAACCTGGCCTTTGGATGTCATGTTTTGTATTGTTTTAAAATTTTATTTATTTATTTGACAGACAGAGATTACAAACAGGCAGAGAGCCAGGCAGAGAGAAAGAGGGAAGCAGGCTCCCCGCTGAGCAGAGAGCCTGATTCGGGGCTCAATCCCAGGACCCCGAGATCATGACCTGAGCTGAAGGCAGAGGCTTAACCCACTGAGCCACCCAGGTGCCCCTGGATGTCATGTTTTAAGCAGCCTTTGCATGAATCCAGTTGATCATAACGTAGTATGTTAGCCAGAATTTGAAATGTGTGTTGATTTCCAGGGAGAGAAAAAATGAGAACAATATATTCAATCCAAACTGTACAATTTAGAAAGACAATTACTCATGGATATCACATTTGCTTTTAATCAAATTTAAAGAAAATAAGAGTTATGTTTTACATATGTCTTTAACCGTTAGGCAATGATAAAATAAGTTTTTTACAGGCTGGGTAGGTCAGTTGTAGTTTCCCACGGTGTGACTAAAATATTTTGTAGCTCCTTAATGGATGGGATTGGCCTGTCAATAAAATTGACAAGGTCTTCAATGACCTCCTGCAAATGTACTATTGTTGACAATGAAGATAACCCAAGTCAATATTCTTCAAAGGGCTTAAACAGTATATACCCTGCAGACATCTGGGTTGGCACTGGCAATACTGAATGTTCCAATCATATCTTATGAAAAGCATATCCTACTCTGAAGTTTGATTTCATATCTTTTTCTATTTGAGACTGAAAATACTAAAGAGATTGTCAGGAACTCCAGCTGTAAGCATAATCAGTTCTGAAAACCTCAGAGGCAGACTTTCTGAAAAGAACCACTGTTCTCAATAGAGTAATTTTAGAAAATGTGGGCTTAAGTACAATAAGCACAAAGGTGTCAGAGCAATGTGAGTACCACTGTAAAAAGTACCACGTAAAGTGGTATTTTTTAATTGACTTGCTACTCCATAACTCTAATTTTTAAAGTAGTGGTAGGTGCAAATTATGTGATTTTGCATTATATGATTTAAGAGACATGTATGGATGTGAAATTGACAAGGGTTGGATTTGTCAAATTAATATTTTGTGTCAGCTTGGCTGGGCCACAGTGCCCAGATGGGGTTAAACACTGTTCTGGATATTTTCCTGTAAGGGTTTTTGGGTGAGACTGACATGCAAAATGATGGACTTAGAGTAAAAAGTATATTGCCCTCCATAATGTGAGTGAGCCTCAGCCTATCAGTTGGAGGTCTGGATAGAACAAAAGACTGATATCCCCCAAATGAGAGAAAAGTCTATCAGCAGATAGCTTGTGGACTTGTACTATAAAGAGTGGTCTTTTCCTGGGTCTCCAATCTGCTGGCCACCCTGCAAATTTTGGATTTGCCAGAGTCTATAATCATGTGAGGCTACATTCACACACATATATAGATATACCTCCTGTGGGTTCTGTTTCGCTTGAGAACCCTGACTAATAAAGGTGGGCACTTGGACAAGGAACAGGTATGCCAAGTAGAAGAAGCAAATGTTTGAAAGATTTGGAATCTTGTAAAATTGGGGTAATTATAACATGACTGATCACAGTAGTTTATAATACTTGAAATTCTGAAATATTCAAGCAGCCAACACTAGGAATTTGTCCTATTAAAATATGGTATGTTCATAAACTTTAAACGAAGCAACAGTCAAGAAATGATGTTAGAGGTACATTAATAGTGACCTGGTGATAAATTTACAATCTGTGTGAGTTGAAGTGATTAAAATTTTTAGATTCATCATTACCTTATTTTTTCTTATGCAGTGATTTTGTATTACTGGTTTAATAACTTTAATTAAATAAAAACAAAAATGAAGTCCTGTAAAATGATGCTTTGTATTTATATAATGCTTTCAAATTCCCATAATTATTTGCAACATTAGGCTTTTTGTCACCATTTCTTCCTTCCTATATTTCCAGCACTAAAAGAAAGCAGCCTGAAGGCGATAAAGTCAATTCTGTCTTAATTGTCTATGCAATTATGAGAAACCAAAGAAATTGTCACCAGTATTAAAAGAAAAAAATTTTACACATTTTTAACTAACAATCTGTTTTCATCAAGATCAAATTTTTTACCCAGGAAATTTGACAAAATTAGATTGCTAACTATCACATATAATGACCATATTTAATTTTGGCATGAAGTATTTTTTAGTAAAAGACTTCAGTGTAATTCAAAGTAAAATAAACAAAAAAGCTAGCATGCAAACATTTACATTAAACCTTTTAAACTACAGTCAGAAAAAAATACATACACAAGTCAGGGTAAGAATGACAGGTTTATTTCCTGCTATGATACTTATATTATTTGTGGCAAAACAGATTCCTTCACTATGTCTTTCCCACTGTATTTGAGTAGAACCCCTGGGAAATGTACAACCACTATAGAAGCTACCTTTGTATTTGAACATTAGGTCTGTAGTTTAACTCCTTAGGCTGACATTCAGGCTCCTCTCCATAACATATTTTCAACAAGTTCTTTTCTTTTTTTTAAGATTTTATGTATTTATTTGAGAGAGGGGGAGAGGGAGAGAGAGAGAAAGCGAGAGCACACAAGCACGGGGAAGGTCAGAGGGAGAGGAAGAAGCAGACTCCCTGCTGAGCGGGGAGCCCTACACAGGACTCCATCCCAGGACCCTGAGATCACGAGCTGAGCAGAAGGCAGATGCTCTAGCGACTGAACCCACCCAGGCGCCCCCTCAACAAGTTCTTTGTCAACTCTTCCTACATTCCAAGTAGGAATTTGGAATTCCTCTTCGACCACCGTTCCTGTATTTCCCACCCTCCTATTCAGTGTTCATGCCCTCCACTGAGACATGCGATATATAACCTAAATAATGCCAGGAAATCTTTGCCAAAAGCTACACAGTAATAAAAACCTTCCTGGTCCCACTACTGTTCAATTTTCCACTTTCCATAATCACCATTTTTTTGGGGGGGGTTTCTAGGTAAAATCTTGGTTCCTCCCAGCTCAAAAGTAGTATCCATGGTTCTATTTTGTATCTAGTTAAGCATTTTCTTATACTATTTTCTCATTTTCTGAAGTGGCTAATAATTTGGGCATGCATACTGTTATGCGGCCAAACATTTCCTGAGCAGTAGGTTGGTGGCAGCTCGCAGCTCAGCAGGTTCTACTTCCACAGATTCAGGCAGTAAGAAGACAATGACCCCCAAATGAATGCAAGTAGCTTATTACTTGCACACACAGAACCAAGAAAAACCACTGTGGCATTAGCACCCTGTGCACTAGTCTTACAGGACGACACTGAATCAAAGGAGCCAGATGGCAAGCTACAGGCTACATCGAAAGGGGGCGGGGACACCAGCTCTGTCAAGGAGGAGCCAACTCTAAACTGTGGACAAACGGTTTTAGAGTCTGCAGCTGTACTTAGTAATGGTCATTCTTTTTTTTTTTTTTTTTAATTAAGTATTTTATTTATTTATTATTTATTTGGGAGAGAGAGAGGAGAGAGAGAGCATTCGACCCGTGGGATGGAGGGAAAGAGAATCTCATGCGAACTCCACCTGATCAAGGAGCCCGATGTGGTGGTCTGTCACACAACCCTAAGATCATGACCTGAGCCAAAACCAAGAGCCCAGCACTTAATTGACTGAGCCATCCAGCACCCCACACACAAATACTTTAAGATCAAATTGAATCCTATTCTACACACATTTAACCTCTTTTTTTTTTCCTTTAACAACGTGCCTTGGACATTCCTTTTGTCAATAAATCTAGATCTAAGGGGTCATTACTGATCTTTCAATATATATGCATATACACAGATATGTTATTTCACGCAGACCCGATTTCCACAGACATTTGTGTTCTCTGATTTGAGAGCTCGTCTGGTCTCTGCATGTCCTGGATAATTGCTTCTGGCCCTTCAGAATTCTGTGTTTCCCATTCTCTGTCCACAATGAGCTGCACCACTCCTTTCCATATTGCTAAGGGAAGGGGCCTCAGAGTGTTGACTAAGAGAGAGTATTTTACAGTGTTTAAATCCATTCACTTTGAGGGCGTATTGGACATGCCCATTGGTATGTTGGACTTTTAGGTGTAACTTTATATGTGAGACACGTGGCTAGAGGCAGTAGATGTACAGACCTAAATTAAATAAGACCCGGCCTTTGTGGAACAGAGAGAGTTAAGGATGCCCAGATACACGCAGAACTCTTTAAGCGTCATCTGTAAGAGTTCACGTAATAATATTGAATGACCGACTCCCTTTGACCAACCTTTTCCACTCCTAGAATGTCATCTAATAGAATAGAAGATAGTTCAACAAGTGTATCAGAATTAAAAACTAAATGTCAAAAGTAATGGTCATTCTTCATTTGGCTTAAAAATATTTAAGAGAAAATACCATGGCTTTTATTTGGGTGTGTTCCATACACAAAGCCTTGCTGAATCTGATAATGTGGTAACTCTGGACTAAATCTAGACCTGCTGTTTCTGAAAATTTCCATTTGTTGGAACTTTCACTGGAAAGGGCCAACTATTAAGTTATTGACATGACACAACAGGTGGTCAGGATCACAGCTGAGTGACCATAGCACAATACTCACATTTTCTTCTCACTCTATGTCCATGGCCTTTCAGGACAGACCGTTACTTGTTAAATATACTCACCCTGCACTCTAACTCATGGTCATGTTTTATTGTTTGTTTCCTTTTGTTTTTTTAATTACATAATGTAAAATACTGAATGGAAAAGGGAACTTGGAAAGAATGAGAGAATATCCTAAGAGGCCCTGTATTCCTTCCTCAAAAATCATTTCTAGAGAATAGCAAGGCTATAAAAGTATTTTACTGGGCAAAGTATTTTGAAGACTTGTGTTTTCCAAATTTATTTTGTGTAAAAATAGTGGAAAATTTAATTCAGTTTTATAATCAAATAAAAGTCTATTTGAGACTTCAGAGATGGTCTAGTTATTGCCGTTAGACAGTAGTCTATATTGCAAGTCTGATCTGACCATAATTCTTTCCTCACTTTTTTTGGTATAGCCTTGAACCAGAAAAGGTGGATTTAATGCACAAGCCAAAAATGGAATGGGATATAGACTCCTTGATAGATGTTTTCGTTTCCTAAAACTGCCAGAGCAAAGTACAACAAATTGGGTGGCTTAAAAAAGAAATTTATTCTCTCACAGTTCTGAAAGCAAGAAGCCCTAAATCAAGGTGCTGGCACAACCATGTTCCCCCTGAAGGCTCTGAGGGAGGATGTTTCCTCACTTCTTCCTAGACTTTGGTGGCTCTTTTTAATCCTTGGCATTCTTTTTTCCTGGCTTAGAAGATAAATGTTGCCACAAAACTCTCTGGGACCTTTTATGTTACAGAAATGAAGGGAAAACAAATCATGAAATTAGGGTAATTTGGCTAATATCCTTATATCTATTTCTGTGCATGCCTCACATTGGGTCTCTTGGTTTAATGTGGGCACTCTGGATTTTAGCTTCAGTGGGAACTACACGCTTTCACTATAATCTTTCTCTTAGTATTTGTCTGGCTTGAGGTACTCCTGTGTGTAATGTCCAGAGTCTGAAATGCTGCTGTGCAATTGCTGTTCTGCCCAAACAAACAACGAGACAATGTGACACTTACAATGGTTTAGTCTGGTTTATTCTGGACCTAAACACTGAAGCCAACATACGTTTCTGCCCCTGTGTTAAAGAACACTGAAGCCCCGTCTCCATGATGAACAATACTAAGAGTAAGACTACAGGCCAAGACTACAGAGCATGGTTTCTCAACCTTAGTACTACTGACCTTTGGGCGATGTTATTCTTTGTTTTAGAGACTGTTCATTGCAGTGTATTTGCCAGCATTCATGCCCTCTGCCAGTGATCATACCCCCTTCCTCAGCTGTGACAACTGGCAGATCAAACTCTGTACATGATACAACTCCAGGTCGGTTTGGCTAGGATATCTTGGCCTCCTGAGCTTTGTGTGAAACTCCTCACAGTAACTTGTTTGCTCCATCTCAGATCCAGACTCAGGCCCCATGTGCCTAATCAGCCACAAAGAGTAATTATTTTGCATTTCCTTACTTCATTCTTGTGCTTTTGCTTCTTTCCATTTCTTTATGTGTCGCCTCTCCAGACTTTGGGTCTCTCTCCTTCCCACATTAGCCAGGGCTGCCTCTAGAGGCATCCTCAACAAGGACAAAAAGAAAAGGCAACAGACTGTGGACTAGACAGATGCCCTGGAAAGCCAGAGCTATACCATTGGACCATGACTCCAAACACTTTGGGGAAAGTTGCCAATCTGCCCAAAAACCCTAAGTCATAATGGCTTTGCCCTGTGCCAGAGGTCAGTGAGGGAGCAGAAACAGCATGGGCCCTACCTTAGCTTAGGCCTTTCTTTGAATCATTGCTCCCTTCCTCTGTGCAACTTGGGGCAACTTAACTACCTCTCAAGACCTCAAGTTTTGCTCATATATAAAATTAGAGTGTGTTGATGTTAGTTGATAAGATTGAGCTAGAGAGTGGAAACATAGGTGCTTAGTAAACTGTGGCTTCCTACCTACACAGCAGTTCATCACTTTCTGTGGCCACTGTCCTGGGAAGATGGGCTGCTCCTGTGTTCTGAGTGTCCCTAGATCTGAGTCCAGACATTGCAAGGCCTTGGGACTGGCAAGATGTAGGCTGGATGTCCAGGTTAGCCACCAGCACAGAGTTGCTTTGTACTCTGCTAGGTTGCTCAGTAAAGCTTTCCAAGCCTACACCCTTGTTCCTGAAATCATTTGGGGACTGTATCCTATGACTGTACCTTGTCATGGCCCTACCCTCTCCCCTCTGGGCCCTGGAGTGAAGGCCAATTGCCAGGCCTTCCAGGAGCGCATGTGGCCCAAAAAAGCCCCTGAGCAGAGGTGCCCTGGAAGACTCATAGCCATGAAAGTGAGTGGGCTTTCTGCAAGTGGCTGCAAATGACCAAATATTCCCAAATTGAGAACTACTCCTACAGGCCAACTATCATGATTTACTTAATAAAACTAATAACTTTCTTAACAAGACTTACTCCTAGACTCTTGACTTGCTATGCCTACTAATCCAAAGTTGTTATTATACTGTCATAAACTCCACCAAATCACAACCAGTTCCCTGCTCTCAGGAACTATCTTAAAATCACCCGTAAATTTTTATAACTGTCCTCCCTGAATTTTATTCTTCCACACTGCTTTAAATCAACTAAACTTAGATCTGATTTTCTGGTATTTTGGAGAAGCACAGAGCCAAAAACTCCAAGAGCCTGGTCCTAAAATCTGCGTGGGCTAGAACAAAAATTGAAATGGAGGCTCATATATCATTTGTCTTAAAAGTTAAATGTTATAAATTGAGCCACATCCATTACCCACCCACATCCCACAGAGCAGCTCCCCGTCTCCTTCCTGTGGTTGCTGACCTGACCCAGAGATTCAACCATATTGGCTTTCCCCTAAAATATCATGTAGTCAGTCTATCCAAGGAGTAGCAGAACTCTTCCAAGGGAGGATAGAAACTGGGCTTGCACCCATGACTCCTGGGACATGACTGAATCTTTCTAAGACTAGGATGGGGATTATTAACTCATCTAGCTACCAGAGATCCAGAACAAGTAAGTTACCTTCTTGGGGTCTTACCTTAGTAACTCAGGATTTCCATGCAGTTTTAACCACTTCTCAAATCTATACAACCCAAATTAAAGAACAAAAAGGTGCTCTTGTCTGAGGAAGTTGGTCTGTCTAGACCTCCACTTAGTGTGATTTGGAGCACTCGACTTTAAACAAAAGCAACTCTTTCTCTGATTTCCCAGAGGGAAATGTGCCTTATCTTTGGCTACTTGTTAAATGCAAAGAACCCTAATTCCTTTCTGTTCAAAGTGTGCTTCACAGACTAGATACATTTGCTTCCCCCGGAGCTCGATACAAATGTAGAACTTCAGGTCAGATCTAATAAACCAGAACTTCTATTTTAACAAGATGCATAGGTGATCTGTATTCACACTCAAATCTAAGAAATCTACTCAAAAGCATGAAGACTACCTAGGAGAAGGGTCTCCCTACTAGGAGTCTAAATGCAGTACCCACTCTTATCACCCCATTCTATCTCTTAACAGATTATGAAAATCTACACATTGCTTCACCCACCACAGCATTTATATCCCTGCCTGATACTCTGTTGTGGGTGAAGCAATTATGGTACACTTATTAAACCTTGAAAGGTTTCCCTTTATTTGGTAGTCTTGAATGTTTTTAAATCCTGGGGCAAACAACCATGGTGAGATTTCTGGGGAAAGAGTGGTATGGCATCTTTTTATAGTGTGGGGAAAAGGCTATTATGAAAACTTATTTTTAGGCAGTTTTGTCTCAGATAAAGAGTATGTATCAAGCCCGAGATGATAGTAGCCATCCATCAACCTGACAGGGAATTTAAACAGGTCAAGTATTTCAATAATCCCATAAACTTTGATTAATCCCACTGTATCAACTTGGGCTGCCATTAAAAAATACCACACACTAGGTGGTTTTAAAAATAGAAATTTATTTTCTCACAGTTCTGGAGGCTAGATAGAAGTCTAAGATCAGGGTGCCAGAGTGCTCAGGTTCTGGGGAGAGCTTGTTCTCTGGCTAGCAGACAGCTGCCTTCTCATCCAGTCCTCATGTGGTCTTTCCTAGCTGCGTGTGCATGAACAGAAAGAGAGAGATCCCTCTATTCTTCCATTTCTTACCAGGCTGCCAATTCTATGGGATTAGGACCCTACTCTAAGTAACCTCATTTAATTTTAATCACCTCCTAAAAGACTCTATTTCCAATAAAGTCATGTGGAGGGTAAGGGCTTCAAACTCACATGGGAATTTGTGGGAGAAAAGGGTAAAATTCAGTCTAGAGCACCAACAAAGTTCTTTATAAAAATCAGTCTCCATTTAGTCATAAAAATATGCTGGATAATCAAATTAATAACTTTTTAACTGTCTCAAAAATAATTTCATAAAATATAGCCTCATATTTCCTCCTGAACTTGACAAATAAGATAATTTTGCTTTAAACAAGTGGTGAGTTGTTATGTTTTTCTTCTCTTTCCTTACTAATTGGTATAGTCTGGTTTGTAATTTCTCTAGTTCAAATAATTTTCTTTTAGCAAAATGCTCACTGTTTTATATATTTTTGAATATTATAGATTTAAAAAAAAGAATATAGGAAGAGCAGATCATGACAACAAAATCAAACAGATTTTTAAAAAGCACGCAAGAAGCTAAAGGAAAAAAGAAAGCAATGTTTTCCCCTTTATTCCTTAAAACATTTCTTAGATGAAAACAATGAACCAAGTCAGAATGCACCCAGCTGCTTGCCTATAACTATAATTTTGTTGTCATAAGGAATTATACCTGTGTAATAGTTCATTATAAGGTATTATAATTTTGATTTTACAAGCAAAACGTCTCATTTCCTCGTGGGGAAATAGAAGTTTTCTCATATGTATTTACTAAACTTCCTGAGAGGGTTTCTTGCCTATCTTAGCAACAACATCATTACTTGGGGAATAAAGCTCAAATGGGCTTGTTAAATATCCATTTTGCCTTTTGTTTTTTCTCTGCTCATTTCCTTGATAAAGTTATCCCATGGGAATTCCCAAGACTTAAATGAAAGATATAACAATCATCAAATCCCTCCTCCTCATTTAAATGTGTAATTTTTATCATGCATGCCATTGGCCAAGTGGCAAATGAGAATGACATGACAATGCAATTCCGCAGCCATAGGAAGGGGAATCTCTGTTTTCTTAAAATAGCAAAGGCCACAGACATTTTGGGGAAAAAGTGAGAGGCTGTAATACCCATGAAAGCCAGGGATAACGAACATCAAAACTAACGTACTATTTCCTTTACAGATTTCTCAGAGTTTTACCTGTAACCAGTACCACGATCAACTTAGGGACAATTTAGATATCCTGATAAGCACTGAATTAAAATCCTTACTCTACCCACTCTGATGGCAAGTAACAAGTTCAGTCCAAAAAAATTCCCATATTTTTCACATTAACTAAAGGACATTCAGGGAATTAAGAATTTTGTAGCTGTTGAAAAAAATCATGATTGACAGAAAGACAAATTGTTTGATACTCAGATACTATTGATTCTAAAGTAACGACCTCAAAAAAAGAGGTTAAAAAGAACTTTATTTAGTAGCAGAAAGCTCAGTTTGAAAATGAGACTTGTCTTGCTTTTTCGTAGTTGACAAAGGCTTTATATGTTACCAGTACTTTAGGTGTCCATGGGATAAGGGAAAGAAAAACAGAAATATGAAGTACGCGACAAGATAAAAATTAGTTAGCGGTTCCCAGTTCTTGGAAGAAGATGGCTTGGTATTTCACTACTACCACCCATTTATCAAACAGTAACAAAGAGTTAGGGCCAATGACTGCAACTCTTTGTTATGGAAAGGTTTCCTAAGGATCTTAACTCTTCACAGAAAGTAGCAAATACAGCCATTATTAATTATTAATTGGCCAACATTCCACTATTCACAGAAATCATCCTCTCCAAAAAAAAAAAAAAGAAAGAAAGGGTATTAGAACATTTTGCAAGAAATATATGTTTTATATTATGTACTCTAAAACATAGTTATCATATACAACTATCTTCAATATGACTTTCTTCCAAAACTTTGTAGCTTAGCTCTTCATCAACAGAAATTCATTTTCTTTTTTTTTTTTTTAAGATTTTATTCATTTATTTGACAGACAGAAATCCCAAGTACGCAGAGAAACAGGCAGAGAGAGAGAGGAGGAAGCAGGCTCCCTGCTGAGCAGAGAGCCCGATGTGGGGCTCGATCCCAGGACCCTGGGATCATGACCTGAGCTGAAGGCAGAGGCTTTAACCTGCTGAGCCACCCAGGCGCCCCCAGAAATTCATTTTCTTAATCAGCATCACTGGCTCCTTTTTTCTTTCTGCTTTCTAATGTCCTCATAACCCCAATTTTCCCTTTCTATACAGTACTGCCTCAACCACACAATTGATTTGACCACTGCTCCACTGAGCTATTGTGACATAACAAATCAACCCAAATTTGTGGTGGGAAAACAATACAATTTTTTATGTTCATTGGACAGGACTATGTTCCACAATGTCTGAGTCCTCAACTGGGAAACTAAAATGACAAATGGTATGAATCACCTGGAGGTTTTTTCACTCCTATGTCTGGTACCTGAGCTGGAATGACACATAGATTGGGCTCAAAGAAATCTCTGCTAGAGTACACGCACATGGATTCTCTCTATCAGTTGGGTTTCATGAGAGAATGACTCAAGAGAAAGCATCCAGGTACTGAGCATTCCAGGAGAACAAGGCAGAGCCTGTTAAGAGTTCTGATTTAACCTCATTCCTAATATACACAGCAATAACAAGTCCTCCTAGATTCAAAGAGGAAGAGACCTGAACCCAATTCTCAAAGGAAAGGGTATCAAAAGTGTAGTTAAGTCTATATTATATACTACATGACTCTAAAATGCCAAAATTGTTACACTGACAAGGAAGGCTCTGCATTTTTATTTCTTTGCTTTGTTTTATTTCATAGATTAAAACTTTCCAGTTGTCAGGAAGCACCATTCTTAAAACTGAGGATGACAATAAAGAAAAAATGCTTGTGTTAAGTAAGGATGTGTAAGTGACAGAGAATTTAAAGATGTAGGGCAAAGGTGTGATTTAAAATGGTTGACAACAGAAGGCCATCTTAAATTATTTCTTCCAACTGATACTCTGTCAATGCACCATCTCAAGGAAAACCCCAAGTTTGGAAATAATACAAAAGTTAAAGTAGAAACAGAAGAAAGTGGGAGGCAGGGATAAGCAAGGTAGCTTTATACTGAATAAAAACCCAGAAATGAAAACAGCCTAGTCTAGAATAATGACACTGACAATGGAGAAAGGGTGAGAGCCATTTTTAAAACAATAAATGACAAAGAATTTAATGATAAATAGATTTAAAGTCTGAAAGAAACTAATGTATCAATAAAGACTTTAAAATTTCTATCCTTAGACACTAAAAATATTAAACCAAGTATGTCAATAAAACAAATGGAGTAAGAAAACCTATTCAAAATTGGAAATAATGCAAACATTTGGTGTCCTTCAAAGCCAAGCTTTGACACTTTTGGGGTGAGCTAAGAATATTTTAGTTATCTGTAGGAATGTAACAGAGTTTGACTTTACTATATAGTCTTTGTTAATATAAAGTTCTATATTAACATGTAGAATTCCTCCTTCTAGAGTCAATAATCCTCAAGATTTTATTTTATTGTTTTTAGAACATTGGCCAATTTTATACCTAAGTATTCTCATTCTCATATTCTTATTTTTATGACTTCTTTGGTGGGTTACATATACCCTCTTTTTAAAATGTTCTTGGAACCAGCTTTACCATCTTACTAGTTCTCTCTTTCAATATTACACTGAATAGAATCTCTGATAGGTGTTCATTTCATATTTGTAGAAGAATATTGGCCATGGTTTCTATATCTGTTGTTTGAAACCTGGGAACTTGCTGACTAGGGAGGGATGGCCTCTCCCAGGATTAACTGATTTTTACATATAGAAAATGACTGACCTAGGAGTGAGCCTTTCACAGGCAAACTAACCTATGCAAAGTGTATCCCCCACAACAGTCTGCTTTATTGGATTCTTACACTCCAGAGCTGTATTCCCCATCCACATCACCATGGGCCAGGCAGGCATCAGACAACTGGGGGCAACCCCCACACTTAGGAGCCCACTGAAATTATTTATACTAACCAATCCTCAACCTGCTTAGTCTGCCTGCGAAAACCACAATAATGGCTCTTCCAAAGTATACCTCATTCTCCATGTCTTTGATTTATCTGGGTGTTTTCTTGTATGACCAGACCTGTCTATGTGTGCTCCTCTCCTCTCAGGAATTGTGAGTAATAAGCTATCCTATCTTTTTAATGGTGATCCTCTCTTGATCTGTTGACCTCACCATATCTGAAATTAAAAAAAAAAAATCTGTATTCTTAAAACAAAGAGTATTATATTTTTATCATAAAAAAATATCATTTACCAGTGTGCATCACTGGGAGAAAAAGGCATTAGTATCCAATGCACACATGCTTAGTTCATGAGTCTTATGTACTTGTAACCTTCCATTAATAGAAATGTTTATGAAAGCCTTTACCATATGTTTGGTACATTATTTTGATTTGATTTTTTTTACTATAAAAACGACTAAGAGATTCCCCTAAATATACAGGCTGCATATCCTTATAACACAATTTTGGAGATACACTTTCCAAATATTTGTTGCCAGTTAGAGATCCATTTCAATGTCTTCCCTATTTACTCCATTAGTTCCCCCACTTGTTTTTCCATCCCCTAACAATAACATGAAAGAAGTGTTAGAATTTTGTCCATGAGAATGGAGTATACTTACATATAAAAAAATTGAGTTTAAAGAGAAGACTGGTATCTTGGACAAAAGCCTACCCTATCAAATGCCTACTTTGTAACAGGCATCAGGAATATAGTCTAAGTAACAGATGTAGTGAAAAGAAGAGCCATCTGTACCCCAATGTTTATAGCAGCAATGGCCACGGTCGCCAAACTGTGGAAAGAACCAAGATGCCCTTCAACGGATGAATGGATAAGGAAGATGTGGTACATATACACAATGGAGTATTATGCCTCCATCAGAAAGGATGAATACCCAACTTTTGTAGCAACATGGATGGGACTGGAAGAGATTATGCTGAACGAAATAAGTCAAGCAGACAGAGTCAAGTATCATATGGTTTCACTTATTTGTGGAGCATAACAAAGAACATGGAGGACATGGGGAGATGGAGAGGAGAGGGAGTTGAGGGAAACTGGAAGGGGAGATGAACCATGAGAGACTATGGACTCTGAAAAACAACCAGAGGGTTTTGAGGGGGCCGGGGGGTGGGAGGTTGGGGAACCAGGTGGAGGGTAATAGGGAGGGCACTTAATGCATGGAGCACTGGGTGTGATGCCAAAACAATGAACACTGTTACGCTGAAAAGAAATTTTAAAAAAATGAAAAAAAAAGAATATAATCAAAGCAGAGTTGTTGCACTCAAGAATTATGAGGATGCTCACATAATCCCTACTTTTTTTTTTTAAGGCTTATTTATTTTAGAGAGAGAGAGAAAGAACAGGAGCAGGGATTAAGGACAGAAGGAGAGGGAGAGAGAGAATCCTGCTGAGCAAGAAGCGTAACCCTGGGCTTGATCTCATAACCCTGAGGTCATGACCCGAGTTGAAATCAAGAATCAGCCACTTAACCAACTGAGCCACCTAGGCACCACCCCCTCCCTGTGCCCCTGCTTTTTTTTTTTTTTTTTTTTTTTTTAACATAATTCCAACTTTTATGTTTCAGTCCCAGGAACTCTAGATATCACCTGCTCAAACTGAATTGGAAGGCTACGGATCAGTAGTAGAGAGCATGCAACTGGCAGCAAACAATGAAGCCAGGACTGAAATTCCGCAGCTTGGCAGGGTACAAAACCACTGTACACTTATAGATCAAGTATGGTATGTAGTAGATTTTCCTGTGTCACGTAAAGAAGTATGAGAAGGAAATAAAAGAACATACTGGAGATAAGGCAATGGGGTAATAATTCAGATTGCCTTGATAAGCAAAGTATACTCTATCCTTTGAATCCTCAAATATGTTTCTCCTCTTTCTTCAATAGCTATATTTCTTCTGTAAGCAATTTAAGAAGGTTTTTCATCAATAATGTTAACACACCGAAGTCTAGCAATTAAGAATTCTATGGACTAAAATGTGGCGTTTTTTGTTGTGTTACAGGCAAATATAAACAGTTCTATATTGTAAGTCAGGTTTACAGTTATGACTAATCAGATGAAAAAACAAATAAAGTGCCACTATCTACACTGATTTGGCACTGCATAGGGCAAACCATGAAAGACTGCAAAAACTTTGTTTTTCTACATTCCATTCCTTATCCTAATAGCAATCATAGTCTTTTTATCAGAAACAATCATTTGTGTAACATGATGCAACTTTCTAAAACATCATCTGTTTTACAAAATAAAAACAGGCCATAGTTGGCATTCATTTGTTATCATAAAGAACTGACAAAGTTCAATTTGAGGGCCAGGTATGGTGCCTTTTTAATACAGACATTTATATTTATTTGCCTTTGAGCAAATATATTTATTTGCCTCTTGAGGAAATAATTCATTTGGTTTATGTTTATTATAAAATGCATGCACATTTTTTTCTCTGATTTTTTTATTTACACACAACAGATTGTATTGCTTTTGGAAAATATTTGATTTCCCTCTACCCAGTTCTAGTTAGGTAGCTCTATGTGACTTTTCTTGGCAGAATTTCAAAATGACAAGAGATATTTGTGCCTTTAGACAATAATCCTTAAGAGTTGATATGTGTCTCTCGGTATCTTTTTTCTCTGCCTTGGTCACCACAATGTTCTAGCTAGGTGGGGCTCTGTCAGTCAGGATCCCTAGAGTGAGGATGATAACATGTGAGCAAAATTTCTAGGTAGCATCAGAAAAGGCCCATATTAGGGAGGAATAACAGACCTTGGTTCTCAAAAGACAGTTAAATATGGGGTGTGTGACTCTGGCATAGACCAACACCGTACCTGTCCCTTCAAAATGGTATTTAAAAAATGGGTTTAAAGATAGAGTAAAGTACCCTAAGATAAATACCAGGCTTAAAATAAAAATATTTTCTACCTAGGTTTTAGGGAAGAAAGGACCATTAAATGGCATTATCACTGCAAAGCGTGGGTATTACTTTCTAGGGGTAATACCCTTAGGGGCCAGAAGAAAGCTTTCACCCAGTCCACATCGCCATGCTCCAAGTGATTAAATTATCTAAATTTCCACAGGGTTCACCGACTATCTGTTTATCCATTTTATTACATTCCTTATTCATGTATAATATTGTTCATTTCTTCACTTAATAAGCATTTACTGAGTGCCTGCCTTGCCCGTCATTCTTCTAAACAAAACAGCAGGTACAGATCTCGAGCTATATAGATTCTAATTATGATGAGAGGATACATAAGCATTTGCATTAGGAGGCATAAGGAAATACAGGTCCTATTGGAGTGTGGGGAAAAAAGTGGTTGGCAACAATGGGAAGATGAGAGGACATAGCATTTAGACTAAACATAGTACAGAAGGATTTTCACAAGAAAAAGCAAGGGTGGTAAGTTATGTTGTGTTGAGGAACCACGATCAAAGACAAGTGGTAGTTAAAACTGGCAGCAAGGCTACAAAACCATGAGTCGTTTAATTGTTTGGTGCATAGGATATTACTGGAAGGTGAGTGATATAAAATAACGCTGGAGGGCACCTGGGTGGCTCAGTTGGTTAAGCCGCTGCCTTCGGCTCAGGTCATGATCCCAGGGTCTTGGGATCAAGTCCGGCATCAGGCTCCTAGCTCCGCAGGGAGCCTGCTTCTCTCTCTGCCTCTGCCTGCTGCTCTGCCTCCTTGTGCACTTGCACACACACACACTCTCTCTCTCTCTGACAAATAAATAAATAAATAAAATCTTTTAAAATAACACTGGATGGGTAGTGTGGCTTAGGAGAACTGCAGGGACTTATTTGATTCTTTTGATAGAAGTAGGTCCATTAAGGTTTGGAAATTCTGTTGGGAAAAATCTCTTGTAGGCATTTGTTATTTGTTTCTTTTTTTTTTATTTGTTTATTTACAGCATAACAGTGTTCATTGTTTTGGCATCACACCCAGTGCTCCATGCATTAAGTGCCCTCCCTATTACCCTCCACCTGGTTCCCCAACCTCCCACCCCCCGGCCCCCTCAAAACCCTCTGGTTGTTTTTCAGAGTCCATAGTCTCTCATGGTTCATCTCCCCTTCCAGTTTCCCTCAACTCCCTCTCCTCTCCATCTCCCCATGTCCTCCATGTTCTTTGTTATGCTCCACAAATAAGTGAAACCATATGATACTTGACTCTGTCTGCTTGACTTATTTCGTTCAGCATAATCTCTTCCAGTCCCATCCATGTTGCTACAAAAGTTGGGTATTCATCCTTTCTGATGGAGGCATAATACTCCATTGTGTATATGTACCACATCTTCCTTATCCATTCATCCGTTGAAGGGCATCTTGGTTCTTTCCACAGTTTGGCGACCGTAGCCATTGCTGCAATAAACATTGGGGTACAAATGGCCCTTCTTTTCACTCCATCTGTATCTTTGGGGTAAATACCCAGCAGTGCAATTGCAGGGTCATAGGGAAGCTCTATTCTTAATTTCTTCAGGAATCTCCACACTGTTCTCCAAAGTGGCTGCACTAACTTGCATTCCCACCAACAGTGTAAGAGGGTGCCCCTTTCTCCACATCCTCTCCAACACACGTTGTTTCCTGTCTTGCTAATTTTGGCTATTCTAACTGATGTCAGGTGGTATCTCAATGTGGTTTTAATTTGAATCTCCCTGATGGCTAGTGATGATGAACATTTTTTCATGTATCTGATAGCCATTTGTATGTCTTCATTGGAGAAGTGTCTGTTCATATCTTCTGCCCATTTTTCGATATGATTATCTGTTTTGTGTGTGTTGAGTTTGAGGAGTTCTTTATAGATCCTGGATATCAACCTTTTGTCTGTACTGTCATTTGCAAATATATTCTCCCATTCCGTGGGTTGCCTTTTTGTTTTGTTGACTGTTTCCTTTGCTGTGCAGAAGCGTTTGATCTTGATGAAGTCCCAAAAGTTCATTTTTGCTTTTGTTTCCTTGGCCTTTGGAGACATATCTTGAAAGAAGTTGCTGTGGCTGATATCGAAGAGGTTACTGCCTATGTTCTCCTCTAGGATTCTGATGGATTCCTGTCTCACGTTGAGGTCTTTTATCCATTTCGAGTTTATCTTTGTGTATGGTGTAAGAGAATGGTCGAGTTTCATTCTTCTACATATCGCTGTCCAGTTTTCCCAGCACCATTTATTGAAGAGACTCTTTTTTCCATTGAATATTTTTTCCTGTTTTGTCGAAGATTATTTGACCATAGAGTTGAGGGTCCATATCTGGGCTCTCCACTCTGTTCCACTGGTCTATGTGTCTGTTTTTATGCCAGTACCATGCTGTCTTGGTGATCACAGCTTTGTAGTAAAGCTTGAAATCGGGTAACGTGATGCCGCCAGTTTTGTTTTTGTTTTTCAACATTTCCTTAGCAATTCGGGGTCTCTTCTGATTCCATACAAATTTTAGGATTATTTGCTCCAGCTCTTTGAAAAATATCATCCTCAATGGGAAAAAGCTTGCAGTCTTCCCACTGAGATCAGGAACACGACAAGGATGCCCACTCTCACCACTCTTGTTCAACATAGTATTAGAAGTTCTAGCAATGGCAATCAGACAACAAAGAGAAATAAAAGGTATCCAAATTGGCAAGGAAGAAGTCAAACTCTCTCTCTTCGCAGATGACATGATTCATTATATGGAAAACCCCAAAGACTCCACCCCAAAACTACTAGAACTCATACAGCAATTCAGTAACGTGGCAGGATACAAAGTCAATGTACAGAAATCAGTGGCTTTCTTATACACTAACAATGAAAATACAGAAAGGGAAATTAGAGAATCAATTCCATTTACTATAGCACTAAGAACCATAAGATACCTGGAAATAAACCTAACCAAAGAGGTAAAGGACCTGTACTCGAGGAACTACAGAACACTCATGAAAGAAATTGAAGAAGACACAAAAAGATGGAAGACTGTTCCATGCTCTTGGATTGGAAGAATAAACATTGTTAAAATGTTTATACTGCCTAGAGCAATCTATACTTTTAATGCCAGTCCGATCAAAATTCCACTGGTATTTTGTTATTTGTTTCTTAAAAAGGATATCCATAGTAGAGACATAGAAAGTTGTGCTATTTTCAACCAAGTTTCTAGGTAAGGACCCTGAGGAAACATCCTGAGTTAGTTGTTTTAACACAGGGCAAAAAGCAGCAAACATTTGAGGATGCTTCTAGGTTTAGTCTGACAAATAAAGAGCTCAGAAGTTGATAACCTCATCTTTACAACAAGAAACACACAGAACAAAAAAAAAAAAAAAAAAAAAAAAGAAACACACAGAACAAACTAGAAATCAATGACTCCTCTTGAACCTTTCAGAGAAGAGAATTCACACTGAAAACCACCAACTCCAAATCAGAGGAGAGAGGTGAATCCAGAGAATCACAGTGGAGACCTCTGCCTAAATGGAACAGAAACTCCCGAAGCAGTAAAATGTTAGGGACACTTTAATAGAACGATCAGAAATTTAAAATGGACACTATTCATATGTGAAGAGCTCTAATGGAGAAGAACACAAAATAGAAAAATAAATGGATAATATAAGCAGTGAGACAGAAATTAATAATAAAAAAAGAAATAATAAAAGTCAGAAACACTGTTGTGACAGAAATAAAGAATGCCTTGATGAGCTCATTAGTAGAGTGGCCAAGGAAAGAATCAGTAAGCTTAAATATGTCAATAGAAACTTCCCAAAATGAAATAAAGAGGGGGGAAAGTGTGAAGAAACAGAACACTGAAGAACTGAGGGATAATTTGAAAAGATGTTCCATACATGTAGTTGAAATAGCAAAAGAAGTAAGTAAGAATGAAACAGAACACACATTTAAAATAACAGTTGAGAATTTTTCAGAATTAACGATAAATAACAAATCAGAGATCCAGAGAACTTAATTTTATGTGCCAATTTTTTTGGGCCCCGGGGTACCTGAATACTTGGTTTAACTATCCTGGGTATGCTCCTGAGGGTGTTTCTGGATGAGACTGACATGTGATGGGCAGACTGGGGGAAGCATATTGCCCTCTCACATGTAGGGGAGTCTCATCTAATCCACTGAATACCCGCATAGAGCAAAAAGACTGAATTAAGGAGAATTTGTTCTCTCTGCCCTTAGCTGGGAAAGCAGTCTTCTGCCTTCAGATTTAGACTCAGACAAAAACTTAGCACCAAAAAGATCTTAATCTGAACAAAATACATATCACTATATGAAAGTAGTCAGGCTCAAAAGTCTATATACTGCGACACTTTAATTATATGGCATTCTGGAAAAGACAAAACTGGAGAGACAGTAAATTTCTTAGTCATCACCAGGAGTTTAGAGGAAGAGAGGTAGATTAAAAAGGCAAAACATGGGAGACTTTTTCTTTTTTCTGCAAAACAAGCACAGAGGAAAAAAAATATATCAGGGTTTAATATCAAGACCCTGAGATCATGACCTGAGCTGAAATCAAGAGTCGAGTGTTTTACTCACTGAACCATCCAGGTACCTCAACACAGGAGACTTTTAAGGGCAGTGAAACTATTCTTTATGATATTCTAATGCTGTATACATGACACTATGCATTTATCAAAACCCCACAGAGTTTGCAACATAAAGGGTTAACCTTAGTGTATTCTAGTGAAAAATGACATCATTTAGCAGTTTGGGAATCTCAGGATGGGATGCAGACTCTGACAAAAGAATGTAACTATATTACAGATGAAACAACCTCACTGAAGTAGATAGTGGGAAAAGTTGTTGATCCAGTTAACTTTGGAAGTCAGTGACATCTGTAAGACTAAAGGTGGAAGAAACTGTACATGAGTACTTGAATCCAGATGACAAATTTGCTTCCTAGAGTATATAAGGTAATTATGATGCTGCACAGACATACTGGCATTGAATATTCAGGTAACAATATGGCGGCTGGTGAGAGCTAGACTTCTTACAAATGGAGTGGGAGCCTACAGATACGTGAAGGAAGCAGGTTAGAAAGATCCATGTGTTAATAGATTAGTGTTAAAAGACATCGGTAAGAACTTATGTTTCATTTGCAGTTACATATAGAAGTATTTATACATAACAGTATACACAGAAGTTAGTGTATACATATATTCCGTTGCTCTGTCAACTAAGGAGGTCTAGAAGCATCAACACACCTGTACTTATGGCCACACTTAGAACCCATGTTTTGATTTCTAATACTATTCTCCAATAATGGATCTAAGACTCACCAAAGAATGGCTGATTCAAAGATAGGGAAATCTTAACATCTTGTAGCACTAGTAAGTATGAAAGCAGTAAAACAAACAAACAAACATCCATTGTGGTATGTCAGAGACAAAGAAGCCAACTGCAAGAGCCTTCGGTATCCATAGGTGGACAAATTTGAATGTCAAAAGAAAATAGAATTGGGTTATAACCCAAAGTATAAAATAGTATTGGATTATAACCCAAAGTACAAAATAAATATTATAAAATATTTAAAATAAACAGAAAATAAATATTCATGAGTCCACACTTATAAAAACAAATGATTAAATAAGATTAATTAATAGGGAGGAGAGATAAATAAATATATCGTGCAGAAGAATTCCAAATAATTTATGTAGCTAATCTGTTCTCAAGGAGGGGGAACATAAATCCTGACTGCTTAAGTAGGGGTTGTGCGAAGTGACTTACTTCCAAAGAATACAGTACCGTGGATAAATCTAATAAATACTATTCCAGACAGGTGATCAAGGTCAACATCCACAGTGATAAATCATGTTGATAATAGGTATTTGTGATATAATTAAAATGGCTATCATTCAAACTAGCCAGGATATGGAAACAACTTAAATGTCCATCAGTGGGTGAATGGATAAAGAAAATGTGGTATGTGTGTGTGTTTATCTACACACACACACAATGAAATATTATTCAACCTTTAAAAAAAGGAAATCCTGTCACTTGTGACAATATGAATATACCTGGAGGACATTATAATAAGTGTAGTAAACTACACAAAGACAAGTACTGCCTGATATCACTTATACGTGGAATTTAAAATAGTCCAGCTCACAAATGCAGGTGGTAGAAAGGTGGTTGTCAGTACCTGGGGATAGGGCAGATATGTTGGTTAAAAGGGGTACAAAATTTCAGTTATGCAAGTTGAATTAATCCTGGAGATGTAATGTATAGCAATGTGACACAGTCAGCAATACCATACTGTATATGAAATTGGCTCAGTTGGTTGGGCAACTGCCTTCGGCTCGGGTCATGATCCCAGAGTCCTGGGATCGAGTCCCGCATCGGGCTCCCTGCTCCACAAGGAGTCTGCTTCTCCCTCTGACCTTCTCCTCTCTCATGCTCTCTCTCAAATAAATAAATAAAATCTTAAAAAAAAAAAAAAGTTAAAGAGAGAAGATATTAAGAGTTCTCACCACACAGAATAAAGAGAAACAAAAGAGGAAATGGTAACTATGTGGGGTGATGGACATGTTAATTAGTTTGACTGTGGTGATTATTTCACAGAGCACATGTATATTAAAACATCAAGTTGTACACCTTAAACATGTAAAATTTTTGTCAGTTATACTTCAACAAAACTGGAAAATTGAATGAAAAATAGAAATAATAAAACGACGCCTCCCCAATTGTACTAAGAGAGGATATGGAAGAAAAAATCTATCAGCATTATGGTTCAGGCAAGAAAATGCAAAAATGAAAATGAATCCTTGAACACTACATCAAAAACTAATGATGTACTATATATTGGCTAACTGAATTTATTATTATTAATAATAAAAAAAAAGAGTTGGAGCCAAGTTGGGCCCAATAACTGAGGAAAGTCAGAAGATAATCCCTTCATCTGTTACTCTGTATCTCTAGAAAGTAAAAGTTTTCCAGTGCTTCTCAAACTTATAGTAAAGATGTTTCAGATATACTTTTGCCTTTTGAATAGTTTGAAGGAATAAATTAAAATTTAGTTTTCAACACTAAAGTCTTGACATGCAGTATCAATCTATAAAGATGAGACTTATTTATTTTACACACTTGTTTACCACCATGGTTTACTGAATGCTGTTCAACTGAACATAAGCACAGCAAATTTTACTGATACTCCTGTCAAACAAACAACTTCATTGATGTATAATACATTACCCACTTTTTCTCAATGTATTGGCATTTTAAAGTCATTTCATCACATAGTATAATATTCGAAGCTTTACTGATTGTCATTCTGAATTATGGAATGTATCTCCAGAAGGAATTTGACTTCATTTCAGGAACTGTCAAACTTTAACTCAAAAGTAACTGTTATCCTAATCCCTATCTATTCCCCATAAGCTTCTGTTAATATGTTTTCTTCCTACTGTTATATTTTGGCATGTGTTAAATACACAACTACAAGCATTTCATATTTGGGGAGAAATCGAACAAAACAGAAACTACATATAATTTCTTTCTAAGTCAAGAAAGATTTTAAAGCTGTTTTGTATGTGAAGCTGATTCGCAAGAAAAAGAAAAAAAAACAACAATGGTTGCATTTTTAAAACATTAGAACAAAACTGAAGAAGAGGTAAACAGGCTTTGTTTAAAATCAACCTAAATGTCCAGTTCAAAACTGTATTTTTTTAAAAAGCAGTATGCAAGAAGATTCCTAATGATATGACTATTCCTTTAGATGCCTGATAACAAAAATAGCCTTGCCATTTAGACCACGAACAATCCAGGCACTTGAACTGATTGTGTATGATTACTAGCTTTCCTCAAATCTCTCAATACTTTACATCAAATTAAAATAGTTTTCTAAAAGAAAATATCTCTGTCATTTTATTTTTCTCAAAGTTATTCAGGATGACTTTACTGAGAAAGTAAGGGGTTAGTGTGCTTAGAATCTGTGAAATGCCTTTTTACATGTGTTATTGGCCTTTTCTTGCTATGTAAGAGTAAAAATTTTAAGGAAATTAGTCACCCTCCAGTTACCTGTGGGTATATATATCAATGTCTAGTGTCCATTAAATTTTATTTTTAGACCAAGACCAAGAGTAATATGCAAGAGTAAGCCTTTCCTTGCAAGTCTTTTGGTTGTGATTTTTAATTTTTTTATTTTTACTTCACACAGGAAATTTTGTAGATTTGTTGATGGTTTTGTGATCTGTAGGTTCTGCCAATTTTCACCAAATATTTAATTATAGCTCACTGTACTTTGTTGTATCTTTCAAAATGTATAGTTAATTTAAATGTTATCATTACTGTAGTTTGTTTGATGAGCTGATTTACATATGAAGCTATCCATTATTCAGCTGAGCTTACCATATTCTATTAAAGGGATATATTTCTTTACATAATTTTTAAATAAATAGATGGACAAAAAGTTGCATGTGGTTTATTTAAAAAGGCCATTTTCATTTGTATAGTAATCAGTGAAAGTTTTGATATGGAACTCATATCAGGGATGCTTTATTATAAATGAACATCTACCATTACTAAAATATACACAAACCATCTTTTCAGTTGATATTGTCTCATCCAGCCAGCTGCAGAATTATCCCTAATTTCTCATTTGCTTCTCTCTATATTTAATCACTAAATCTTCTGATTCTGTATTTTTAAAAACTTCTCAAAAGAGTGCATGTTAATCTATTATTAAATGTATTACTAAAACGTTCACCATTAACATATTACAATAGATTTTTTTGGACAGCTCATTATGTATACATTAAAAAAAGTGTTGAATCAGGCAATTTGTATGACAAGGTTTGAAGTATGTCATAAACACGAAACTTCTGAGAACCATTGTCTTTGGTCTCTGTTTTAACCTTTAATTTCTTGAACTACTGGGGAATATACATGAAATCTTCTAATCCCTTTAAATCCCTTGATTCTAACAACAGTTTTTAAGGAACTGAGGAATTTCACCTTTCTTCCCCAGCTTGGGAACATCTGATGACATTTCTTTGCCTACAAAGGCTGCGTCTTTCTCTAAAGCACCATTCCACTTTCTAGTCTATACAGCCACTTTTGCATGGCCCAGGTGATTTTAAAAAAGTGGACAGAAGGATGGTCATTTCTCCATATGACATTTGATTACCTTAGATACTTATGCAATCTAAAGCATGTTCTTTCTTTCTTTCTTTCTTTTTTTTTAAGATTTTATTTATTTATTTGACAGAGATCACAGGTAGGCAGAGAGGCAAGCAGAGAGAAAGGGGGAAGCAGGCTCCCCACGGACCAGAGAGCCCAGTGCGGGGCTAGATCCCAGGACCCTGAGATCATGACCTGAGCCGAAGGCAGAGGCTTAACCCACTGAGCCACCCAGGTGCCCCTAAAGCATGTTCTTTCAATATCATTTTTAACATTATCACTCAGGAATACTTTATCATTCAGGATAATACATGTGAATTTGATCCTGCATTTCAATTTTTCTGTTAGAATCCTAAAGTAAAAAGTCACATGTTAATTCTGTAAGTTTCTATCTGATGAAAAAGATAACCACAAAGTTTACAGAGTTTGGTCCTATGAAATTGTAAAAAATTTTGTTATCTATTAGCAAATCCACTTCAGAAATTTGTACTTGACTGACTATATAAATCTCTATTTCTCAAATGTTTCCTTAAGCTAGTTGTACTATCTTACTGGTTCCCTCATCAGTTAATATGTTGAATAACATCATCAACACATGTTCAGTCTATATTCAATGAAAGTCAAGTCTTAATTTTTTGAAAATTATTTCAAGAGAATAAAAGTTGCAAACTGTCAAAGCATCAGTAATACTACTACTTAGATACAGCTCCAGAAGGAGAAGTTCTGTGGTTATTCTATGTAAGGAAATCCTCTTGAATTCATGAAAGAACATGAATTTAATAATGACCTTAAAAATCTCTTTATATGGGGGCACCTGGGTAGCTCAGTCTGTTGAGTCTCTGATCTTGGTTTTGGCTCAGGTCATGATCTCAGGGTCATGAGCTTGAGCTCTGCGTTGAGCCCAGTATTGGGCTCTGTGCTCCACCAGGAGTCTGCTTGAGATTCTCCCTCTCTCTTTCTGCCCCTACTCCTGCTCATACTCTCTCTAAGTAAATAAATAAATAAAATCTTTAAAGAAAATCTCTTTAGGGGTACCTGGGTGGCTCAGTCTGCCTTGGGCTCAGTTAGGCTCAGGGGTCATGATCTCAGGGTCCTGGGATTTAGCCCCACATTGGGCTTCCCTGCTCAATACAGAGTCTGCATCTCCTTCTCCCTGCTTGTGCTCTCTTTCTCTCTCTCTCTCAAATAAATAAATAAAATCTCTTAAAAAAATCTCTTTATCTGGACACAAATCTCTGTCATCACAATATCCAATTATTTAATCTATATTAAATTATTAAACATTAACTGTCCAAAATGAACATGTGTTTATTATCCTATCAACAAAACAATATTTGTAATTATTCTAAATTCTGACCAAGAAAACTTTTGTCATTGGATAATGAATGTCTATTTTTGAAGAGTTAAAATCAATCTTGTGATATGCTTTTCATGTTTCTTTGATAATTTAATTGTCAGTAATTTTTATTCTTCTAAATCTTAAGTCCATTAATTTCTCTCAGAGTAACTGGAACAGAAAATGAGAGACAAAATTAGGAAAAAGCAGCAAATGTTTTATTGAACATGCTTGCTCAATGCTTTCAATGTTACTTTTGAAAATATAATTGGAGAGATTTCAAATAAAGTAGTCAGTAAAAGTAAACAGGACTAATCTCTCTGTTGCAGTGTCTCAAATATTCTCTGCCTCTGGCAATCAGGATAAAACAAAAACTGTTGCTCTCTAAAACTATTTTTATATGGGCTCCAATTGTCAAGCCTTGTCTGACTCATTTTCTATGCACTCCTGCTTTAAATGTCCGTGGTATGCAGCAGCTGTTGTTATTAAACCTATACTCCTTTTATGGCTTTATCTTAGATTTTTTGATCCTCCAAGTAAGGTCCCAGTAAAATGTGCTTTGTGAAACATTATTTTCCAAAAGCATCAGATATTTTATCACAGGGTAATTGTCCAAGAGCATTTGAAGCTACAGGTTTAGGAGTTTTTAAAAATTGTAGTCTGGGTTTTAAGGCCAAGAATAATCCATCCCTTTGATTATATGTGAGGAAAGTCATTAAAATATACACTCGCTTATACAAACAACTTATTTTCTAAAATGTTTTCATAATTTTTCATAGGGTATTTTTTTTCATAAGTGAAAAGAATATAATGAGAAGTAGTGAGAGTCAGGAGCAAATATGAGCGTATATCTCTAAGTGTGCTTTCGCTTTTTTTAAATCCACTTTTTAAAAAATATTTATTTATTTTAGGAAAAGAAAGTGAAAGAGAGAGAGAACACATGAATGGGAAAGGGCAGAAGTAGGAGAGACAACCCCAAGCAGGCTCCGTGCCCAGTGTGGAGCCCAACATGGGGCTCAATCTTAAGACACTTAGATCACAACCTGAGCTGAAATCAAGAGTTGGATGCTTAATTGACTGCACCAACCAGGGACCCAATCCACTGCCTTTTCCAAATATCATTCTGGAATCATCATCATGATGACAAAGTAATTGCAATTTGGTGGTATGAATTTGTGATTCCTTTGATATTAAGTAGCAATGACATGCCAATGACACTGGTAATCAATCTCTGATATACAACAGAAGTTGTGTTTAAAATAAAGCTTGAAACAATAAATCATATTTAAAAGAGATTTGGGGGTCAACATTTTTAAAGAAATATTTTAAATTTCAGATTTGCTCATCATTTGCATTTTACCCATTTTTTTTTTACTCACCACATTCACACTGCTGAGAAGATCTGTATCTAAAAGAAGATACAGCCCAAAGTAATATCTTTATTCTTTAAGAATTTGCCATGAATTTTCTTCTTTGTTCCTTTGCTAGACTTGAGGAAGAAATCTAAGGAAAGAAAAATATGTGTTTTCCTTATCTACCTCTCTCCTATACCCAGATCTTGGAGCCAGCCATATGAGTATATTCTCTATATCCATAACTTGACCTCATTCTGATCTCTGAAACACTTCAGTGATTTATTATTTTTTAATGTAAAAACCATAACATAAATCAAATGAAGGAGAAAGAAAGAGAAAAAAAAATCTAGATCTCTCAACCCTTAAAAGCCTACCTCTATAAATCTTAAGAAAAAACTTAGATTTTAAAATAATACTTTCAAACACAGGGATATAAGTCCTAGGCTCTACTAATTCTTTATATTACAGAATGATAATATCCAAAATGTCATTGCCTTAGAGTATAACATTGGTATATTTTCCACCTTGTTAAATATTCCTGTATGTTAGGGGTAGGATCTTCTTCTTTGGTGCAACAATATACTTCACCCCATATTTTCTCCTTTGAAAGAACTTAATAATGAGCAGCCTCTCCCATTCTCCAGAATTTACACTGAGTGCAGTATCAAATTGGGAATCTTCCTTAAAATGAATGTCATTTTGAAATGAACTCTTTACTATAGATTGATCCTTTTCCTTCTTTTATCAGTATGGATTTTCAGAGAAGACTGTTTGAAGCAAAATAGTGTATAAATTCATGATTTGACATGCAATATATTTAGAAATTGATCTAACCCTTAAGACATAAATGTAAAGGCCTCCCTTTAAAAAATTTATGGTATTTTATTTCTTTTTTTCTGGCCTTAAGTACTATGCCAAACCATTGTTAAATAATAAATTACATGGCAATTACCATTAACTATATTAGCAATAACCTTTTAAATGAACAACTGACTTATATCCACAGCCTCCATCTGCATCTTACCTAACATTATCTTAATGAAGTTTTCTTTCTACATAGACAACTTCAATAAATCTGCATAAAATTTCCTGTATTTATTAGTCATTCCAAAAACAGAGGAATGGGGTGGTGGGGTGATCTGAAATAAGTGAATTGTCACCTGTCACAAAAAAATGTCTGAAAAATTTCAACAAATACGTCACACCCAATCTGACTGAGAGATTTACTGATTTATATGAATTGCAGTGCATTCTGAAATGGTTTGAAGTTGAAATATCTAATAACATATTTTGGCCAAGTTTCAATATTTCTGAAAGCAGGAGATATCTCAAAGAACTTCCCTGTGCAGAAAAGCATGTTAGGAAGAGTGTTTGTGGGAGGCCTTGCACGTCTTCAGTATTATGCTACTACTGTCAATCCATTTGACTGCATTACACAAACTATTTGCCCATCTCTACCAGGCTATCCTGCCAGCTAAAGGTGGTGTGTCCCTTTCCTCAACACAATCTCATTTTGCTGGTTTTTTGACAGTTACACACTTGTATTCGCATCCAAAGATCAGACATCCTGGTGAGTTGTAACTCTAGTTTGTTGACTGTAAGTGTTACAGAAATTACATACATGCTAATCTCTTTTTAGTTGGACTTTTGAATATCCTACTTATAGTCTGGTTTTGCAATCTCCATTTCACCAAGGGCTCACTATGATTGCTAGCTTGTCCACTTCATGTCTTCTTACTGCCTCAATCTGTTGGATACCCCGATTTGCTTCTATTCTCCATGCATCCAGTCATTTGTTCACTAAACAAATATCTGTGGAAAATCTCTATGAATCAAAAGTATGTTTATGATAGGCTATTGCCTTTCATTACAAATGATGCATGAAGTATATGGTGATTTCCTAACCAGCTTTCTACAAACTCACATTTGTATGATAAACTTTCCCTCCGTAACTGAAATCCTGGGCACTTCCTGAACACTCAAAGACCCAGCTATCCTCATCCTGCATGGCTGGGGGCCATGTGATGTTTTCAGGTCCAATCCTAAAGACTTTGGTTGAGATTCAAATCAGTTTCTAACTCTAGGGCACAAGTCGATGGAAGGTGGTCACCTCAAAGTGTGCTTAGAAGCAGCAGCTCTCATTATACTAATGCTGCAAGTCTATCATCTTGCACTGAAAGCATATCAAGGATAGCATCTTTAGATATAACTCAAGGACACAAACAGTAGAATAATTAGGAAATGTGTAGGAGCTAATCCTGATGTGTTATCTAGACAAAAACCTCAGGGACTTTTTCCAATTTCTCTTTCTCTTACTGCATTCAAAAACAATGTACAAAGGTAGTAGAAATGGTGTTAATTACATTTCCAGCAAATAGCAGGACACAAGAGAAAGAGAAGGACTTAAAAGATGGAATAAGGAACAAAACTGACATAGTAATAAATGCGTCGCAAGAGAGTGTTTATTTAAAAATGAGCACAGGATTACAATAGAGTATGATAAATACAATAGAGGTAAGGATAAGATACTGAGAGATCACAGATCAAAGGGAGCCACCTCTTTCTTGCCAAGTTAAGGATGGCTTCATAACTGAGAAGGTAAATAGACTATGTGTTAAGGGAGGTCTATGTGTGCTATATGTGGAGAAAAAATGACAGAGGTATAGAGTTAAAAGTTCCATGTAATTTTTGTATAATACACATGATAGAGTTTGGCAAGAATGAGAAAAAAATCTGGGGATTCAAAGGTCCTTATATACCTTTTAGACTATGTAAAATAACATGCTGAATTCTGATAAAAGAGGAATTAATAAAATCTATAATAAAATATATCACTCAACAGAAGACTAATCAATTTTATCAACAAGCATTTCATAGAAAACCAAATGTGAATAAACGAATGCAAATTCTTAGTGGTCATTCAAATATATACCTCAAGATTAAAAATTTTAAAGTTTTTGCTTAAATATTGCCTGCTCAGAGAGGTTCTCCTCAATCCATTTGAAAATAGCATACCAAAAACAGTCTTTCCATCTAAACTGCTTTATTTTTCCCTTTGGAACATTCTTACAGAACTTATCACAGATTCATTCTACTTTATTGTATTTACTTGCTGTCTTTCTCTTCCCTGATGCTTCATTAATTACCACTGTACCACAACCACAAAAACAATGCCTAGCAATTTACAAGCACTCCAAAAATGTTTGTTGTATGAATAAAACACATACAGAAATTATGAAGTAATACTTTAAAGAAAATAATCTGATTAAAAAATGAGCAGATGACCTGAGTAGTTGTTATTCCAAAGAAAACAAACAGATAGCTAAGAAACATATGAAAAGATGCTCTATATCACTCATCATCAGGGAAACACAAATTAAAATCATAATGAGATATAACTTTACACCTGTCAGAATGGCTAAAATTAAAAACACAAGAAATAACAAATGTTGACGAGGGTGTGAAGAAAAAGGAAACCTTATGCACTGTTGGTGGGAATGCAAACTGGTGTAGCACAGTGGGAAACAGTATGGAGATTCCTCAAAAAAATTAACGGACTTATCAGATGATCCAGTAATTCTGCTACTGAGTATTTACCCAAAGAAAATGAAAACACTAATTTGAAAAGATATACGCACCCCTATGTTTATTGCAGCATTATTTACAATAGTCAAGATATGGAAAAAACCCAAGTGTCTACCCATACACAAATGGCTAGAGAAGTGGTATACACACACCCACACAATGTAATATTGTGTAATTGTGTAATATCAGCCATCAGAAAATGAAATCTTGCTATCTGCAACAACATGGATAGATCTAGAGGACATAATGCTGAGTGAAATAAGTCAGTCAGAGAAAGACAAATACCACAGGACTTCACTCATAAGTGGAGTTTAAGAAATAAAACAAATGAATAAGCAAATTAAATAAGAGACACAAAAACCAGACTCTTAAATACAGAAAACAAAGTGGTGGTTGCCAGAGGGTAGGTGAGTGGGGAATGAGTGAACTAGATATAAGGGGATTAAGAGTACACTTGTCTTGATGAACACTGAGAAATGTATGGAATTATTGAATCATATTGAACACCTGAAATTAATGTAACATTGTATATGAATTATACTTGAATTAAAAATTAGTACTTTTTACTCAAAATTAACAAAGATTAAAAATAAGAATAACATCAACTGTTAACATGAAATATATACTCACACAATGACAGATTAGTTTGAAACATACGTTTTTGATTTGAACTTTATTGTATCTGTCAAAATCAGAATGTAACAATCATCTTAAGAATGTTTCTTCAAAAAATATTTCTTCAGGTATATTTTTATAAACGTGAAAAATATGTTAAAATCCAACAAATTTAAGTATTATTTTAGTATCACATTTAACTAAAAATCCATCTGTATTTGGAAGAGAAACAAATTAGAGTATGTTCTTTAAAAAATATTGGGAATGCATTAATAATAATTAGATACAAGTAAGACATGTATAGTAATTTGAATAAAAATGCAAATTGGAAAATAGTATGTATTGAGTATTAATACTGAAAAATGCAACAAGTTATGTAATTGTCGGAGAATAAACTGGTGATGTTTCATAACTAAAACACTTGTCTTTTGGGTAAATAATATATTATAAAGGGGCCAGACCACAGAAAATGTGGTATAAAAACCCAATTTGGGAGCACCTTTGGCAGTCCTACCTTCTTCAGGCTTCACTTGTGCCTCAGAACTACCAGGGTTTTGAAATTATTTGAAAAGCTTTATATTGGAAAAGATCTCTGATTCTGGTGAGCTTCACTTGACCACCTAATCCTTAGACTCTCTTTAGAGAGATTCATGGGAAACTCTTAGGAGTGATCACCTTTTTTTTTCTTTTTTCATTAACATATAATGTATTATTTGTTTCAGGGGTACAAATCTGTGATTCATCAGTCTTACACAATTCACAGTAAGAGTGATTACCTTTAAGGAGTTTGATCAGTAATGCAAACTGTGAGGAGAACTTTTCCCTTGGCTTTTCCTATAGTGTTGTATGTGTTTAAGTGGACTTGATTTGAATTTGCAACAATAATAACAATAACAGCAAAACCAAAGGCAATGAAAAATATATTCTGAAGCAGTATATACTCAACACCCCCCCAAAAAAAAATCAAACAGAGGCTGTAATTAAATTTTCACTTTATTTTTTTAAAGATTTTATTTATTTTGAGGGAGAAAGAGAGTGCATGAGAGCACAAGTGAGCAAGGGGAGGGGCGGAGGGGGAGGAACAAGCCAACTTCCCTCTGATCAGGAAGCCTGAGGAAGGGCTCAATCCCAGGAGTCTGAGATCATGACCTGAGCCACCCAGGTGCCCTAAATTTGCATTTTAAACACAAATATTTTGCAATTGAGGAATATGAAGTAGAGAGGTGAGAAGGAGCAATAACAACAGTACTTGAAATTACTAGTAATCCAGGGGCTGACATGAGAAGGAACTCAGGCAATAGTAAGAGATAGAGGAAATGGACTTTCTGAGGTAGAAATGAAAGACATCAAAAGACTAGATACAGAGAATAAGACTGAAGAAATATTAAAATGACTTCTGCAATTTTAGCTAGAGAGAGAAGGAGAGCTATTCAGAGTAATTCTGCAAAATGCAGGATTTAGGATAGTCCTATCCATTGTGCGGAGAAGAGGCAAACCTCCCAGAAGTAAAATTAGTATGGAAAGGCATCGGTGAAAAGATGGAGCCACTGGGCAAAGAAGATACAATTAAAAATGATCATGTCCAATGGTTGTCCATGGGAAAAGCAGAAGTAATTAAAATGATGTAAATCCTAGGTGAAATTAGAGCAAGAGGCATTGAACTGTCAATGCTAAGTTAAACAAAGCTTAGCTTTGAATAGCCTCCTTTCCGAACAAAAATTTTGAATTTCTTTCCCCTGCCTTTCCCTCCCCTCCCCTCCCCTCCCCACTCCTCCCTTTCCCTCCCCTTTCTTTTTATTAACAGTACTACTACTGATACTGACAATATTATTATAGCTCTTTTTATGGTTAGAAATTTCACACATTTTCTCTAATTCACTATATAGAAAATTGACATTATTATTGTTAACAATCATTTTATAGATGAAATACTGAGGCTCCAAGAGAATATTATATAGCCAAAATTATGGAGTGATTGAGTTGGAATTCGAATTTAGTTAAAATCATCATCCCACACTCCTAACAATTATGCTAAGATTGCTTTTGGATCCAGGGTCATTTTGGATGCCTTCAGATGATACTGGACTATTCTATAATCTTCCTGTAAGGATAAGCCATGTGCGAGTATTCAGGCACTAGGCTTGAGAGTCAGGACTCGGGGGATCTCATTCAGATCCAAATTTGAAATACAAGAGTACGAAGAGGATTATATTATTGTTTCTAACTTTCATTCTTAATTCCTTTTCTTCAAGGTTTAGTTGCCTCTAAGTATCAAAAGTTAGCAAAGAAAACCTGTAATAAGGACAATATAAGAGGTCACCAAATCCAACAGGGAGGTGAACGGGACATGATCCTAATAGGGTTCATTTGAAACATGTCATTTACAGTGACAGGGCAACCTCTAGGTTGTTCCTGCTAATGAGAGAAATAGAGGACTGCATTATAAATTTTTGCCAAATTACCTGTTTCTGAGCTAATGCCAATTCTTTGTCTTGCTTAGATCTCATTGTTCCAATGAGAATTTACATTTTCTACCCCACACTCATGGTTTTACTTTGTTCTGTCTCATTTTCATTTACCTAGCATTGCCTTAAATTCCTGTTTATTGATAATAAGAAGTCTGCGGAACAAATAAGGTAAAAGTGAAGTTTCCAGGCGTGTTTTAAGTATAAGAACTACTGCTTGAGGAAAATGTACGTATGGGAACTGAGACACCTCTGAATCTAGATAAGCTACAAGGTCTCAGAAACTCATAAGGTTACCTGACACTTTGCTAACAACTAAAAGAAACTGATTTTCCATTTACAGTAAAGCATGTTCAGGATGTATTATCATTTTAACTAGGTTATGGACCTCCTATTAGGGAGGGTCTTCCTTTTGAGTTTAAGAATTTGAGTTTAATAACAACAGGGCTTAAAACAGTGGCATATACGTTTAAAGATATATTTAGTGGTTAACTTGCAAAATGAAGCAAAACTATCTGATCTCCAGAAATTTGAATTTTGCATTTGCTTCAGATTAACTATCTGAGTTAACTAACATAGAAATACAGTGTAGCTCAGAGTTCTCACCATAACATGGCTACAACATCTGATTAGTCACAAGATAATGATAGATTTTTTTAATAATATGATGAAGAGGGGCACCTGGGTGGTTCAGTGGGTTAAGCCTCTGCCTTCAGCTCAGGTCATGATCTCAACATTCTGGGATGGAGCCCGGCAAGGGATCTCGGTTCAGCAGGGAGCCTGCTTCCCCCTCTCTCTCTGTCTGCTGCTCTGCCTAATTGTGATCTCTCTCCCTTTTTCAAATAAATAAATAAAATCTTAAAAAAATATGTTGATGAAGATTATTTTGATAGCTAACTATGAACTTAATTACGAAATAATTATGAAGTGTTTTATTCATTCACTTTAGAATTATAAGTTGACACCCATTTAAGTCACAATGCAGAAGAGGCATGTGCATTATCTCAGAATAAAAGGTTATGTTTTATTTAGAAAAGTCCAAGTGAACTCAAATGTGATGGTGTCAAAATGGACAGAAAATTGCTCTATTAGAATGATTTATGATAATTATGGCAATTCAAATTGTTTTTAAATGAGGCTTTTGGGGGTTCACATTCAGTGTCTTTTCTAATTTTAGAGGCATTTGAAGTAGATGATTAATACAGCAAATGAAGAATCAAAGTCTCCTACATATGGCCCATTTCTTACTACACGTTCCTCAAGTATATATAAATTTGGGAGTACCAAATATGTATGAAATTGGAATGTTTCAAGATTTCAAGAAGACAATATAAAAAATAAGATGATGTATCTTTAGTCGAGATGGAATATCAATCAAATGACCTTAATACTTGGAAATTCGCTGTCTTCCGTGCCTGATTTTGAAGGTTCTCAACTAGTGGAAGAAAGAAAGTCAGAGGCTGGCATAATGCCTGGCATAAATAGCACACGGTGTTATAACACACACTGTACGTTAAAGACAGCGCTGTTATTTATTTTTTAAATAATGTAAACAAATACAGGTTCTATTGGTTCTATTACCCCAACTTTTTGTTTTATTGAAAGATCTACATAATTGAGATCTTTTGATATTAAGGTTTATATAAAAAGGGGTTTTTATGAACACAATTTATAGAAAAGTAGGGCTACCTTTTGTAATGTTTGGATGAAGTTTTTGAAAAAAAATCACAGAATCCTGAATCTGGTGTTTTAAATTAAATTATTGTTAAAAATTTCATAGATGTCAGTGGGGATTCAACTATCAGCGATATTGATCAAAATAAGCAATAACGCAATGATCTACTCATTCGTTTTTGCTTATGAAAAGACATGCCACTGCTCTTCATGGAACAAGGTCATTTCGCCCCCTATAAAAGGTGGAGATAAAAACGGAAACGAAGGAAGCAGCTCAACAAGCGAAATTGCTGACTTTGACGTCTTCATTTTCTAAGATTCCATCCACTCTTCTTAATCTCCCCAGGAAAGCACAACTGCCAGCCCTACAGTGATGCGATAGCTTAACAATGTGCTCCTCTGCCTCGGATCTCTCCCTTCATCTTCCTCAACATGGCTTTGCAAATAATCTTTCTGAAACGGTATCTGGAGTATATTAATTCTATGACTAAAATAATTTAATAAATACTTAGTGTTAATAGGATAAAACGAACCTCTTTTTTGGATTAGAATATTTTTTCATGAGCTGGCCAACTTCTGCTTACTTCACTCTTTTCATCGCTGGCCATTAATGCATCTCATCCAACAGGCCATATACAATCCCAATATTTGAACTTTGTTACCCTCCCCTCCTTAGACTGTCTTTTCTATTTCAAGATCCTGTTTATCCTTCAAGGTCCTCCTTTTCAAGCCATCATATATCCTTGCTCCAATTATCACTTCCTCTTGTGGTAACATAGCACATTATTTTTCTCTAACATAAAATTTTACATTTAAAAAAAGTCAGCTATTATTCTCCTCTTGCTGTTTGAATACTTGTCAAGTGCAAAGACTATGGTTTCTTCCATCCTTGTGTTTTTATTTACTGGTATAATGATTGGCTTTTTTAGGTATTTAATAAATCTTGAGTTGATTAATCTTAAATGGTCACATACTTAAGTTCTCTCACGAAAGTTTCATACAAGTCATTTCCTTCAAAACATATAAAACTTGAAAAAGTAATTTAATTATTTGAAACATCATTTAAAAATGACTGCTTTTTGTTACAAGACATTTTGCTAATCCTTCTCATAGGTTCCTAGGAAAAATAACAAAAAGTAAAACATTTTTATTCTTCTGTTATACAGCTTTTTATC
Organism: Meles meles; assembly: GCF_922984935.1. Taxonomy (NCBI): domain Eukaryota; kingdom Metazoa; phylum Chordata; class Mammalia; order Carnivora; family Mustelidae; genus Meles; species Meles meles. Next base: position 42,099,118 of record NC_060080.1, read on the forward strand.
TTTATTACTACTTTTTTTGTGGAAACGTGCATGTATATTTATTTTGCTCATTATAAGAAAAAGAATACATGAACATGACAAGAAATTTTGAATAAGCACAAGAAATGAAGTGAAATGGCACAGTTTGCTTTCTTCAAATTTGTCACAATATCTGAGGTTGGCAAAAAGAGGGAAATATATTTCCATTTTTCTTTCATTTGCAGTTATTCACTTATAATACCGTACTATAACAAATATTACACTTATATACCTATTTCTTGATTTATCAACTTAAAACTAACATACACTTTCTGAGATGTAAAATAAGAAATTTTTATACAGTTTTCTCTTTCTATATTAAGCATGTAAAATATTTATAAATATCATTAAAAATCTATAACTATAAAGATTTTAGTCACTGTTGAGACAACTGATTCTGTGGAGAAGATACAGGATTCTGAATTATTAAGCTTGTAGCTTTTAAAGTGTCCAGAACATCGAAGTCTAACATGTACTCTATTTTCATACTTAATCAATTGCTCAAATATCATCATATTTTAACTAGCCTCATAATTAGATGCTTCTTTGCACCTTCTTGTGTTTCTTCCCGGGAGTGAGTATAGTGTGCGTATTTTTCTTTCTTGCCAACAGATATCACTCATTCTTCATGTCCCACTTCTATGCAGTAGAATTCATCCAGATTGGTCAAATACAAGGGCACTGATCAGGCCTTTGACCACGGCTGGTAAAGGGTTCAATGTGACACACATCAAGGTCCATTTGGGCACAGTCCCATTTTCCACACTGTTTTCCCAACTGCTCAGTGAGCCACTTCGCCCAACTGCAGCCTTTGGAACCTTCTTTCTAGGGACTGAAATAAACTCTTTGGTGGACATTATTAAGTTAGCTACTTTTGGAGGTTTCTCTGGTTTGGTTATGCCTAAAGATATATTGGTAAAATATATCTTTATATATATATAAAATATATTTGGATTTAGTTGTTTGGGGAAGGTGGTCAGGTAAAGATGCCTGGGCTATGTAAAGGAAGTTATCCTGCAGGGCAGCTACACTCTGAGTTCTATGTTCATGTTCAGAGCAAATAATATGTGCTTCCTTGGATTTTCCTTGAGCATCTTATGAAAAACAAAGACTGCTGGAGGTAACCACATTTGAAATATATAGCCCCCTCACTTATCCAGCAAATAACAAATATCTTTCTGAATTCTATTTTGTCAAATTACAAAATACTTTCTAAGTACAAAATACATTCAGTCATCATTCCAGTTACCATAACAATTTGTACCCATACTGGGAAAACAATTTTATTTTTCACATCTCAATGGTGTCATTACTTGATGACATAAAATATTATTGATAAAAGATTCTAAATATACGTCTGTCAGAGAAAATAAGAGAAAGGTATAGATATTCATCTCTATGTTCTATTAATAAAGAATGCTATAATGAACCTATGTCAAATTCAAAGAAATGCATCTCTGAGAAAAACACCAGTAAGTTGAAGAAAATAAAGCATAGGAAAGCAGAGTAATTGCAAAATCCTCTGTCCGTTATATTTTTACCAGCATAGCTCACCTTAATATTAATGTCTTTTATTCCTCTGTTCATTTTGGACAGTCAAGATTCTTGAAACTTTGTTTCAAGAATTCAAGTATTAAATTGTATAGGAGATAGAAAATGCTTTGAAATATAATAAAGTGCTATCCAATTTTATAAAGTCCTTGCTTCCCTCTTAGAGACCGTACTACAGCTTTCCAACACTAGCACCAATCTTTTAAATCAGAAGGGAATAAAATGTACGTGTTTTATAAAAGTGCCATTTGCCTTGAATACTAAAAGTTGAAGAGAATTTAAGAACCAGTCAAGATGGAGAAATCCTTTTCAAGTTTTTTCTTTCTAATTGCAATTAAAATCTCTAGGCAGATTTAAAAAATAAACCACCGGTGCACCTAGGTAGCACAATCAGCTAAGTGACCAGCTCTTGGCTTTGGCTCAGGTCTTGATCTGAGGGTTGTGAGATGGAAACCTGCCTCTGGCTCTGTGCTCAATGCTCAGCGCAGAGTCAGCTTGAGACTCTCTATTCCTTTGCTCCTTCTCCTCCCCAATATGTGCTCATGCTCTCTCTCTTCCTCTCTAAAAAAAATAAATAAATAAATCTTTTTAAAAAAATAAAATAAGCCACCAGAAGACTGAAAACTAAATAGAAACAGGTAATCCACCAACCACCTGCTATGAGTGAGGGAAGTGAAACTTAAATCACCAATGCAATGGCAGTGAGAATTTCTTTTTCTTCCTCCTCTTCCCCCAACTTGGACTCAAGTGGGTAGAATTAGGGAACTGTGTAGCAAGCATGGACTTTAAAATTTTCAAGAATATTCTAACTTTCTGGACAGAGGACTGGGGAAGGAATATCTGTAGCCTAAGAGTATGGCATCAGCAATTTATCTTGGTGTTTTCTTTTTTCTATTTTTTTCTTTCATGCCTCTGCCCCAGTTAAACAAAACACAAAATCACTGCTGTCATGGTGAACAGGGCACCTAAAAGTCTAAGAGAAAAACCCATCTCTGTGGATAGAAGAAAAACAACAAAAGCAACTGTTACATGAAGAGCATGAAGAGAATGCCATCCTTTTTTGTTTTTCTACTGTCTAGCCATCTTAGCCTGAGACACCGCCATGAACAGCTGAAACTCAGACAATCCCAAACCCCACCAGTCTAACCAAAAGAATCAGGAACAGAGAGGAAATAGCTGACTAAATCAATCTCCTAACTCTGTGTAGGAAAGAACATAATCCCTCTAAACTTTGCATGAGCAATTTATACCCAGAAGAGCTTACTAAAGGCTCTGATAATTGAATTACAGTATAAGCCTCTATCCAAGTCCAAGAATGAACACTAAAATGGCACAAAGGGGTAGGGGGCAGAAGCAAAGATCACAGCAAAGGATTTGAAAACTGAACTGACACTGTAATCTGTCACCCACAGTAGATGAGACAGAATTTACACCATGAAATTTAACAGACTGATTGCTTCTTAAAATAAGAAAACAAACAAGAAAATCAACGTTTTCCAGAAAATTGTAACAGAAGGAGGATTTCAAAGTATAATATTCAAATTTTATAGTATACAATCCCCCAAACCAGGAAATCTGACCAATTCAAAAGGGAAAACACAAGTCAATATTTGCCAACCCAGAGATGACCCAGATGTCAGAATTATCAAAGACTTTAAAACAGTTACTATTACCATCCTCCATGAGATAAAAGTAAATATGCTTGAAATAAAAGGAAAAATAGAAGTTCTCAACAGAGAAGGAAAAATTAAATATCTAGTTAAGTGGAATAAACTAATTTTCCCTACCAAAGTTATAGTTATTTTTAAACATGTATGTAAACAATTAAACCTTATTTTATATATATACACCCAATATATTATATATTGTATATATAGTATATGTGTAATACAGTATATATGTGTAAGTTATAACTAATTTAGTTGTATTTTTTTTTAAATAAATTTTATTTACTTGACAGAGAGAGATCACAAGTAGGCAGAGAGGCAGGCAGAGAGACAGGCAGAGAGGCAGGCAGAGAGCCTGATGCGGGACTCGATCCCAGGACCATGAGATCATGACCTGAGCCGAAGGCAGTGGCCTAACCCACTGAGCCACCCAGGCGCCCTCGTTGTATTTTTTTTTTAATTTTTTTTTTTTTAAACTGAAAGACCTCATGTTTATTACCAAACCAACCCACTGGTGCAGAGCTATAGTAACAGAAAAATCTTTCTCTGCTAAATGGTATCTATTGGCCAGGCAGAAAGGTGTTTACAGGGTGAGGGAATACAACACACGATCTCCAAGGAGCTTAATTAAATACGTGGTGCCAATTAGGTGTGTCATCGCGTGATGTGGGACGCCTTAGAGACCCAGCTTGGTTCTCCTCCAGTGCCTCCTCTTGGAGTTGTACCTGATTTTATTACCAGTTTTCATCCGAATCCACTGGGGAATGGGATGATTCTGCTTTTGTTTCTAGGCCAGGAATTGCTTGATCCTGAAAGTCTTGTGAGAAGACATGGTCAGTAACAGTGAGCGGCACACAGCAGGATGGCGGCAAAAAAGAGAAAGCAATTTCGTTGTATTTTATAACTAAAATAAAAAGGGGAGTTTGACATCTGAAACTTACACTATATGTTAACTATACTGGAAGTAAAATAAAAAATAAACAAAAGGAAAAAAATATAAAGGGGAATCAAAAAGTCTGTATTATTGTAATGTTTCAATATTTTATTTAAACTGGTAAAATATCTACTTTAAGAAGAATGAGAAAAGTCAGAATAACCCAAAAGAGATAATATGCTGGGATACAGAAAAAAAAATCCAATAATTAAATTAGAACAGAATACTAAAATACATTCAAATAATCCAAATGAAAGTAGGAAATTAAAATTGAAAATAGGGGAACAAAAATCAGATGAGTCAAATTAGAAAATAATGATGGTAAATCAAAATTATTACTACATTCAGTATAATTTGTCTAAGCACACTAATTAAAAGAGATCTTATGATTAGATTAAAAAGAATGCAAGACAAAGCTATATGTAGTTTACAAGAAACTCATTTTAACTAAAATGATACAGAGAGATGAAAACATTTATACAAAAATCTGTACACTAATGTTAACTGGTAAACACAAAAAAGGAAACACCACAAAAGACCCTTCAGTATACGATAGAGAAGAACGTCATGGTGCGTCTATACACTGAAATGCTACTCAGCAATATAACAAAGCATTCATAGAAGCAGCACTATGGATGGATCCTGAATGAAGTAGCGTGAGCAAAAAAAGCCAGGGTGAAAAAGCTCTCTATATTATAGGATTCCATTTTTTATAAGAAGACTGTGTGAATGGAGAAGACATCAGAGTTCTTTAACAGTTTATCTTGTGGGGAGAGTATGATTACAAGAGGACATCATGATGGAAAATTCTGGAGGTGACGGCTGTTCTGAATTATAGCTTTGGCAGTCACCCAACTCTATACATGTTTAAAAACTCATCATCTATACACCAAAAGAAATGTATTTTACTGTATGTAAATAAAAAATAATTTTAAAAGATCAAAAAATAAGATGTAAAGTGATGATTTCTAAAGAGAATGCTATGCTTTAAAATATAAGTGTTGGTTTACATTATGTAAGGTATCTTTCTCCCCCAAATCACAAAAAAACTGCATTCATTGTATTAGTTTAATTTCTATTGAAATCAAGATTTTCCTCCAAATAAACATTGAAAAGTTCTCTCAGGGGCTCCTGGGTAGCTCAGTAGGTTCATCATCCAACCCCTGATTTTGGCTCAGGTCATGATCTTGGGGTCCTGAGACTAAGCCCCAATTTGGGCTCTGCACTTTTTCGGGTTAATGTAGAGCATGAGATCAGCCACAAGACCTGGCTTGCTAAAATGTAACACAGAGGGCTCTGAGGGCAGGGAAGGTTTCAGAGAAGGACGTAGGTCCTTGTCCTAAGAATGCAGCAGGGAGTTGCCTTCCCCCAAGCCTTCTTAGCCCAAACAGCCACCTTGTGATCTAAAACTTGTATGCATTGTCCCTTAGGCTATATTTAGCAGAACAAGTAAAACATGCAGCTTAGCATATTTTATCTTTCCCGTAAACAGATCCTCCCAGTTTCAGTAAGACCCCTGGTTACACTCACGTGCTTGAGAAACAGTGATAAGGTTTGTGATTATTCTAAAGGACCAATAAAAGTGGAAGCAAAGAAGAGCGAAGAGTCATCTCTGAGCTTTGACTCCCTAGCCTTCTCCTCTTCCACAGCAAAGTCTGGAGTAATCTTTAATCCGTCGGTATAGGCACTGCTGGCCATTCCCGGCAGGCACTGAGAATGGAGCCTGCTTAACATTCTCTTTCCCTCTCCCTCTGCCCCTTACCCCGACTGCAAGCACTCTCTCTCTTAAAATAAATAAAAGGAAAAATAAAAGTTCTCTCTCAGAAAAAACGAGAACAACAGTTAAATGTAATGAAAACAATATAGTTGGACCTGCATTGGAAGGTTTAGAGCAGAGATTCTTGAAATAAAACTGCAATGACAGTACATGCTTCCTGTACCCCCAATTCTTGCTGAAGTATAGCTAAAATCAGCAATATCACTTATGATAGATGGAAACGTACCAAACAAAAAGTTCACCATACCTTGTTGGAAGAGATTGAGCAAAGATGGGTATTATACATATGTAAGATAGTAGGGGTTAAAAGAAACACAAGAATTAGCATAGTGATTCTCTATTCAGCTCTTGTCAGAAAAATGTTTTGTAATGTGAGATCTAAGTTTTGGTATGCGATATCTCTGTCTATCTTTACCTATATCTCGTTATATATATATATATTTTTTTTTTTTGTTTTTTTGTTTTTAAAGATTTTATTTGAGAGAGAGCACGAGCAGGGTAGGGAGGGAAGAGGGAGAAGCAGGCTCCTCTCTGTGCAGGGAGCCTGATGTGGGGCTCAATTCCAGGACCCTGGGATCATGACCTAAACCAAAGGCTGAAGCTCAACCAACTGAGCCATCCAGGTGTCCCTATATATTGTTTTTTATATATCTGTATATATACATGTTCATATATGATTATATATATGTCCCTATGTGTATACATACATATATAGTTTATTTCTTTAATAAATGTTATTTTCAAGAGAAGTTTTAGGATTACAGAGAAACTGAATGAAAAGTAGACAGTTCCCATATACCTTCTGTCCCCACACAACCTTCCCCACTATCAATATCCCCCACCAGAATGGTACATTATTTGCAATGGATGAACCTACATTCAGACATCATTATCACACAAAGTCCATGATTTACATAAGGGCTCACTCTCGGTGCTGTATATTCCTTAAGTAATGACAAATGTATCCACTGTTATAGTTTCATATATATTTGTTTCACTCCCCTAAAAATCCTCAGTGTTCTACCTATTTACTTCCTCCCACTCTAGCCAACCATGAATTGTTTTACTGTCTTCCTACTTCTTACCTTTTCCAGGATATTATATAGTTGGAATCATACAGTATCTGGTATTTTCACATTGGCTTCTTTCATTTGTTAATGTGTATTTTAGGCTCCTTTATGTTTTTTCATAGGTTGGTGGCTCATTTCATTTTAGTGCTGAATAATATGCCACTGTCTGGATATACCACAGTTTACTTATCCATTCACCTACTGAAGGGCACTTTGGTTGCTGCCAAGTTTTGGCAAGTTTTAAAAACTGCATGTGCAGTTTCTGGTGTCTACGTAAGTTTCCAAATCCTTTGGGTTAATACCAAGCAGATTATATGGTAAGGATGTGTTTAGTTTCGGAAGAAACCGCTAAACTGTCCTCCAAAGTGGCTGTAACATTCTGTGTTCCTATCAACAATAAATGACAGTTTCTTTTGTTTTGCATTCTTGCTAGCATTTGGAGTTGCCAGCATTTTGAACTTTCATCATTCAGGTGTAATGGTATCTCACTGTTGTCTTGATTTGTAATTCCCTAATGACACTGATGTGTAACATCTTCTAATATGCTAATTTCTGATTCGTGTATCTTCTTTGTTAAGATATTTATTGAGATCTTTTGCCCATTTTTAATTGGGTTTTTCTTTTTAATCAGGTTGTCTATATACTTATTCTTGAATTTTAAGAGGTCTTTGCATGTTTTGGATCACAATCCTTTATCAGATGGGTCTCTTAACAACTATTTTATCCTAGTCTATGACTTCTCATTCTCTTGATGCTATCTTTTACAGAGCAGTAATTTTTAATTTTAAGGAAATCCAGGTTATCAATTATTTCTTCCATGGATAATGCCTTTGGTACTGTATCTAAAAAGTCATCAGCAATTCCATGTTCACTGAGATACTATCTCCCAGAAACCTTATAATTCTGCATTTTACATTTAGGTCTGTGATGCTTTGGAATTAATTCTTGTGAAGTGTGTAAAGTCTGTGTCTAGAATTGTTTCAATTCTACTTTTAATTTTTTTCTTCTTTTTTATGTAGATGTCTAGGGTTCCAGTACTATTTGTTGAAAAGACTATTGTTTTCTCCATTGTATTGCCTTTGCTCCTTTGTCAAAAATCAGTTGACTCTATTTGTGTGGTCTATTTCTAGACTCTCTAGTCTACACAACAAGAGGGAACATAAGCAGAGGAAGTGGGAGAGGGAGAAGCAGGCTTCCTTCTGAGCAGGGTGCCTTATGTGGAGCTCAATTCCAGGACCCTGGGATCATGACCTGAGCCGAAGGCAGATGCTTAACCAAATAAACCACCCAGGTACCCCAATGTACTTACTCTTCTATTATTTTTTATTATCCTTTATTATTATTATTACCCTTTTAAAATTTATTCTTTTGTCAATACTACTATCTTGATTATTGTAGCTTTATAGCAAATCTTGAAGTCAGGTAACATTGTCCTCCAAGTTTATTCTTCTTCACCAATACTGTATTGATAATTTTGGATCTTGTGTGTCTCATATTAATTTTAGAATCAGTTTGTTGATATCCACAAAATAACTTGCTGGGGTTTTTATTTGAATTGTGTTGAATTTACAGGTCTATGTGGGTTGGGAACAACTGACATGTTGACAATATCAAGTCATCCTATCCATGAACATAGATTATCTTTGTATTTACTCAGGTACTCTTAGCTTTCTTTCATAAGAATTTTGTAGTTTTTCCTTTATTAGATTTTGTATATATTTTGTTAGATGTATACCTAAGTACCTAAGTATTACTCCCCCCCGTGCTAATGTAAATGATATTATGTTTAAAAATTCTAATTGCTCATTGAAAATAAGAATAGCTAAAATTGAGTATTTTGCTATGTGCTAGTCACTGTTTTGAACATTTCACATTGCTATCTCAATGTATACTCCCCCAAACTCTTTCAAAATATGATGTCAGGGATCCTTTGGCTTAGGTCATGATTTCAGGATCCTGGGATAGAGACTCACACTGGGCTCCTCACTTAGTGGGGAATCTGCTTCTCCTTCTCCCTGCTCATGCTATATCTCCAGTTCTCTTTCTCATTAACTAATTAACTAATTAATTAGCTAAAATATGATGTCAAAGGAAAAATATTTTGCATCTTGTAAGACTAATAATTTTTAATTAATTTTTTTTATTAACATATAATGTATTATTTGCCCCAGGCATACAGGTCTGTGAATCATCAGGCTTACACACTTGACAGCACTCACCATATCACATACCCTCCCCAATGTCCACAACCCAACCACCTTCTCCATACCCTCCTTCCCACCAGCAACTCTCAGTTTGTTTTGTGATATTAAGAGTCTCTTATGGTATAAGACTGATAATTTGATGTTGTCACTTCCAGCGAAGCTAGAAGTAGTGAACTGGCATCAAAGATGCAGCCATGAGATCTGTGTGTAATTCACAATGTCAACTAGATTGGTAAAAAAGTTTTTAACCTGAATCATCTCTGCCTCATACTCTTGCAGACTGTGAATTCCAGTTTACTTAATAAATCTTGGTATCTTCTGACATGGATAATCTTTTAAAGGATTGGATTAGTTAGAGGGCTGGGCTAATTATCTGATAACTATGATTTTGATATATATTTATTCATGGTTTTCATATTCCCTAGTAAATTATCAGAAAAAATGCCTTTTACACCAATAGAATAGTAAAACTTCCCTACTGGTGTGCTAGGATTATCAATTGATGAAAATTTGTTCTACACACAAAACACACATACTAGCACATACAGAAGCAATATAGATATGATATACATTATAAATGTAAAAACAGATTTAATATATGGATGAAAAATAAGCATATTGTTCAACATCAGTAGCCATTAGGAAAATGCAAATTAAGACCACAATGAGATATTATCATAAACATATTAAAACAGCCAAATAAAAATGACACCAAATGCCAACAAAAATGCAGAGAAATGGGATCTATTGCTGGTGGGAGTGTCAAATGGTACAGCCACTATGGAAAATTGTCAAATTTTTAGAAAACTAAATGTATGGTTACCATATATCCCAACAATTGCAAACCTGGACATTTATCCAGGGAAATAAAAAAAAATTATGTTCACACAAAGCCTATACAAGAATGTCCACAACAGCTTTATCCATAATAGCGAAAAACTAAAATAACCAAAATGTCCCCAAACAGATTAACGGTTAAACAAACCATGCCACATTTTCAGCAATAAAACAGAACAAACTTGATGGACACAACAACTTGGATGAACCTCAAGGGAACTCTGCTGAATAAAGGAATAATCTCAAGAGCTCACATATTGTATGATTCCACTTATATAACATACATAAGTGACAAAACTATATATATGGAGAACAGATTAGTAGTTGCCAAGGATTAGGGATGGTAGTGGGGAGTGAGTGGGTGTGACCATAAAGAAACTGTATGAGGGCAATCTTTTTTGTAATGGCATAGCTCTGCATCTCGATTGTGGTGATGCTTATACAAACCCGCACATGGGATTAGATAATACAGAACTTCACACACATATTGTATCAGTGTGCTATCCTGGTTTTGATACGGTACTATAATATATAAGAAGTAAACACTGGGGAAAAGTGGGTAAAAGGTACTTGGGACTTCTCTGTACTTTCTTTTCAACTTCTTACTACTCTATAATTATTTCAAAAGAAAAGTTTAAAAAAATCTTAGCCTAAAGTATGAAATGCTTATAGTAATTAGAAGATTAGAGAAACAAAAAAATAGCCAAGGAACTAAGTATTTTATTTTTGAGGAATAGTAGAACTAGGTAGAGTGAAGAACTACAAGGGTAAGGCATGGTGATTGTCTTAAAATGTCTGAGAGATTGCTCTATGCATGAACTACTAATCTTGACTTTCAAACAAAATGAAGAGAATGAAGAATAAAAATTAAAATAAGGCAAAAACTAGGTTTACATTAACTCACTAGAAGGACTTTGAAATCTCATTTAACTGTGAAAGTAGATTCCATGATGTGAAGTTCCCTCACATGTGTGGGAAAGATAACTGAGTGACACACAGACTGTTCAAATGTGGCCAAATATTTAGCTCCAGAAGCAGGTGAGAACATAGAAAGAGAATCTTTCAAAATTAATGAAAAACAAAGTGGGAATACTCCCGAGTAAGTAAAGATTGAATAGTATTCTATACACTGTTTGCTTATAAGTAACTTCCTCTCTTTCTGTTATTCACATTACTTAGTGCTGTACTATTCCACTCAGCACCACCAAAGCTGTCAGAATATGCTCTCAGTAGAGAATCTGAAGTTAATTCGCACTGATATATAAGTTAAGAAGGGCCAAAGAATGCCCATTCCCTGTAGAAATGGCTGATTACCTCTTATTGTTATTTCAAGTGTTACTCACTACATACATTCTATATGGTATTTCATAGGAAAATAAAATGCTTGAACTCTTTAGAAATCTAAATCATTGTATTTAGGGATAAACTAAGATAATTCCAATGTAACTTTTTTTTAGATTACTTAGAGTTGTATTTTTATATTCTTTCTTTCCTCCATCATGTTTCTCAACTTATTAAAGATACAGGATATATAACTTCATTGGAAGGACAGATACAAGCTAGAATCAAATAATTACTTAGTTTTGTCACATTATATTATTTTTTTAACTCCTATTTCTAGAAGGACAATAATCTTAACAAGTGTTGATCCTCAAAAGACAAGCAGGAAATCTATTAATGAAGTAAAATACTGCAATAAAGAAGAACAATTCCTTAGGATAAAATTACTCATATTCTTTTTAGAAGGAGAAAATCAGGAGAAGATATTATTAGGGTTTTAGTTGGGAATAAGCAGAGTTTATAATATAATAACTTTGGATTGTGAGCCAAGGGAGGCTGGTATCTTGAAGCCAGATGAATGATCAGGAGTTCATCCTGACCTGCCAGTTGTTCAAATACCTCATAGTCTCATCTTCTAGAAGCAAGTACTGAACTTATTTAACTACAGAAAGCATCTATTGTATGTTTTCTTATCTCACTATTGTTTAATATAGGGAAAAGAAAGGATGCCTGGTCCCAGAGTTCATTAACATGAACACAGGAAAATATGTTGGTTTCAGTTCTCATAAGACTTTTCTGAGAGAGAAAAAAATTATATGAATTCTCTATTTTCTCTTTTACATGTCCAATGCCAGACCCAAGGACTCTATATCATGGTTATTATAATTCAGTGGTAGAGAACTCAAGATAAGATTAAAAAAAAAAAAAAAAACAAAACAAAACAAAACAAGCAAGCAAGCAAGAAAGAAAACCCAAAAACAAAACAGAAAACTTCCGAGTATGTTGGACAGGATAAGGGGAAATCTTGAAACAGAGGAAACAGAAAATGGCTGCTTCATGTTGTTTTCTCCTTATGTCCCTTGGATGTGCCAAAATACTGGACAAGTCAAGTATAACAGTGAAACAAAATCCTGAGAGCTAAATAACAGTACCTTTCAGTAGCTAAAAAGAAAAGCTAAAAGACACTCACATGCTGTCACTTCTCGTTCATTATTTTCATTAGTAGCAAGTCACTGTGGCCAGCCCACATCCAAGGGAAAAAAAGTTCAGCCTCATCTCTTGAAAGGAAGAATAAAAACCACAAATTCTGGAGGTGTTTTAAAATCATCACAGAGGTTAAGTGTTTTAGGAGTGCTGATTAAGAATGTTGAAATCAACCAGGAGTCAAGAAATGTGGAAAGAATCAAGATGCCCTTCGACAGAAGAATGGATAAAGAAGATATTATGCCTCCATCAGAAAAGTTGAATACCCAAATTTGTATCAACATGGATGGGACTGGAGGAGATTACGCTGAGTGAAATAAGTCAAACAGAGAGAGTCAATTATCATATGGTTTCACTTACTTGTGGAGCATAAGGAATAAAACGGAGGGCACTGGGAGATGGTGAGGAAAAGTAAGTTGAGGGAAATCGGAGGGGGAGACAAACCATGAGAGACTGGACTCTGAGAGACAAACTGAGGGTTTTGGAGGGGAGGCGGTGGGGAGCCTGGTGGTGGGTATTGTGGAGGGCATGTATTGCATAGAGCACTGGGAGTGGTGCATAAACAATGAATTTTGGAACACTGAAAAAAATTAAATAAAATTTTAAAAATAAAGAAAAAATACTTTAAGCATTCTTACACATGTACTTTAAACGTATACCTTACTGTCCATGGATAGTAATCAATATACACAATTCTACACTGTTATAAAAATAGAAAGTTAATTTCAAAGACAATGCAATTTTGTTAATGTGTATATTTTATACTTTATCACACCATCTCATTTATTTTCACCTTCATATTTGTAAGTAATTTTTTATTAAAAATTGGATCTGGAATTCTGGGAAAGATGGCAGGTTGAATGCATCTATTAACCTTCTATCTTTCCTTCCTGAAACTCATTGTGATATGAAAAAAAAATTAAATTGACATAAATTCAAGTAAGTGAAAGAGAAGAGGAAAAGATACAAGAAGCACAATTTAGGAAGTAGGGAAAAAGTAAACCATACTAAAAGACCTAATTCAGAGATCTAGATAACAAATAACCATCAAAAATAACATTGTTTAGTCACTAAGGAAATGCAAAATTTGAAACCACAGTTATATTGCTATTGCATATCTATGGAGACTGCTAAAATTAAAAGACTGACAATGCTAAGTGCTGTATGGGATACAGAACAAATAGAACTTTCATATTTTCTCATAGGAAGTCTTAGTAAGAAATAATTTGACAATTTTTTACAAAGTCAAACAAATAATCATATTACCTACATAGCAGGTCTGTATTAGAGTCATAGGTCTGCTCTAACAAATCACTATAAACTAGGTAGTTTAAAACAGCTAAAATTTATTCTCTTAAAGTTCTGGAGGCTAAAAGTTCTTCTCTAAGCTCTAGGAAAGAATTCAATTCTTCCTTGCCTCGTCCTAGTTTCTGGTGGTTGCCAGCAACCCTTGGCATTCTTGGCTTGTAACAGCATCACTCCAAATTTTACCTTCATTTTTTTTTTTTTTTTTTTTTTTTTTTTTAGATTTTACTTATTTGACAGAAAGTGAGTGAGTAAGAGAGAGAGGACGAGCAGGGGAAGTGGCAGAGGGAGAGGGAAAAGCAGACTTCCCACTGAGCTGGGAGCCCAACACAGGGCTTGAACCCAGGACCCTGGGATCATGACCTGAGCTGAAGACAGCTGCTTACCCAACTGAGCCACCCAGGCACTCCTACCTTCATTTTCAAATGGACTTTTCCCTCCCGCAATGTCCTTTGTATCTCTGTATATCCAAATCTCCCTTTCCTGACAAGGACACCAGTCACAGGATTTAGAGTCTACTCTACATAGCATGACCTCATTTAACTTGATTGTATCTACACAGACTCTATTTCCAAATAAGGTCACATTTATAGGTTCTGAGTGAACATGAATTTTGGAAGACACTATTCAACCCAGGAAAACTCTATTCATAATCACTCAAAATTGGAAACAACCCAAATATCCTTCAATTGACAAATGAATAAATCTGCTTAGCAAACTGAAAGAATTCCTCCTTGTCTCTGAGAAATTCACATTTTGTTTAGAAATAGTCTCACTGCAGCATCAATATTAGAATAATTAAAAATCATCTTTCAACAAGATAACAGTATGATAATTAGTTTGCTATTTAACAACAATTAATTTAGTTATTATTACCAACTGTACATTATGAGAGGAATGAAGGGGATAAAATCTAAGTAAGGCAAAAAACCTTGATGTCAAAGGAGCTTAAAGAACAGTAGATCAGATAGGTTTTGTTTTAAAAGAAAAAGTGAAACTGATCTTCTCACGAAACTGATTATGAGCTCTGTATGAAAATGAATACTTTCAAGGTTCCAAATAGTGATTTTAATTCTAATTTCTGCATATGATATGTACTGCTTCAGTCTTCAATTCTACCACCTGCCTTTTAAGAGTCTCTTTTGGAAGTCTTCAACCTCCTGCTCCATTGTACATCAGTGAGGAACTCCTGAGCCAGGAGGCTCCTTTAATTCCTGTGGCTATGCCTGATTCCTTTCCCTTTCATTATTTTGTTATTTCTTTCTCTTGAATTACCTTCTTCTTCTCAACTGTTCTCCAAATCTCATAAAATCCCATTTAAGTCACATCTCTTCTACATGGCCATCATTTTAGAATACAATGAACTCTCTTTTCTCCGAAAAATAATATAAATAGACTATTACACTTCCTTCAGGTCATCACTAACTTTGGTGGGGCCTCGGTAGGAGTATGAATGAAGGCACGGTTCTAAATTTAGACCAAATATCTAAATATTTAGACACAAATCCAGCCAATAAACCATTAAATCTACTGTATTTTCTCTTCTTAATTTAAAATTATTTTCACATTGACACAATTGAGAGATGTGTGCAAAGTTTTAATTTTTATGACTAAAGAAAAC
Organism: Meles meles; assembly: GCF_922984935.1. NCBI lineage: Eukaryota > Metazoa > Chordata > Mammalia > Carnivora > Mustelidae > Meles > Meles meles. The sequence goes on from NC_060080.1 coordinate 42,114,586, forward strand.
AGTCTCTAGGGCAATGAATTTAATTGTTTTTGAGCATATCTGTGTGCTTTGCCTGAACACTGGTAATATTTCGATAAGTAATCAAATAAATTAACATATATCAGAAAGTAGTATATGCTTATTCTATATAAATTATTTTTTCTTCTATTAATTTTGGTACAAGTACAGGTTTTATTGTTATACCCGATATTTTACAGAATCTGTTTTAATGAAAACAATGGCAAATAAGACTTTATGAATTATTGTTGATAAACTACTCTCTAAGGAAAATAATCAATCTTTAGATTTAAAAATAATGTAATTTATATATTCTCTTCAAACACTGGAAAGGAATCAGTAAATACTACAAATAACTTAACTTCATCATATACAAATAACTGTCACTTACATCGCAATTTCACTATCCTTAAAGTAATATATAGCTCCGTATAACAGTACAAAGAAAAAGCCTTAGTCTCCATGCATGTTATGTCCACACATACATATATACAAATTTAAGACCAATGACTGTTTAACACTACAAAATGTTCCTCAAGATATATGTACAACTGCTGTAAACGCTGAACTAAATTAGGAGTACTTTCAGGACCTCTATTAAAACATAAGAAAAGCTAATTTGTCTTTGCCCTTTCCAAAGACCTTAACCACTCAAACCTTAGTTGTGTGTGGAAGCAGAGTCATCCCAGACATACTGGCACCAGTCACATCCTGCTGCCATCAGGACACAGTTGCCAGAGGACAGAGAGTTCCAGTGAAGAAGCATTCTCTGGAGCCTGAGAGTGTTGCTCATGCGCATGGGCTTTAAAGAGACACAAATCACACCCTCCCAATACTGAGAGCCAGAACCCAAGGGATAGGCTCCAAGTTGATGTCTTTTTTTGTTTGTGATTTATAGGCCTTTCTAAGTAAAATACCAGACCCATCTTATTTTAGTGGCTCTGCATTTTTCTTTATTTTTTCTCACTTTATGGTCCTCAAAGTCAGAGCAGGAATACATAATTTCAGTTCAGTAGGCTGTCAGGAAAAAATTGAACTACAGTATTTTGCTATAATACGACAATACAGTATTCAAAATATTAAATATTAAAAATTCAAATTTAATAGGGAAAAAACCCCACATAAGTTGCTAGGAAAGTTATCTCAATTTATTCACACTCAAAATTTTAAGTTTAACCTTTCATTTTAGGTTACCACTACCTACAAATGTACCTAAAATGGTGAAGTGTTCATTCGTGGTACTCAGAAACTATTAGCTCCTAGTAGGTAAAAGGACCAAGTGTCAGTATTGTGGCTAATATGTTCTATATGGAAGTGATTTAACTACACACTTGAAATCCTAGAGGTCTTTTTCCCCAGCACAGCAGGTGGAAACGATCCAACTAATATATGTTTCATCAGCTGAGGTACATTATTGACTGATGATCAGAACACTTTGGCTGTTTTACAGTGGAAGCGTAGTGTCAAGAAGAAATAAATGCTTGAAATTCCCAATCTTTCTCTCATACTCTCTTTCTCATCATTACCATATGGTGATTTCATTGTGTATTATTAGTCAATTATTATGTTTCTGTATCAGGATATCACTTAATTGATTTATTCTTGATATAAAATAAATGTTAACCAGTAGGGAGGGGTTGAGATATGTACAACAAAATCTAATATTTGGTAGCACTGTTCAGAGAAATGGTTCCTCAAAAAAAAAGTGTACAACAAAGTGCTATGTGGATTAATAGAATAGTATGAAAATAACTGAAGCACTACTTTTGTTGGTAATTGGGTATATTATAAATATCATTTCTTGATATTTATCTGCAAAGATATATTTTGTATTCTATCACATCGAGTCCTCTAATTAGTTCCATTATTAAGAAAACTTGGGAAAATAAGGGAAAAAATTGACAAAAGAGAGAGCTGAATAAAATACAGATTTCTAAATGAGACAGAAAAATTATTTTAGCTAATTTGTCTCACTTATTTTGAAGAAACTGAATAACATATGTAATGAGTTTCTTTCAGTTTCTAAATTAATTTATATATTAACCAGAAATATGTATTAAATATACTCGGTTGTATTAATAAGAAAGAAATAGAGTCAAGAAAAATTTGTTAAACATATTCAGGCCATGTTACTTCCATTAAAAAAATATGGTCAGTTAAAAAATATAATAAAAGTTGGTATTCTGCTTAAGAATTGAGTTGGAAAAAACTCTCTCATTTCTATAAGGATAAAAACCATAACTTTTAAAGAATCTGATTTTTCCCTTATTAAAAATTGGCATAAAAACAAAGTGGATAAAATATTTTATAAAATCTTCTTAGTTGTCTTTTATTTTACTGGTCTCTTTTTATGAAGGAATAGTGCATAAAATAGTGCTAACTGGACCGCTGGTAATTCTGTGGTGAATTCTAACAGATTCTTACCACAGCCACATGAAAGGTTCAAATCTTAGTTGAAGAAACCATTTTGAATTTTATTTATAAGTCTTCAGACTTCCTCTACAAAATCATTTACAAGAGAAACTGATAATTTTTAAAGAGTGCTACCCCTCACCAATCCTGTATTTTCAGTATATTCGAAAGTTATGACTTTATTTATACATTTACTTTCTTTACAGAATAGAAAGACACTGAAGAAAAATAAATCATGATAATTTGTGTAGGGAGAAACCAGTAAGAAGCAAGTTGCATTATTTATTACCAATTCATGGTAAGTGCCAGAAAACCCAGCAAAACTATCTTTTGGGGAAAAACATGGTTCATATAACTAAAAAAATCAAAGGAGTGTCTGGATTCAGGCTTCATTTTATTTTCAGATTCAAACATTCTCATGTGGACTTTGTTTCTTATTTTATGATTTTCTCACCTCTTCTATTTCTTAGCTCCATTTTCATTTAATTTTTTATCCTATGTTCACCAGATAGCTGTAAGTAGTCCTGGCCAAACCATCCCAGCTTCAAGTTGTGGTGACCAAGAAAAGGCTATTTTGTCCGACCAAACAGCTGAGGTACAATATATTTTGAATAGGGAGATAAAGAGAAATCTATGGACAAATGGAATGTCTCTCTGTGATTCTATGAGACACATGACAAATTTTCTTTAAATTTGATCAAATCTGACGAACTCTCAAAGTATTTGCCAATAGATGACTATAAATTACATCCTCATAAGGTGACAGATGTGTGTATTTACGCACATGATGAAATGCATGAATTTATTTGTCAAAATTTGAAATCCTTGTTTTTTAACAATTTACCATAAAACGTGTTTCCTAAATTCTCCATTTCAGAGAATTATAATGATATGAATTAATAGGGAAGTTGCTCTTGGGAGTCTTGAAGGACACAACAGGGAGTTAAGAAGGTACTTGGGATATTATAGTGTGGGATTAGACACCAAAATGTGAAGTAGGAGAACCTAAATTAAAAAAAAAAATTCCCATCTTTCTGTTTATTCATGAAGATGCCTTTTGGAAACAGTAAAACTTCTTTTCATAATGCCTAGGGATGCTGAAAAGCGGGGAGGATTTTGCCATGACATCTGTTCCTTATGGAAAATGAAGCTAGCCTACTGATTTTGCACTATGCAATTGTACCATTTCAATATATTGAGAAAATATAATTTCAACAATTCAAATTATAACAAATTGCAAATAACTATATCACTTTATTCTGTATCCCAATAAAGCAAATGTGTCAAAAGTGAGAATGCTCTGCATGAGATAGAGAATCAGAGCGAACACAATTAACACACCAGATTGATTGCTATGCTCAAATACCAATATAAAAGGGCACCTGGGTGGCTCAGTCAGTTGGGGATCTGACTTTGGCTCAGGTCATGATCTCAGGGACCTGGGATCAAAGCCCATGTTGGGCTTAGAGCTCAGCAATGGGTCTGCTTGTCCCTCTCCCTGTTCATGCATGCTCTCTCTCTCTCAAATAAAAAAATAAAATAAAATAAAAATATCAGCATAAAAGACAGAGAGTTTTGTCAAAGTATTATAATAACAAAGTTATAAACATTGGCCATTTTTCCTGTTTTCTTTAAAGTCAGGGCACACTTAATATTTCAAGGAGTAAACATCGGTAGTCAAAAAAGTTTACATTATAAAACCTAGAAGATGCAAGGCATTTATTTCCAAGAGGGAAATAATCTACTAAAAATGTCTATGTTTATTTAAATAATTTAAAGTAGAACTGTATGGTCCAAAATGAAAGCCACTGGTCACATATGACTAATGAACACTTGAAATGTGGCTAGTGTAACCTAAGAACTGAATTTTTAATTTTACTTATTTAGACATAAATGTATAAACTAAAATGTTATTTTATTTATTTTTTTTAAGATTTTGTATGACAGAGAGAGAGATCACAAGTAGGGGGAGGCAGGCAGAGAGAGAGGGGGAAGCAGGTTCCCTGCTGAGCAGAGAGCCTGTTGCGGGGATCAATCCCAAGACCCTGGGATCATGACCTGAGCTGAAGGCAGAGGCTTAAGCCACTGAGCCACCCAGGCACCCCATAACTGAAATTTTAAATTATTACTCAATTCAATTACTGGAAATGTTTCAGGAAGTTGCACCCCATAACTGAAATTTTAAATTATTACTCAATTCAATTACTGGAAATGTTTCAGGAAGTTTGGAAGAACCTGAGTATGCAAGTCTACTTTGTAATCCAATTTTATTAAATGTAAATATAGATCATGTATTCTCTTTTTTAAGATTTTATTTTTAAGTAATCTCCACACCTAATGAACAGGGGGTGAACTCACAACCCTGAGATCAAGAGTAACCTGCTCCACTGACTGAGCCACAAGTGCCTCTAAATCATGGTACTAATAGATTCTGTACTAAGAAAATAATGTAAAATATCTCACAAATAATTTTATATTGATTACATGTTGCTATATTTTAGATATATTGGAAATAAAACACATTAAAATAGATATCTATTTTACATTTAATATGAAATAATAATGTATAAAATATATGTATTATATATCAATTTATTTATGTACTTTTAATTTTTTAAATGTAAATACAAGAAAATTTAAAATTGCATGTGTCTTGCATTTTACTTTCTTCAGAGAGCACTATTCTAAAATGATACATGATACCTATCTTGTACATGAAACTACTTTTCTCTGTCCCTCTTTTCCTCCCTTCCTTCCTTCATTTTTTGTTTCCTTACAAAAAGACAAGGATGCTTTTTTTTTCCTAAATGTGATTTCAGTTTGGATATGTTGTTAATATAGACACCTGTTAATTTATTCAGATTATTGTTACTATTTTTCAAGATATCTCTCTATATATATCTATAGGTAGATATATATATAACTTATATATATATAACTATGTAACTATAACCATGTATATGTATATACATATATATATGATGTTTATATATAAACTTTTTTCTGCAAAGATTTTAGATCTTGAACATTGGCTTGTTACATTAAACATATATCTATCTCTAGCTCTATCAATTCATTTCTATCTATAAATAGATACTTATCTATAACATTATAAGGAAAACATAATTGAGACACAGGGTCCATCAGATTATCAGAATAGAACAATAAGAACTTGACTTAAAGTAATAGCAGTATGAATCAACAGAAGATAAGTAGAATTTGATGGTAGATAATGAGATGGAAAACTCGTTAGAAATAAGATCTACTTAAATCATTAATTGTTCATGAGCTCAAGTATTCTTTTTCTTGTTAAATATGTTACTTAAAAGAGCCATCCATATTTTATTTTCCCTTACATTGTCATGTTGATTTCTCAATACCCTAATTCAAACCTGCTTCCTCCAAAGCCTTTATGTAGCATAATGATAGGCATCTATATTTGTATTTATTGAATTGTACTTATTGACCACTTTTTTTTATAATATAGGAGGAAATGATAAAATCAAATTATGTACTTTCACTTGCTTAAAACTTTTCACCTGAAGCAAACAAAAACAAAAAACAAAAATGTGCTTTTGGTGAAATTATTTTTGAAAAACAATTATGTTGAACCAACCCTGCAGCCCTGGAATAAATCCCACTTGATCATGGTGAATAATCCTTTTAATGTACTGTTGAATCCTATTGGCTAGTATTTTGGCGAGAATTTTTGCGTCTGTGTTCATCAAGGATATTGGTCTGTAGTTCTCTTTTTTGGTGGGATCCTTGTCTGGTTTTGGGATCAAGGTGATGCTGGCCTCATAAAATGAGTTTGGAAGTTTTCCTTCCATTTCTATTTTTTGGAACAGTTTCAGGAGAATAGGAATGAGTTCTTCTTTAAATGTTTGGTAGAATTCCCCTGGGAAGCCGTCTGGCCCTGGGCTTTTGTTTGTTTGGAGATTTTGGATGACTGTTTCAATCTCCTTACTGGTTATGGGCCTGTTCAGGTTTTCTATTTCTTCCTGGTTCAGTTGTGGTAGTTTATATGTCTCTAGGAATGCATCCATTTCTTCCAGATTGTCCAATTTGTTGGCGTAAAGTTGCTCATAGTATGTTCTTATAATTGTCTGTATTTCTTTGGTGTTAGTTGTGATCTCTCCTCTTTCATTCATGATTTTATTGATTTGGGTCCTTTCTCTTTTCTTTTTGATGAGTCTGGCCAGGGGTTTATCAATCTTATTGATTCTTTCAAAGAACCAGCTCCTAGTTTCATTGATTTTTTCTATTGTTTTTTTGGTTTCTATTTCATTGATTTCTGCTCTGATCTTTATGATTTCTCTTCTCCTGCTGGGTTTAGGGTTTCTTTCTTGTTCTTTCTCCAGCTCCTTTACGTGTAGGGTTAGGTTGTGTACTTGAGACCTTTCTTGTTTCTTGAGAAAGGCTTGTACCGCTATATATTTTCCTCTCAGGACTGCCTTTGCTGTGTCCCACAGATTTTGAACTGTTGTGTTTTCATTATCATTTGTTTCCATGAATTTTTTCAATTCTTCTTTAATTTCCTGGTTAACCCATTCATTCTTTAGAAGGATGCTGTTTAGTCTCCATGTATTTGGGTTCTTTCCAGCTTTCCTCTTGTGATTGAGTTCTAGCTTCAGAGCATTGTGGTCTGAAAATATGCAGGGAATGATCCTAATCTTTTGATACCGGTTGAGACCTGATTTGTGACCCAGGATGTGATCTATTCTGGAGAAGGTTCCATGTGCACTAGAGAAGAATGTGTATTCTGTTGCTTTGGGATGAAATGTTCTGAATATATCTGTGATGTCCATCTGGTCCAGTGTGTCATTTAAGGCCTTTATTTCCTTGTTGATCTTTTGCTTGGATGATCTGTCCATTTCAGTGAGGGGAGTGTTCAAGTCCCCTACTATTATTGTATTATTATTGATGTGTTTCTTTGATTTTGTTATTAATTGGTTGATATAGTTGGCTGCTCCCACGTTAGGGGCATAGATATTTAAAATTGTTAGATCTTCTTGTTGGACAGACCCTTTGAGTAGGATATAGTGTCCTTCCTCATCTCTTATTATAGTCTTTGGCTTAAAATCTAATTGATCTGATATAAGGATTGCCACTCCAGCTTTCTTCTGATGCCCATTAGCATGGTAAATTGTTTTCCACCCTCCGAAGGGCACGTGTACCCGAATGTTTATAGCAGCAATGTCTACAATAGCCAGACTATGGAAAGAACCTAGATGTCCATCAACAGATGAATGGATCAAGAAGATGTGGTATATATACACAATGGAATACTATGCAGCCATCAAAAGAAATGAAATCTTGCCATTTGCGACGATGTGGATGGAACTAGAGCGTATCATGCTTAGTGAAATAAGTCAATCGGAGAAAGACAACTATCATATGATCTCCCTGATATGAGGACATGGAGAAGCAACATGGGGGGGTAGGAGATAGGAGAAGAATAAATGAAACAAGATGGGATTGGGAGGGAGACAAACCATAAATGACTCTTAATCTCACAAAACAAACTGGGGGTTGCTGCGGGGAGGTGGGATTGGGGGAGGGGGAGCGGGCTATGGACATTGGGGAGGGGAAGCGAACCATAAGAGACTATGGACTCTGAAAAACAACCTGAGGGTTTTGAAGGGTCAGGGGTGGGAGGTTGGGGCAACCTGAGGGTTTTGAAGGGTCAGGGGTGGGAGGTTGGGGGAACAGGTGGTGGGTAATGGAGAGGGCACGTTTTGCATGGAGCACTGGGTGTTGTGCAAAAAGAATGAATACTGTTACGCTGAAAAAATAAATAAAATGAGAAAAAAAAAAAAAAAAAAAAAAAAAAACAATTATGAACTGATATTTTTTAAAAAAGATCTTATTTATTTATTTGAGAGGGAGGGAGGAAGAATGAGCAGGGTGGGCAGGGGGGTTAGGGGCAGAGGAAGAAGCAGGCTTCCCACTGAGCAGGGAATCAGATACTGGGCTTGATCCCAGGACCCACGGATCATGACTGAACCAAAGGCTGGAACTTATCCAACTGAACTACCCAGGTACCCCATGAAATTGATATTTTAAATGTGTTCATTATTGTGTTCAATATTCCAGTATTAGTAAGATTCACACAAAAATCTCTATCTGGTCATGTTTCTACATACTCATCACGTTGAATGTGAAGCAGGAAGGAAACGATTTCTTCCTTTGAATCTTAATTTAGCAATCTTTAAGACTTTTACACTTTAATATTTAAGTGGTTTTTTTTTAAGTAAATACCTAGTTTTTGATGTGGAGCTCTAGAATTTTAACACATTTTAAGAATCTGTAAACATTACCGCAACTGATATTCAGAACAGTACCACCACCACCAAAATCCTTGATGTTATCTCTTAATATAGTCACACACTAATCCAATCCCTAATACTTAAAAAACGGATCTATTCTCTATCATTTTGTCTTTCTCAAAATTACATGTAAAGGGAATCACATAACATGTAACCTTTGCATCTGGGCATTTTTCATTCAGGATAATGTCCTGAAGTTTTAAATTGTTTCACGTGTCAGTAATTTCTTGATTTTAATTCTTGAGTAGTATTACATTGTATGGATGTACTACATTTGTTTCTCTGTTCATCCATAGGGTATTGGATTTTCCAGTTTTATGAACAAGCAATTTTTTATAGAGTTAAACAAACACTTAACTCTCCTACCTAGGAATTCTATTCTGGCATATTTACACTAGAGAAATAAAAATTATGTTCATGCAAAAAATATTCACACAGATGTTCAGAGAAGAATTATGATCAGAATTTGCGAGTTCTTTATATATTCCCAATGCAAGTCCTTTACTGGGTATGTGATTTGCAAATATCTTCCCTAGTTTGTTATTTTCATCCTCTTAACGGGGTATTTTACATATCTTTTTAAAATGTGATCCAACTTGCCATTGTTTTTTGGTGTGTTTATTGTACTTTTGGTGTCAAAAAATATCTAAAAATTTCTTGTCTAACCTCAGTTCACAAAGGTTTCACCTGATTTTTCTTCTGAAGGTTTTATAAGTTGCTATTTCATATATAAGTTGATCATTCTGTTGGAATTAGCGTGAGTCACCTTTATTTCCTTCAATATGGATGTCTAATTGATTGTTCTCACATCAAATGCTAAAAAGAACATTCTCCCATACTTTTTCCATTACTACCATACTTTTGTAAAATTTCAGTTGGCCACTCTTGTGGGAGTCTAGTATTCTATCTTGTGTCCATGATTTGCATGCTTATCCCTTTGCCAATAATGTACTTATTAATTACAACTGCTTTATTGTCGGTCTTGAAATTACTTAAAGTGTTCCCCCAAGTTTATTCTCTGTCTCAAAATTGTTTAATCTATTCTAGGTGCTCTTTATTTACACATAGATTTTATCATCAGATTATACATTTATAGTGACCTACTATCCTATTGTGGCTTTAACAGGCATTACATTAAATGTATATAGATCGATTTGGGAATATTAAAATATTTACTTTATGGAGGTCTTCAATCCATGAACATAGTATATGTCTCCATTTCTTTTGGTCTTGTTTATTTTTTTCATCAGTATTTTGCATATTTCAGGAAACACTGTATACATGGTTTGCTAGTAAGTATTTCAATTTTTTGGACTATTTTATTTTATTTTTAATTATTTATTTCTTATTTTTTAAAAACATATAATGTATTTTTATCCCCAGGGGTACAGGTCTGTGAATCACCAGGTTTACACACTTCACAGCACTCACCATAGCACATACCCTCCCCAATGTCCATAATCCCACTCCCCCTCTCCCAATCCCCCTCTCCCCAGCAACCCTCAGTTTGTTTTGTGAGATTAAGAGTCACTTATGGTTTGTCTCCCTCCCAATCCCAACTTGTTTCATTTATTCTTCTCCTACCCCTCTAACGCCCCATGTTGCATCTCCACGTCCTCATATCAGGGAGATCATATGATAGTTGTCTTTCTCCGATTGACTTATTTCACTAAACATGATACCCTCTAGTTTTGGACTTATTTTAAATGATGTTTCTTAAATCTAAATTTCCAATTGTACATTGTTACTGTATAGAAATACAATTATTTTTTGTTGTTGATCTTGTATGCTGCAAACTTCTAAACTAATTATGTGCATATTTTTATAGACTCCTGGAGAAAGTCTGCATAGACAATCATATTGTTTGCACAAGGCGAATGTTTTGCTTTTTTTCCCCCTAGTCTTTTGATTGAGTTTTTGCAATGGTTAAGACATTCCAGTATGATGTTGAATAGGAATAAGCAGCATAAAATTTTTGCCTTGTGCCCACTCATGAAAGAGAACATTTACTTTTTTACTATTATCAAGTATGTGTTAGATATATAGAGTTAGATATATAGATATATATATCTGTTACTGTGTTAGATATATATAGAGGGTTTTTTTGTTAATGCCTGTTATCAGGTTGAAGGTGTACTTTTCTATTCCTGATTTGCTGAGAGCTTTTATGATGAATTAATGTGAAATTTTTCTGAATTATCGAATATGATTTTTTCTTTAGACTATTAACATCACATATTGTATGATAATGAGCCAGTCTTGCACTTCAGGAATTAACTCTACTTGGTCATTATATATTAGTCTTTACTTACCTCTTTTATCTGTTTATTTGAGTGAGTTTTGATAGTTCATGTTTTTTAAAAAATTGGTCAATCCTCAAGTGTAGAATTTACGTTTGCAGAGATTTTGGTTTTCCTTATTATCCCCTTAATGTCTATAGGGCCTATTGGGATACGGCTTTCTTGTGTTCTTTTAATAACTTTCTATTGATGTAAATGTAATAATACAAACTTCTCAGTTTAAAACAACAGAAATTTATTTCACAGTTTCTTGTAGGTCAAAAGTCCAGGCATGACTGAATTGGATTCTCTGACCAGGATCTCAAAAGACTGATATCACATTGTTGACCTAGCTGTACTCCTTTCTGAAGTCTCCTTTCGAGTTCAGACAATTGCTGGCAGACTTTACTTCTTTTCTTTATCATTGTAGAAGGGAAGCCCCCATTGTCTTGCAAGTTGTCGGCCTGGGACCTTTCTCAGTTTTCCAGAGTTCCTCCTAACCGAGCCTCCCCCAAAGCCACAAGATCTCTCAAACTCTGAACTTATGACTTCTTTCTCTATGATTTTTTTGCCCCAAGTTTAACCAGTTTATCTGATTAGGTCAAGGTCATCTGGATAAGCTCTTTTTCAATTAATTCAAAGACAGCTGTTCAGTACATTTATTTATACGTATAAAATCATTTCTGCTACACAGCAGAATATAATCAGAGGGGTGAAATCCCATCATTATCTCAGGCTATGCCTACAATCAAGGCAAGGAATCATACAAAGCATTGACATTGGGGGAGACAAAAATGGTAGTCATCTCATACTTTTTCCTACATTAATTTCTGATATTTTTTGTCTTCTCTCATTTTTCTTTTCCTCAGAGTACAGGTTTACAATTTTCATTTATCTTTTCAAAGAACCAGATTTTGATGTCACTGACTTTTCCCTAATTTAATTTTCAATTTCATTGATTTCTGCATTAGTTATCTTAATTATTTATACTTTCTGATTACCATGGGTTTATTTTCTCTTCTTTTTCTAGTTTTTTAAGTAGGAAGCTTAAATTATGGTATAAAATCTTTCTTTTTTCTAATGTAAATGTATAATGGTATAAACTCCTTCTAATCATTGCTTTATCTGCATCTCACAAATTTATTTTTGCAGGATTCTTTTGTCTCCATTCTCAAGTTCAAAATATGTTCTAATAATAAGAGACTTCTTTTTTGACCCATTGATTATGTTGAAGAATGGTTTTTGTTAATTTTTTTTTATTTCCAAATGTCTCATTATGTTTCCATGGTCAATCAGTTATTCATTTCTAACAATTTCAGTATGAACTGAAGAATTCGCCTCATGGTGTTATGTTGAACTTCTACATTCTTGATTGGTTTCTATATACCACTTTTATTACTGAGAAAGGAGTGTTAAAATCTTGATTTAGAATTGTGGGTTTGTCTATTTCTCATTTCAAGTCTGCCAGTTTCTGCCTTCTATATTTCAAGTTGTGTTGTTCAGGGAATGCACATTTAGAACTGTTATGTCTTTTTAGTAAATTAAAACTTTTATCATTATGTACTATTTCTTTTTATCCTATCCTTTTGTCCTTTTTATCCTATTTATGTATTTCTCTTTATCCTAGGTAATTTCTTATGTTCCAGCTTTCTTTCTGATATCATTTCTGTCTGAGGAGTTTTCTTTAGCAATTCTTTTAAAGCAGATCTGCTGAATGGTACTGGTACAAAAACAGACACATAGACCAGTGGAACAGAGTCCACCAGTGGAACAGAGTCCAGATATGGATCCGTGACTCTATGGTCAAATAATCTTCGACAAAGCAGGAAAAAATATCCAGTGTGAAAAAGACAGTCTCTTCAATAAATGGTACTGGGAAAATTTGATAGCTATGTATAGAAGAATGAAACTCAACCATTCTCATACACTATACACAAAGATAAACTCAAAATGGATAAAAGACCTCAATGTGAGGCAGGATATGTCAAAATACTTGAAGAGAGCATAGGCAGTAACCACTTTTTCGATATCAGCCACACCAACTTCTTTCAAGACATGTCTCCAAAGGCAAGGAAATGAAAGCGAAATGAACTTTTGGGACTTCATCAAGATCAAAAGCTTCTGCACAGCAAATGAAGCAGTCAACAAAACAAAGAGACAACCTACAGAATGGGAGAAGATATTTGCAAATGACACTATAGACAAAAGGTTGATATCCAAGATCCATAAAGAACTCCTCAAACTCAACACCATAAAAACAGATAATCACATCAAAAAATGGGCAGAAGATGTGAAAAGACACTTCTCCAAAGAAGACATACAAATGGCTAACTGACACATAAAAAAATGTTCATCATTAAGCCATTAGGGAGATTCAAATCAAAACCACATAGAGATATCACCTTACACCAGTTAGAATGGTCAAAATTAACAAGACAGTCAACAGCAAGTGTTGGAAAGGATGTGGAGAAAGGGGAACCCTCTTACACTGTTGGTGGGAATGCAAGTTGGTGCAGCTACTTTGGAAAACAGTGTGGAGAGTCCTTAAGAAATTAAAAATATGGCTACCCTATGACCCGGCAATTGCACTACTGGGTATTTACCCCAAAGATACAGATACAGTGTAAAGAAGGGCCATATGTACCCCAATGTTCATAGCAGAAATGGCCACAATCACAAAACTGTGGAAAGAGCCAAGATGCCCTTCAACAGATGAATGGATAAGGAAGACGTCCATATATACAATGGGATATTATTCAGCCATCAGAGAGGATGAATATCCAACTTTTGTATCAACATGTATGGGACTGGAGGAGATATTATGCTGAGCGAAATAAGTCAAGCAGAGAGAGTTAATTATCATATGGTTTCACTTACTTGTGGAGCATAAGGAATAACATGGAGGACATTAGGAGAAGGAAAGGAAAAGTGAATTGGGGGAAATGGTGGAGGGCGGGGAGAAGAAGAACCATGAGAGACTGTGGACTCTGAAAAACAAACTGAGGGTTTTGGAAGGGAGGGTGGCAGGGGGATGGGTGAGCCTGGTGGTAGGTATTAAGGAGGGCATGTATTGCATGGAGCACTGGGTGTGGTGCATAAACAATGAATCTTGGAACACTGAAAAAATAAATTAAATTAAAAAGAAAAACAACAAAAAAATGTATCTGCTGAAAACAGATTCTCTTAGTTTTTCTTCATTTGAGAATGTGCGTCTTACCTTCATTTTTGATAGATGTTTTTCCCAAATATAGAATTAAAGCTAACAACTCTTTTTTTTTTAATACTTTAATATTGTTGTGCCACTTCTCATTGTCCTTTCTAGTTTCTGAAGTGAAATCACATATTCAAATTTGTTTTTCCTCATAGGTAACACAACATTTTTCTCTGGTTGTTTTCAGTATATTTTCACTGGCTTTAATTTCTAGCAATTTGTTTACGATGTGTCTAGCAATTTGTTTATAATGTGTGGAATTATTTAGGCTTAACCTGTTTGGGGTTCTCTGGGGTTTTTAATTGAACCTACAGACTTAGGTCTTCTGCTAACATTTTGAAAATTTCAGCCATTATTTCTTCACATAGCTTTTCATTACCATTCCCTTTCTCTTTTGTTCTCAGACTCTGATGTTAGAACTTTTCTGTTTGTCTTGTAGGTCCCGGAGGCTGTTTATTTCTTTAAAATTCTCTTTATTGTTCAGACAGAATGATTCCTATTAGTACACTCTTAAGTTTACTCTTTTTCTGTCATCTTTATGTAGTAAAATAAAGATGACAGAAAAAGAGTAAAAAAGTAGCCCAATCAGTACAGGTTTCATATCTATTATTCTATTCTTAATCCTATAATTCCCATTTCGTTCTTATTTACATTCTCTTTCTTTGCTGATATTCTGAGTTTGTCCTTTTTTTAAGTGTTCATGACTGCTTGTTGGAGCACTGTGTAAAAGTTATTGTTCCAATTTTAGTATATGTACTGCCGAAGCGAGCATGCACTGGGTAATAGTTAATCTAAATACTTTGTTAGAAAATTTCAACATCTGTGTCATTTTATTGTTGGTGTTTGCTGATTGTCTGTTCCCATCTTAGTTGAAATTTTCCCGGTTCTTCTTTCGCTGAATAATTTTGGATTATATTCTGAACACTTTCATTGTTATGCTTTGGGACTCTGGGTTTTATCTAAATTTTAAGAAGCATTTTTACTTTTTTTTTTTTTTTTAAACAGGCAATGAATCTTACTTTCAAGTCACAAGGTCCAATCACCCTTCTGTGGGTTGTGGTATCAGTGTGAGTTTGTTCTTCAAATCCACTGCACTGCTTACCAGATCTGTACTGCATGTGCACCATTCAAGCTCCATCCGAGTCCTTGGTGGTGGCCAGTTACCAAAGTTTTCGTTATGATGATTAAGATTATATCCATGCATCCAAAAGTTGGGAAGAGGCCAGTATTTCATTCTTTATGAGTGAACTTTCTTGGAATCCTTCTTTTGTATGATCTTCCAGGTACTTTTTGGTTTCGTGGAGCTCCCTTTTCCAACTACGGGAGGACAGAGAAAACAAAACAAACCCAGCAAAAGCAACAGATTGGAATAGGATTGTTGATTGTAGAGAAAGCTCCCTGTTCTCAGAGTTTGGGTTTTTGTGGGCTCTCACTATAGCTCCTGCCATGACTACCTGACATTTACTTCAAAGTCAGGAATGTGAGGGAACAGATAGGAATAAAAGGTGGGAGGAAGGTTCCTGAATCTCTGTCTGTATCTTGGTGTCTACTTCCAGGTTTCAGGCCGCATTCTGATCAAGAAAAAGTGGTAAACTAATTGTCACCTCAAAGGTACTTCCGGTATTCTTCCACAGTTCTCTGCTACCACTTAGATTTCGGAGTTCTTTAAAATGCTTCTTGATGCACTGTATTCACATGGATAGAAATGACAGAGGGTGCTTCTTCCGTTTTACCCAGAACTGGACTTCAGTAACCATTTCTGATGATACACATCTTTTCTGAGTCTTTGGCCTCTCTGATTTTGTATCTTGTGTGTACCCTAAGACTTAATGAAATCTTTCCATTTCCCTCATCTAGTTCCAGGTACCTAGTTTAAATATTATCTTTTGCTGCTTTAAGCCCTGCATCTACTAAAACTTCCTTTACCAAAAACGACTTTGAGATGATATTTGGTCATGGAAACTCTGAAATTCTTAAATATTCCTGGGGCTCCTGGGTGGCTCAGTGGGTTAAAGCCTGTCTTCAGCTCGGGTCATGATCCCAGGGTCCTGGGATCGAGCCCCACATCGGGCTCTCTGCTCAAGGGGGAGCCTGCTTCCCCTTCTCTCTCTCTGCCTGCCCCTCTGCCTACTTGTGATCTCTCCCTCTGTCAAATAAATAAAATCTTAAAAAAAATTCTTCTTCATCACATATTATTCTGTAAGTCACTGAAGAAAATAGATGACAATAATGGCCTGTAAATGGACAATTATTACTAGATGAGGCTTGAAACATCCAATGTGGAAACATAACTTTGGGGAGCTGAACTGTTTTAAGCTTAGAAAGTCTAGGTTTACTGCTATTTCTCCCAGACAGCACTCTGATTTTCTTGATTTTTTTCCTATAAATGTGCTTTGTTTTCTACCAATGTGAAGGATGTGTAGAATGGTTCTTTCCTTGAGGAGTACAGATTTTCCATTTTTACAAAGGGGAAGAGATACACTGCTTAAATTAGACCAGGACTTCTTGCTACACAGATAATATAAGCATTAAGAAGGATTTTTCTTTCTGTTTTTGCTTTCTCAATTAGATGATTCAGCACCTTTCATATTTTGAAACTCCATTAATGAAGAAATGAGTGATTCTCCATCTGCATGGAAATAATCTGAAATGCTTGGCTTGCTGAAAGGATGTACAGAAATGGATCCTTAAAACAAATGTGGTAGCAAGTAAATTATGTTCAATGAAAGTTCTTCACATTTTGCTTTTACTGATATACATTTGTCTAAACTATGAGTCTTACTATTTCATTCACCGTCAAAATATATTGTGATATATTTTCTCCTATATTAACAGAACTTTTTTTGGTCCAAATATCACAGAGCAAAGTCAACTTGGTTACTTATTTGGTTGCATGTCATGAATTCAAGTCATTGCACTCTGCCATGGGGAGAGTGAAGATGTTCTAAGTTCAGAGGACGGATAGCTTTGACGAATTTAGAGTCAGAAAAGCAGAATCAGGGTTCCAGAAATTTGGAGTTTGGGTTAGACTTTGATTTTAAAAAAGGACGTTAAATGGAGTAGGACGGTAAAGTTGAAAATCTATTTACTGTCAAATCTGAATGCAATTACAATATTTAAATCACTTCCTCTTATGAGAAAAACATGCAAATAAATATCACTACTCTGAATTTATTTTTACAAATCTCTTTATCATCCCCATATTGCCTTTCTTCCACAATTAAAGGTAGCAGATGAATTAGGTGTCCCCTCATGCAAGACATTCTTCAGTCATGAATCAAAATACTGAAGGCCCTAGTGACTCTCCCCAGTATTTTTAAAGTGCTGACTCTAGAGGAGGAGTTACTTTCCTACTCAGCAACTGGATAGAGTTTTAATGAATAACTTATACAGCATTCTCCACGTTTCAATTACATGTGGAGCAGCTGATGCATAAACTCATTATTGACTCAGGATCTTGAGTTTTTAAAGCGGTTTGCAAGGTACTTTTAAATAATGTTTAACTTGTCCCTCTTTGATGTCACTACAATTATTTTCAAAGTGCCCATATTTTACCTGCATTTCTGCTCTAATTTCCCTCCTTGCATTTCCCAACAGCTGTTCCTTCTTTTTTTCAATTGCTCTTGTTTTATAACCACCACTAATGAGCCAGTGAGAAGTCTAGTGAATCCCCCCAAGCTGTAATAAATGTGAAGGCAAAATTTTAAAACTTACTTTTATTTGTACACCATTTAAATTCTAAATCCAAAATTAAACACACACACACACACGACTGAAGTTAATTTTCCTTTTTTTCTTATTCATGAAAAACAATGCTTGGTTTCTCTGAATATACATGTATACTACTTTGTAGATAATAATAAATACACAGAATTTGCATAAAATAAATTAAAAAGTTCATGTGTACATAGAAATTCCCTCTTTTAGGTGTGAAAATTGGGCAGTTGACTATGTAGAATGATTTAAAAGACTATATTCTTTGTATAGATCCAGATACACACAAGAAAAGAGTATCTTGAAATTCCATGGTCAAGCTCTGCTCACATGGGTTTTCAAGTCTTCTTAATCTTTAAGGTGTCTTATATATTTATATACCATCCATTCTTTGTCATTTTTAATTGGTCTGTGAAATCAATTCTAGCATTTCATAGGTAATATCTTTAGGATCACCTTCATTCCAATATCTTTAAACCTCTGCATAAATTATCCCCTTCTGATTTCCAGCTACTCATAATGTGTTTAGATTTAATCACCTGATTTTGAACACTGTGTTCTGATTATGAATTGGCAACTTCTTAGGAATTTTATTTTAACATCTACCGCTCTCAGATGTACACGTGATGGCTTAAACTCAAGAAGAATGGCATAACCACGGTAACTTTATCTTCCTTGGCCATTGAGGAGGGCATATCGGCTACTTGTACCCTTTAAATAGTAATTAACTAGTGTATTAGTGGCAAAATGTAGTATAAATGCAGAAATACATAAAAATGAGATATGGAAATGCAATAGAATCAGGGCATAGGAAAGAAGTGAAAGACTAATGAATAATGATGGAATGAGAGTATCAAAATGTAAATATCTTAGAAACCAGCATTCCTATCTTAAAGTTATTGGCTGGATAAACTGAATCATTGAGTGTCCTTAGATCTGTTAGGAACTGTGGTTGTAGGACTCTCTGCCACCCCAGAATCTGGAGACACAAGTGCCTATGGAGAGTCACAGCTGACAAGATCGGCAACTGTTGGAGCCATAAACCAGTAGGGACATTTAGGTAGTAATTGTGATGAACTGCAGGAGGCTGAGTATGGATGTGCAAGAGAATACGGGCTGCAGGCCAAGAGGATGTGAATACTTTCACAGAATTTAGCTCCAGGAACCTTACCAGGTTCTCACAGTGAAAATCCCAGAAAAATGCATTCATAATTCTGGCAGGGGAAAAGGAAGAGTAATCACTACAAAATATACTCAGTCTTCTCTATAACACAGGCTTATCCTCCTGGGGAAAATTTTCCATGACACTTATCTCAGGCGAGGGAAGGGCATTTTTCCTCTCCAGTGTCTTCAAAACTCTTCCTTTGGTCAGCAAGGTTTTCAGCGGAGTTGTATGTAAAACAAGGAAGAATCCAGTGGAAAGTGCATGTGCCTGGAGGTAGATCAGGGGTTGAGACCCCACACTGGTTTACAGCAGCCCTCTGCCCATTAGCCATACAATAAAAACTATACATAACACCAACTCTACTCAGGTGAGGAATCACTTTTGAAGAGTAAGTGTGGTAAGCCAAGTGAAATTTCTTTGAATAATAAAAGCTGATCCTCAAACTTTATATAAGACTAGTATTTTTAGGATAGCTTTGTAAATTTAGGACATTAAAGTCATAATAAAATTCTCTTAGTTGGCTTTGTAGAGATTACAAATATGTCTCAAAACTTAGTATCCCGGGGCGCCTGGGTGGCTCAGTGGGTTAAGACTCTGCCTTCAGCTCAGGTCATGGTCCCAGGGTCCTGGGATCGGGCTCTCTGCTCAGTGGGGAGCCTGCTTCCCCCTCTCTCTCTCTGCCTGTCTCTCTGCCTACTTGTGATCTCTGTCTGTCAAATAACAAAATAAAAAATCTTTAAAAAAAAAACAGTATCCCTCGGACACTTGGAGAATCTGTTCTATAATTTTATATGTGTTATTTTGTTCAAACCTGTGGGTTTTAAAAGAATGTTTGCATAAATAATTTTAATAACATTATTCATACTACAAATGAATAGGAAACAGTGTCTTTTGTACTCTAATCAGGGATATCAAAGCTATTTTCTTTTTTTTTTTTAAGATTTTTATTTTATTTGACAGACAGAGATAACAAGTAGGTGGAGAGGCAGTCAGAAAGAGAGGGGGAAGCAGGCTCCCTGCTGAGCAGAAAGCCCAATGCGGGGCTCGATCCCAGGGCCCTGGGATCATGACCTCAGCCAAAGGCAGAAGCTTTAACCCACCCAGCCACCCAGGCTCACCCAAAGCTATTTTCACATTTTGTCTTTAGTCATAAACTATTGGAAAGCATAAATATCTGGTGAAGAAGTTACACAGGACTGTTGTGTTTTCTGATATTGATACTCACATAATTCAATGCTTTATTATTTAATTGTAAGTGTATTTTACAAAATCCTTCCTTGGAAAATAGTGGTTTTATTTAATTTAAGAATTAGCTCTTAGGGTGCCTGGGTGGCTCAGTCAATTAAATGTCCAACTCTTGATTTTGGTTCAGGTCAGGATCTCAGGGTTGTGAGACTGAGCCCCATTTCAGGCTCCATGTGGGGCAAGGAGCCTGCTTAAGATTATCTCTCTGTCTGCTTCTACCTCCCCCTCTTTAAAAAAAAAAATCTCATTGTTCCAGATTATTCACATTTTCACAGGTCTTATAAAAAGGGAAACTGCTCTTGTAAACAGGGTCTCATGTAATGACATGAGCCATCATGCCTGAAATTTAATAATGTCATAGAGCATGTTCTACTACTGGGTACGTTGAAATATACAAAGCAGAAAGACATTAGGCTCTACCTGCCAGGCTGAAAACAGCTTAACAACTCTTTGTAATGCTGGCAATTTGAAACATATATATTCAACCATACTAAGGGAAGGTTTAACACAGTCCTTACAACTTGCTACTGTATTTTGAAAATAATAGAGACTTGGACGAGAAACCTTCATAACCATTGCTGGATTAAATAGACCACACGCACACATACACACACATGCATGCCACACACGCATACATGCTGAATCTGTTGAATCTGGCATCAAATAATACCAATGAACCACGATCCTCTAGCGTACATCCCCATGATGAGAATAGTGGAAGAAGACACTGATCTACCACCATCAGATATTTGTCTTCCAGAAAGGAAAGTGGTAATCCTACTTCCTACTTCCTGACGATTATTGTAGCATATTTTGCACCACTATTGGTTGTAAGAGATAATGGAACATCTCTCAAACCAAGAATCTTAAACAATCTTCCCACAGAGCTATGATTAATGTTGCTTGAAGTCACTGTCTTCCTGAAAACAGTTCAGCACTGGCATTGGTGCATACACACCTTACAGCTCTGTGATGAAAGGCCTGATTCACAAGCAGAAGCTGCCAACATGCCCAAACTTGCTCCTCCATGGGTGTTTATTACACCGGTACTTACAGAAAAAAGGACATATGATCACCAAAATGAACACAGTGTGGGAACATGGGAGGGACTATTCCTGGTCATGGATACTATCTGTTATTCCAACCCTTCCACATCTCCTGGTGATACCCCTAAGAGTTCTCTTTAAACAGTTCTCTTTAAAGTGAGGAACAGCCCTTGAACTAATACAGGTCAGGCTAGAGGACTTTATCTGACTTCCGTTAGGTATTATTATGAGATGGGATACTCACTCGATTGTTTTAGGTTCATAATTACAATGACATTCAAGAGATCCGGAAATATACATAGATTACCTCTGAAGAAAGGAGAAAAGTTGCTAGGCACTTTTAAACTCTCTTGTCATTTACCACAGTATCATGAGACAGATATTAGCTGATTTCCCATTTTACAGATTAGGAAAATAAGGCTGGCAAGTAATTTTAAAATTGCCCCATGTCAGATAGTAGTAAAACTGTGATTTGAAGTCTTAGACAGTGTTAGACAAAAATCCTGATATAAATTTGAGCTTCACAAAATCATTTGCCTTTCCTACTCTGCTTATGGAAATAATGAGTTTCATGAGAAACACTAATGGTACGTTCAGCTATGGATATGAGAAATATCCATTATGGAGATGGGAAGTTGATTAAGCAAGAAGAACTCTGAATTGTCTGAAGGGTGAGAAATTAAAAACAAACAAACAAACATTAAATGTCAGTGAGTCAAAGAACTTCAATAAAAAAGTAAGAAGGGGAGATGAACCATGAGAGACTATGGACTCTGAAAAACAACCAGAGGGTTATGAAGGGGCGGCGGGAGGGGGTGGGGTAGGGTGGGAGGTTGAGGAACCAGGTGGTGGGTAATAGGGAGGGCACGTACTGCATGGAGCACTGGGTGTGATGCCAAAACAATGAACACTGTTATGCTGTAAATAAGTAAATAAAAATAAATAAATTAATTTAAAAAAAAAAAGTAAAAACAGAATTTACTAGTGGAAAAAAAAAAAAAAGTAAGAATTATCTAAAAGCAACTACAGCCTAAATAAGAAAATCATAGGAAGCTGTGGGATTGTGAATGGAGAGTAGAATAATGGGTGAAAAGGTAAACTTTGTTATTTAATTTTGTTGGGTTGAAGGATATAGTTATAGATAGGAATTGTCACTTTTGCAATGCCTTTATTTTTTTCCTCCGGATATTTAACCATGTACACTGATATAGAACACTCTGTGGAAACAAAGTATTTGAGTAATAATAAAGTTCAATCTCAGTTGGTGAGCCAAAAGCATGGTAATTTGGAGGAAAAGGTTTACCATGGGGCTCTATCTAATTCATAATTTTGTAATTTTAGCAGGTCAGATTTGGATAAACAGTCTCTCCTCTTACCTATTAGAGAAGCAGGAAAAAAATCAAATGTTTTCCAGAAAGAATAGAAACCATACATATTAAAGAGCTGTAATGCTATATATGACCATAACAACTATTCATGTGTTTCTATTTCCTCAAACTCTACATTTATACATAACTCAGTAAAAAGTCCCCAAATTACTAAGACATCTATCAAGTCTGATTTTTTTAAAATAATAATTATTTCACCTATCTTCTATTTTTGAGTTTAGATGACAATGTTACATTAAGTTTTAGGTGCACAACATGGTGATTTGACAGGCTTATATATTATGTTATGCTCACCCCAAGTGTTGCAACAATCTGTCCCCCTACAAAATTATTAGAATACCACTGACTATATTCCTTATGCTGCACCTTTTATTCCCACGACTTACTCATTCCTTAACTGGAAGCCTGTCCATCCACTCCCCTTCACCCATTTTGCCCTTCTTTTCATCATCCCCCTCGGGCAACCAACAGTCTGTTCTCTGTATTTATAGGTCTAATTCTGCTTTTTGTTTACCCCTTTTTTTTAGAGTCTACATATGAGCAAAATCGAATGATATTTGTCTTTCTCGGCCTAACTTACTTCACTTCCTTTAACACCCAATACCACCCAAAACAATCTGTAGATTTAGGGCAATATCTATCAAATACCAACAGCATTTTTCACAAAACTATAACAAATAATATTAAGATTTGTAGGGAACCACTGAATTTGACTATTCAAATCCATTTTGAGAAAGAAGAACAAAGCTGGAGGTATCACAATTCCAGATTTTCTTTTTTTTTAAAACATTTTATTTATTTATTTGACAGACAGAGATCACATGTAGGCAGAGAGAGAGGAGGAAGCAGGCTCCCTGCTGAACAGAGAGCCTGATGTGGGGCTTGATCCCAGGACCCTGGGATCATGACCCAAGCCGAAGGCAGAGGCTTTAACCCACTGAGCCACCCAGGCGCCCCACAATTCCAGATTTTCAAATATATTACATAAAATCACAGTAATCAAAAGAGTATGGTACATAAAAGAGAGCCCGGAAATAACCCCACGCTTATGTGGTCAGCTAATCTATGACAAAAGAGGCAAGAATACACAATGAGGGAAAGACCATCTCTTCAATAAATGGCACTTGGAAACCTGGACAGCCACATGTAAGAGAATGAAACTGGACCACTTTCTAACACCATTCACAAAAGTGCTTCATGTATCTTAACATCAAAATCTTTTTCCCATTTCTTCCCTTCACTTTGTGTCTCTGCTTTGCCAGTAGCCAAGACATAGCTGAGAGAGCAAATGAGCGCTATAACACTGAAATTATTATAATTGATCTGAAGTACTTACAATTTGGGGTTGTCATAAGGTTGCAAGCTGCTGTTCTCCTTTATCAGAGGTGGCTTTTTGTATATACTTCATAAATTGTAAGAATGTTTTATATCTTCTGAATCACTAAAAAAATAATAAAGACTTCATATGAAACTGTGATCCAAACTGTGATCCAACTGTTTGATCCAATGCTTATCACTTCCATGTATTGAATGGACATTTTTGTAGTTATTTAGATATAAGTAAAATCATATACTACTCTTGTGAATGCACAAAAACATATTTTCAGTAAAACAATTTATTTAGATATTTCTAAATCCTCCTCACAGTTAAAATCCAAATCTTCCAACATGGAATCTTTATTGTCTTATCTTGCTGATGACATCATCCTCTGTTCCATGAGTACCATTAATGCTGCAATCTTTGTTACTGCTATTTCCATTGAGATATTTATAAGATAGGTTCATTTGTGTTCCTTTAGGGCTCCAGACAATCCCCTATACCATACGTTAGGGCTTAAAGAAAAGGTCTCTCTGGGGAAACTTGCAAGCCAGAGTCACCTATTATGAAGTACACAAACAAAAACAGACAAACAAAAAGACTGATAAAAGTATATGACAAGAGGAAGATGGCGGAGAAGTAGCAGGCTGAGACTACATCAGGTAGCAGGAGATCAGCTCGATAGCTTATCTAAACACTGCAAACACCTACAAATCCAACGGGAGATCGAAGAGAAGAAGAACAGCAACTCAAGAAACAGAAAATCAACCACTTTCTGAAAGGTAGGACTGGCGGAGAAGTGAATCTAAAATGATGGGAAGATAGACCGCAGGGGGAGGGGCCAGCTCCCAGCAAGCGGCGGAGGAACGGAGCACAAAATCAGGACTTTTAAAAGTCTGTTCCACTGAGGGACATTGCTCCAGAGGCTAAACCAGGGTGAAGCCCACGCGGGGTCAGCGTGGCCCCAGGTTCCGCAGGGTCACAGAAGGATCGGGGGTGTCAGAGTGTCTCAGAGCTTGCAGGTATTAGAACGGAGAAGCCGGCTGCAGAGACAGAGCCGAGGACTGAACTCTCAGCTCGGGGTTACCTTGAACTGGTCGCGGGCTGGGTGAGCTCGGAGCGCGGCTAGCGGCTGGGGATACGGGAGTGATTGGGTGCTGTCCTCTGGGGGCGCACTGAGGAGTGGGGCTCCAGGCTCTCGGCTCCTCCGGGCCGGAGACTAGGAGGCCGCCATTTTCATTCCTGTCCTCTGGAATTCTACGGAAAGCGTTCAGGGAACAGAAGCTCCCAAAAGCGAACCCGAGACAATTACTTAGTCCGGCAGCCGGTAAGGGCGGTGCAATCCCGCCTCGGGCAAAGACACTTGAGAGTCACTACAACAGGCCCCTCCCCCAGAAAATCAACAAAATATCCAGCCAGGACGAAGTTCATCTATCAAGGAAAGTAGGTTCAATTCCTAAAACAGCAGCGCAATTCCAGAGGAGGAGAAAGCAAAGCACGGAACTCATGGCTTTCTCCCCATGATTCTTTAGTCTTGCGGCTAATTCAATGTTTTTTTCTTTTTTCAATTTTTTTCTTTTTTCTTTTTTCTTCTGCTAAATTTTTTAAAACTTTTACGCTTTTCTTTTTTAACGTTTTTTGACTAGCTTATCTAAATATATATATTTTTTCTTTCTTTTTTATATTTTTTCTTTATTTTTTTATTTTTTAAATTTTTTTCTTTTTTTTTCTGAACCTCTTTTTATCCCCTTTCTCCCCCCCACAATTTGGGGTCTCTTCTCATTTGATTACAGCGCATTTTTCTGGGGTCTTTGCCACCCTTTTAGTATTTTATTTGCTCCTTCATATCCTCTTATCTGGACAAAATGACAAGGTGGAAAAAATCACCACAAACAAAAGAACAAGAGACAGTACCGAAGGCTAGGGACCTAATCAACACAGACATTGGTAATATGTCAGATCAAGAGTTCAGAATGACGATTCTGAACATTCTAGCTGGGCTCGAAAAAGGCATGGAAGATATTAGAGAAACCCTCTCTGGAGATATTAAAGCCCTTTCTGGAGAAATTAAAGAACTAAAATCTAACCAAGTTGAAATCAAAAAAGCTATTAATGAGGTGCAATCAAAAATGGAGGCTCTCACTGCTAGGATAAATGAGGCAGAAGAACGAATTAGTGATATAGAAGACCAAATGACAGAGAATAAAGAAGCCAAACAAAAGAGGGACAAACAGCTACTGGACCATGAGGGGAGAATTCGAGAGATAAGTGACACCATAAGACGAAACAACATTAGAATAATTGGGATTCCAGAAGAAGAAGAAACAGAGAGGGGAGCAGAAGGTCTATTGGAGAGAATTATTGGAGAGAATTTCCCTAATATGGCAAAGGGAACAAGCATCAAAATCCAGGAGATGCAGAGAACCCCCCTCAAAGTCAACAAGAATAGGTCCCACCCCATCACCTAATAGTAAAATTTACAAGTCTTAGTGACAAAGAGAAAATCCTGAAAGCAGCCCGAGAAAAGAAGTCTGTAACATACAATGGTAAAAATATTAGATTGGCAGCAGACTTATCCACAGAGACCTGGCAGGCCAGGAAGAGCTGGCATGATATATTCAGAGCACTAAACGAGAAAAACATGCAGCCAAGAATACTCTATCCAGCTAGGCTATCATTGAAAATAGAAGGAGAGATAAAAAGCTTCCAGGACAAACAAAAACTGAAAGAATTGGCAAACACCAAACCAGCTCTCCAGGAAATATTGAAAGGGGTCCTCTAAGCAAAGAGAGCCTAAAAGTAGTAGATCAGAAAGGTACAGAGACAATATACAGTAACAGTCACCTTACAGGCTAATAATGGCACTAAATTCATATCTCTCAATAGTTACCTTGAATGTTAATGGGCTAAATGCCCCAATCAAAAGACACAGGGTATCAGAATGGATAAAAAAACAAAACCCATCAGTATGGTGCCTACAAGAAACTCATTTTAGACGCGAAGAGACCTCCAGATTTAAAGTGAGGGGGGTGGAAAACAATTTACCATGCTAATGGGCATCAGAAGAAAGCTGGGGTGGCAATCCTTATATCAGATCAATTAGATTTTAAGCCAAAGACTATAATAAGAGATGAGGAAGGACACTATATCCTACTCAAAGTGTCTGTCCAACAAGAAGATCTAACCATTTTAAATATCTATGCCCCTAACGTGGGAGCAGCCAACTATATCAACCAATTAATAACAAAATCAAAGAAACACATCAATAATAATACAATAATAGTAGGGGACTTTAACACTCCCCTCATTAAAATGGACAGATCATCCAAGCAAAAGATCAACAAGGAAATAAAGGCCTTAAATGACACACTGGACCAGATGGACATCACAGATATATTCAGAACATTTCATCCCAAAGCAACAGAATACACATTCTTCTCTAGTGCACATGGAACCTTCTCCAGAATAGATCACATCCTGGGTCACAAATCATGTCTCAACCGGTATCAAAAGATTAGGATCATTCCCTGCATATTTTCAGACCACAATGCTCTGAAGCTAGAACTCAATCACAAGAGGAAAGCTGGAAAGAATCCAAATACATGGAGACTAAACAGCATCCTTCTAAA
The DNA here is from genome assembly GCF_922984935.1 of Meles meles. Classification (NCBI taxonomy): domain Eukaryota; kingdom Metazoa; phylum Chordata; class Mammalia; order Carnivora; family Mustelidae; genus Meles; species Meles meles. Next base: position 42,142,319 of record NC_060080.1, read on the forward strand.
GAATGAATGGGTCAATCAGGAAATTAAAGAAGAATTGAAAAAATTCATGGAAACAAATGATAATGAAAACACAATGGTTCAAAATCTGTGGGACACAGCAAAGGCAGTCCTGAGAGGAAAATATATAGCGGTACAAGCCTTTCTCAAGAAACAAGAAAGGTCTCAAGTACACAACCTAACCCTACACGTAAAGGAGCTGGAGAAAGAACAAGAAAGAAACCCTAAACCCAGCAGGAGAAAAGAAATCATAAAGATCAGAGCAGAAATCAATGAAATAGAAACCAAAAAAACAATAGAAAAAAATCAATGAAACTAGGAGCTGGTTCTTTGAAAGAATCAATAAGATTGATAAACCCCTGGCCAGACTCATCAAAAAGAAAAGAGAAAGGACCCAAATCAATAAAATCATGAATGAAAGAGGAGAGATCACAACTAACACCAAAGAAATACAGACAATTATAAGAACATACTATGAGCAACTCTACGCCAACAAACGTGACAATCTGGAAGAAATGGATGCATTCCTAGAGACATATAAATTACCACAACTGAACCAGGAAGAAATAGAAAACCTGAACAGGCCCATAACCAGTAAGGAGATTGAAACAGTCATCAAAAATCTCCAAACAAACAAAAGCCCAGGGCCAGACGGCTTCCCAGGGGAATTCTACCAAACATTTAAAGAAGAACTCATTCCTATTCTCCTGAAACTGTTCCAAAAAATAGAGATGGAAGGAAAACTTCCAAACTCATTTTATGAGGCCAGCATCACCTTGATCCCAAAACCAGACAAGGATCCCACCAAAAAAGAGAACTACAGACCAATATCCTTGATGAACACAGACGCAAAAATTCTCGCCAAAATACTAGCCAATAGGATTCAACAGTACATTAAAAGGATTATTCACCACGATCAAGTGGGATTTATTCCAGGGCTGCAGAGTTGGTTCAACATCCGCAAATCAATCAGTGTGATACAACACATTAATAAAAGAAAGAACAAGAACCATATGGTACTCTCAATAGATGCTGAAAAAGCATTTGACAAAGTACAGCATCCCTTCCTGATCAAAACTCTTCAAAGTGTAGGGATAGAGGGCACATACCTCAATATTATCAAAGCCATCTATGAAAAACCCACCGCAAATATCATTCTCAATGGAGAAAAACTGAAAGCTTTTCCGTTAAGGTCAGGAACACGGCAGGGATGTCCATTATCACCACTGCTATTCAACATAGTACTAGATGTCCTAGCCTCAGCAATCAGACAACAAAAAGAAATTAAAGGCATCCAAATCGGTAAAGAAGAAGTCAAACTATCACTCTTTGCAGATGATATGATACTATATGTGGAAAACCCAAAAGACTCCACTCCAAAACTGCTAGAATTTGTACAGGAATTCAGTAAAGTGTCAGGATATAAAATCAATGAACAGAAATCAGTTGCATTTCTGTACACCAACAACAAGACAGAAGAAAGAGAAATTAAGGAGTCAATCCCATTTACAATTGTACCCAAAACTATAAGATACCTAGGAATAAACCTAACCAAAGAGACTAAGAATCTATACAGAGAAAATTATAAAGTACTCATGAAAGAAATTGAGGAAGACACAAAGAAATGGAAAAATGTTCCATGCTCCTAGATTGGAAGAATAAATATTGTGAAAATGTCCATGCTACCTAAAGCAATCTACACATTTAATGCAATCCCTATCAAAATACCATCCATTTTTTTCAAAGAAATGGAACAAATAATCCTCAAATTTATATGGAACCAGAAAAGACCTCGAATAGCCAAAGGAATATTGAAAAAGAAAGCCAAAGTTGGTGGAATCACAATTCCAGACTTCAAGCTCTATTACAAAGCTGTCATCATCAAGACAGCATGGTCCTGGCACAAAAACAGACACATAGATCAGTGGAACAGAATAGAGAGCCCAGAAATCGACCCTCAACTCTATGGTCAACTAATCTTCGACAAACCAGGAAAGAATGTCCAATGGAAAAAAGACAGCCTCTTCAATAAATGGTGCTGGGAAAATTGGACAGCCACATGCAGAAAAATGAAATTGGACCACTTCCTTACACCACACACGAAAATAGACTCCAAATGCATGAAGGACCTCAATGTGAGAAAGGAATCCATCAAAATCCTTGAGGAGAATGCAGGCAGCAACCTCTTCGACCTCAGCCGTAGCAACATCTTCCTAGGAACAATGGCAAAGGCAAGGGAAGCAAGGGCAAAAATGAACTATTGGGATTTCATCAAGATCAAAAGCTTTTGCACAGCAAAGGAAACAGTTAACAAAACCAAAAGACAACTGACAGAATGGGAGAAGATATTTGCAAACGACATATCAGATAAAGGGCTAGTATCCAAAATCTATAAGGAACTTAACAAACTCAACACCCAAAGAACAAACAATCCAATCAAGAAATGGGCAGAGGACATGAACAGACATTTCTGCAAAGAAGACATCCAGATGGCCAACAGACACATGAAAAAGTGCTCCACGTCACTCGGCATCAGGGAAATACAAATCAAAACCACAATGAGATATCCCCTCACACCAGTCAGAATGGCTAAAATTAACAAGTCAGGAAATGATAGATGCTGGCGAAGATGCGGAGAAAGGGGAACCCTCCTCCATTGCTGGTGGGAATGCAAGCTGGTGCAACCACTCTGGAAAACAGCATGGAGGTTCCTCAAAATGTTGAAAATAGAACTACCCTATGACCCAGCAATTGCACTACTGGGTATTTACCCTAAAGATACAAACATAGTGATCCGAAGGGGCACGTGTACCCGCATGTTTATAGCAGCAATGTCTACAATAGCCAAACTATGGAAAGAACCTAGATGTCCATCAACAGATGAATGGATGAAGAAGAGGTGGTATATATACACAATGGAATACTATGCAGCCATCAAAAGAAATGAAATCTTGCCATTTGCGACGACGTGGATGGAACTAGAGCGTATCATGCTTAGTGAAATAAGTCAATCAGAGAAAGAAAACTATCATATGATCTCCCTGATATGAGGACATGGAGAAGCAACATGGGGGGTTAGGGCGATAGGAGAAGAATAAATGAAACAAGATGGGATTGGGAGGGAGACAAACCATAAATGACTCTTAATCTCACAAAACAAACTGGGGGTTGCTGGGGGGAGGTGGGATTGGGAGAGGGGGAGGGGGCTATGGACATTGGGGAGGGTATGTGCTATCGTGAGTGCTGTGAAGTGTGTAAACCTGGCGATTCACAGACCTGTACCCCTGGGGATAAAAATACATTATATGTTTATTTAAAAAAAAAAATTTGGAAGGGGAGGCGAACCATAAGAGACTATGGACTCTGAAAAACAACCTGAGGGTTTTGAAGGGTCAGGGGTGGGAGGTTGGGGGAACAGCTGGTGGGTAATAGGGAGGGCACGTTTTGCATGGAGCACTGGGTGTTGTGCAAAAACAATGAATACTGTTACGCTGAAAAATAAATAAAATGGAAAAAAAATATATATATAAAAAGTATATGACAAGAGAAAAAAATATATATATATAAAAACGAAAAAAAAAGAAATAGAGAAGAAGAAAGAAAAAAGGAAAAAAAAAAGAGAGAGAGAGAGAGATAGGAAAAAAAGGGAAGATAAAAGAGAAGGCTCTGCCCAAATGGGCCACAAGGTAAGGTTTATGAAGTATACAAACAAAAACAGACAAACAAAAAGACTGATAAAAGTATATGACAAGAGAAAAAAAATATATATATATAGAAAAAAGAAAAGAAAAAGAAATAGAGAAGAAGAAAGAAAAAAAAGGGGAAAGAAAAAAGGAAAAAAAAAAGAGAGAGAGAGAGAGAGCAGAGTCACCTATTAATAAGAATCGCAACTCTTAATTGTCTTACTGAGAGGAGTACCAGGAACATGTTTCTTTGCTAGAATGCATTGAGGGACTCTGATCCAGTGGAGGGAACCTGCCCCATCCCAGTATTCCCATTTCTTAAAGAACAACAGTGACAAATAACTTCATGACTGGGAACATGAACAGACTGCTTCAGCACTAGGCAGTCTGAACTTGTGGATCAGCTCAAATTTTGTCTGGGAATCCCAGCTGCTCCTGTGATGTTACTCTGGAGGGGGAAGAAGACACCAAAACCACAGAAAGCTTACCATGGATGGAGCTCATTCTATTGGGATAACAGGGAGTCCTGACCTGGCTAACTCATTATCCGAATCACCAGAGTGAGCCAATCTTCCAGAGGAATTTTAGTATATCCTGCTCCTTGCATCATAGTGCATCTGAGCTGCTCGCACCTCTATGAGTTTTGATGTTGGCATCAGAAGGTTGCAGACAAAAATTAACACCGCATCCTATTCCTAAATGGACCTTAAATGGTTTATTGACTGAAGCACTGGCGGGACGAAGTTGTCCTGTCTTCCCACCGGGAATATCAATCAAGTTCATGACAACTATTTCAGGATTGCTCCCGAGATGTCAGCATATATAAGATATATAAGATACAGCCCAATTTCTATCATGCCGAAATATGAAGACTCTAAGTGCTTCGGGATCTTTAAAATCTTTGCTCTTCATAAACTCTCCACTCTCCCCCTTTTTACTGTTTAATCCAAATTGAAAGAAGGAAGAATATACTATAGTCCCATTTGTATGAACACACTAGGGACTTAATGTGTTATTAAACCAGAGGCCTATGAAAGTTTTCAAGGAAAAAGTAGCATTTTCCCCTAAGAATTAGTGATTAATTTTACCATTTTGAGGCAATCAAGGACAAAAGTATTTTGACTGTCACTCACATTTTGAGGATTTTAATGGGACAACCTCTGCAGTTGAGAATCCCATGCATGTACTGTTAATTTACATTTAAAAAGTTCTGCATTCACAGAGTGATAATAACTTATCCAAGATTCTAAAAATAACCATTATGTGGTTAAACCAGATTCTTCCTCAAGTCTCTAAGTTAAGATAAATAATATTATCTCAATTTCCTAGACAATGACCCTGAATGCTAAAGGGTAACTTTCCAAGAACATTAAACTAGTAAGAGGTCAAGCTGGCTTTCAACCTACATCTCTCTGGCTCGCTCATATCATCACAGGTATGTGGTCTTCTGCTTGTCAATGAGCATTCCTTGGAAGGTTTAAAAATTGCCCGAGATCACATACAGCAATTGTTGGACTCAGACTCCAGTCCAGGCTCTCCCAGTTGAAAGGGTATGTTTAATTTGTGTTCTTCCATCAATGTTACAGTTACCTCTACCCTACACCTGAATCTGCTCAGTCATTAGTCTTGCATTGAGGGGCTTTCCAGTCTTAGAATTCTTGAACATAAATCATAAATAAGCTCAGTAAGTTTGTTCCCTTAAAACTCACATCTACGTATTCCTCCTCCATGCCCTTCTTGGATGAGTTAATCTATATTTAGTTAGATCTTGAAAATTTATTTTTAATCTGGCTAAGTACCTCACAAACTTGGGTGATTATACACAGTATTAAGTTATATTTGGTATATCTGGGACATGAAATTTATTCTTTTTATCATGTCGATTCCTTTTTCTCCTCTCCAACTTCCTTAGTAGCTCAAATACTATTAATTAGATAGTTCATTTATTGGCTTAAAATGAAAGAGTCCCCTGAAAGTGACTATATGACATTGAAAGTGGCAATTTCTTAAGAAGCATGTACACCCTAACAGAAGGAGGTCCATCAGCTCACTGGCTGCACTCCCTGAGTGGAGAAGCTGATTTTGAGACTGAGAAGCTGATGAGAACCAAGAGAGCTTCATCAGTGAGTGTGGAGCCACTGCCAAGAAGACAAAGGAGAGGGCTGAAGAGCCACACAAATCAAATGCCTGCTGGACAGGGCACAGGCTCTCTGGATAAGTACAGTTTTATAGTTGAGGAAGCCCTAATGTTATGTTATGGTCATCTATATTATCATCAAGCCCCATGAAGAGTACAAATCACCTCACAGTCCACGATGCCTTTCACCTGCACCTCCCACACTATGTTTAATCAAAATTTAAAAGTGCTGACCAAATTTTAAAATAGTACTTTTTTTTTTTGCTAAGTATTTTCTTGATTGAATTTTCCAGTTATGTCCAGAAAGAGATATTGAGTCCAATAAAAAAAAATGGTGAACTGAAAAACTAATTTGAGAGGGTTGATGTGCAATGGGGAGGTTCCTTCCCAATGGGAAGGCTGTGCTTATTATCTAGCTGTCCTTCTTGCTTGTTATCAGCTATGCAACGGACTTTGGTGGTCTCAGTCATCTCATTTATAAATGAGGCTTCCTGCGATTCTTACAATTAGATTGTCATGTTAGGATTTGAAAGAGCTGGCTCTAATATTTTATGACTCTTTAACTTTCTCTGTTTTCTGAGCAAAACTATTTGTTGTGCACATTTGAAATGCAAAAAAATAATCTATAGGGGTTAATAGGATCTTGTCTTGCTTTTGATGCATAATAATTTGTATTATAAAAGCTTCAAAAGTGAGTACAAAGTGAAATTAATCAGTGAGAACAAAGGGGACATTTCTGCATTTGAATCAAAGCTTACATCACAGCATACAGCTAAACTCTGCCTTTATTCAGGGTACTTATTATGTCTCCAGAATTGTTTTAAACAATTCTTAAGGGGACATATCACACAACAGGAGTTTCAGAACCCAGGAGATTACCCCGTATAAGTAAGTCCTTAAGAACATCAGACATGTCAATGGTTGAAAGTGATCACAAGGGAGAGAAAATGGGAGGCTGGAATGGCATTTGAGAGATTATGAGTCTTCCTTCCAGAAAGTGATTTATGTTAAGCAGAGTTATTTTCAGTAATGAGCTTTTTTTATATTCAATTATATTCATTTTAAATATAGTGATTATGTAAAGCCCATCCATGTTGGCTTACTCCAAGCTCTTTAAATCCCCTAAACCTATCTATTACAATTCTTCTCCTTAGATACAAAGAACAATCTCAGCATCTGCCTGTACTAAGCAACACACCCAGCCCCCTACCTCCCTGAATTCAATCGTTTTTACCTTAAAACGTATACATTTAAAGTATACAAAAGCATAATAATAACAGATGTGGCCAAATTGGTCCTTATTATGGTTATCTCAAACTGCACATCCTATTAGCAGTGCATTAAAGTTTCAACTGCTCTAGACCCTCATCGAAATTTGTTAATATCAGAATTTTTTGTCATGTATTAGGTAAAAATAAAAATGTGTATTTTGTTATTTAGTTTGTAGTTCTTTGATTGCTAAAGTATAGAGAAATACTTTTACATGTAATTGGCCATTCTGGTTTCTTGCTTTTTATATATAAGCCCATTTTCTAAAGAGTTGCTTACCTTTTATCTATTAATTACAAGGAGGGATATACACATATGCACACACCCACTTATCCTATACATACAGCCTTTATTATTTATATATGTCACAAATATATTTCCCAAGTTTAAGGCCACTTTTCACCTTTTTTCCCCCACCTTTTCTGTGTTTTGAGGTATGGCTTAAACACTAAATATATTAAGATCTACATTACATGTAGACTATCTGTGCCCTAATTAAGACACTTATCTAGTTTCCTGTCATAAAGATAAATGTTTATATTATTGTCTTTTCTTACAAAACTTAGCTTTTTTATTTAGAAGTTTAATCCAAATGAACTGACTTTTCCCAGTGATTGAAGTTTGAAATAGTCTTTATCTAGTTTTCTTACATCTTACATGTAAGATTTTCTTATATAGCATGATTTTCTTACATCTCCTCCCTTCAGAGGACTGTACTGCACAACTGGCACGTATCAATACCCAAATATGTATAGGATTTGCTGTGTACCCTCATTCTGCTTCAATTATGCATTTATTACTACATCAATACCTTATTTTATTGATTCAGCTAATACCAAGTAAGGCAAGTTCTCCAGCCTTATTTACTTTCAGAGCATTCCTGCCAACCTTGGACTGTGTGCTCCTTTACATAAAACTCTGAATATGCTAATTAGGCTCCATTAGTAGTAATATTAATAATGAAATTTGGGAAGTTCACATCATTATAATACTGTCTTCCCATATGTAAGTATAATGTATTATGCTGTTTGTTTGGGGGGTTTTTTGACATTTTATTAATTTGAGCAGGACAGCAGCAGAAAAAGGGAGAAGCAGACTTCTCGCTGAGCAAGGAGCCCAGTATAGGGCTCAATCCCAGGACACTGGGATCATGAGCTGAGCCAAAGGCACATGCTTAACCCATTGAACCACCCAGGCACTACGGTTCTTCCAGAATTTTATTCAGCATAGAAGAAACAGCTATACAAAGCATGAGGTTTTATAGTCTGAAAGATCTGTTTTGAAGACACTGTCAAGTATGTTTCTCCGGGATGATTTATAATCACACACACAGTAAATAATTTTTTTTACTAGGGAAATTGGTACCTCTCTTGGAAATTTTTGATTTTTTTTCATTACATGCTGACAGTACAATATTTGCCTTCTGAACCAGGAAGCTCAGAGTTAAATTTAACCGGTGCTTAATACTAATACCTATTACTGCATTAATGTAAATAGCATGAACCTCCTGAAATCTAGGATACAGCTGAGGCCACCAGTACAAGGACTGAAAGGGAAGTATCAACTGTTTAGAAGTTTTGGATCTCACCTTATTTTACTTGAACTAGGAGGATTTCAATTACCCTGTCAAACAAACTGGATTTGGAGGTAAGATTTTATTTAAAGTATATAACATTTGGAACTATTAAAAAAAATCTTATTAAAAAATAACAGCTTAAGTGGCTCAGTTGTTAAGCATTTACCTTAGGCTCAGGTCAGGATCCCAGCGTTCTGGGATCGAGCCCCACGTCAGGGTCCCTGCTCAGTGGGAAGCCTGCTTCTCCCACTCTCCCTCCCACTCCCCTTGCTTGTGTTCCTTCTCTCGCTGCCTCTCTCTGTCTAATAAATAAATAAAATCTTAAAAAAAAAGTAGCAGTTTGAAAATCACTGAGGTTGGTGATTATTATTCTTTCCTCTATTCACTGGATTTTGGCTGTTTTTCTTAAGAGTGTCACCAAATATGTATCCATTATTACAAACTGTTATCTCAAATCTTTATGGCTGTAACTACAATATAAGAATTTAAGATAATTGTCTTAAGAAACAAAGTCTTTCGATTGCTGTGATTATAGAAATAGAAAGATGTTTCAAATGGTGGGATGTCTCTGTTCTGGAATTGTTTCATGGGTCAGAAAAAGTAGTTTAACAGCAGCTAAAATGACATTTATTTAAATCCAGTTAGGATAATTTTGTTTAGGAAATAATGAGTTGGACTAAAGAAAATCAAGGAATACTTCATTGAGTGCAAACCAAGGGCAATCATTGTTGTAAAAAATAAGGGAAGTGTAAATGTATAAAATGTGAAGTTCCTATTTCAAGAGTTATCTGGTCTATAGGGCAGGATTTAGCTTGTATGTCTATCTATCATCTATCTATCTATAATCATAAATACATTATAAAGTTTTCTATCTTGATATAACTACAAGCCCAAGAATGCCAACAAATACCAGCAGCAGGAGAGGGACATGGAATAGATTCTCTCCCTCAGAGTGCCCAGAAAGAATTAACTTGCCAAATTTTGACCTCTAGAACTTGTTAAGCCAAGAAGGAAAAAAAGATAAAGAGACAAAGAAAGAAAGAAAAGAGGAAAGAAAAAATTGAATAGGATTTAGATAAAACCAAAGGAAAAGATTTTATAGGAAGAATGAATAACTGAAATAATACAGGAGAGAAAAAAAATTACACAGTATCTTCTAAAGACAGTGAGTGTGCTAATTTGCATAAAGATTATATGTTGAATGCAGGGCAAGGGGTAAGATAAAAGAGTAATTTGAAGCCACATTTCCAAAGGGCCTTTACTTTTCACATGGAAGAAAACAGAGTATGTCTTATTCTCCTCTACTGTTTTACTGAGATGATGCACAGTAAGAGAAGAAAACTTAGAAAAACCCAAAACACCCATAGCCATACATACTGTTCCGATTTTGACACAGGTCATTTCTTTATATGTGTATGAGCCTGTGCATACACACACACACACACGCGTGCACGCACACACACACGCACTGACACACATACCACACTCACATAGATAGAAATAGAGGGTTCTGGTGCTTTGGCCTATAGTCTCATTGTCTGGGGACTAGGAAACACTTAGCCAGGAAATTCAAGTTTGAAATACTTTTTAAAAAATATTTTATTTATTTATTTGACAGAGAGAGGGAGAGAGAGCACAAGTAGGGGGAGCAGCAGGCAGAGGGAACAGCAAGCAGAGGAAGAAGCAGACCCCCCACTAAGCAAGGAGCCCAATTTGGGGCTCCATCCCAGGACCCTGACACTTAACTGACTGATCCTCCCAGTCCCTTGACATACATTTTTTTTTTAAGATTTTATTTATTTATTTGACAGACAGAGATCACAAGTGGGCAGAGAGGCAGGCAGGGGAAGAGGAAACAGACTCCCCGCTGAACAGAAAGCCAGATGTGGGGCTTGATCCCAAGACTCTGGGATCATGACCTGAACCGAAGGTAGAGGCTTAACCCACTGAGCCACCCAGGCGCCCCTTGACATACATTTTTAACACAACTTTATTACTCAGGAATCACCCACATCTATTAGCATATTTGATAGTAACCACAATTCTGTGACTTAAACAAAAAAGGATTATAATGCTCATTTTTCAGAAAGAAACATCAAAGTGTGGAGTTTGTGAAATTTACTTGTTTGTTTTTTCTATTATAGCTTCCTCAAGATTTTGAAATGATTCACAAAAAATTCCATTTTCAAGTAGTGAAAATAATTGCAAAGCCAAAGTGATACAAAGAGCAGCAATAAATGCCAACATTTATATATTGCTTTATATTTCTCAAAGCACTTCACCACACATTAAAGATCATAAAATTTTTAAATTGTGGGTCACATAGATTTGTTTTTTTTTTGTTTTTTGTTTTTTTTTTATTTTTTTTTTTAAAGATTTTATTTATTTATTTGACAGACGGAGATCACAAGTAGGCAGAGAGGCAGGCAGAGAGAGAGGAAGGGAAGCAGGCTCGCTGCTGAGCAGAGAGCCTGATGCGGGACTCGATCCCAGGACCCTGAGATCATGACCTGAGCCGAAGGCAGTGGCCTAACCCACTGAGCCACCCAGGCGCCCCACATAGATTTGTTACCATAAACTCACCCATTCTCCACTTTGACAGGAAAGTTAACCTTGAAACAAGTCAGTGATGATAGCTTTGCCCTTTTGTGATGAAGCACAGATTTAACAGTATCTCAGTATAGGTGCATGTTGATGCCAGGGACATAATGTGGATGTAATATGTTAATAGAGCAAAGAAAGAATCTATATACTTAGCTATAAGGTAGCATTTTAACAAAGTAACAAATTTAATTCCATCCTGTATGATTTACATTGGCAATTCCGTATGATGAAGAAATACATGTTTTAAACATTTATGACTGAATATCAAATTAACCATGGTTTTAGAGAAAGAAAAAGCCATAAGCTTATTAATGGTGGAAATTTCTAAGTATAGGAATAATTCATATAATAAATGAAAGTAACTCCCAACAAAATAAAATGATAATGACTTTCCATTATTTATTAAAAATTTGCTTTAGAACTTTGCTACACATTTTACATAAATTGTGTCACTGAATTTTTAAAACAATCCAAAGATTTTGGATTTAAAAATAAACAAGAAATAAACAATTTTAGGGGATTTAAATAATTTGACCAAGTTAGATAGGAAAAAGTAACAGAATGAAAGTTAAAACTCTGAAACTTGTTTTGTGTTCATATTCACTAAAGCTAGAGACTAAGCTCAAGGCCCCAAACTTAGGACAACAAAGCTAGGTTTCCTGAGAGTTCCCTCCTACCAGCAAGGAGGCCTTGGCATGCAGAGAGGGGAGTTAAAATCCAGGGACCCCTCTCCATCCTGACAATGGAACCACACTCTACATTATATCCTTCTCTTTGTGACGAGGGTGACACATATATACCTTGGTTTATTCAAATACCAAGGCCTGTTCCACTGCATTGCTCACTTTCACAATTTTTTCCCCTTGTGCTGGACATTTTTTACCACTCAGCGGCTACCTAGTTTCATTAAAAACTGATAATTTCCTGAAACTCATAAAATAATGTGTATTTGCTAAAAAAAATTTCCTAACTAGTTCCTTTTTTCTTGGTTTAGGCTAATCATTGTTTGATTATATTCTAAAATTTCACAGGTTTTTAAAAATGTTGAAATCTTTGTTCCATGTGAACTTATTTTATTAGAAGGAAGAAGTGGAGAGCTAATTTTTTTTTCATATGGCTAGTCAAATTGTCCCAAAACTATTTCTTGAATAATCCACATTTTTTTCTAATTTAAGATGGTAACTTCATCAAATATACAATTCTTATATATATATATATATATACACCCAAAATTTAATAGAAAAATAGGGAAAATATGTGTTATAATTGAAAATAATGTTATCTCATTGTTCTTTTTCATTTCCAGTTAGGCAGAAGATATTCAGTTAGGACTGAAAATATCTGGGGATGGGCCATGTGACCCAGTTTCCTCTCCTCCCCAACACCCATTTGTCACCTTTCAAATATTACTATCTACTATTAGTTATATTTGCTATGCCACGCATTGTATCGCCATGTCTTATTTATTTTATAACTGGAAGTTTGTACCTTTTAATCCCCTTCCTTTATTTTGCCCTACCCTCATTCCTCTCCCTTCTGACAACCACTAGATTGTTCTCTGTATCTATGACCTATTTATATTTTGGTTTTTGACCACTTGTTTTGTTTTTTAAATTCCACACGTACATGAAATCATACAGTATTTGTCTGTCTCTGACTTATTTCACTTAGCATAGTTCCTTCTAGTTCCAACCATGCTGCTGCAAATGGCAAGATTTCATTCTTTTTTGTGGTGGAGTATTATTCCATTCCATCATATATGTATTATATACTACATGTATAATATATAAATACATAACATCTTTATTCATCTATAGTTGGACACTTACATTGCTTTCATATGTTGGTTATTATAAATAATGCTATAGTGAACTTAGGGGTGCATCTATCTTTTCCAATTAGTGTTTTTGTATCTTTAGATAAATTTCCAAAGATGGATTTGCTGGATCATATGGTAACTCTATTTCTAATTTTTTGAGGAACCTCTAACTCTTCTCTGTAGTGGCCATACCACTTGTGTGTGTGTGTGTGTGTGTGTGTGTGTGTGTGTGGTGTCACACCATTTTGTACTCCTACCAACAGCACACCAGGGTTCCCTTTTCTCCACATTCTTGCCAAGGCTTGTTTCTTGTCTTTTTGATAACAGTCATTCTGACAGGTGTGAACTGGTATCTCATTGTGGTTTAGATTTGCCTTTCCCTAATGATGAGTGATGTGGGCATCTTTCCAGGTATCTGTTAATATCCGTATGTCTTCTTTGGAGAAATGTCTATTCAAGTTCTTTGCCCATCTTTTTTTTTGTTGGAGTTTTTTTATATTGATTTGTGTGAATTATTTACATATTTAGCATATTAACCCCTTACTGGGGTTGTATCATTTGTGAATGTTTTCTTCTACCTAGTAGATTATCTTTTTCTCTTGTTGATGATTTCTTCTGCCATGTAAAAGCTTCGTAGTTTGATGTAGTCACATTTATTTTTGCCTTTGCTGCCATTCCTTGACTGAGGAGACAGATCAAAAAAAATATATATTGCTCAGACCAATGTCCAAGAGATTACTGCCTATGTTTTCTTCCCAGAGTTTTATGGTTTCCAGTCTTACATTTAAGTATTTAATTCTTTTTAAATTTATTTTTGTACACGATGTAGTAAGTGGTCCAGTTTCATTCTGTTGCATGTATTTTACCCACCAATATTTATTGAAGAAATTGTCTTTCCCCCCATTTTATGTTTTTGTCTCCTTTCTCAAAGATTGACAAAACAAAAAAATTGGACTCTATTGTGTTTCACTTATCTATGTTTCTGTTTTCATCCTGGTGTCATACTGTTTTGATTATTTTTAAAAACTTTTATTTATTTATTTGATAGAGAGCATGCACAAGCAGGGGGAGTGGAAAGAAAAGGGAGAGGAAGAAGCAGGCTCCCCACTGAAAAAGGAGCCTGATGGGGCTCAATCCCAGGACCCTGGGATCATGACATGAGCCAAAGGCAGATGCTTAACCTACTGAGACAGCCACCCCACAGTGTTTCAAAGATTACAGTTTTGTGGCACAGTTTGAAATCAGAGTGTGTGATACCTCCAGCTTTATTCTTTTTTCTCAAGATTGCTTTGGCTATTTGGGATCTTTCATGGTTCTATACAAATTTTAGGATTATTTGTTACAGTTCTGTGAAAAATACCATTGGTGTTTTCATAGGGTTTGCATTGAATTTGTAGGTTTCTTTGGGTGGTATGGACATTTTAACAATATTAATTCTTCCAATCCATGTGTAAGGTATGTTTTCCCATTTATTTGTATCAGCTTCCATTTCTTTCTTTGATATCTTAGTTTTCAGAATATAAGTCTGTTAACTCCTTAGTTTTATTTATTCCAAGGTATTTTTTTATAAAGATTTTATGTATTTATTTGAGAGAGAGAAAGTGAGAATAAGCGATAGAGCACAAACAGGGGGAGTGGCAGTGGAGAGGGAGAAGCAGGTTCCCTGCTCAGCAGGGAGACCAACATGGGGCTGGATTGAAGGACCCTGGGATCATGACCTAAGCCTAAGGGAAACACTTAATCCACCTAGATGCCCCTATTTTATTCTTTTTGATGCAACTGTAAATTGGATTGTTTTCTTAATTTTCCCTACTGATAGTTCATTTTTAGTGTATAGAAATGTAACCAATTTTATGTTTATTGATTTTGCATTCTGCAACTTCACTGATTCCATTTATTTGTTCTAATAGCTTTTTCAACAGAGTCTTCATGGTTTTCTGTACATAGTATATGATTGTCATATCTTGATGTATTGACCCCTCATTATATAATGACCTTCTTTGTGTCTTTGTCCACTTCTGTCTTAGTCTATTTTGTCTGGTGTCAGTACAGTTGCTGCATTTCTTTTGGTTTCTACTTGCATAGAATTTTTTATTCTATCTCTTCCCTTTAAGCCAGTATATGTCCTTAATTTGAAGTGATTATCTTAGAAGCAGTGTACAGTTTGGTCTTATTTTCCTATTTATCTAGCCACTCTGTGCCTTTAGATTTAAAACATTAATTCACTTACATTTAGAGAAATTACAATATGTAAGGACTTACTAATGCCAAATAATTAATTCCTTTCCAGCTGTTTTGTATTTCCATTGTTTCCTTTTTCCTGCTTCTGCCTACCTCTGTAAATTGGAAATTTTCCATGATGGTATGCTCTTTTCCTCTTTATCTTTAGTGTATCTACTCTATGTTTTTGCTTTGTGCTTAACATGAGATTTATATAAAAGGTCTTATAAATAAAATGTCAACTTTAAGCTAGTAGTGACTTAACTTCAGTTACACACAAATGCTCCACCCTTTTACTCCCCTTTTTCCTATTTTTGATGTTATAATTTACCTCATTTTTATTGTTTATTCGTTAAGAAGTTGTAATAGCAATAGTTAATTTTTAAAACTTTTTCTTTCACCACTATACTATAGCTTAAAAGTGGTTGATACACCATCTTATTACAGAATTAGAGTTTTTTAAACCTGGTTGTATATTTATGTTTACCAATGTGTCTTATACTTCCATATCTTTTCATGTCACTAACTTGCATTTTTTCATTTCAGTTTGAAGAACTATTTTCATTATTTCTTGCAAGGTGGGTCTAATGCTGATGAACCAGTTCATCTTTTGTTTGCCTGGGAAAGCCTATATAAAAGATAACTGTGCTGGATAGAGCATTATCAGCTGGCAATTTTAAAATTTTGATAGTTTGAATATGTCATTCAACTTTCTACAGTAGGGTTTCTGCTGGAAAATCAGTGATAACCCAAAGAGGAGTTCCTCTGTAGGTTATAATCTTCCCCCATCACCTGGCTGCTTTTAAGTTTCTCTTTATCTTTGACTTTTAAAAGTTTCATTATAATACGTCCTGGAAAAGCCCTTTTTGCATTAATGTGATAGGGTGATCTATTAGTTTCAACTTGGATATCTGAGTCTCTCTCCGGGTTTGGGAAGTTCTTAGCTATTTCCTTTTGTAAACTTTCTCTTCCTCTTTTTTCCTTCTGGAATCCCAATTATGCCAATATTTTCATGTTTGATGGAATCCCACAAATCATTTAGGCTTTCTTCACTCTTTTTATCATTCTTTTTTCCTTGTTCTCTTCATTTTTCTCCTAAGATTGTGTTGTTTCAAAGTTCCTATCCTCTAGCTCACTTATTCTCTCTTCCACTGATCTATTCTAGTATAGATGTTCTCTACTGCCTTTTTAAAAAATTAACATATAGGGATAGAGGGCACATATCTCAATATCATAAAAGCCATTCATGAAAAACCCAAAAGGATTACAATTCTCAAAGGGGAAAAACGGAGAGCTTTTCCCCTATGGTCGGGAACATGGCAGAGATGTCCACTATCACTACTGATATTCAACATAGTACTAGAAGTCCTAGCCTCAGCAATCAGACAACAAAAAGAAACAAAAGACATCTGAATCAGCAAAGAAGAAGTCAAATTCTCACTCTTTGCAGATAATATGATACTTCATGTGGAAAACTCAACAGACTCCACTCCAAAACTGCTAGAACTCATACAGGGATTCAATAAAGTGTCAGGATATAAAATCAATGCACAGAAATCAGTTGCATTTCTATACACCAACAACGAGACAGGGAAGAGAAATTAAGGGGTCAATCCCACTTAGAATTGCACCCAAAACTATAAGACACCTAGGAATAAATCTAACCAAGAGGCAAAGAATATGTACTCAGAAAACTATAGAATACTCATGAAAGAAACTGAGAAAGACACAAAGACATGGGAAAATGTTCCATGCTCATGGATTGGAAGAACAAATATTGTGAAAATGTCTATGCTACTTAGAGCAATCTACACATTTAATGAAATCCCTATCAAAATACCATCAACTTTATTCAAAGAAGTGTAACAAATAATCCTAAAATTTATATGGAACCAGAAAAGACCCCAAATAGCCAGAGAAATGTTGAAAAAGAAAACCAGAAATGGTGGCATCACAATTCCAGACTTCAAGCTCTATTATAAAGCTGTAATCATCAAGACAGTATGGTACTGGCACAAAAACAGACACAAAGATCAATGGAACAGAATAGAGAGCCCAGAAATAGACCTTCAACTCTATAGTCAACTAATCTTCGATGAAGCAGGAAAGAATGTGCAATGGAAAAAAGACAGTCTCTTCAACAAATGGTGTTGGGAAAATTGGACAGTCACATGCAGAAGAATGAAACTGGACCATTTCCTTACACCACACACAAAAATAATCTCTACTGCATTTTTAAAATTTAATTCATTGAATTCTTCAGCTCCAGAAGAGATCTGTTTGGTTTCTTTTTAAATGATTTCCATCTCTTTGTTAAATTCCTCATTTTATTCATGTATTGTTCTCCTAATTTTTCTGTGCTTTCTTATAGGCCATTGAATTTCTCAAAACAGCTCTTTTGGGGCTGCCTGGGTGGCTCAGTGGATTAAGCCTCTGCCTTCTGCCCAGGTCATAATCTCAGGGTACTGGGATCGAGCCTGGCATTGGGCCCGTTGTTCAGTGGGGAGCCTGCTTCCCCCTCTCTCTTTGCCTGCTGCTCTGCCTACTTGTGATCTCTTTCTTTCTGCCAAATAAATAAAATCTAAAAACAAAAACAAACAAAAACCAGCTCTTTTGAATTCGTCATCATCTAAGCCACAAAATCCATGCCCTTGAGTTTGGTTATTAGAAGACCATTGTTACATTTTAGTGATGCATGTTTCCTTGATTTTTCATGTTCCTAGGCATTTTGCATTGCTACTTTCACATTTGTAGGAGCAGATACCTCCTCAAATCTTAGTTGCCTTCAGGTGGGATATACTGTTCACTCATCCTGCTATATCTGGGATTTTCAGATATACCTGCTCCTCACTTCTTCTTACTCCTTAGCAGAATTCTTAAGCTATTATGTCTTCTTTGGTTTTTAACCACTCAATGACTGGCTACTTGAAATCTCTTTTTTGTCTTCTAGAAGGCAGCAATACAGCTTAAGTTTGTAATTTCTCCCTTGCCCGAAGATTCCGGCCTATTTTCTATGGGAACTCCCTGTTTACTGGAGTTTGCTCTTGCTTTCATGCTTAAGACTCCATCAAAAGAAATGAAATCTTGCCATTTGCGACGATGTGGATGGAACTAGAGCATATCATGCTTAGTGAAATAAGTCAATCGGAGAAAGACAACTATCATATGATCTCCCTGATATGAGGACATGGAGAAGCAACATGGGGGGGTAGGAGATAGGAGAAGAATAAATGAAACAAGATGGGATTGGGAGGGAGACAAACCATAAATGACTCTTAATCTCACAAAACAAACTGGGGGTTGCTGCGGGGAGGTGGGATTGGGGGAGGGGGAGCGGGCTATGGACATTGGGGAGGGGAAGCGAACCATAAGAGACTATGGACTCTGAAAAACAACCTGAGGGTTTTGAAGGGTCAGGGGTGGGAGGTTGGGGCAACCTGAGGGTTTTGAAGGGTCAGGGGTGGGAGGTTGGGGGAACAGGTGGTGGGTAATGGAGAGGGCACGTTTTGCATGGAGCACTGGGTGTTGTGCAAAAAGAATGAATACTGTTACGCTGAAAAAATAAATAAAATGAGAAAAAAAAAAAAAAAAAAAAAAAGACTCCATACATGGAGATGGCTACAGAGTGAAGGGAGGTGTGGGTTTAGAAACTGGGGTGTTTGGAATGGTCCCAGTGAAGGAATCCTTGGGTGATGTTATCCCAGAAGCTTATAGACAGACTTCCTGATGAAGTCCTATCAGGAAGAACCATATCCCTTAGATGTCTTTGATATTATTATCTGCCTCTTTATCTTCTTCGTCCAACCAGTCATTATGGTTGGTCCACCTCAGTATTATGGGTGCTATTAGACAGAAACAATTTCTCCAAAAGCATTTTACACAGCTGGGGTAGTCAGATATTCAATTATTGCTCTCCCTTACCTCAACAGGAGAGGTTGACACTTGCTAGGTCAGCCTCATGCAGTGTCATCTTGGGGGAGGGTGGTGCTCACAGTTTATCTCACCATGTCCAATATGTCATTTATATATATTATATATATATATATATATAATATATATATATACACACATACATATATGAATGACATGCTCCAACAGCATGCATGAATCATCACTCAGGAAGACTCGACTTCTGCACACTCTCTTTCATCTGTGGGTATCTGCCCAAGACAGCACTCTTCAGATTTTCCTCAGTCACAGCCAGGAAGGGCATGTTCACAGCTCCTTCTCATTTGCATCCCTTACGTAGGTCTGTCTGCTTATTACCAAATACACAGGTGGGCAAAAGTCCTCCTGTATCCCGTGGTGTATGGTGCTGGATCCCACAACTCCTACACAAGCACTTTTGTTTGTGGATGAGTGTCTAATTAGTCATTAAAAAAGGAGAACAACAAGGAGGGTATCTTACGCTGCCATGACACAGATATTCTTCCCAACTAGTTTCTACTAGTGCAGTTTTCTTGGGCTGATTAAGATGACTTGAATATAGGGGCGCCTGTGTGGCTCAGTGGGTTAAGCCTCTGCCTTAGGCTCGGGTCGTGATCCCAGAGTCCTGGGATCGAGCCCCACATCGGGCTCTCTGCTCTGCGGGGAGCCTGCTTCCTCCTCTCTCTCTGCCTGCCTCTCTGCCTGCCTTTCTGCCTGCCTCTCTGCCTAGTTGTGATTTCTCTGTCAAAATAAATAAAATAAAAATAAATTAAAAAAAGATTTATAAAAAAGATGACTTGAATATTGACAAGATTTTGGAATGAAGTCAATATTTCCATAATGTCAGGCTTTCTTATCTGGATACTGACCTTTCTTTGGATAGGTCATTATGACTGGCTAGTTTTAGCTCCATAATTATTTTGTTAATCGTGTGTGTATGGTACCATCATTGTTGGGTGGAGAGATTCCCCCTGATCAAGCAGCCACTGGCAGGCATGACATTTATTTGATTGTGATGCAACTCATAGGATAATAAACACTTCATTTAATTCAGGCACATCTCATTCAGGAATTGAATTCCTATATTTGCCTCAAATGATCTGCTAGAGTAATCAGAGAGAAATGTCCAGGAATGCCATCTGCCATCTTCTTCAAGGTGTCCCTTTCTTGTTTTAAAAGAAGTCTGTTTTTAGCAATTGCTTGGGTTTACTGACTTTAACCAAGATCAAGAAAATATGAGTTAAATTTTTTCTGCAAAAGTAAACCTCAGTACATACTATTACAATGTAGTATTGCTTTAGAACTGCTGTGTAGTCAATAATCAAGGTTAGAAGTGAATGGGGTTTGAACTACTGTTACATCTTAAACATAAATATGAACCTCTTCTGGAGGAAGTAAACATTGGATATACCCTTGTTTGTCTTGGAGTGATGAATATTCCAATCTAAGACATGTGATATGAGTACAAATATAATATAGTGTCTTAACTAAAAGAATAGGGGCCCAAAATTCCAGCACTGAGGGGTTAACTCTGTCTGTGAGCTCATATGAGGCAAGAAAAATGAAGAGCACACACAAAGATGTTACAGAAAAATATGGTAAAGATTTGGTTTAGAGTTCATTCAAGTTCTGTGCCAAAGGTACTGGGATGAAAAATGGGAGAAGACATTGCACGGGCCAAATGGAATTAGATTGTATTTATCTGGTTGGGATTCTGAGGTCTCCTATCTAAATTCTTAATCAAATAAGTGTGTGTGTTTTTTGAATATCTAATCTAGCTTGGTGTACTGTAATATCCTGTAATTGTCAGAAATAGTTTGAGACTATTTTTGAGACTATTATTGAGAAATTGCAATCACATGGAATTTCAGGCTACAGCATTTCAGGCCCAGCAATATAATCTAGTTCTTCTTACTCCCAAGAAGAAAAGTGGACTAGAGTAAGGATCTCATAAATATTTGCACTAATATGAGGCTCCATAACTATGAAGGACCTCAGCTTTGGTTTCAGAAAGTTATTTTTGAGGTTGGCAAGAAAATATGGATCATTTTTTTGGTATTTTGGAAATAAGAACATTTTTTAATGTATGTTTCTGAAAATTTCTGCTCTAAGTTTATGTTTTCAGAAATACAAAATAACAGAGTGAAACACTGAAGACTAAGTACCAAGGAAGAGTGGGGTATCCAAAAGAATGCAGATTCATGATTCTTCATCCAGGAGAAAATACTGACTCCACAGTTCATAACTGCTAACATTTGATGAAAACTCAAAGTTTTTATATTAGAAAATTATCACAAAATTATCACTATATAAAGATGTTTTCATCAAAGGCGTTCACTCAAATCATATTAAGCATGCCATATTTACTGAGAAAAATATATATCATAGAGAAGACCATAAATTATCATTGATGGGTACTCAAAGCAAGATGAATATGAAATATACCTTTACCATCTTTCCATTCACTTCTTCCATTTAAATAGAATATTCTTTCCCTACTTAATTTTTTTGTAGTTTCTTGGTTCCCCAAGATGAGAAGGCTTCATGTTGCTTGTCCAAAGTATCACCAATAATTAAATAAAAGATATGAGTTTTCCTGCTACCTCTACCATTCAGTGGACAGCAAGTAGCAGAACACCTGGGCTCCAGGCAAGGCATCCTAGAACCTCTCTACTCCTAGATAGGAGTGAGCCCACCTACTCAAATTTCATGCAGCACAGTCTGGAATATGGAATTCCCTGCTAGTGACCTTATACAACAGTAAAACTAAATGAATAAATAGGTTCAATAATAAGCAGGAAGACAAAGCTCAATAAAGAAATGGGAAAAATATGAGATGTTGAGAAACAAAAAGAATCCAGTGCATGAAAAGATACTTGATTATGAAACTAGAAATCTGAGCTGAAAGAAGAAAATAATAACTGGGTGGATAGAAAACGTAGACAGGTAAAAGGCTATCGCCCAGTAAAGAAAATATACTGCTTTCTATTTTAGGAATAAGACATGTAGTAAATGGGTCAGATTGACTGAATGGACAATACAGAGCGTATAAGAGAAAAAGTTAGGGAAATGGGGAAGACTGCCAACAGAAAAGTACACAAGTACCTGGGGTAAAGGTCAGAAATCGTGAGTAACAAATGAGGGTATAATCCAAGCTGACAGTAACAGCTGAAGAGTTTAACGTGACATGCAGTAAAAGTGGAAGAGCTTTCCAGACAGTGATCATTCATGGGTACAGGTGGGTGGAAATACAGATGTGGCAAGAGATAGGATCATCTATCTGGCTAAAAGCAATAGCCGGCTTTGGGTTAATGGTGAGAGACAATGAACTCAGATAATTAAGTATGGTGAAGAACAGACTCCAGTTTTGGTAAGGATCTGAAATCTGTGAAGGACTTAACAGAATCCCAGTCATGAAATCTGTGAAACGTCAAATATTTATGCTTGAAGGTATATCTGGAGATACAAGGATTACAATCTTTAACCGCTCAGGATGGAGGAGTGCTACAGTCTGCATATGCCTGAGCCAGCATATAAAAATCTGGAATAAAGCTAAATCATGTACAAGGACTTGCAGTTATATGTTACTGTATTTTGTAATTCATATTTAAGTACAGTCTAGATCTATAGAAATTTTGCTTTAGGTCCAAATGGCACTAAAGAAAAGAGGTGTCCCGTGTAGACAAATAAAATTACTTAAACATAAATTATATTTTATATGTACAGAAAGTATGTTCTCTCATGTAAGTTAATTTTAGAGACAATAGCCATGATACCCACCTCAGTAGGTTTTATGGGCATTACAATGTATATAAAAGCATGGATCAAATCACAACACAAGTTGTTTTTATTTTTCAAAATAATTTCACCTCTCTTTGATAACTATCAGGTTATTTCCATCATTCTGTTTGGTGAAGTTTAATTGTTTTACAATCTCTGAATCTATGACAAATGTTCATGAAGACAGTCTCGACTAAACTATAAATCTTGTGGCATTCTACTAAGCAGATAGTCTTTGTGCAAAATATCTAGAGATGGCCCCACATTTTTCTTTCCATTTTCTCCATAGTCAGTTGGAAGTGCATTTTCCCAAATCTGAACTATAACTAAAACAAAATGTGAGTTTTATTTCAAATTTCATACAGAGAAAAACAATTTTCTGTCCTGCATAGTACTCTATACCTGGTTCAGCTTTAAATGAAATTTGAAAAAAAAAGCTTTGCATATTATTCACTTTCCTAACTAACAACAAACA
Organism: Meles meles; assembly: GCF_922984935.1. Taxonomy (NCBI): domain Eukaryota; kingdom Metazoa; phylum Chordata; class Mammalia; order Carnivora; family Mustelidae; genus Meles; species Meles meles. Next base: position 42,165,806 of record NC_060080.1, read on the forward strand.
CAATTTAGCTTCTAAATTATACTAAAAAAATAAATGGACAAAATTAGTTCTGGCTGGTTTGTGTTTGATTTTATGCCCATTGTAAGGAATTTTTTTAAACATCCTTTTGTCTAGAGTACACTATATTAATTCCCTAGTATAGAAATAATTGGTGACCTGTCCAGAAAAAAAAAAAAATATATATATATATATAGCTTTCATTTAAGAAAGGGGGGGAAAGGTAATCACTAAAAATCAGGAGTGTGGAGTAAAATTTCTGGTTCTTTTGATATTAGGCCAAGCATTGTGAATTAATGATGCCATCTTAGTGTTTTACACATATCTGCATTGTATTACCAGTTTTACCATAATCATTTGAGAACTAATTAATCTCTATAAAAAACACAGAAGTACTTGGATAAAGTTTCCATGACAAGGGCAAGGTGGAAGGAAGATAGCTACACTGAAGAGATACACTAAGTTTCATTCTCTTTTATTCAGGGAACTTTGAAGGGGTGTCTTGTGGAGTAAAGAATAAAATTAGAAGCAGTCATGAAAAAGCTGTTTCTGAATGTTCTCAGTATTCTTCCACTGTGTTATAATTACATATAAGTTATGTAATTACATATAACTGCTGCCTGAGCAGTTCCATATACATCTAGCAAAGGATTTAACAGGTAGTTTATTTTGGGAGAGCCAAGACATAATAAGACATCTTCTGACATCATTCAACAACTTTTTATTTTGAGTGTAAAGTCATGACAAAGCATTAATTATTCCAGTTACTTTTTTCTTTCCCCCAGTAAAATTATCCAGAAAAAAAGTTATATTTGATTGAACTTAAGGGTCATGCACTATTAGAGAATTAAAGGTGAGAGAGAGACAGGAAGAAGAATAGTCCAATCTTTTAAATGGTAATGAAAACAAGGCACCATGGAATAATCAATCATATACAAAACTCATCATCAAATCATAGAATCAAGTTCATTATCTAAACAATGCAGAAACTTGTGTGTTTACAAGGATAATTACACTGTTGTGGCTGAAACATGCAAAGTGCGGGAGAGTTCCTTAATCTATGGAGAAATTAATTTTAAGATAGTCCAAGCTTAATTATCTGAAAGATATTTCTAATTTGTCAACATTCAGTTTAGTGAAAACTGTCTGCAATATTTCTTTTAAGCAAAATATCAGGCAGGGACAAACCAGAAGAAAAAATAATGATATAATGGAATTTGGATCCAAAGATGTGATTATGAAGTTAGGTTTCATTAAAGACAATGAAAGTTGCAGAGACCAGAGGACTGAGCTTTGGAAAGATACGTGTGGAAGAGAAAAAATATGTGATAGATGAATAATCAAACTGAACATTAAATATATTTGGGACCAAAATTAGAGACTGGCTTTGGAAACAGAGCGAAGAGCTGGGGCCAAAGACACAAAATAGTAATGAAAGCATGTCAGGAAATTTTGGAAGGTCTGAATGAATGGGGTTGATATCTTGATCAAATGTTTTAAAGACCAGGGGCACCTGGTTGGCTTAGGCCACAGAGTATGTGACCTTTGATCTTGGGGTTGTGAGTTCAAGCCCCTCATTGGGCAGGAAGTCTATTTACAAAAATACTTTAAAGGTCAGATAGTGGATGCAGATTAACTGTCAACATTCTGTTGACGTCGGCAAGATGGAGGAAGAGCTGCTATGCTACTTGTCTTCCCCCATACAAACAATAATTTGGCAATCATCTACACACAAAATGCCTTTGTGGGAGCTTTGAGAAATAGTTAAGAAGTTGTGAAATCCTGGTGGAACCCAAGTAGAGGAGAACTGTTTTGAGAAGACGGTCCCATGCCAAGTGGCAAGCTCACTGACTATGGTCTTAGCTATATGCTCACTGACTATGGTCTTAGATATAGACCTAAAAAATCAATAAAGTAACATTGGACATGAATAAACTTATGGACAAAATGAACCTGACATACATACATAGAATATTCCATCTGATAGCAGCAGAATACACATTCTCCTTAAGTGTACAGACAGCAGACATTTTCCAGGACAGATCATGTATTAGGCCCCAAAGTAAGTGCAAACAAATTAAATGAGACTGAAATTATACAAAGTATCATTTCTGGCCATAACCCTATCAAACTGGAAATTAGCAAAGAAGGAAAATTGACAAGTTTGCAAATAAGTGGAAATTTAGCAACATATCCTGAAAAATCAATGGATCAAATAAGAAATCAAGAGGAAAATCCAAAAGTATCTTGAGACAAATGCAAATGAAAACACACATACCAAAACTTACAGCATAAACAATTAATTCTGGAACACTGAAAAGAAATTAAAAAAATAAAAATTAAAAAAAAGTTATAGTATATATCAAAATCAGTCTAATAGGGAAGTTTATAGGCACAAATGCATATGTTAAGGAAAAGAAGGATCTCAAAAAAACAAACTAATTTAAATCAATAGATTAAATTGACTGAAACTAGAAAAAGAGAAAATTAAGTCCAAAGTTAGTAGAAGGAAGGAAATGAAGATTAGAGCAGAGGTAAATATGACCTAGAGAATAGAAAAACAGTAGGAAAAATCAACAAAATTAAGTTACTTTTTTAAAAAGATAAACACAATGGGAAAAAACTTAGCTGGACTAACTAGGAAAAAAAACGAGAGCTAAAATAAATAAAATTATTAGTGGAGGAGGAGACATTATAACTAGTGCCACCAAAATACAAAAAAAAAAAAAAAAATTGTAAGAGACTCCTATAAGCAACATACACCAAAAATTGGATAAACTAAAAGAAATGGATAAATTCCTAGAAATATACAACCTAACAAGACTAAATTATGAAGAAATAGAAAACGTAGACAGAACCATAATGAGTAAGAAAATTTAATAACCACTAACCTTCCAACAGTGAAAAGTCTAGGCCCAGATGGCTGCAATGGTAAGTTCTGCCATCTATTTACAGAAGAATCAATGTCAATTCTTCTCAAAATTATCTAAAAATTGAAGAGGAAGGAATACTTCCAAATTTATTTTATGAGACCAGTAATACCCTCTTAGTAAAATCAAATAAGGACACTATTAGAATAGAAAATTACAGACTAATATACCTGATATATAAGGATTAAAATTCCCTAAGCAAAATACTAACAAAACAAATTCAGAAGCATGTTAAAAGGATCATACAATATGATCAAGTGGGATTTATCCTTGAGATTCAAAGTTGGTTCAGCTCATACAAATCAATAAATGTAATACACCATTCTAGCAGAAAGAACAATAAAGATCACATGATTATATCAACAGATGCATAAAAATTACTTGACAAAATTCAACATTCTTTCATGATAAAAACTATTAACAAATAAGGTATGGAGATAATGTACCTCAACATAGTACCTTGCCGCATATGACAAGTCCACAGATAATATCATATTTAGTGATAAAAAAGCTGAAAGTGTTTTCTCTTAAATCCAAATAAGACAAGGATGTCCACTCTTGCCACTTCTATTCATTACAGTACTAGAAAACCTAGCTAGAAAACTGGGCAAGAAAAAGAAATAAAAGGCATCCAAATCAGAAAAGAAGTTAAACTATCTCCATTTGCAGAAGACATGAAGATATACCCAAAAATATATGCAAACATTTTAACAGAAAACTGTTAGAATAAAGGAACTTAGTAAAGTTGAAGGAAACAAAATAAATTTACAAAAATCAGTTCTGTTTCCAAAGACATAGAATTATAAGAACATATTAGGAGCAACTATATGTCAATAAAGTAGGCAATCTGGAAGAAATAGATACATTCTTAGAGACATATAAACTACCAAAACTGAACCAGGAAATAGAAATAGAAATAGAATAGAAATAGAAAACCTGAACAAACCCATAACCAGTAAGGAGCTTGAAGCAGTCATCAAAAATCTCCCAACAAACAAGAGTCCAGGGCTAGATGATTTCCCAGAGGACTTCTACCAAACATTTAAGGAAGAATTAATATTTATACTTCTGAAGTTGTTTCAAAAAATAGAAATGGAAGGAAAACTTCCAAACTCTTTCTATGAGGTCAGCATTATCTTGATCCCAAAACCAGACAAAAACCCCATCAAAAAGGATTACAAGACCAGTATCCCTGATGAACATGGATGCCAAAATTCTCACCAAGGTACTAGCCAATAGAATCCAACAGTACTTTAAAGTGATTATGCACCATAACCAATTGGGATTTATTCTTGGGCTGCAAGAATATCTTGAGCTGATTTATTCTTAAGCTTGTGGTTAAACATTCGCAAGTCAGTTAATGTGATAAACTACATTAATAAACAAAGGAAAGGAACCATATGATCCTCTCAAAGATGCAGAAAAAGCATTTGACAAAGTACAGCATCCCTTCTTGATTAAACTCTTCTCATTGTAGGGATAGAGGGAACATACTTCAATACCATAAAGGCCATATACAAGAAGCCTACAGCGAATATCATTCTCAATGGGGAAGAACTGAGAGCTTTCTTCCTAAGGTTAGGAATGCAACAGGGATGTCTGTTATCACCACTTTTGTTAAACATAGTACTAGAAGTCCAAGCCTCAGCAATCAGGCAACAAAAATAAACAAAAGGCATTCGAATTGGCAAACAAGAGTCAAACTCTGATTCTTTGCAGATAACATAATACTCCATGTGGAAAACCCAAAAGACTCCACCCTAAAATTGCTAGAACTTATATAGGAATTCATCAAAATGGCAGGATATAAAATCAGGGTACAGAAATGCATTTCTATACACTAACAATGAGACAGAAGAAAGAGAAATTGAGGAGTTGATCCCATTTACAATCACACCAAAAGCCATAAGATACCTAGGAAGAAACCTAACCAAAGACGTAAAGGATATATACTCCAGAAACTTTAGAATACTTAGAGAGAAACTGAGGAAGACACAAAGATATGGAAAAACATTCCATGCTCATGGGTTGGCAGAATAAATATTGTTAAGTCTATTCTGCCCAGAGCAATCTACACTTTCAGTGCAATTCCTATAAAAATACCATCAACTTTTTCACAGATCTGAAAAAAACAATCCAAAAATTTGTATGGAACCAGAGAAGAACTTGAATCACCAGGGGATTGTTGAAAAGGAAAACCAAAGCTGGTGGTATCACAATTATGGACTTCAAGACAAAGTTCTATGGGCAATTAATTTTTGACCAAGCAGGAAGGAATATCCAGTGTAAAAAACACAGAATCTTCAACAAATGGTACAGAAAAAAACTAGACAGCCACATATAGAAGAGTGAAACTAGACCACATTCTTATACCATAAGCAAAAATAGAATCAAAATGGGTGAAAGACCTAAATGTGAGACAGGAATCCATCAAAATCCTAGAGGAGAACACTGGCAGCTACCTGTGTGACCTCAGCCACAGCGACTTCTTGCTAGACACATCTCCAAAGACAAGGGAAACAAAGGCAAAAATAAACAATGAATTCTGGTACACTGAAAGAAATTTAAAGAAAATTTAAAAAATGAGCTATTGGGATGTCATCAAGATAAAAAGCTTTTGCACAACAAAGGAAACAGTCAACGAAATCAAAAGACAATGGACAGAATGGAAGAAGATATCTGTGAATATCAGATAAAGGGCTAGTATTGAAAATCTATAAAGAATTTATCAAATTCTACACCCAAAGAACAAATAATCCAATTAAGAAATGGCCAGAATACATGAACAGACATTTCTCCAAGGAAGGCATAACAAATGGTTAACAGATACATGAAGAAATGCTCCGCATTACCTGTCATCAGGGAAATAAAAAAAATCAAAACCAGAATGAGATACTACCTCAAGCCAGTCAGAATGGCTAAAATTAAGAAATCAAGAAATGACAATGTTGGTGAGGATGTTGAGAAAGAGGAACCTTGTTACACTGTTAGTGAGAATGGAAGCTGGTACAGCCACACTGGAAAACAGTATGGAGGTTCCTCAAAAAGTTGAAAGTAGAGCTACCCTATGATCCAGCAACTGCACTATTGGGTATTTATCCCCAAAATACAAGTGTAGTTTTCCAAAGGGGCACCTGCATTTGAATGTTTATAGCAGCAATGTCCACAATAGACAAACTATGAAAAGAGTGTAGATGAATAATGAATAAGAAAATGTGATATATATATATATATATATATATATATATATATATATATATATATAGGAATGCTACTCAGCCATCAAAAGAAATAAAATCTTGCCATTTGCTATGATGTGGGTGAAACCGGAGAGTATCATTGGAAACAAACTGAGGAATACTAGAGGGGAGGAGAGTGGAGAGATGGGGTAACTGGGTGACAGACAATAAGGAGGGCACCTGGTGTAATAATCACTGGGTATTATACAACTGATGAAACACTGAACTCTACCTCTGGAAATAATAATACACAATATGTAAATTAATTGAATTTAAATAAGAAATCAGTTGTGTTTCTACATTACAAAGAATTCTTTGAAAAGGAAATTAAGTTAAGCACCTGCTTTTGGCTCAGGTCATGATCCCCGTGTCCTGCGATCCAGGCCTGCATCAGGCTCCTTGCTCAATGGGAAGCTTGCTTCTCCCACTGCCTGCTACTCCCCCTGCTTCTGCTTGTGCTTTCTCCCTCTCTGACAAATAAATAAAATATTAAGAAAACCCACATAAGGGCGCCTGGGTGGCTCAGTCAGTTAAATGTCTGCCTTAGGCTCAGGTCATGATCCCAGGGTCCTGGGATTGAGCCCCACATCAGGCTCCTGGCTCAGTGGGGAGCCTGCTTCTCCCTCTCCCTCTGCCTCTCCCCCTGCTCATGCTCTCTTTCTCTCAAAATGAATAAATAAAATCTTAAAAAGAAAAGGAAATTATGAAAATAATCCCATTCATAAGAGCATTAAAAATAATAAAATACTTAATAATAAATTTAACTGCAGAAGTAAAAGATCCATCCACAGAAAAATGTAAGATATTGATGATAGAAATTGAAGAAGACAAATAAATGGAAACGTATCCTGTGTTCATGGATTGAAACAAATAATACTTTTAAAATGTACAAAGTACCCAAAGCCATCTACAGATTAAATTTCAATGGCATTTTTCAAAATAAATAGAAGAAAATTGTAAGATTCATATGCAACCACAAATAGTCAAAGCAATCATGAATAAGAAGAAAAATGTTGGATGCATCACTCTTCCTGATTTCAAATTATATTACAAAGCTATAAAAAATAGTATGGTACTGACATAAAAACAGTGGCACAGAGCAGAGGGCTCAGAAATAAAGCACACATATACAATCAATGACATATAAAATCTATGTCCAGGATGCCAAGAATACAAATGAAAAATGGGCAATGTCTTCAAGAAATGGTATTGGGAAAACTGCATATTCACATGCAATAGAAGGATTTTGGAACTTGATCCTACTCCATACACAAAAATTAATTAAAAATGGATTAAAGATTTAAACATAAGAACTGAAATCATACAACTCCTAGAAGAAAACTTCTTGATATTGGTCTTGACAATGATTTTCTGAGAAAGACCAAAAGCATAGGCACCAAAAGCAATAAACAAACAAACAAACAAACAAAAGGGACTACATCAAACTAAAAATCTTCTGCACATCAAAGGAAACTATCAACAAAATAAAAGGGTAACCTATGGGGATGCCTGGGTGGCTCAGTTGGGTGGGAGACTGCCTTCAGCTCAGGTCAGGATCCTGGAGTACCAGGATGGAGTCCCGCATCAGGTTCCCTGCTCGGCAGGGAGTCTGCTTCTCCATCTGACCCTCCCCCTTCTCATGCTCTCTCTCTCAAATAAATAAATAAAATCTTAAAAAAAAAAAAAAAGGGTAACCTATGGAATGTAAGAAAATATGTAAAAGCAATATATCAGATAAGGGGTTATTATCCAAAATAAATAGCAATCAATTCCTAGCATGTATGCTAAAAATGGGTAAATTACCTGAGTAGACATTTTTCAAAAAGAAAAAGAAAAAGACACATGAATTTTCAACGGGTAAATGAAAAGGTGCTCAACACAACTTGTTATCAGAGATATGCAAACCAAAACCATGAGATACTAACCTCACACATATTAGAATGTCTAGTATTAAAAAAAGATAAGCAATAATAAGTATTGGCAAGGATACAGAGAAAAAGGAACCCTGATACATCATTGATGAGACTACAAATTGGTACAGTCATTATGAAAAACAATATGGCAGTTCCCCAAAAAATGAAAAAGGCAGAACTTCCATGTGATCCAGTAAATCACATCTTTGAGTATATACTCAAAGGAAATGAAATCAGTACCTTAAAGAGACACTTTAAGGGTACTGATTTCATTTCCTTTGAGTATATACTCAAATATTCATTGCAGCATTATTCACAATAACCAAGATATGGAAAAACAACCTAAGTGTTCAAAACAAATGAGTGGATAAAGAAAATATGAAATATGTATATATATGTTTATATGTAAAATGTATAAAATATTCAGTCATAAAAAGAATGAAATTCTGTTTGTGACAACGTGGATGAATCTGGAAGACATTATGCTAAGTGAAATAAACCAGATCTAGAAAGACAATTACTCTATGATCTCACTTATATATGGAATCTAAAAATGGTGAACTCATAGAAGCAGAGAGTAGACGAGGTGCTGCTAGAACTGATAAGAGTGGGGGAATGGGGATATGTTAGTCAAAAGGCACAAAGTTTCAGTTCTAAGTTAAATAAGTTCCAGATATCTATTGTACAATATGGTGAACACAGGTAACAAAATTGTACTGTATACTTAAAACCTACTAAGAGAACAGATTGTTTTTTTTTAAAGATTTTTATTTATTTATTTATTTGACAGAGAGAGAGAGAGAGAAAGCAAACACAAGTTGGGGGAGCAGCAGGCAAAGGGAGAGGGAGAAGCAGATCCCTCTACTGGGTCAAGCAGGGAGCCCAATGTGGGGCTTGATTCCAGGACTCTTGAGACCACGACCCAAGCTGAAGGCAGCCTCTCAACTGAGCCATCCAGGTGCCCCTAAGAGAACAGAACTTAAGTGTTCTTTCACACACACAAAAGTAACTATGTGAGGTGATGTGTATGTCACACATTATGACATATATTGGTAATCATTTCATGATGCTGACACATCAAATCAATACATTATAAACCTTAAATATGTTCAATTTTTGTCATTCATACCTCAAAGTTGAAATAGATGAAATAGTTGAAATAGAATAGAATAAAATTTAGGTAGAAGAACCTAGAAGAACTAGTGGGGACTGGACAAAATTCCTGATGTAACAGTTTCAGACTGGTAGACATGGCAAGGTGAGGTTGTTAAAATTAGTCTTGAAAATTAAACTGTTGTTTCTTAAGTGAGTTACTTTACAAGGAGATGGCTATATCAGTTAACCGATGTACACGAAATTTCTGAAGCAAACAGTAAGTTATTTATTGGTTTCCAGTTTTGTCTTTCCCAGGAAAAGTTCACCTGGACCAAATGGCTGTCATATTGACACAGGCCATCTCCATTCATGGTACTAATAGCTACGTCATGTTAATGTAGGTGGTCACAGTGTGCAAGCCTAAGAGCCCATGGTGATCAAGCAGGTCAATCAAAGTTTTAAGATTTGATTTTCTTTGTTTATTTTTCTAAATGCATACATATGTTCTTCAACAATTACAGTCATATTCTATATCATATTCATATCAGACAGTCATATTCTATATCAGACAAATGTTACAGTTTTGTTAATGTCTGTATACTACTCTATTGAGCATGCCAGAGTTCAAATGCTATACCATTCTGGGCTATTTGGAGTATTCAAATATTTCTCTAGTGTGAAGTAACTTCTGTGAACATCAATAGAGCACTTTCTAGGACTATTCTTTTTTTTGTTGTTCCTTTAACTATATTAAAAATTATACTAGATACGATATTTCATTTTTTTCTCAATTTCAATGGAGGATGTGATATGATGCACCTGACAGTAATACTTGCTTCCATATGCTGCCTCCATATGCTGGTTTAACTAGAAAAGCAATCACATTAGACACAGTATTACCACCAACAGTGTCCTTATTCAAGGGGTACCAACACTAAGAAAGCCTATCAGTAAGTGAAGCATAACACAACCCATTTTTCTTTTAGGGTCTTGCTGAGAAAGTTGTATACAAATCCTTACCCAAAACACACAGCTGTAATTATGTTCATAGACATTTATTTCAAAACTCTAAAATGACTCTTCGATCCGGATAAATCCTTTTATAAATCTCATAAACCTTCCATGGCCAAATATTTATAATTTGATACTTCACATCAAAACAAAAGTTGTTATACATTAGCTTTGAGAAAATATTTTTTTAAATACCCCGTAATGTTGAATTGATCAAGGTATTCAGAATTTGGAAGATTCCTGGGCCAATGCATTGAGGGAGCTGATAGAATATAGATATTCCTGAGGTTAAGGTAAGACAGGAAAGGTTGGAGGACAGTTCTAATAAGCAGAAATTGTGCCAAAGAGAGAAAAGATCTTTAAAGTATGAGACAGAGATGGCGTAGAAAAAGAACTTGGGAAAAGTACCCCTATAGTGACGTGGGAGGTAGCACTGATTCTGGCATTACTGGTGAGTGGGAATTGATTGAATAGTTCTATTTATCAAATGCCTTGCTTTTAACACATGGCACACATTGTTTCCTATTGGCAAATATACAGAAGAACAGCTGGTAAGATATGTGCCACCATTTAATAGATTGGGGCCTTCAAAGCAAATCATCTATAGTGGTAAGGGAAGGGACTGGGTAAAATTAGACAAAGGAGTAAATCAGAACAAAATATTATTGATGGCATTCACATTCTGCTTCATCTTTTCCAAGATTATACTGATCTCCCTAAAAGCATATTTATTTTGAACATCTAAATAATTCATAACTATATTTGGAAATAATAATTCAACTGCTATGCATTCCTCCCCCTTGTTAGGAAATTTTAGAAGCAGAAGCTCATTGATACAACACATTTCTTGGTGACCTCAAACATACATATTAGGTCTCTTGTTGCTAGGACATTCTGCCACAGTGCTCAGAAGTGAGGCATTAAACCAAAGCATTCCTGTTTGTGCTGCAAAGCATTCTTGGGTTAATAATGATCTCAAATCCTCCACGTGCATATTCTTTTCACAGACTTTCACATATATTCACATATAATCCTTTTTTTTTTTAGCTCTGTGTAGCATGTGAAAATTAAAACAACAACAACAACAACTAATGTTTAAGTAATAAAAGTCACACAATTGCCTAAGAGACTACTGTTAATCACAGGAACAATGTAAAATTATAATACAATAAAATTTAGTATAATGTTGCTGGTCACTTATTGGGATTCCACTGAAGGTTAACTGAGGTATTTACACGGCATATTAAAGGTCACGTTCCTTAAATATGCTTTTCTTTTTTCTTTCAAAATTACAATAAAGTAATTTAAAAATAAAATCTGTTCAGCTATAGCATGCAATCTCAAAGGCAATTCGATGAGATGACATCTGAATAGTTAAATGGTTTTCTCCAAATCAGACAGAAAGTAAGGAACAATAATACTAAGTTGCTTGTGGATATTTTACCCATAAGATCAGGTCTCTCTCAAAAATTTGTTAATAGTTTTTTTGACTGACAGAATTCCTTTTCTTCATGATATTTTATTTCTTCACTGATTTTCTTAAACTGAAACAATTAATAGTTAGGTATTTCTGGAACTTGTCCTTAAAACCATTCCTTCATTTTTATCAATGTTTCCATATTTTGTTAATAAAGCTGACAGAAAATCTTGGTTAAAAATAAGCAGACAGAGATAGCACAGAATACATGAGAATAAATCAAATCATAATAGGAGAAACAAACCTTAGAAATAAGATATTTTATAAGAAATAAAACATTTAAAAAAGGAAAGAAAAATTAAGGACTCCATTTAAATCAGCTTATAAAAATTTACTTTTCCTTTCTTGGGCCAAATATTGGGCTATTTACTACTAGCAAGCTCAGCTAAGGTAACATTTGGTAACCATCAACTGCAGACTAAGATATTTATTCAAAAGAATAATCACAACCAAATACAAAGATACTTCATATATGAGGAAGAGCTAAATAAAGACTTCGAATGTTAGAACAAGATTTAGATGATTAACTTAGAACAAAAGGAATGGATCCTAATAAATTAAACAATCTAAAGCATATTTATAGTGGAGTCTCTTTAAAGGTTCGATAACCACTCCTGGGTAGATATTTCTGCATGCCTTAAAGGTGGACAGATGTTGCAGAGAATGCTATTGTGAGAATGTAGCCTTTATTCTCCACATTGTAGCAAAGACTCTTTCAGTCTTAGTCATTCTTGAAAGATTCAGAGTTTGACATGCAGGGGAAAAAATTAAAAAATATTTTTCACATAACATTTTTCCTTTCCCCTTCCACCTTAATTTTCGACAAGTAGTGAAAAATATTACATTTAAAGGCAAGAAAAAATATAAATTTATAATTTATAATTTAGTATTCCTTTTATAAGGTTTTTTTTCTTTCTATTTTCACCCAAAGTTTTAGATCATACCCTTTTGGCCATGTCTTTCTGGAATGAAGAGCTTTTCCTTATTTATGAACTCTAATATCCATTTTGTCTTTTTAAATACCATGTTTTGGACATCTTCCCATGTAATTATGTCTTTCTTGAGAGTTCTTGGCACTCTTCACTTAACAAATTCAACATTCTTACACTGAGTCAGTACACTTATACAGAAGATGATTAGTTATTCAAAGACCTATTAGATAGTACTGTTTGTTAGTTTAGTTTTTTTTTTTAAACAATTTTAGTCCATTAAATGTGATAAGTAAAAAAAAATCTACAACAGCAGTAGACTCCCCTGAGTATCCTGGTCACCTGGGGTTTGAGTGGCCTTTTATAAAGTTAATATGATGCAATAAGGACCTTGGAAAGTCATTTGGCACCCAATTTTAGATGATATCAAGGATGTCAATTTCAGCTTGTTTGGACTAAATTTGGATACACTTTATTTAGAATGCTTACATCTAGATTCAGAAAGTACATAGACCCAGCAGTATTCTTTTCTATCTGTATTTTTCTCTGGAGTTGGGATCAAGGTTATTGATGCTTACAGAATTGGTTAGGAAACTTTCATTTTTTAAAAAATATGGGGTATGTGTATAGTATTTCCTTCTGGCTTTCATGAATAATTGACTTAAAATTTCTCCTGCTAACTTAAGTACCAAAGTCAATAGTCACTAGTAACTGTAGTTTCACTTTCTTTTGAAAAGCAGCAATTCTAAGCCAACTTTGCAATCAAACACCTTAAATCAACCATTTCAACCTGTACCCTAAAGTGAGCTGATTACCTACCAAAGAACTCCGACCACCCATGAAATCAGCCTGAGATCAGAATTATACACGTCTGGATCTCTACAGGAGCCCAAGACGCCAGTGGCAGGTAAAGCAGACTGGGAGCCTTGGACTGATATCGGAAGATAAACAAAAGGGGGAGGGAGCCACCAGAGGTCACCGATTGGAAAGTAATACCCCAACACGAGAGTGCTCTGCGTCTGGGGACCAGCATTAACTTGGAGTCTGGTTGAAAGCACTCAAAAAACAAAGAGCAAAGGATCGCGGGGGGTAATAGTGGGAACCTGGGCGGTTAGGGTCAGGGACCTAAGTCCCCCGACCCAGGACAGCCTCCCCTGGCGCTGAGCCAGAGAGAGTGCGGCGGAGAAATCAGGTCTCTGTCCCTGAGCCGCCAGTACGCCTGAACGCCAGCGCGCCCGAGAACGAGTGGGGGATCAAAAGTTTCTGCACAGCAAAGGAAACAGTCAACAAAACAAAAAGGCAACCCACGGAATGGGAGAAGATATTTGCGAATGACAGTACAGACAAAAGGTTGATATCCAGGATCTATAAAGAACTTCTCAAACTCAACACACACAAAACAGATAATCATATCGAAAAATGGGCAGAAGATATGAACAGACACTTCTCCAATGAAGACATACAAATGGCTATCAGACACATGAAAAAATGTTCATCATCACTAGCCATCAGGGAGATTCAAATTAAAACAACATTGAGATACCACCTGACACCAGTTAGAATGGCCAAAATTAGCAAGACAGGAAACAACGTGTGTTGGAGAGGATGTGGAGAAAGGGGAACCCTCTTACACTGTTGGTGGGAATGCAAGTTGGTGCAGCCACTTTGGAGAACAGTGTGGAGATTCCTGAAGAAATTAAGAATAGAGCTTCCCTATGACCCTGCAATTGCACTGCTGGGTATTTACCCCAAAGATACAGATGTAGTGAAAAGAAGGGCCATCTGTACCCTAATGTTTATAGCAGCAATGGCCACAGTTGCCAAACTGTGGAAAGAATCAAGATGCCCTTCAACGGATGAATGGATAAGGAAGATGTGGTACATATACACAATGGAGTATTATGCCTCCATCAGAAAGGATGAATACCCAACTTTTGTAGCAACATGGACGGGACTGGAAGAAATTATGCTGAGTGAAATAAGTCAAGCAGAGAGAGTCAAGTATCATATGGTTTCACTTATTTGTGGAGCATAACAAATAACATGGAGGACATGGGGATATGGAGAGGAGAGGGAATTGAGGGAAACTGGAAGGGGAGATGAACCATGAGAGACTATGGACTCTGAAAAACAACCAGAGGGTTTTGAAGGGGCGGGGGTGGGGGGGTGGGAGGTTGAGGAACCAGGTGGTGGGTAATAGGGAGGGCACGTACTGCATGGAGCACTGGGTGTGATGCCAAAACAATGAACACTGTTATGCTGTAAATAAACAAATAAACGAATAAAAAAAAAAACACCTTAAATCATTCTTAGATCAGAATCAAGACTGCAAATCCATCCTCTCTATCACCACTGTGCTCGTCTCTTGCAGCTGATTTTCACTATGTTCTTTGTCCTACAGAATAAGGCAGGAGAAATCCTGTTAATAAGTCCTCTGTGCAGGCCACTCTTCTTGCTATCTTTGATCAGTACAAACTTTTATCCTCTAGATGCTGCTGGACCAATGTGTATAACCTTTCCCAAGAACCTTCCCCTGAACCCTCTCCCCAAATGTACATGCCCCTCTCATCTCACTAATTCTAATATACTGTGTCCTCAAGTTCCAACTCAAGGTGAGTTTTACTTTTTTATTTCAGTTTGTGAGGATAGTCTGACTATATCCCTAAAAAAAAAAAAAAAAATCCAAAATCTTTCTGGTTTAAATAAAAGACTGTTTTTCATTCACTCGAAGTCCCCTGTGGACCTAGTGACTCTCAAAGGCCATAGTCTTCCATATGTTGATTCAGTGATTCAGGCTGTTTGATATCTTGACTTAATATTTTAACACAAAACTTCCTCTAATTTTGTTACATGAGGAAAGTGGAGGCTAGAGAATGTGGGTGACTATTTAATGCTGAAATCTTACCGTTAACACATATTACCACAATTCTCAGCTTACTGACCTGAACTAGTTGTACAAATTCTACTAACTCTATGTTGCAGGTGTAGACCAAAGCTGTGACTTACTGACCTGAACTAGTTGTACAAATTCTACTAACTCTATGTTGCAGGTGTAGACCAAAGCTGTGGAGACAGGGTGTTTGTATAGAACTACACCATAAAAATTTAGTAACAGATATGATCTAAATTTTATAAAAGGAAAACTTTGCACACACATATATAGTACATTCTTTTGAAGTTTCTATTGACTAATACTTTAAAAATCATATGTATTGCTAACTTAAAAACCAAAATAAACAACTAAAAGGAACAGAATAGAACCTGTTACCTAACTACAGGGCAATTAATTTCGACTAACAGAAAAAAAAACAAAAAACAAACAGAAAACAGTAAAGCTATACCACAGATGCCTATTTAAGAGATTCCCACAAAAGGTGGACAAAAATTATCTGTGGTAATAACAACAAAGTTTAATTTGTATATAGACTTTATTGTTAGTCAGGCACTACTGTATTTACATTTACTACTTTACTCATCCTTATAATCTCACTATGAGATAGTTATATTATTATTATCAATCATATTTTATAGAAAAGTAACCTGAAGAACAGAGAGGTAATATGCCATAGATCACAGAAACAGTCAGTAGGAGAGGCAGGATTTGTACTCCCACTTAGATGATAATGCTATCAAAGCTTACAGGGCATGACTTCAGAAATTCTCAGAAAAAATAATTTAGCTCTTTAAAATAGGATAACGCAAAGTAAACCAAAATGTATCTGTAGTAGAAGAATACATCAGTAAAGACTATATGGAGTAGTTTATAAAAGAGGGGAAAGTAGGACTGACAAAGCTAGCATTAATTCTGTAAATAGGTAAATTTCTAATCAATTCAAAAAAATTTTTAAATCATAAAAACCCCATAAAATTATAAGGATGAGAAATTTACAGAGATACAAAAAATTAGAGAAGAGCTGGGAATAGTCTCAAAAATACAGAATTGCTTTAGAAGTCTCAAGGCCATGAATAATTCAATGAATTATAAACTAGTTAGATTGAAAACATAAAATATTGTGAATGGAAATACACCAATTACTTTTGCAAGAATTAGAATTTCACTAAAGACATACCCTCTGAATAAATTCCAACTTTGGTGATTTTGGTACCTAATATATTGAGCAATATCAGAATTAAACTTTAATGACATTATTCAGTAGAGGAATTTGCACTAAATCAACAAACAAAATGAACCCAACATAGCCACGTCTGATACAGATAACATCAACAGTGTTCTACGTGTGTGTTTACCGTATGCGGGGTATCCTGGAGGCACCTCTGTCTACTGAATGACTTCCTCATGGAAAAGATACTTTGTAGCATTTTAGTACCCAGACTTAAAAGATCTCCAAAGATGCCCCACAAAAAGCATATTCTTAAGGTTCAGGCAGACAAAAAGAGATATATTAACCAGGGGATAGACAGACCTACAAACCCCTGTCTCGTGCAGACTTAGGTTTTCAACAAGGAACAGCTGAATCTGGGGCCTCACGTGACATCTGGACTCTATGCAGACTAGTTTCTGGCTAATGTTCCTCTCTGACTCCCAGAAGAAAATTGTCTTTTCCCACCAGCGTAGACCCTCAGGAGCCCCACAGATCAGAAACAAAAAGGGTTAGCTCATAATCAAAAGCCATCAAGCACACACAAAAAGCTGAGGTGTGGGGAGAAGCAGCAGCAGTAGCAGGACAAGGTGGAGAAACAATACATTGGGTAGTCAAAATGAGATAAAGAACATGAGGAGATATTTCTGAAATATTTAATTAAGCAAAGATGAAATTAGAAAAATGACTAAAACTGAGAGCATCAAAAGTGAACAGACAAATATAATGTAGAGTGAGACTTATAGAAGTGGAAATTTTAACTGTTATAAATCAAAACTTAGTGGATTTATTATGAACATATTAGAGACTGATGCTGCTATAGACATAGGGGTGCCTGTACCCCTTTGAATTCCTGTTTTTTGTATTTTTGAGTCAATACCCACTAGTGCAACTACTGGATTGTAAGGATAGTTTTATTTTTAACTTTTTGAGAAACCATACTGTTTTCTACAGTGGCTATGCCAGTTTGTATTCCCACCAACAGTGCAGGAGGGTTCCTTTTTCTCTACATCCTTGCCTACACTTTTTTTGTTTCTTGTCTTTTTGATTTTAGCTATGCTGACAGGTGTGAGGTGGTATTTCATTGTAGTTTTCATTTGCATTTCCCTGATGATGAGTGTAGTTGAACATCTTTCAGATGTTTGCTGGTCATCTGGATGTCTTTTTTGGAGGAAATGTCTACCCATGTCTTCTGCTCATTTTTTTAAACTAGATTATCCATTTTTGGGGTATTGAATTGTATAAATTCTTTATATATCCTTTATCAGATATGTCATTTACAAATAACTTCTCCCATTCTGTATGCTATCTCTTAGTTTTGTTGGTTGTTTCCTCTGCTGTGCAGAAGGTTTTTAATTTGATGTAGTCCCAGTAGTTTATTTTTGCTTTTATTTCCCTTGCCTCAGGAAACATACCTAGAAAAATGTTGTTGTGGCCAGTATCAGAGAGTTTACTGCCCGTGCTCTCCTCTAGGATTTCCATGGTTTCAGGTCTCATATTTAGGTATTTAATCCATTTTGAGTTTATTTTTGTATATGGTGTAAGAAAGTTGTCTAGTTTCATTCTTCTGAATGTGGCTGTCTAGTTTTCCCAACACCATTTGTTAAAGAGACTGTCTTTTTCCTACTAGATATTCTTGTTGGGAGCCATGAGGCCTGGTCAAGGGCATTGCCCCACTAAATTAAGGTTTGAGCTGATGCAGGCCTAATCCTGCGGAGGGCCAGATTGCCTGCAGGCAGCTGCCAAGGGCCGGATAGCCCTGCAGATAAACATGGTCTGGTAGTCTCTTGCCTTTTCCTCTGATCCCCTCCCCTGTCTCTCTCAAACAAAGAGCCCCTTGCTAATCTGCTGCAAACATCTCTCAGGCTTGTCGGCCATAGCAACTTCAAGGAGGTAAATTATTCTGTACCTAGGACTATGGAGAACTTTAGATGTGTACCACGATAGATGATTTCCTCCCCAGGCTGATGTTTGTCCAATGTTTTCACAAGCCGAGCCATTAAAATACACCCTGCCTCCTGCAAAGGTAACGCCTTCTCGTTCCTACTTCTCTCCTATATACTAAGTTTCTTCAGATGGCTTCTCATCTTCCATTAACCTATATCTTGTTTTACTACAGTTCTTTACTATCTAGCTTATCCCTAAAGCTTCATGTTTTCCATTAATTTATACCTTGTTTTCCTGCAGTTCTTACTATCTAGTTCAGCCATATAGCTTCTTGTTTTCCATTAACCCATATCCTGTTTTCCTGCAGACCCCAGAATAAATTACCAAAAAGCACAAATTTGTGCTACCTCCCATAGCTTTCTGAGGGACATGACGACTCAAGAAACAAGACCCTGTCCCCCATCCCTGGCGCCAGTCTGTACCCATTATAGCTTAACTAGAATAATATGTGTTGAACAAAGAGAAATTGTCTGATGAGTGCTTGAGTCCTTTGATGTCCTTTGCACAAATGTAACCCCCTGCAAGTAAACTGCCTATATAAGAAGCCCTAAAATCAGAATAAAGAGGGAGATGCCTGACTACTAACCAGAACTCACTGTGTGGATCTCTCATTCTTCTCGCCGACACCACTCCTCCTTCGGGGACACCTGGACCTGCTGAGGCTGGACCCTGGCAAATTCTCTCCTGCTTTGTTGAAGATTAATTGACCATATAATTGTGGGTTTATTTCTTGGTGTTTATTTTTGTGTCAATACCGTACTGTTTGATTACTACAGCTTTGCATGGTAACTTCAAGTTGGAATTGTGATGCTTTGATTTTCTTTTTCACGATTTCTTTGGATATTTGGGGTCCTTTGTGGTTCCATATAAATTTTAGGACTTTTTTGTTCTGGGTCTCTTAAAAATGCGGAGAATAACCACATTTTGATGAGATAATGACTGAAACATCCCAGAACACTTGAAAAGTATGAATCTTTATATCCCACGAAAACACTATATCCTCATCAGGATAAATAAAACAAATCCAAATCTAGATACATGTTTATGAATCTATTAAACACAAAAGCCAAAATAATGATTAAAATAGCAGTGAGAGGGGTGCCTGGGTGGCTCAGTGGGTTAAGCCCCTGCCTTCAGCTCAGGTCATGATCTCAGGATACTGGGATCAAGACCCACATCGGGCTCTCTGCTCAGCAGGGAGCCTGCTTCCCCCCAACCCTACCCCCCTGCTCTCTCTGCCTGCCTCTCTGCCTACTTGTGATCTCTCTCTCTCTGTCAAATAAATAAAATCTTTAAAAAAAAAGCAGTGAGAGATTAAAAAAAATAGGTTATACATTAATATTTTTCATGATGGAGGACAACAATTAGAATGAAATTTTCAGGGTTCCTAGGTGGCTTAGCTGGATTGGCATCTGACTATTGATTTTGGCTCAGGTCATGACCTCAGGGTCATGACATTGAGTGTGGAGTCTACTTAAGATTCTCTCTCCCTCTTCCTCTGCCCCTCCCTCCTCTTGCATATACTCTCCCTCTCAAAAAAAAAAAAAAAGAAAAGAATGAAGAAGAAGTCTTAACAGAAACAACTGAAGCCAGAAGCCTGAAGGGAGAATAATAAAATTAAGGAATAAAAGCATAAAGGGAACTTCCTTGAATGGTCTTGATTTTCCCCTAAATATACTTTAGATTACAGCTAGCAAAGAGTAGATTCTGTGTAATGGAGGAAGATCAGGCATACTATGCGAAGAACATACACATACTATGGAAACTGTGAAATTATTTTGAATTTTAAATTGTGCTTTTACATTCTGAAGTTGTAAAACCATTTAGGATGAGGGCTTGATCATTGGCCTGCAAGCTCATGAACCGGAGGGGTGAGGCACCTTAGAATACATAAGTAAGTTTATCCTGATAGTATCTTTAATTGAAATTGTGACCTTTTGTTCATCCTGAGCTTTTTGCATTAATTTGCATTGACACTGTTGTGTTAAATATTATTTACCTTGACATCTGCGTATTTGGGCATCCCTTAAATTTTGCACCCAAGGGAAGTACCTCTGTCACTTCACCCTAATTCTAGCCCTGCTTGTTATGTGCTGATCTATGAAATAGAAATAGGTTACTTAACTCATAATATTACTAATAATAAGTTAGATTAAGCCCATGTAACTGATGATATAATCTATTTGATTAGTTTGAGGGAGAAATACAACCAATTTTTCTGTCTCTCTCTTTCCCTTTTAGTCAGAGTAATTTATCAAAGTCCCCCCATACATTTCTATTAGCAGAGAGTACTTAAGATGGCTTTCAATCCTCCATCACCCTCCTGTCCTAAATTGTTCCAGTACTCCAAGCTCTTCTAAATCTGTCAGTTTGCATTATGTGTCCCTGGTACTTTAGAGAAAAGAGAAAAGGTCTA
The DNA here is from genome assembly GCF_922984935.1 of Meles meles. NCBI lineage: Eukaryota > Metazoa > Chordata > Mammalia > Carnivora > Mustelidae > Meles > Meles meles. Next base: position 42,186,860 of record NC_060080.1, read on the forward strand.
TAAGTGTTTTGCTGTTTCAACGCATCATTCTTTTGTTACAGCCAAATATATTTGATTTGTTATTGAAAACTTTCTGCTCAGTGTATTTTGTTTTTCCTAAAGGATTTTATTTGACAGAGAGAGAGAGTGCATGAGCACGAGGTGTTGCAGGCAAAAGGAGAGGGAGAAGTAGACTCCCTGCTGAGCACAGAGCCTGATGCAATGCCAGGAATAGATCCTAGGACCCCGGGATTATGACCTGAGCCAAAAGCAGACAGATACTTAACCAACTGAGCCAGCTCAGCACCCTGTTCAGTGTATTCTTTACTTAACATAAGCTGCTTTCAAGGAACTAGGTGTTAGAAGAAATTAGAACGGAATATGCAGAATGAGCCATTTTCCTAATTTCTCAACCTTCAGATTCACAATTCCTTCAGAGTGAATTCTACTTCAGGGAAAGATTTTTACCCCAAGCTTAACTTCAGCTGTAACTAACTCAACCCGTCACACAGTTTCTAAAAGTGTTGTTCATCCCAAAATTCATTCATCCATATGCAGATATATCTAATAATCTTTCACATATCAGCATGTAGGGAAGAATGGGAGAGGGCACAAAAATGTCTAATGATGCTTTTCCCTGGAGGACTGGGCCGTACCTCACCTTAAGAGTCCATGTTTTATGGGTCAATTTGATGTTAACAAGCTGTAAAACTACCATAACTTAAGTTTAATTTTAGGCCTCTACTCCTACCCATCCTCTTGCACATTTAACACACATAAAAAAAAAAAAAAATCCAGCCACTCACATGTAAACTGAACACCGATTTGTGTATATGATTCAAATGCACTGAACACCCTCATTTTTCATGAGCTTAACATGATGTTTTCTTTTTTTTTTTTTTTAAAGATTTTATTTATTTATTTGACAGACAGAGAGAGATCACAAGTAGGCAGAGAGGCAGGCAGAGAGAAGGGGAAGCAGGCTCCCTGCTGAGCAGAGAGCCCGATGTGGGGCTCGATCCCAGGACCCTGGGATCATGACCTGAGCCGAAGGCAGAGGCTTTAACACACTGAGCCACCCAGGCGCCCCAACATGATGTTTTCTATCTTCTCTGTAGTTTACTAACATTTTTTTTTTCCTTTAGAAGGACCACATATAATGGCAATGAAAGAAACTTAAGTTAATCATTGTTTTAAAGTTAACTTTTTTGTTTAATTTCTCCCCTTGAAGAAAGATGAATGTGGTTACTTCCAAGGCTGGATTTTTCTTCTCACAGATACTCATTGCTCTTCCTTTAAGAGGCACAAAAACAATTTTCTTCTGGAACAACATATCTGCCATAGTGTATTGATTGTTTTTTGGTTTGAGGAATCTGAATGTGCAACTACATTTCTTCCTACTGGGACACACTAAACAATACAAGTATTACATTTTAGTGGGAGGAAGATGGAGGGGAACTAGGACAGAATGGGAAAGAAGATAAATGAGATCAATTTCGTAGAAGGCCTTTTTTCCCCCTCAATACCTGTAGCTTACTCTTGTATTAATTCTCTCTCCCTCTCTCTTTCAAACACACACACACACCACACCACACCACACACACACACACACACACACACACACACACACACTGCACCTTAATCTTCTCTGGTAATGCAGGAAACTCTATGAATATATCATGAATATAAAAAATGATTTGCAATCAGTTGATTCAAAAAGAACTACTTCTAGGTGAGTTGATAAAAATGGTTGATTGAAAAATGAAAAAATTAGTAAAGATTTGGATTGCAAAATGGGTGCACAGTAGTATTAGGAGTTATGGGGATTAGAAATCATACCAAAATTGAGACAGAAGAAAGTGAAGCTCCTCGCAATTATTCATTTGGAGTTGCTAACTCTCTAATTCTATTATAATCTTGATTCAGGAATATTTATGCTACTACCATGCTTTACTGATTTCATTTTTTTTTTCATTTTAAAATTTGTAAAAGGAAGAAAAGAATCTATTACTTATTCCTGGTCCTATAGCAGTATGTTTTAAGCTAAGGAGAAATAGTTTGGGGAATAATGTTTAAAATTCTCAGAAGGAAGTGAATAGATGGATTTTCTTAACCAGAAGGAACTTTGTTGTTTGTATCAGCCAAGTTCTCATGTCATACAATGGAATTGTGAGCTCCATGGATATTAGATTAGCTCAAACCCATACAACATAGTTTGTATGGACTCTATGCTGGCACAAAGAGTTTATACGATGGTGATATCAAAACCCTGCTATCCTGGCTTACATGCCAGTTTGTCTATCTTATCAATGTCCTTTCCAATAATCTATTCATGTGTATATCTAGGTTTAAATAGTGACTTATCCGTTATAGAAATGCAAATCTAATGGAAAAAGCTAAAAATACAAGGTTATATCTTACTTCAGTTTCTATTAAAAATCCCTTTCCTTGTTACAGAATGAACATCAAATTGGACTTAAGTAGGATCATTATTTTTCTGAGGCACTGTCTTGGCTCTCAACATAAGTGTGTATTCTTGTTAAGCACTGTTCTCTCCATCTATTCTCAGCTGGAGTCTGAAAAACTCTCATCTATCACAGTGCACCTTCATAATACATCAGCCAATACCAAAGCCCAGAAAGGTATGATTAGCCTTATTTTCATCAGTTAATAGGGTAGGAGTAGGAATGAGTCTTCATTTCCAAAATCTACCACCTCCTTTTCATAAAAGCTTATTTTTTCATCATTAATTTCATTGGTGGGAATCAGAAAACAAATTATCTGAAAAGGAAAAAAAGTGATGTTCTCTCAATCCCTGTCAATGTGTATCTCAAAATAAACTGAACTCTATCTAAGATACCAATAAATGCAAGGATATTTTAAAAAGAAGATTTGAAATATGATAGGGTACATTTTCTTTTTCCTTTTTTTAAAGATTTTACTTATTTATTTATTTGACAGACAGAGATCACAAGTAGGCAGAGAGGCAGGCAGAGAGATAGGAAGGGAAGCAGGCTCCCTGCTGAGCAGAGAGCCCTATGTGGGACTCAATCCCAGGGCCCTGGGATCATGACCTGAGCTGAAGGCAGAGGCTTCAACCCACTGAGCCACCCAGGTGCCCCGATAGGGTACATTTTCAATGATGTTTAAAAATTTTTATAATATTAGGGGAAATATGAATATCAAATCCTCAATCTTCCTTCTCCTAAAATGTCTTCATATAGAATCTATTAGCATTAACAGTTTATTATTATGTATATTTATTATGAATCTATTAGTATCTTGTTTGTGATTCCATTGAATGTACAAGTCAACTTGGAGAAATGATTATAATATTGAGTTTCCATTCCATAAATGTGATGTCTTATATTGCCAGTAACTTCAATATGGAAAATAAGCACAAAGGGGAAAGAATTAAGCAGACTAAGAATGATTCTAAGAAAAGTGTACAAGATATCTAAGCTAAAACATTGAGAGAAATTAAGAAGACCAAACTTAATAAAAGAAATTGTAGAGAAGCAAATATACCCGAGAAGTCAAGATTTATTATATAATTAAGCAAATAAGACATGTGTATAAAATAGATAAACAGAACAATGGAACACAATGAAAGACCAAAAAAATGGAGAGCTGATTACTGAAAAAGCTGGCATTGCAGAGCGATGGTGTAAGAATGGTCTTTTGAATAAATATTCTTTCTAGCACCACCCAAAAAATAGAAACAAAAGCAAAATAGGATTGGGCAGTCTCATGAAACAGGAAACTTTTAGGACAATAAGTGCTCTATTCCAACTAAAACCCACAGAAAAAGTGGTGATCCCAACTTAAGTCATACCAGCAAAGGCTGAGTGGAGAGTGTAGACCTTCTCCTTTGCCAGGTTGTAATAAAGCAACACAGTTTCCTCATCAGAGTAGTGTCTGAGATGTCAAAATGGAGAGCTGGGACTTCTGTTCACACTGGCAATAAAAAGGAGTTCTTCCCATAGTGTTAGTGGAGATCAGAAGGGGAGCTGGGGCCTTCACCTCACCTGAGGGAAATGAGGCAGTCTTCCCCTCCCTGCTTGGAGTGGGGATTCAGAGGTGTTCTAGTGGAGAGTCAGAACTTTTACCACTGCTCAGTTTTAGTGAAGCTGCTCTGAAGATAAAATAGTTCTGCATTTTAATTGTGGTAGTAACCATATTTATACATGTGATAAAATGACCTACTATAAGCACACAATCTACTATGTACATGTGTCAAATTCTTGTTTTTGGTATTGTACCATAATGAGGTAAAATGTAGCCATTAGGAAAAATGGAGTGAAGGTATTATAGGACTTGTATGTACTATTATTTCATCTTTCTATTTTTAAAGGTGAAAATTTGTATGTATCCCTTTGAATTAGTATTTTTGTATTCTTTGGGTAAATACCTAGCAGTGAAATTGCTAAATCATGCATCCTAATGTTTACAGCAACATTATCTACAAAAATCAAATTATGGAAACATCCCAAGTGTTTATCGACTGAAAACTGCATAAAGAAAATGTGGTACACGTGCACGCACACACACACACACACACACACACACACACACACACACACCACAATGGAATATTACTCAGCCTCATAAAATGAAATCTTGCCATTTGCAAGGACATGGATAGAACTAGAACGTATTACGCTACCCAAAATAAGCCAATCAGAAAAAGACTAATACATATGATTTCACCCATATGTGGAATTTAAGAAACAAAACAAACAAGCAAAGGGGTGGAAGAGGAGAGGGGAAGAGACACAAACCAAGAAAAAGACTCTTAACTATAGAAAACAACCTGATGATTACCAGAGCGGGGGTGGGTGGGGTTTGATTTAAATAAGTGATAGGGATTAGGGAGTGCACTTGTGATGAGCACCAGGTGTTATATGTAAGTGTTGAATCACTATATTGTACACTTGAAACTAATACTACATGCCTACTAACTAACTGAAATTTAAATAAAAACTTAAAAAAATAAAAGCAAAAGTTTAGAAGAAATAAGTAACAGGGGTTGTTCTTAAGAAAAAAAATTAAAGGAAATAATTAGAATATACAAATAGTCCCAAAATTAAATAAAGTCAAGTACAAAACAGAAAAGGGACTGAACTGATAGTTGATAGATGAGGATATTTACATATTTAAGCAATACATAGAAAGCTGCTTAAAACAATTGGTTTATATAGAAAATTGAGAATTAAAACAAATGGGTTTTCCTATATTACTGACAGGAATATAAACATGTACAGCATCATGGAAAACACTTTTGGTGTATACCAAAAATAATAACTTTGTGACCTACTGTTGCTATTCCAAAGGATAATAACCAACAGAAATTCATGCACATGTCCACCAATGTATGTATAATCTCAGTTCTTAAAACATTATCCGTAATAGCCCTCAAAAAATGTAATCCACAAGTGTATTAACAGTTAAATAAATAAACTGTAGTGTATTTGTACAAAGGGCAATCCCACTTGATATTGTTTATAATAAGAGAGGAAATAGCTAAGTTAATAATCATATTTTTATTCAGAATAATGAATAGTTTAGGATTTCTTCAACACATATATACTCAACAAAAGCTGTTAGTAAAGTGTTTTGTACCATTTATTTTTCAGATTAAAAAAACTGATGAGGAAAAGTTCAGAAGGAACTCAAACACCTGGAAGCTAAAGACCACCTTGCTTAAGAATGCTTGGATCAACCAGGAGATCAAAGATGAACTTAAACAATTCATGGAAACCAATGAGAATGAAGACACTTCAGTCCAAAACCTATGGGATACAGCAAAGGCGGTTCTAAGGGGGAAATACATAGCCATCCAAGCCTCCCTCAAAAACATTGAAAAATCCAGAATACACCAGCTGTCTCTACACCTTAAAGAACTGGAGAATCAACAACAAATCAAACCAACTCCACATGCAAGAAGGGAAATAATCAAGATTAGAGCAGAGATCAATGAGGTAGAAACCAGAGATACAGTAGAGTGTATCAATGAAACTAGAAGCTGATTTTTTGAAAGAATCAATAAGATCGATAAACCACTGGCCACACTAATCCAAAAGAAAAGAGAGAAAGCCCAAATTAATAAAATTATGAATGAAAAGGGAGAGATCACAACTAACACCAAGGAAATAGAAACAATCATCAGAAATTATTACCAACAGTTATATACCAATAAGCTAAGCAACCTAGATGAAATGGATGCATTCCTGGAAAACTACAAACTCCCAAAATTGAACCAGGAAGAAATTGACAACCTGAATAGACCGATATCTAGTAATGAGATTGAAGCAGTGATCAAAAACCTCCCAAAAAACAAGAGCCCAGGACCTGACGGATTCCCTGGGGAATTCTACCAAACTTTCAAAGAAGAAATAACACAAATTCTCCTGAAGCTGTTTCAAAAAATTGAAGCAGAAGGAAAACTTCCAGACTCTTTTTATGAAGCCAGCATTACCCTGATCCCCAAACCAGGCAAAGACCCTACCAAAAAGGAGAATTTCAGACCAATATCACTGATGAATATGGATGCAAAGATTCTCAACAAGATCCTAGCAAACAGGATCCAGCAGCACATTAAAAAGATTATCCACCATGACCAGGTGGGATTCATCCCTGGGTTGCAAGGTTGGTTCAACATTCGCAAATCAATCAGTGTGATAGAACACATCAATAAGAGAAGAGAGAAGAACCACATGGTCCTCTCAATGGATGCAGAAAAAGCATTTGACAAAATCCAGCATCCGTTCCTGATGAAAACGCTTCAAAGTATAGGGTTAGAGGGAACATTCCTGAACTTCATAAAATCTATCTATGAAAGACCCACAGCAAATATCATCCTCAATGGGAAAAAGCTTGCAGCCTTCCCATTGAGATCAGGAACACGACAAGGATGCCCACTCTCACCACTCTTGTTCAACATAGTATTAGAAGTTCTAGCAACGGCAATCAGACAACAAAGAGAAATAAAAGGTATCCAAATTGGCAAGGAAGAAGTAAAACTCTCTCTCTTCGCAGATGACATGATTCTTTATATGGAAAACCCCAAAGACTCCACCCCCAAGCTACTAGAACTCATACAGCAATTCAGTAATGTGGCAGGATACAAAGTCAATGTACAGAAATCAGTGGCTTTCTTATACACTAACAATGAAAATACAGAAAGGGAAATTAGAGAATCGATTCCATTTACTATAGCACCAAGAACCATAAGATACCTGGGAATAAACCTAACCAAAGAGGTAAAGGACCTGTACTCGAGGAACTACAGAACACTCATGAAAGAAATTGAAGAAGACACAAAAGGATGGAAGACTGTTCCATGCTCTTGGATTGGAAGAATAAACATTGTTAAAATGTCTATACTGCCTAGAGCAATCTATACTTTTAATGCCATTCCGATCAAAATTCCACCAGTATTTTTCAAAGAGCTGGAGCAAATAATCCTAAAATTTGTATGGAATCAGAAGAGACCCCGAATTGCTAAGGAAATGTTGAAAAACAAAAACAAAACTGGCGGCATCACGTTACCCGATTTCAAGCTTTACTACAAAGCTGTGATCACCAAGACAGCGTGGTACTGGCATAAAAACAGACACATAGAGCAGTGGAATAGAGTGTAGAGCCCAGATATGGACCCTCAACTCTATGGTGAAATAATCTTCGACAAAACAGGAAAAAATATTCAATGGAAAAAAGACAGTCTCTTCAATAAATGGTGCTGGGAAAACTGGACAGCGATATGTAGAAGAATGAAACTTGACCATTCTCTTACACCGTACACAAAGATAAACTCGAAATGGATAAAAGACCTCAACGTGAGACAGGAATCTATCAGAATCCTAGAGGAGATCATAGGTAGTAACCTCTTCGATATCAGCCACAGCAACTTCTTTCAAGATATGTCTCCAAAGGCCAAGGAAACAAAAGCAAAAATGAACTTTTCTGACTTCATCAAGATCAAAAGTTTCTGCACAGCAAAGCAAACAGTCAACAAAACAAAAAGGCAACCCACAGAATGAGAGAAGATATTTGCAAATGACAGTACAGACAAAAGGTTGATATCCAGGATCTATAAAGAACTTCTCAAACTCAACACACACAAAACAGAGAATCATATCCAAAAATGGGCAGAAGATATGAACAGACACTTCTCCAACGAAGACATACAAATGGCTATCAGACACATGAAAAAATGTTCATCATCACTAGCCATCAGGGAGATTCAAATTAAAACCACATTGAGATACCACCTGACACCAGTTAGAATGGCCAAAATTAGCAAGACAGGAAACAACGTGTGTTGGAGAGGATGTGGAGAAAGGGGAACCCTCTTACACTGTTGGTGGGAATGCAAGTTAGTGCAGCCACTTTGGAGAACAGTGTGGAGACTCCTGAAGAAATTAAGAATAGAGCTTCCCTATGACCCTGCAATTGCACTGCTGGGTATGTACCCCAAAGATACAGATGTAGTGAAAAGAGGGGCCATTTGTACCCCAATGTTTATTGCAGCAATGGCTACGGTCGCCAAACTGTGGAAAGAACCAAGATGCCCTTCAACGGATGAAAGGATAAGGAAGATGTGGTCCATATACACAATGGAGTATTATGCCTCCATCAGAAAGGATGAATACCCAAGTTTTGTAGCAACATGGATGGGACTGGAAGAAATTATGCTGAGCGAAATAAGTCAAGCAGGGAGAGTCAAGTATCATATGGTCTCACTTATTTGTGGAGCATAACAAATAACATGGAGGACATGGGGAGATGGAGAGGAGAGGGAGTTGAGGGAAACTGGAAGGGGAGATGAACCATGAGAGACTATGGACTCTGAAAAACAACCAGAGGGTTTTGAAGAGGCGGAGGGGGGGGGGGCGTGGGAGGTTGAGGAACCAGGTGGTGGGTAATAGGGAGGGCACGTACTGCATGGAGCACTGGGTGTGATGCCAAAACAATGAACACTGTTATGCTGTAAATAAACAAATAAACGAATAAAAAAAAAAAACAAACCTGATGTCTCTCAGTGCCATTCATACAGTTATAGAACATAGTAGATGTCTAATAGATCCATCCTTTGTCCAATTAAACAATTCATTTACATATTAATTTACTTTCTCATTCAACAAACATTTCTTGAGCACTATTTTTTTTAAAGATTTTATTTATTGGGGTGCCTGGGTGGCTAAGTCAGTTAAGCATCTGCCTTCAGCTCGGGTCATAATCCCAGGAGTTGGTTGGTTATTTATTTATTTATTTGTTTATTCGACAGACAGCAAGAGAGAGCACACAAGCAGGGGGAGCAGCAGGCAGAGGGAGAAGGAGTAGCAGCCTCCACACTGTTCAGGGAGCCCAAGGTAGGGCTTGATTCCAGGGGTCCTGGGATCATGACCTGAGCCGAAGTCAGAAACTTACCAGACTGAGCCACCCAGGTGACACTCTTAAGCACTTCTTAATGTGTCTGGAAGTAAAAATGGTCTTAGAGTTAAAAAAAAAAAAAAAAAAGAGCGAGAGAGAGAGAGAGAGATGATTATCTTTAGAGAGGCCAGGTCTAGTTAAACATTCAGAAAATACAGCAAGGAACATGTTGGGAAATCAGATTTAAGGCTCTTAAAAAGACCATACACAGAAAACTAGAGGATGCAGTGGTTAGTCTGACATTTGAAGGGTAATATTTAGATTAATATAAGTGGAATATAGTCTAAGCAGGAGAAAAACTATGATTCAAGTAAAGGTTAAAATTGTAATTAATATTAGCAGATCTATATCATTTAAAATAACAAAGGCACATGGTAAAGTATGTCACTTGAAGAATTAATGTACATGGGGCTGGCTGGGAGGGACAGATAAGCAGATAATGTAAGTGAGGTAAGCAGCAATCAAATAAGGCAGGAAAGTGTGAAAACTGTGTAGATTTTACGGATTTCAAGCAGGTGGTAAAGTTTTTCAGAAAGATATTTTTATATCTTTACACACTGTTATAGTTTTATAGAGTGGTGGGGGGGAGGGAACAGGCACTATTTGACTACAGCTTTTAAGTGAATTAGAATTCGGAGGTAGAAAAATGTACATTTACTTTTAGATGTATTTAACTGGGATCCCCATTGTTTTCTACTATGGGGAGTTATCCTGCAGGGAGTCGGGAAGATATTTCATCTTGTCTCTATCCTATTCTGTCCATACATACCACCTTCAGGTTTTAGTAACCCAGCTCTCACTAGGATCACTTAAATGTACTTACCTTTCCTGCTTTAACTACATTAGTTTTCTCATATTCCTTGAATACAGCTAGATTTTTAATTTATTTTTCTTATCTTATTTTTTGTACATTAAGACTTTGAACTTATTCTTGGAGAACTTGCTTTCCACACAACTTATTATTAGGCCCCTACAATTATTTCAGTCTTACATAATCTTCTCTTAATGGGAAGTTATATGAATATTTGTAAGTTAATTCATAGTTAGGATGGTCTGAGCAAAAACCAACAGCAATCTGGAATATAGCCTTGGAGGTGACAGGATGAATAAAAACATGTGAACACAATGTAGTAACAGATCTTTGGAGAGACTTTCATTTCTTCAGAGGTATGTGTTTATATTTCAAAGGGTAATGAAACATAACGCCATACATTTATCCTTCAAAGGAATGTAAGATAGTAGGCAGTAAACATTTCTGGCACTCTCTTCAGTGGGGAGGGGCAGGGGTCCAGATTCCATATATAGTTCCAGATTCATACTTCCTGTGTTTCTTTCCTGTAGCGCAAGAAACTCCTGTTTCACAGGAAGTGACATCTGCCTTCCCTTCACTGCCTTGAACTAAAAAATTTAAGGCATGGGGAAATGATGCATTTATTGCTATAAAAAACTATGTTTCTGTCCCAGAAACTTCATGTATTCTTTCATAACAAAATAAATAAATATAGATATTAAAAGTTATCATTCAGTCATAAAAAAAAGAATGAAATCTTGCCATTTGCAACAACATGGATAGAGCTAGGAGTATAATGCTTAGTGCAACATCTCAGTCAGAGAAAGACAAATACTTCATGATTTCATTCAGATGTGGAATTTAAGAAACAAAATAAATGAGTAAAGGCAAAAAAAGGAGAGAGAGACAAAGCAAGAAACAGACTCTTAACTACAAAGAAAAAACTGGTGGTCAGGGCACCTGGGTGGCTCAGTGGGTTAAAGCTCCTGACCTTCGGCTCAGGTCATGGTCCCAGTGTCCTGGGATCGAGCCCCACATCGGGCTCCCTGTTTGCTGAGGAGCCTGCTTCCTCCTCTCTCTCTCTGCCTGCCTCTCTGCCTATTTGTGATCTCTGTCTGTCAAATAAATAAATAAAATCTTTAAAAAAAAAAACAACTGGTGGTCAACAGAGGTGAGATGGGTGGGGGAAGGGTGAAGGGGATTAAGAATATAGTTATCATGATGATGACTGAATGATATATGGAATTGTTGAAATACTATATTGTACAGCTGAAACTAATAAAATATTTATGCTAACTATACTGGAATTAAGATTAAAAACTTAATTTTAAAAAGTTTATCACTTCTTCATAGAAGCTTTCCTTGATTTTACTGTTTTGTAGAGCAAGGGAAGAACCACCTCGTTATTCTTTATTTCACATACTTGTCTTCTATACGCACTGATTAAAATTTGTAATTATATTTTTCTTTATTTTCTAAAGTAGATTTAAAAACTATTGGTATTTTAAGCACTTAATCTTCACAAGTGTGTTTTAACCTACAGTCTCTATACATCAGTAAACACCCCTCACTGTTACTATTCCTGATTCTGGTATTTTGCAGGTGACTTAAAGTATTCAATGAATGTCTTATATCTGCCCATCATATTTATTCATGCAATCTCAGGTTGGGAACAATTTATGGTATCATATGTGGGTAGAGCCACAAAACAATTCCCACAGCTTTGCCACGTGTCAAAAATGGCATCTTTCGGCAACCACAGCTAAACCACATGTTAAACCACAGCTAAAATACATCGTCTTGGTAAAGTTCACTAACCATTTATGAAATTTAAAAGAGAAATAAAATAAAAATAATATAATAAAAACATTTTTCTCTTTTGTATGAAAAAATAGTGGAAAATGGCTTTTCCTAACTTTCCACAGAAAAACTATTGACAGAGAACCAATACTGTGACACAAATAGTTACTCCATTTAGAATAAATACAAACAAAATTAGCAAAAAGAACTGAAATTCAAATCAGGTCAACCCTGACCCTGTGATGATGTTATTATTACTGACACACTAGAGTTGCCTTAAGAAATAGTGAATTTCAGTTTTTATGTCAACTGCTGATTACCGTTACAAATCAAAACTGGACACGGAATCAAGATCACTAACATTTTGACATGTGAATTTTAGTATAGGGCTATATATAGCAAAACAGAAATCATGAATCAAACCTAGATCATCACTGTTATTATACTTCTTGGAAAATGATTATTTTGATGCCTTGAAGTTGATATGAACACCATTTCATTAAAGTACTTTCAAGTTATTGAGAAGATTCCAGTCAAACAATTACTCTAATACCAAGAAATGCATTTATTGCCATATTTTCAGAAGGATGTAGTAGTTTTATGGTAAGTATAAATTTCTGTTAAACTGTACTGATTTCAAAATAAAATCATGCTCTTATAGTTTAATTCTTCCTTCATTATAATTATATGCACATCAAGAATATTTTATTTTCTGGAATCAAATAATTTGGAAAACATCAGTAAATAAAATTATCCTTTCATCTGAATGAACGTGCTTAATGACAATTAGAAACTTTAGGAAAATTAGACTTATCATATTTTTTCAGAGTATTTCTGGTACTCTAATCTCTTTCTGCTATTACTATTTGGGATGCTCCATACAATGGCAAAGTGATATTTAATAGACCATTATTTTATTAATGGTAGCATCAGACCAACCCTCTTGCAAGTAGCAATTTTAAACTTTGGACAAATATTTCTTATAAATACCATTTGGGCAATTTACTGAATGGGAAAAGGTAACTGCAAATGATAAAACTGATTAGGAGTTAATATCCAAAATATATAAAGAACTCATGTAACTCAATATAAAAAAGACAACTTAGGGACGTCTGTGTGGCTTAGTCAATTGAGCGACTTTTGGTTTTCGCTCAGGTCATGATCTCAGGTCCTAAGACTGAATCCCCTTTTGGGCTTTGTGCTCAGCAGGGAGTCTGCTTAAGATTCTCTCTCCCTCTCCCCTTGCCCTTCCCCCACACTCTGTCTCTCTCTCTGTAATATAAATAAATAAATCTTAAAAAAAAAAAAAAAAGACAATCTGGGGTGCCTGGGTGGCTCAGTGGGTTAAAGCCTCTGCCTTTGGCTCAGGTTGTGATCCCAGGGTCCTGGGATCGAGCCCGCATTGGGCTCTCTGCTCAACAGGGAGCCTGATTCCCTCTCTCTCTCTCTGCCTACTTGTGATCTCTGTCTGTCAAATAAATAAATAAATAAAATCTTTAAAAAAAAAAAAAGACAATCCAATGGGCAGAGAACTTGAATAGACATTTCTCCTTCAGAAAGTAGTTTTGTGTCTTTTGGGTAAATACCTAGCAGTGCAATTGCTGGGACATAGGGTAGTTCTCTTTATAACTTTTTGAGGACCCTCCATGCTGTTTTCCAGAGTGGCTGCACCAGTTTGCATTCCCAACAACACTGTAAGAGGGAGGGTTCTCCTATCTATGCATCTTTGCCAACATTTATTGTTTCCTGTGTTGTTAATTTTAGCCATTCTGACAGGTGTGAGGTGGTATCTATCTCACTGTGGTTTTGATTTATATTTTCCTCATGATGAGTGATATCAAGCATCTTTTCATGTATCTGTTAGCTGTCTGCATGTCTTCTTTGGAAAAATATCTGTTCATGCTTCCTGCCCCTTTCTTAACTGCACTAATTATTTTTTAGGTGTTGAGTTTGATAAGTTCCTTATAGATTTTGGATAGTAGCCCTTTATCAGATATATCATTTGCAAATATCTGCTCCCATTCCATTGGTTGTCTTTTAGTTTTGTCATTGTTTCTTTTTCTATGCAGAAGCTTTTTATCTTGATGAAATCCCAACAGTTTGTTTTGACTTTTGTTTCCTTTGCCTCTGGATATACATCAGGTAAGAAGTTGCTGTGGCTGAGGTCATAGAGTTTGCTGCCTGTGCTCTCCTCTAGGATTTTGATAAATTCCTCTCTCACATTGGGGTCTTTCATCCATTTTGAATTTATTTTTGTGTATGGTATAAGAAAGTGGTCCAGGTTTCCCAACACCATTTGTTAAAGAGACTGTCTTTTTTCCACTGGATATTCTTTCCTGTTTTGTCAAAGATTTGTTGACCATATAGCTGTGTATCCATATCTCAGTTTTCTACTCTGTTCCATTGATGTACGTGTCTGTTTTTGTGCCAGTACCATACTGTCTTGATGACTACAGTTTTGTAATATAGCTTGAAGTCCAGTGTTTTATATTTTTATGATGCTATTGTTCTCGAGAGTGTGAAATTTCAATGTAGCAAAATTTATGTTTTCCATTAGTTTTTGTTAATAATTTGATTTTCTTTATGATTTCATAAATATCATTTCATGTTCTAAAATGTAAGTCTTTGCTATAAAAAGTTAGGCTTTTGCACTATTCTCTCTCATCTCTTTACAGAACTATAGTTCCATATATAGTGATATTTTATTTTATCATAACCCATCTGTATTTTTTATTCTTCTACCAAAATGTTTTTTTCAAGCTTCAATCCAACATTTTCATATTTCATAACTCATATTTCTGTATATTAACTCTCTTCATATTTGTCTAATCTGCTGTTACATATAACTATAGAAATCTAAATATCACTAACTTTATGTCCCAGCTCCAAGCTTTCCTTTAGATCATTTTAATAGTTTCCTTTTTTGCTTTATTCTCAATTTTTTATCTAATTTCTTGATAAAGGTAATCAATTATTTTAACATCTTTATATATTCCCTCCATTATCTTAATATCCCATAGGATTATTTCTATCATATTTTTATTCTCTCTCTCTTTTTATTTTTTTCCAGGTATGCTTTTTTAAAATTGGAAGTTAGATGTATATAAAAATTGGGGAAAAATGAAAAGTACTATACAGTGCCATCTTCTTGCAGGAATAGTGGCAGGAAATTGGGATAAGAATAGGCTATCATGGTAAAATTCGTATTGAACTGACTCATATTTTGAGTTATTTCATTGTTAGTACTCATTGTATTTCTGGTTTACCCTTTTGCCAGTGGCAGTCCTTGGATAGTAACAACTGAAGCTTAGGAATTTAAGCTAAAACAGGTGTTTTAGTTTTCAATTGAATCTTAATTTTGTCCCCTCAGTTCCTTAATATTGTTGAGCCTGGCCCTTAGCCATTACTTCTTAATCCATAAATATCTTAAGGAGAAAGGCAGGATGACAAGCTGTCTCATTTCTTGCAGTGTGCTATTCTTTATGATTTTGCACAGTCCAGTTTCTGAATCCCGTATATGTATAATTGTAATTTATATACTATGTAGTTTTTCTTGGATACTATGAAAGTATGTGTACGTGTGTGTATTATATATGTAATATACACACACATATACATATATATATATATATATGGTTATAGCTGTTACACAAAACTGTAAGTTATGGCATATACATGTTTATTATACTATATGTATTTCTTATAAAGTTTAGTTTGGACATTATGTACGCTCTTACATAGTATACAGTATATAACATGCATTACATTAACATGTATATGTAGCATCTCTATATATGTATTACACTATATTTTAATATTTTGTTCACTTTTTTATTTTCATGGATCACTTTTTTTTTTTTTAAGATTTTATTTATTTATTTGACAGAGAGAGATCACAAGTAGGCAGAGAGGCAGGCAGAGAGAGAGGAGGAAGCAGCCTCTCTGCCAAGCAGAAAGCCTGATGCGGGACTTGATCCCAGGACCCTGGGATGACCCTGAGCTGAAGGCAGAGGCTTAACCCACTGAACCACCCAGGCGCCCTCATGGATCACTTTTATTCTGCCATGTCTCTTCTTGGATGTCATACCTTTTTGTCTTTTTTTCACATGAATACATATTAAATCCTAACTTTTCTTAGGATTTAATTCATATTAAATCTAACTTTTAGCGCTTTCTGTATGTTCCTTCCCAAATTTTCCAGTGTTTATTCCATTGATTCCAGCCATCACTCTCTTTCTGTTCCTAATATATGCTATACTCATGAATTCTCACACTGGTCTCATTATCTATAAGCTCCTTTATTTATTCTTCTACTTTCATCAATTGAATCCTTAGCTCTTATTTCATCATGTAGTCAGTCTATAATAATTTGTTACCAATGTATTCTCTTTGAAGAGACGAAACCCTACCTTCCTTCCTTCCCTTTCTCCCTCTCTCCTTAGTTATTTGTTTGTTTATTTTAAGTCTTCCAAAGGACTTAGTCTGGAGCCAACCCCACAAACAGGTAATTGTTTTTCTAAATTTGTACATTTTGAAGCTTGTTATATTTCAAATTAAACTTTCTTTATATCACATAAATTAGATTTTTTTGTTTTGCTTTTGTTTTTCTTTTGTTGTTATTCTTTGTTTTTATTATGTTATGTTAGTCACCGTACAGTACATCATTACTTTTTTTTTACATCATTACTTTTTAAAAAAATTTTTTTTAATATTTTATTTATTTGATAGAGAGAAATCACAACTAGGCAGAGAGGCAGGCAGAGAGAGAGGAGGAAGCAGGCTCCCGGCGGAGCAGAAAGCCCGATGTGGGGCTTGATCCCAGCACCCTGGGATCATGACCTGAGCCAAAGGCAGAGGCTTTAACCCACTGAGCCACCCAGCTGCCCCACATCATTACTTTTTGATGTAGTGCTCCACAATTCATTGTTTGCTTATAACGCCCAGTGATCCATGCAATAGTGCCCTCCTTAATACTCACCACCAGGCTTACCCATCCCCTACTCTCCTCCCCTCTAAAACCCTCAGTTTGTTTCTTGGAGTCCATAATCTCTCACGGTTCATATCCCACCCTGATAACCTCCCCCTTCGTTTTTCCCTTCCTTCTCCTAATGTCCAATGTGCTATTCCTTATGTTTCACAAATAAGTGAAACTATATGTTAACTGACTTTCTCTGCTCCACTTATTTCATTTAGCATAATCTTCTCTGGTTCCACCCACGTTGATGCAAAAGTTGGGTATTCATCCTTTCTGATGACTGAATAATATTCCATTGTATATATGGACATCTTTCTTATCCATTCGTCTGCTGAAGGGCATCTTGACTCTTTCCACAGTTTGGCTATTGTGGAAATTGCTGCTTAAACTTTAATAAGGAGTTATTTCTATCAGATATCATGGAAGAAGGCACAAAGATAAATATGAAGGAGGAAAAAAAAGATGAGGGAGACATGAAACTTTTTAAAAAGAAAATTATTCCTAGAGCCAGTAAATTGTTAGTAGAGACCAAATTACTGTTGGCTAATAGATTTCTCTCATTTCTCAGAGAAGCTGTAAATGAACTGGCCAGTCTCCAGCTGGTATTAGCCCTGAAATGCAAAATTCCTAATACTACTGACCTCTTCAAGCAGTATGTTCATCCTGCCAACAAGGCAATATGCTCAAAGATGTGAGGTCTTCTCATTTAAATTTCTACAGTAATATTTGGGTGACCCTGTTGCCTTTTAACTTCCGGCTTAATTTGTGAAACAGCCTGGAAATAGGACATTCTCTTGGATCATTCCACTTGGAGGATAAGGGTTCAGGAGACTATGAGCATTTTGCTGATTCTCTGCTTGTTAATTCCACCCGCAACCCTGAATTATTGATGCACTGTGCTATGTGGCGTTTCTATCCACGCAATGTGTGTGCCGCATGTGTTTTTATTCCACATATCAAATTTCAGCTTTCAAGAACTTAATTTTCAAATCTGTTATCTAGTTTATATTAAATTTATATATTAATTTGTATTAGATTACTAATCCAGTTCTTCTATCCTAACTTTTTGATTTCAGCATGTTTCCACCCTCATACTTTGTATCACCTGAAAATTGAGGGGCACAACAAATGGGATTTCATTTTGAAAAATTGTATCACAGCTTATTTCATCTGGGTATCATTTTAATGACTGTCTTTGCTATCCAAACACAGTTTCTTTTGAAGTAGTTTACATAATAATATTCCAACAAATTTTTTTAACATTTTCAAGGGCATATTTTTATATAGTGATGCCCCATTAGTGGATTATCTCCCAGGAATTAGCTGTAAATTTGAAATTCTAACTCTTCAATGACAAATGTTAAAATGAATTAAGTATCTGTGCAAAATGCTTCTAGATTTATTTTTTTAAGAAAGAGGCTAGTCCCGGGGTGCCTGGGTGGCTCAGTGGTTAAAGCCTCTGCCTTCAGCTCAGGTCATGATCTCAGGGTCCTGAGATTGAGCCCCGCATCGAGCTCTCTGCTTGGCAGGGAGCCTGCTTCCCCCACACCCCCGCCTGCTTCTCTGCCTACTTGTGATCTTTGTCTGTCAAATAAATAAATAAAATCTTAAAAAAAAAAAAAAGAGGCTAGTCCCTAAATTTTCCAAATTTCTGAGGAAATTATTCTCTTTTGAAAACTCACTAAATATTCCACAAAGTAAAAACATTTTTAAATCAAGATGAAAAACCATGTAGCAAATTTTTGGCCATATATTACTTGATAAGCTATAAACCCTTGAAAAATCTGAAATGATAGTAAATATGACAACTGACCTTTAGTTATAATACAAGAAATGAGATACTGGTAAGATATCCATGCTCATTTTCTTCTATTGATGTCATTAGGGAAGAACTTGTTTTGAATATTTATTAGGAACAGTCCTAACTATGTCATATATCTAGTAACAAAGCACATAGTTCTTTTGCTTCTGTACATTTATCCACATCATCCACTAGCTGTAGGGAAGAAATGAAATTAAAATTTCTTAATGACCTGAAATTTATCACTACCTTTCAGGTGACTTATATGTTCCCTTTAACATACCCTCCTAAAGAATTAGAAGTGTCTTTTACTTAAAAATTGAGGCAAGAGAATTAGATGCGAAACGTTCTATGAAAAGTTCCTCTCTCTTGCATGAAGAATGCATTGTGGCACTTTTACCTGGATATACAGTGTTCCTTCAAGAGAAACAACGTAATATTCTAACCTCAGCCTGGCACAAGACAGAGCATGTCCAAAACTTGAACTCCATCAGTTACAAAAAATTTGCTCTCGGTTTTCTACTTCTTACCTGCTCCAGCTAGTACCTCACACCCTGACTCAAAAATCTGTATACAGTTGCAAACTTTCTTTTCTCTCTCCAGTTACTCATCAACTCCATGTCTCCTCCTTCAAGTCTTTTTTTTTTTTTTTAAGATTGTATTTATTTATATGAGAGAGAGAAAAAGAGAAAGCATGAGCACAAGCAGAGGGAAGGGCAGAGGGAGAAGGAGAAACAGACTTTCCACTGAGTGAGGAACCTGACGTTAGGACTCAATCCCAGGACCCTGAGATCATGACCTGAGCCAAAATCACACACTTAACAGACTGAGCCATCCAGGTGCCCCTCCTTTATATTGTTCTTAGCACCCTTTTCACTCAGAAAACAACAGAACATGAAATTATCTGGACCGAAATAATTTGTCTAGATCCAGAATGACTTAACTCTTGAAGAGACCTACATTCATTCTTACTTGCTCATCCATTCACTCACAGAGTAAGTCTACTGAGTTCCTACACAGCACCAAGCACCAAACTGAGGGATGTGACAGGCAGCTAGATAACAATTCACACTTTAGCAACTATGACACACAAACAAAGGGAAACAAATTTTCAAGAAGACAGAGATTAAGTGTTTTGGTAACTCAGGCTAGGGAGGAGGGAATAAGCTAAAAAAAAAGGGGGGGGGTGCAAATCAGTGATGGCTCCAGGGGATTGAGGCATTCAAGTTAGATCCTTGAATAGGAAAGGTTTTTAACAAATTTCAAGTGGACTCAGGATAATTTGAGCCCTTAGCCTCCACATGACACCATTCTCCTATCATTTTTGTTCCTCCTTTTCTTTCCTAACTTTAAGATATCTTTATCTCTGTTAGTAATATTTAACTAAAACTGTTAAGGAGTTATATTAACATGTATAAAGAGTCTAGATGCAAAGTGTGCCAAGAGTTGGGGGCCATGGAATACTGATAGCTCTAAGAACTCTAGTGCTTTCCATGTCTGATATCAGCTGTTTTTCAGCAATTTCTTCCCTCAGGGAGGAGAGAAAGACGTTCCAGTTTCCCTTAATTATAACCATATAGAGTGAAAAAGAAACAATGCATTCCCTTCACGTGTCATTTTGCTAGGGAGGAAGGCTTTCCAGGAGCCCCTGAAGAGTTTTTCTCACTTCCCATTGGCCCCCCGTGGATCACAAGCCATTGTTTTGGGTGCAAAGGGAGAGAGTAGAGAGAAGAGGGTAGAGGGTAAAAAAGTAAAAATCCTGTGTTTCAGATACTAATTGGGAAAGAACAGCTCTGTCAGCAAGGAGAAAACGATGCCAGTGACTTTTTAGCAGGTAACCAACAGCATCTTCCTCTCTTCCTCCCTTCCTCAGCCTTCTTCTCCCACCTAGTCTTCATGCTGGTGTCCTTCCTCTGAACTCCTTTAACAAACTTTGCCTGTTTGAGTCATCTGGCAGTTAGACGATGAACTATATTGCTAATTCCCATTTGTGAATATGTCTGCATTAGTTTCTCATGCTTGCTATAACAAAGTACCATAAACTGAGTGACTGAAACCACAGAAATTTGTCTCACAGTTCTGGAGGCTACAGGTCTGAGATCAAGGTGTTGGTAGGGCCATGCTGTCTCAGAAGGTACTGTGAAAAGATCTGCTCCAGGCTTCTCTTCTAGCTTCTGGTAGTTCCTTAACTTGTGGCAATGTAATTCCACTTCTCACACGGTGCTCTCCCTGTGTAAATGTCCCTGTGTCCAAATTTCCCCTTTTTACAAAGTCATATTAGATTAGGGACATTATAATGACATCACCTTAACTAAAACATCTGCAAAGACCCTATTTTCAAACAAGTCACACTGACAGGTCCTGAGTGTTTGAACTTCAGTACCTTGTTTCAGGGGATGGGGGAACATTTTAACCCATAACAATGTCTAACTGTCCTGCTAAGAAAGTAAACAACTTCAGAGCAAGAACCTTTTATTAAAAATATGTTTTTTTAATAATAATAATAATAAGGAGCACGTAGCAAAATACTTTAAACAGAATAATTGTTTAATAAATATTCTGTTTGATCATGAGTCAAATCTTCCTCTTCTGACTCAGTATTACCCCAAATAAGGTCCAGTAAAGAGTGCTCTGGCAGATTTAAATAAATCTTCTATGAAGGAGAAAATAAATCACAAGGCCAGAGATCTGGCAATAGAGATGTAGTACAATGGGTCAAAATGTTTTACATAGGTTATTTTACCTCTGGGAAATTTCAAAGACTTTATCATGTCATATAATGTGCATTTTCCAAAAGGGGATGAGTTATTTGGTACTTCCCAAATATATGGGCATTTTTATTTTCCCCACACAGAATACTCATCAATCTCTACACGAACAGTATCATGCTATAAACACTTTTTGGGAAATCTGTTCTTAGTTCTTAAGCTCAGAGATCACAGCTAAAGAAACAAATGTATCTAACTTTATCAGCTCCCTGTTTGTATATTAAACCACACATCTAATCCATTTTTAATAGACAAATCTTTTGGTTTTATGATATCCTAATTTTTTTTTCATGAGCCATAAAATCTTAGGTATTTTGCAGCCTTAAAATCAAAACCATCTGGGGGTGCCTGGGTGGGTCAGTTGTTAAGCATCTGCTTTCTGCTCAGGTCATGATCTCAGGGTCCTGGGATCGAGCCCTGCATCGGGCTCCCTGCTCCGCGGGAAGCCTGCTTCTCCCTCTCCCACTCCCCCTGCTTGTATTCCCTCTCTCACTGTGTCTCTCTCTGTCAAATAAATAAATAAAATCTTTTAAAAAATCAAAACCATCTAAAGAGAACATGAATTTTTGTAAGAAGACATTTAGGTGATCTTGTTATCTTTAAATTATGTTTAGAAAGCTAAAAGTTGACTATAGCTATTATTATATATTGGATTATTCATACTTCTTCCTTTGACAGTATTTAGTTGGTTCTGTGATTTGTTCAATTGGTAATTTTCAGATTTGCTCACATTTAACTGTGATCATGTAGGAATGTGATTTTTTAAAAAAAGGCCTCAAGTTAGAAGTGACAGGAACAAGAGAGAAAAAAGAGGAAAATATGAAAAGCCAAAAGTCTTCACTGAGCAAGCTAATTTTTATTTAGATCAGATCACAACCATGCTTGCATAGCTGGTTGCACCAAGAATAAACACCCCTCCCCAGGATTTCAAACCCCAATCTGGTTTTCAAAACCCATCAAGATGACAGCCCAACAAACCTTCCTCCTGATTTCTCTGGGAATATTGGTTTTTTCCTTCTCGGGTCCTGGAGGGAGTTGCCCTGCACCCTAAACGCAAGCTCAAAAGGCCTGACTGCATGTAGTTTACAAAGTAAGAAAAGATAAAAGTTTAATATCCAAAATATAAAAGATCTCATACAGTTTAATAGCAAAAAACCCAATCTGATTTTAAAATGAACAGAAAATCTGAATAGACATGTGTCCAAAGAAGATATGTAATTGGCCAGTAGATACATGAAAAGATAGTCAACATCAGTAATCATCAAAAAATGCAAATTGGGGTGCCTGGATGGCTCAGTAGATTAAGCATCTGCCTTTGGCTCAGGTCAGGATCCTGGAGTCTTGGGATTGAGCCCCACGTTGGGCTCCCTGCTCAGCAGAGAGTCTGCTTTTCCCTCTGACCCTCCCCTCTGCTGCTCTTTCTCTCTCATTCTCTCTTTCAAATAAAAAAAAAACAAACAATTCCTCTGCCCCTCCCCCTGCTCATGATCATGAACTCTCTCTCTCTCTCAAATTAATAAAATCTTTAAAAATGATTTTAATTTTTTAAAAAAGGTTTTATTTATACATTTATATAAATATATATATAAATATGTATAACTATTTATATATTTATTTACATTGGGAGAGTGAGAGGGAGAAGCTGGCTCCCCACTGAGCAGGGAGTCCAGTATGGGGCTAGATTCCAGGACCCTAAGGATCATGACCTCAGCTGAAGGCAGACACAACTGACTGAGCCATCCAGGCGTCCCTAAATAAAATCTTAAAACAAAACAACAAAAAAAGAATCTAACTTTTATTCAGAATTCTGACTCCAGCCAGGCTGAATTTATTACCAAATTGAATTGACTGGATAAACAATGACAGCATGAGGGACCTGAAATAAACAGACACGCAGGTTTGAACCTCAGTAAATACTCAGGTTAGTGGAGTTTGAACTCAGAAGAGACTGTGTTCAACACTAGTTGTGTTAATTGCCGGCTTTGTATTTTTGCAGCATGTTACTTAGCCTCTTTATTCCTTAGTTTTTCCTTCAGCACAGTGGAGTCAGGGATAGTGATTAGGTTAATGAGTATGAAATTGCTGTTTTTGAAAGTCTAAACATTCAAATCGGACAATTTCACATACTTCAGCTTACTGTCCAGAATTTAAGGAAAATTTTGCTTGAAAATGAAACTAAATAAAGCACCTGGTCTATTGCTTCAGAGTAGCATATATATAAAATATATATATTTATATATATAAAGTAAATTATTATCTATGTTTTCATCTAGAGGAAATTTTATTCCACATTAAACCATGGAAGTTATGGAAAGGAGGTCTTGGTCACTCCCACAGAACCCCTGATTTAATCAGAAATTCCAAACTCAAATTTCAAAATTTCAACTAAGATATCAGTACATCTTTTCATTCATTTATATTTTAAAAGAATCAAAAAGGAAATGTAATGTAAATAAAAGAAGCCTCAGCATGTGTTATTTTCATGGGTCTTTGACTCATAAACGTGTTAGCTTAAGCCAGAAGGTTTTCCTAAAGGTTCAGCCTCTCTTCCTAAACAAAGGATTTAAGAACTTAAATTGTTTTTAAACAGAGAAAAATGATTCATTGTCATTGCCTGAAACAAATCTGTCTAACAGCTGTTTGCCAACCATACAACAGGAAAATAGAATCTTATAAGGCCAAAATTCCATATTGAAACAGTGAGATTAGAGTTGGCAGGGTCTGCTCTGGCCACCTGGGCTCAGCTTTGGAAACAATGTTGAAAATGCTGTTGCCCTTAGCATGACTTCAGGCAAAAGTTCTGTACTCCAGTCAGCACCAGCTATGCAAGTCTAGGTTTGGCTGCAAGCTAATCTGATCATTCCTGGCTAAGAATGGTAGGCAGTATATTAAATCATATTGACTTCGGAAGCTAACTCCCATTTAAAAAAAAAAAAAATCAGAAAACCAGTGGAACTAACTCTTTCAGTTCAAGGCTTGAAGGATTAGGCATGATTTTTTTTTTTTTAATGGACATTTGGTGGCTAGGAAGTCATACAGTAGGCCCCCCAAAAATGAGGCACAGACTGCATTTGCAACAATGCCTAAGAAATATTAGGGTCTGGGCATGACCACTGATGATCACTGCCATCAAGCTCTGCATCCCTAGTCCACCCTGAGAGAGATGCACCTGGTGCTCGGGTTCTCCAAGCAAAGGCTGATAATGATTTTATCTCTTTGGTTGCCATCCTTTCTCCTAAATTTGATGAAGCCTGTTGGTCCTGAAATACATACAGGATGCCACAATGATGTTTTTATTTTTGAATTTAGATGCAAATAGCATGTTAAACTAGAAGTATATTGGTTCTTAGTGACTTCATTTGAGGGATTTGGAAAGTTGTCTGTGCTTGAACAGCCAGCACTGTGAATTGCTGCTGTAGATAAGAGTTAAAATAACAGTCAATACATATAAATCAAGTTCTCTGGTCCTCCTCCCAGTGCAATCCAAAGTAATAGGAAGCATGTTCATTTCTGTTTTCAAACAGTTGCTGGAACCCACCTGTGGGATTTCTATCTTCCCCTAGCTAGTCTCAGATGACCGAGGACTCCTCAGGGTCTGGGAAACCTGTGGAAGAATGTTTCCTTTCTTCCTTGATATCACTTGCACTTCTACATGGGGAGTGAAGTTACAACTCTCTCTCTCTCTCTCTCTCTTTTTTTAAGTAGAGACCCTTCTATTCTCTCCTTTTGAATATGGAGGATTTGTTCATATATAGTGAATCCATATTCTATGGGTAAGGCCCTCCTAGGTCAGAGGACAGAGGCTATTCTTCATTTTCCCTTCAACGTGAGGAATCTGTACATTAACTTGATAAACCCAAGTAACCACTATTCTTAGGTGAGTGAGTCTATCTTCTGTCTTTCAAAATAGAAACATATAGACTCCCTTGTGAATGAACTAGGAAAAAAAATTTAAAATTCAGGACTATTATTCCAGCAATTTACCAAGGTCTCTATGATTTTCATTTGTTGTATTTAAATTTTTAATAGTTTATAACAAGACAATAATAGACATCCTTTCAGGGTCAGGGTCAGCTAATTTACCCTTCTCCCTACCTTAGAGTCCTATTCCTTTCATTTCCCAATCTGCCACTTGGATCTCTCTTCCACAGTCTCATGCTGGTGGAAAGCGTCCAGGAAAACTTTCCTTACCCACCAGCTATGATTTTAACGACGGTTTTCTGAATTCATAGGTTTTGTTTTCACTTCTACTAATAAACCTGGCAGTAAACAAGTCAGACCTGGGTAGATTATATGTTGGGTTTGTGGCCCTTTAGAATTCTTGGTGATCACGCTAGATAAGAAATTGTTTATGTATATGTTGGGTCCAGAATATCACTTACACAACTTTTTTTTTCTTTTCCACCCCCTTATTTCATTGAGTCTACAGGACAAGGAAATCTTATTTGAAACTCAAACTGATATATATGTCCTGAATTTTTTTAAAATGTCAAAACTAGAATAGTCACTATGTGAATTAGAACAATAGTTCAGTTATGATTGTTTTTTCCTCAATATTAGAAGAAAGGATGTATGCATGAACTGCATTCCCTTATACAAATATCAGCACTATCTTATGCTTGATTAGATCACTCAGATTAACCCTGGTCATGAGAACCAAATCAACTATAAAATGTAATTTGCGATTACCAACAGTTACGTTCTCAGCCCTTATATTGTCAGTATGAGTAGAAAGAATGAAAAAATATTCATAATTCGATGTTCAGAGATAGACAAGCAAAAGAAATTCCATTTTGAAATCACTGGTGCCAGAATCAACTCTCTTCTTATTCTTAAAACCTGTTTGCATGTCATTTAGCCATTGTCAAAGAAAGATTGCACTGGTTGTAGTTAAACAGGCATGGAAACTTTAATACTGTTACAATAGGGGAGAGAGATGAAACTCAATTTCACTGAAACAAAAGGTAGGAGCAGGTTTAAATGCTGGGGTGAGCTAGTGGAGAAGTCCTTGAGGGCTTCTGCTAGGAGGCTGGTCAGCCTTATTAGCTGTCCATGGTTGTTCACTGTTGCTTATCTAAGTTAGGCTCCCTCCCACCTGCAGAGGTTTGGGAGGTATCTTCCTTGACTATGTTTCAGGTCTTTGAGAAAGAATTTCCTGGGTCTTAAAACTGGCAGGTGGTGCTTAAGATTTATAACCTCTTGGAAGCAGTGAACCAAATTTACATCCCAAGTTCTAAAGTATATGCTCTAAGAAGAGGGAGGAAGCTATGGTTAGGAAGAAACCTGTCTAAAATTTAGTCAAGTTGAGGGGCACCTTAGGGTCACCTTAGTCACCATCCCACTGCCACTGGTGAACATCATGCAGCCATGGTCACTATCATCATGTCAAATTACTTCAACATATGACAATGCCTGTCCAACCAAACTGTTGGGGCCCAATATATCCCTGTACTTCACCAGTGCAGAAGCAAATAAATTGATTCCTCACCTCAAACATATCAGCGTGCCAAACTGGAATACTTTTTATACTGTATCAGGAGGGGAGGTTTCTGTCTTTCATAAAAATATATTTTTTTATTTCTCTTAAGAGTTTAAGGTGGTAAACTATTTCATGTTTGTCTATTTTGAAATACCCAAGAAAATTGTTTAAAATTGCCACAATGAAAGATTTGGGAGAATATCTGAAATTAGACCCATGGAAAAGGTGGAATTCAAAACATCATCTCAAGAAACCATGTCTCTCTGGTCCAGAACCTTTGGAATTTTTGGAACAGCAAAGAAATGCACAGCTAAATAATAAAAACGGCTTCATACACTGACAACCTGGGAATCTGCCCAGGCAGCTGCACAGAGACCCTCCAGCCAGGATTGCCCTATAATTCTCAGAGCACATGGCTGATTAATGCCTTCATAGCTACATTTACATATACTCCTATGAACATCACTCTGAATGATTTCAAGGGACACAGTCTTCTTTCAAAATAATAACTCCACAACACAGAATTCCAGAGGAGAAAATGTCACCATCAGTGAGTACTTCGTCTTTGATAACTTTTAGGTAACAGCCTGTCTTCCCTTGGAGCACTTTTTCCAAATGGATATGCCTGGGCATGTTCACTCATTTAGCCCTTGGTGACAGTGGTAAATGGACCCTCTGTCTACTTCTCCCTTCACGGCAGTCATCAAGTTTCACTGTCTGCTTCCCTAATGCCTTTCACAAAGTAGGAGAATAAAATCATTACACATTTTATATCAACACACAGGTTATATTTTGTTGCATCTGTCCCTTCTATTCCCAGAGATGTTCTCAGCTTTATTAATGTCTCTCCAGCCTAATACATACCACCAGTCATTTAAAATTCCCCAAACAGGGCTTTGCACCTCTTTATAACAAATATTTACCAGGTTGAGTGGGGTGCAGTAAAAATGGATTCAAATGTTCCATTTATATATAATGTAAAGCCTACTTTTCTACACTTCACTTGTTTTGGTCAATAGATAAAATTAAATCACATATATAGTGGTTAATTTTAATACTTTAATCTAAGTTTATGTTTTCCAAAATAGAAATAAAAAATTATCTACTTTGCAGGTGTGTTGTGAATATCAAATGTGATTATATATATATGTCTGTGTGTATATTTACAAATAAATATATATGTATACACATGTATATCTGCCATCATGTGCATAAATACTCATAGATATTCTTTAGTCCAGCATTTGCATCATACTAAGCATTGCATATATTTTAGATATGGTCATTGTTTTTTCTTATAATTCCATGTACCTGTGGTATTCAGGTTTCACTGGAATTTTAACCTGACCCAGGATATTATCTTACAAGAATAATTACGGAAAGTTTAAGACAGAATTTTGAAAATAGAGAAAGTCTAAAAATATCAGGGATGACATGCCAGGCAGATGGAGTAAAAGATGAGGAAAAATAAATGTAGATGTACAAAATGATGAGGCTTCTGATTTGAAGAGATCATTTGGGGAGGCAGAGTAGTACCAGTCCGAGATGTTTGCCATAGGAAATTATGTAAGGACTTTGATTCCAGGCTTTAGTACAGTCATTTTGTGCCAAACAGTCAAATGTTAAAGATGTTTCTACTAAAATGAGACACATAACAATGCAGCTGTGTGTTGGAACAAATTAGTTACTACTTCTCTCTGGTTGGATCAGTGTGTATAAAGAAAACAGATACAATGAATAAAATGTGGATTGGATATCAGCTTTTTGAATGAAGACCCTCTAAAAATAGGTTACCAATTTTAAACTGGATTAGGGAATACACCTGGGCCCAATGCCAAAGTTATATCTTATTTAACACCTTGAAATAATATTCTATTGAAATAATATTTTAGCACGTAAGTATGGGGAAATCCATGTCATAATGCTGTGTTAATATATTTATCAACCAGCTGCCCAGAGCTCATTGTCTGCTTTACAGACCCTTGTTCTAACAGGACAAGTCCCACAGGGTCTTCTCAATGCAGGGACTCTGTGAGCTGGGAAACACAGCTCAATGGATATGAAGGTCATACTATTTTCACATAATTGACAAGTTTTTCCTCTCAAGGAAAGCAATGAGAGAGCACAGAGAGACCTTGATTTTGTAGGAAAATAGAAATTCCCACTTCTTGGAAGAGCATGAGTATGGTGAGACTAAGGTTTTTCTTTTAATCACTGTGAAGCATCGACATTAATTATCATTCAGCCCATATAAATATGATGTGGAAACATGAATAGAAATAAAGTCATAATTATTTTAGATACTATGATTTAGTAAAGTGTTTAGAAGTGTCTGGGTATAGTAGAGTTACATAAAGAAAGCAGTGTGTCTTTGTGCCAGAAATCACAAGTTAGAAAATAAATTTTAATGAAATCCTATTCCCACTATACTAGAACTTATAAAGATATATAGAAATATCTAAAACATAATCCCAGCAAAAAGTAGGCACAAAATTTGAGACAATATGTATATCTGACTAAAGGAGAAACATAATGGTGCTATGTATTTGAATGGGTTGATTAAAAAATTTAAATATGGGGGCACCTGGGTGGCTCAGTCAGTTAGGTATCGGCTACAGTCATGATCTCAGGGGCCTGTGACTGAGCTTGGCACTGGGCGTGAAGCCTATGGAGCCTGCTTGGGATTCCCTCCCCCCTCTCTCTGCCCTTCTCCCTACTCTAAAATTTTTTGTGAATATGTATCTTATTCAAATGTATCCATTTGAGGATTTGTGATTAATAAAATAGGATAGTTAAAAGTAATTTCATTTTTAAATAGGAAAAAATCGTGTGTTTCATCTACTCACATTAAGAAGAACTATCTAGAGAGTATACATAGAACATTGTAGTACTGAGTATCCCATAGGAAAGAGATTCCAGGCTTGAAGATCAAGCTCAACAGAATTAATTAAGAAGCTATTCAAGAGACACAAGCAGGGTTAAGGGCACTGACATGGGGTAGTGAAGCCCCCAGAGACTGGCAACAAAGAAAGTCATTTACCACCCTAAGCCTGAAGGCATATGAGAGGGAACTGGGTCACTGGAGCCTAGAGAGAGCTCACTGCCTTGGAATAGGATGGCTATCTGACAGGATTTGTCCTGTCAGAATGCAGCATCCCCAAACCCAGCAAATAGTCATGGGCTACAAGTGAGTGGGCCAGGCCAAAATGCATGGACATGAGTGGGGGGGAGGATAACAAATATCTTAAACAGGAATGACAGGCATTTCTAAATATGATAAAATTAACAATTAACTCTGACATATGAGTAATACATTTACTGAAATAGTGATATGTCTCTGTAAATTGAGACAAATAGAAAAGGCAGTAGAACAGTACTTACAAATATACCCCTGTAGATTAGTTCCCTTATGTTACATTATGCAATGGAAACAATTAACACCAAACTCCCAGTGGTTTACAATGACAAAGGCTTATTTTCCTGCTTTAATCATGGGCCTGCTTGTCAGATGCAGCTTTGCTCCAAGCTGCCTTCACTCCAGTCCCAGGCTGACAGAACATCCTCCATCTGGGACATGGAACGTGGAACATGACTGGTCTCTTGGCAGAGAAAAAAGGGACATGCAAACTACATTTTGGTTTCTAAAGCTTACAAGCATAATGTCATCCTTGCTAACATTTCACTGGCTAAAGAAAGTCATGTGACCAAGCCCAATGCCACTATTGGTAGGTGGATTTAAGCACTCTTGGAGGGGAGGGGAGGTATGATCCTTAAAAGTTTGTTTTAACTTTTTGCTAACAGATAATGTAATCTACCACATTCCTTTATTTATGAGTTAATGTGTGATAATGAAAACATAATTTATCAATTGAAAGCCCATCTAAAAATTTGTTCATACAGTTACATACCCACAGTGAGCTGAAGACAGAAGAGAGCCGGAGCAATATTCCAATCTTACTAATTGCAGAAAACGAGTCTCAGAATGATATAATGAGGTGTGTGGGGTCACAGCCTTAAACAAATTGGATCAGATTGAGACTATCCAATTCTGCACTCAGGTCTCTTTCTAGCACTGGCCAGTTCTTCATGAACAGGTTTTGTTAAGAAGGAACGAGCTCATTTTGTGTGTGTGTGTGTGTGTGTGTGTGTGTGTGTGTGTGTGAACTTAACATTACTTGCTGAAGGTCAATGCCATCTCATTTTTAAGTATGAGATATAATGCATTTGTAAGGACCTGGAGAGATATCACTATCAATTCATCCTTCCTCAAATCTCTCTTCCATACCTAATTCTATATATGAGAGAGTGAATAATAGAAAGATCACTTGGGGTTTGGTAGGGATAAAGGATACAGGCACCAGGCTCAGATTTCAAAAACCACATGTTGTTTTTTCCATAAAGAAATCCTAGATTAACTATGGATAAATAACTGATTTCTGGGCCAAGATTTTTTATAAATAGGGAATTATAAAGAAGATATAAATAAGTTGATCTATTTAGGTAGGGAAGTAATCAAAACCTCTTTGTTGCATAGATTGACCAGAAACCCTTCATTCATACTATGAAACCATTGGTAGTTAGCTGACTGCCCTGTTTGAAATACCAGGCCAAAACACAGTCCTAGGAAAGGAGGAACTGCAATGGAAGCTTTCCCTTCATCACCTGAGAGAACAAAACAGGACTGTCTATTGCCTTTATCTTTCAGAATAATGAGAAGACAGCTTTCAGATTAGCCTCCTAGGAATCACTACCCTTTATAAGATAATCAAATCTGATGTGTTATTTATCAGTTGAATATTATTGTTAAGTTTGGAATGCTCATAATGCAAGTTGTAGGCAACATTCAAATTTGTTGGCATTTTCTCATCTGACAAAGTAACTAAGACATAGCAATAGTCATTCCAGTGTGTGTGTGTGTGTGTGTGTGTGTGTGTGTGTGTGTGTGTGTGTTTAGGTGAATTTGTAGCTGCGAAGTATACTTGCAACTTGCGATGATTTGGTAAGTCTGTGACATTTATTCTTAAGTGCTCCTCATAAAAGAATACTCAAAACTCCCTCTAACGCCTACCTCCATCTGTGTGGCATTATTAAAATTTGGTTAGACCAGAGATTTCAGGATTTTAACGAGGTTAGACAAACAATGATTAATTTATAGAAAGTTCACCTGGAAAGTACAGTGAACACAGTGTGATAAGAATGGGAGGGTTTTTTTTTTTTTTAAGCATTTTCTTACGTGCTCAGAACAGTAGGTTTGCTACTAAATTATAACCCATCTGACAAGACAAAAGGATATTTTATTCATTGTGTTTAGACATTTTGATAAAGGTTTGGCTCAGCTATGTTGGGGTAGTTAGAGTGGGGATAAATCATCGGAGCCCACAAGACTGAACATCTTTGTGTTTATTGGTGTGTCTACTTCTCACTCTTTAAATACATCTGGCACGCTCTTCTCAGAGAAAGTACTTGAATCTTGCCTGTGATCTCTGGTGTTCTCTCTGTGAAGCTGTATCAGGTCTTATAGAGACATTCTCAGGTATTTCAAGAGAAACTCCACATACAACAGGAGCTTGAACAGACAGTGAAATGTATGAAACTGAACAGGGGCTCTGATTCCTACCAGGCCAACCTGACTGCTTCAAACATTTAAAAACGTAGTTTTAAGTCACTAAGTACTTGCTTAGAGAATGTAAATGAGCTTAAATATCCAATGAAAAGATATAAGAAGAAATGCACTGTTAAACACAGTAAATGCATACATATGATAAATAAGAAAAACTATTCTTTTATTAGCAACTGTTTCTCCTTCCTAGATTGTATTGCAATCTAATCAAGATTTGACTGGATTCACACAAAACATTTCCACTTTTCAGAAGACAATCTTTGTCTAAAATAACCCACAAGAACATTTGGGAATGTCCCAAATTATAGTTGCTATGTCAAATAAATCACATATACTATTTTGTAATTTTAATTATTAAAACATATTAGGAAATATGGCTTGTCATTCTTTTGGCACAAGCACATGATTAAGCAGCTCAGTGAATGGAATGAACAGGTGCTGGGATAAAAATCAGAAAGCCCATTCATCTTCATGCTTCCAGGGGAAATGAATCCTTTTGGGGATTTCAACCAGTAGGACACCACTTTCTTGTTTAGTAGTTTAACGTATTTTGGAATGTTTCAGAGATTTCTCTGATGTTTTTAGGTTAGTCAATGTGGGACACAGTCATATAATGAATTATTTTCAGTGTGCTTGATGCCTCATTGTTAAATCAGGCTGGGCACGAAGAGGGAAGAAAGCTCTTCACTTCTTCACTACCATTTAGGCATTACCGTTCTATGTATTTGTGCACACACACACACACACACACACACACACACACACACATCTTTTAGGTACCAAGTGATAACATTAGACAGTGAACTTTGAGCTCAGGAGAATGTCTAAATCTTTAATATCACATGTTCTTACATATAACAGTTACCAAAAATGTTGGCTGAATGACTGAAAAGAAAATGACAATTAACTCAACAGACAGATATTGCTTTTGTACATGTCATCCTCTAACCCTGGGATGTCCTTTCTATCTGCTGTCCCCAACACCTGGTCCCTGCCTATTCATCTTTTAAATTTATCATATCAGCTCTGACAGGTATCCTTCCCTGGTAATACCCCAAACAGAGATAATTACTCTCTTCTTTGAGCTATCTCAATACCATGTATATGATTTTATGTTATGTATATATATTCTTGTAAAGTTTGTTTAAATGTGTCTTCTCTTTCATGATTGAAGAGAATTCCTTTTGGTCATAGGATAGGTTTTTCTCTACCTCAGTGTGTGTATGTGTGTTATTTTCTATCTAGTATAGTCTATGTAATCGACTTTTGACAGGATTACCTAATTTCAAAATAGGTGAGTTGAGAAAGATACGGTGTCTGTACATCTGAATTTCCAAGTATCTTTAAATAAATATGATGTATCATTAGCATGAAATCAGTTGAATGTGATATGTGAGCTACTAATTTATTCTCTAATTGCTAAAGAAGAATTCTTTGAAGATCTACTTTTTAAATAATTTCTGGAAAATGAATATGAGTATGTCACATATATAAGGGAAGAATGACATTTAGGGCCAATGTCATTGCAAATGCAAAGTTACTGACCTGAAAGTTGGTATGATTTATCCATTGTAATGAGGAGAAATTCACTGTTACACTAATAGTGAGAAATGAGAATGTAAATGTAGACAGGAATAGGAATAAATGTTTTACCCCATGGCTATGGAAAGTTGAAAGCCAAAAAGAAGTATTCATTTATTTCTTTATTTCCCTTCTAGGTAGAAGAGTGATGTGATATACCTTTGATCTAGGAAAAAAAAATGGTAGCAATGTGATCAGATGGATTGGAATGCACATAAATCCATTATATGGAGAGCAGTTAAGAGGTTCAAGCAAAAGATTATGAGGACCCCTGGTGAGTTAGTGGTTACATGCATAGAAAGAAAAAAAATCAATTTAAAGATATATCTAAATTACAACTGACCATAGGGTCAAGAGACATACTGTACATCAAGTTTTTGTTATTTTTTGTTGTTTGTCACTCTAGGATACTTATTGGATTGTGTATGATTAAGAGATATAGAGAAATACAAGAACTGGGTGAAAAATAGTACATGACTTGTGAGAGACTAAACTCTCTTGCAGAAATATTAACTGTTATTGGATCTGAAGATGGACATGTCCAGTAAGCACTATGAAATTAGAAATTGCTTGGGTGAGTTACCAGATTACAATCACAGATTTTGAATTTAATGACCTAGAGATAGTAATTGAAGAACTGGGAAGAAATAAAATCACTTGGTGAATAAGGAACAAAGAGCAAAAAAAAAAAAAACAAAAAAGTTTAGAATTTTGAAAATGATATCACTCTCAAGAATTAAACGGGGGGGGGGGGAGAACCCCAAGAAAAAATGAATATACTGAATAAAAAAGAGGTGAGTCAAAATGTTTGGTTGATAGCAAAACACTTCACACTGGGAAAGTGAATGCCTATGTGCTTACCCATGAGGTAGGTTTACAAGAGAAATATGCTGAAAGGATGCTACAAACACAATGACTTAAAACTTTTTGCCATAAAATGTCATAATCTCGTCTCTAGGTAACAGTGCTGCATCATGTAGAGTTATAAGAATTCCTTCTCTCTTTTCTTCAGGTAAACACAGGTCTTAGAACTGTAAAGTCAGGTCACATCTCCTTCTGGTATGTTTGCTTAGACTTCTACCTTAACTTAGACCCTACAGATTTTATTAATCCAATGATGAGGAAAGGGGAACACAAAAAAATAAATGCAAACCAGGGAAAATGAAGGATAATAAGAAGTTTTCCCCAAAGGTCCCCACAGGTCTTTCCTAGTTAGTTCATTAAAGTGTCTTCACAGGATAGTAACACCTAATCATGAGGCGACTTACATGAATTTTAAGAGTTTAAGTTGAGGAGAATATTGAGGGCTTTCCAGAGGTCAGTATCAACGAAAGCCAAGGGAATTAGAGATGAGGAAGAAAAGTTACAAGGAGTAAGATCAACTCAAAAGTAACAACATGAGCTTGTGCCTGCTCATGGTTTTGAAATTTAGTAATTAAGTAGTAACAGATGCCCTATAAGAAATGACGTTTACACATGACACTCAAAGCAAATATGATGAAATGTTAATAATTGTTGACTCCAATGTCTAGTATTACTACCTAGAAGATGCAGCCCTAAAGACTGAACAGTGGAGCAGGTGGGAAATAGTATAGTGTTGTCTCCCTTTACAATGTTAAGAAAAAAATAACAGAGACTTAAAGAACATAAAAAGCAAGATGGTAAGTGTAAAATAATAATGAAAAACTGTGCAGAACAAAAATGGATGATGGAATTTACCTCAGAAGGGCAGCTACAGAGAAACTAAAGGAAATTGATGGCTGAATAAGAAAAATGAATGGTGATGTTGGATAGATCAGACCCTCTGAAAATTCCAGAGACCTAAACTAAGCAAAATATCAGATTAAGGAACTCATAGGAATAGCTGATAGTATATAGGATTTCTCCCTACACAGAAGAATATTTCACTTATTCTTCAGTCCTTTCTTCACTGTTAATTTTGGGAATTTAATTAATTTAATGTTAATTTAATTTTTAAAAAATTAAAATTGATATGTGAATCAAAATGATAAGTGATAAAACTCACTATTCTAGGGCCACCTGGGTGGCTCAGTGGGTTAAGGCTCTGCCTTCGGCTCGGGTCATGATCTCAGGGTGCTGGGATCGGAGCCCCCATTGGACTCTCTGCTCTCTATGGGAAGCCTGCTTCCCCCTCTCTCTGCCTACTGCTCTGCCTACTTATGATCTCTGTGTCAAACAAATAAATAAAATCTTTAAAAAAACAAACAACTCACTATTCTACATTTAGATACATTTTGTGCATCCTGACTAATAAATATTTTTTAAAGAAAACTTTAAAATTCCTCCAAGCTTTGTTTTAAATATCCTCCTTAAAAATGCATTTCAAAGATGAACACGTATAGAGTTCAATCTTCTTACTATAGAATAAAACATCTTGGGTGCAAATATAATATAATCATCTCTTTAATAATTTAAGCAAGTTTGCATCAATAGTACTCTCTTTTCACGTTATCTGACTAATGTATTAGAGAGAAGACTGATTGCTATATAGAGAGAAATCTCTGAATGTAAAGAGCATATCCGCTACTGGGTATTTAGGTAATAAATGTCTGCTGGCATTTTCAACAGTCTCGTATTTCACAAACACTGACCTATCATATGTCAAGTATTTCTTGTTGTCCAAGGAGGTAAAAAATGAGCAGGAATCATACTATGCAACAGAAAAAGAGCTCCTTAGTCCTTACTCATTTCATATATGAGCACAGTGAGGCCCAAAGTCGCTCACTGAGCTGGTAGCAAAACTGGGAGAAGAACCCAAAACTTCACTTTCCTACCCCACACCTTCTCTGCAGCATAAAATAGAAAGAAAAAAAAAAGGCTTGGAGTTTTGGATTGATGTCTCCTCCTTGGAGTCTCAAGACAAACTACCACGGTGGGCTCCTACCAGATTTAATGAACTCAGTTCCTCTAGTCTTCGAATCTTATCTCATTAGCTTACTCTGGGGTAGCAACCTTAGTGGTCGATTGACCAGGACTTTCTTTTGTGCTTTAATAAATATACACATAAATGAACAAATGAAATTCCTAGTTGATAATTTTGTAGGATCTGTCCTAGGAGCATTTCTGTTTAACCCTTATACTTCTATATTGGCTCCATGTGACCAATTAGATTCCCATGTTCCAGAGGGCAGTCTGTAGATACTGCCTGGAATTGGACTAGTGTGCAGCATTAACTGACTTATGTGACATTTGGCATCACCAATTAACTTCATTTGGACAAAAAACTATGGTAATTGTATCTGTCAGGGTCCAAACTGGCAAAGAGAAACTGACTATTAATATTTAAAATAGATGAGATTTAGTGAAGGGAGTTGGGTAAAAATCCTGAGGGAACAGCAAAGAAGCCAAAAAGAGGAAGGTGTGACACCCCAAACGTTAACAAAAGCAAGAGAAACTATCACTCCTAGGAATATAGGGATAAAAGAAAGCTGTTCCTAGAGCCCAGGGCCCAAAGTCTACTGATGGAGATAGAACAAATGTGTAGCTCTCAGACGGGAGCTGGAGTTGTGAAGATTCTATCCGCAATATACACCAGGATTATTAGATACCAGCCTGCGGTGGGGGAGCAGGACAATGAATTTTGTCTTCCTCTTGAGATGTAGTCTACTGCTAGTGTCTGCTCTGTGGCACTGGGCACAGCACAGCAAGGAACTGAAGTAAAACAAGAAAAGATGGAAGAACAGAACAACAGTGTTTCTCAAATCGTGATCCACAGAGTAACCACAACCATTACAGAATCAACAATTGTTGAAAATGAAGATCTCTTGGACTGAAATCTCAATTAATTATTCAGAATCCCCAGAGGTTGGTTGAATGTGATTCAAAAACCTGCACATTTAGTGAGCTAAAAAAATTTTGGAGCTCCAAATAGGAAAATCTAGAATTATAACCGACTAGAAAACCACTTAGGAATCAGAAGACCTTGGCTTACAGTCTGCCTGACTGACTGTGGGATCTTTGAAAGTTTAGTTAAAATCTCCAGGTCTCATTTTTAGTACCTAATATAGGAACAACATGTTCTATCATATATCTTGTGCAGGTCTGGTGTGTGAGTTAAATGAGATAATGTGGAATGTTAGAAATTACAATACTAAGGGTGTCTGGGTGGCTCAATCGTTAAGCATCTGCCTTTGGCTCAGGTCATGATCCCAGGATCCTAGGATTGAGCCCCACATAGGGAAGCTAGGCAGGAAGACTGCTTCTCCCTCTCCCATTCCCCTCTCACTGTCTCTCTCTCTGTCAAATAATATCTTTTTTAAAAAGGAATTAGAATATTAAACATGCTCTCAAAAGTCTAATCATCTACAATAACCAAATTAAATTCAATTCTATTCTCATGAGCTCCTTACATAGTCCCCTGGGGCAATACTATATGGTCACCTTTATATACTGGCCATCTTTTGGTTATCATAACCATGCTTTTTCTTAGATTTTTAAACTTCCAGTTTATGTAACACACCAAATATATTTTACACAATAGCAGTTGTGTAGAAAATAATATTGTATTATTGTATTAGTACTTTTCAGTTGAATCTCAATTTATACTTTCCCTTTGATGTATTTTTAACACCTACTATCCATATAAGCAGTATGCTAAGTCAAGTTCACAATATATTTCTTTTCTTTCAGTAATTTATAGTTAATGATAACTGATGAAATCATCAAAAAAATCTTTCATTTAAAAAGAACATGTACAGGGCAGAGGAGTCAAGATGGTAGAGAAGTAGCAGGCTGAGATGACACCAGGTAGCAGGAAATCAGCTAGATAGTTTATCAAACAATTCCAAAAACCTACAAATCCAACAGGAGATTGAAGAGAAGAAGAGCAGCAATTCTAGAAACAGAAATTCAACCACTTTCTGAAAGTTATCCTGAATGTAAATGGGCTAAATGCCCCAATCAAAAGACACAGGGTATCAGAATGGATAAAAAAATAAAACCCATCAATATGCTATCTACAAGAAACTCATTTTAGACCCAAAGACACCTCCAGATTTAAAGTGAGGGGGTGGAAAACAATTTACCATGCTAATGGACATCAAAAGAAAGCTGAGGTGGCAATCCTTATATCAGATCAATTAGATTTTAAGCCAAAGACTATAATAAGAGATGAAGAAGGACACTATATCATACACAAAGGGTTTGTCCAATAAGAAGATCTAACCATTTTAAATATCTATGCCCCTAACGTGGAAGCAGGCAACTATATAAACCAATTAATAACAAAATTAAAGAAACGCATCGACAATAATACAATAATAGTAGGGAACTTTAACACTCCCCTCACTGAAATGGACAGATCATCCAAGCAAAAGATCAACAAGGAAATAAAGGCCTTAAATGACACACTGGACCAGATAGACATCACATATATATTCAGAACATTTCATCCCAAAGCAAAAGAATACACATTCTTCTCTAGTGCACATGGAACATTCTCCAGAATAGATCACATCCTGGGACATAAATCAGGTCTCAACTGGTATCAAAGGATTGGGATCATTCCCTGCATATTTTCAGGCCACAATGCTCTGAAGCTAGAACTCAATCACAAGAGGAAATTTGGAAAGAACACAAATACATGGAGACTAAAGAGCATCCTCTTTAGAATCTCATTCTTGAGAATGAGGAAATTAAAGAAGAATTGGTAGGGAGAGACAGGTGGGGACAACCTGAATAGGCTCAAACAGGGGGCTACACAACCAGGCTCACAGAAATCCCAGATGTGGAGAAACAGAAGAGATATTAACCAGAGAGAAGGGAACACCCTGTTTGGTCTCATGATATTTATAAGAACATCTCATTCGTTCTAAATATAGACAGGATATTCTCATGATATTTATAAAGAAAGAAATAACTCTACCATGTTGGTTCTAAATAGACAGGATATCCTCATTATATTTAAAAATTCACCATGTTATGAACATGAAATTTACCAAGTTCCCTGGCTGGTTTTCTATATAAGATCCACCATAAAAGCCCTCAGTGGCAACCCATTCAGGACCCCTCACACTCTAGAGAGTTCTTTCCTTTCTGCTCTAATCTTCACTTAATTAACTTTCACTTCACTGCACCCTTTTGTGTCCAGAGATTCATTCTTTGACTCAGTGAGACAAGAGCCCTGCAAACTTGCAACACTTATAACATGATATATTTCTGCCTATTTTTGAAATGTAAACAGTATTACATTTTAGTATTTTGCATGTAGCTTCTTTCAGCATATTGTGAGTTCCAAACATTGTTTTGAAGTAGTAGCAGTAGCTAGTTAATTCTTACTGTTATGCAGTATTTCCTTCCATGAGTATCCACAATTTACTTATCATTCAACAGCTACAAAGTTTTTGTTGGTTATTAAAAGTACTACAAATCTGTTCTGAGTATACACCTAGGGGAATAATTTCTGGGCTATAAGAATTAGCTCTGATTTGAATTTAAAAATCACATACACATATACATGTATATATAATTATGCATATGATTTTATAAATACACAACTATACATTTTGTGCACATATATATTCAATATGCTGAATGTAAGTAGACACCTTGAGCATAAAATTATATGAAATAACTAAGATGGCTATAATTTCTTTTTTAAAAAAAGGAAAATAAGAAGTGGTGATGAGAATGTGAACAAATTGGAGCCCTTGTACATTGCTGATGGGAATGTAAGATTTAGGGTCTATGGGAAAAAAAAGTTTAGTGGCTTCTTAAAGAGAGAAACACAGAATTATCCCTAGCAATTCTATTCCTACATGTATACCCCCCAAAATGAAAAGATGGAGTCAGACCGATGCTTGTATGCCAATGTTCACTGCAGCTTTGTTCACAACAGTCAAAAGGTGGAAACCATCCAAGGGTCCATCAGCATATAAATGGATAAATAAAATGTGATACATACATATGATGGATTATTATTCAGCTACAAAAGGTATGAAGTTCTGATACACATTAGGACACCAATGAACCTTGAAAACTATACGCTATGTGAAATAAGACAGACAAAATAAATTGCATTACATGATTTCACTTTCATGAAGTATCTTCAACAGGCAAACTGATCGAGATAAAAAGTAGATTAGAAAGTTATCAGAGGCTGGAGGGAAGGGATCAATGGGGAGTTACTCTTTAATGATTATAGTTTTTGTTTGGGATGACAAAAGAAGCTTTGGAAATGCACTTAAAAATAGTTAAACACTGTTTTGTTATATATAGTTTACCACAATTTTATTTTTTTTATTTTTTTTAAAGATTTTATTTATTTATTTGACAGAGAGAGAGATCACAAGTAGGCAGAGAGGCAGGCAGAGAGAGAGGAGGAAGCAGGCTCCCTGCAGAGCAGAGAGCCCGATGCGGGGCTAGATCCCAGGACCCTGAGATCACGACCTGAGCCGAAGGCAGCGGCTTAACCCACTGAGCCACCCAGGCGCCCCTAGTTTACCACAATTTTAAAAAATGTGTGAGAACCACCAACTTGAAGGAACTTGTTATTTATTTGACAAGATGGAGACAAGTAAGATAACGTACAATTTAAAATAATTACCAATGGCATTTTACTTTACCATTTTATCCCCTTCTCCCTGTATACCTCCACACAACAAACACATATAAATATACACCTACATCCCAAGTCAATAAATCTTTTTGCATTAACTGTCTCAGCTAATTGCTTATCAGATTTCTGCTATCCTAGGTCTGGTGTACATTTTCTCTTCTGTGATTTACTTAGCTTCTCAACTTGCTCCCTGGCTGTCAGGCTGGTAGCCACTCTCCTTGGCTGTCTGGTTGAACTTCTACTCATATTACTTATGAATACATATTATTTGAAACCTTTAACAGATCTCTATCTTGTTTTGTCTACATTTTCAGATGTCTTAGAATTTATTACAAGACTTTTTTGATATGGCATACACTATCTCCAGACTCTCTACTCACTATGCAGAGATACAAATTACTTACTTTCCACTTAAGAAATGGGTTCGCTTGGGCTTTGTAGATGCTATTCTGCCCATCTGGAGCACACTACATCATCTACCCCTTTAGAAAAAAATTGAGCACTTTTGTCCGTATTACACCTTAATTAATTAAAACAACCGTACTTACAAAAAATTCTTTCAATCCTTCACATATCTATTTTCTAATGAGTTATACAAACTTTGAGAACAGGACATGTCTCATCCATCTTTGTGATTTTCACACCAAATAAATTTGTGTTAAATAAATACATTAAAAATTTGATGGCTAAAAGGAGGGATCATTTCCAGATGAAGGGAAAGGCTCTGCAAATAAAAGATAACTTTACTTTCAAAAACACGTGGTAACCAGAACATATTGCTCAGGAGCTGTTTCCAAGGAGTGACTCTTTTCAATCTATATGTTGGCCTCATTACTAGCAGAATACATCTGCACAGAGATGGTGACTCTGTTAGAGCCAATAGGTAGTTTGTTCCTTTTCGTAAGCTGAACATGTCTCATACAGTCGCACTTACAAATGGGGCTGTTCATCATATTCTCTCACAACAGACTGTGTGCCAGACATTAATTTCTTAATATATTGAATCCTCACAAATCTGTGTAGCTTAAATTGAGTTAATGATGGTGTGGGTCACAGAGTTCCTTAACAAATCAGATGAATTGTTACCACAGTGACACATTCAACAACTAGAAAGCTAGTGAATCACTGTAGCTAAAAGCCTAAAAGGAAGTTCTAAAATCAGTCTATAGTAATCTACTGCTAAGTCATAAACTGGCGTGTCTGGGTCTCTTTAATTTCCAAAAAGAACCCTCATCACACTTTCAACATTAAGATGTCTCGGGGAAAAGAAAAAAAAAAGGCAACTTGTATGGCCCAATATAAGAGAAATAGCCTCAAAAATGTCTAATCCTAATTTTGCTAGTATAATTTATGTCTCAAGAAGTAAACTCTGCTATAAAACACAAGCAAATTCAGTTGAAAATGTCAAGCCACAAAACTCTACCAAAGCTTTTGGAACATGTCTTTAAAAATAACCAACATACATGTAATAAAATACAAAGGAAATTATATAGAAAATAAACAAATTATTGTTACTTGGTACAGTAAAACTGGCCTTAGAATTTTTAAAAGGAGACAGATGAAGAGCTGCCAAAAGTTATTTGTGATAATGGGAGATCACTGAGCAGTGGTAAAGAAAAGGAAGAGAGGAAAAATGAGAGGAGAGAGAGAAAATTAACAACAACAACAAAAAGATCCAATTGGGCTGCACACACTTCCGAATCCATGATGAGCAATTTGTAGCATGCATACTAGAATGGCACAGAGGCTGATTATAGAGACAAAAGTAGCAATCAGCACTCTCTTTTCTCTTTTTTCATCTCTGTTTATTTCCATCAGTTTTCTCAGGTGTCTTTGGTAACTTTATGCAACATGAGAGACAATACATCGCTCCTTCAGAAGCTCAGCTGGAGAACACCAGAGTCTGAGTGAGGCAACAACCTCTGGAAGAATGCCCAGTATTTTATTTTACCTTTTAATCAAAGCAGAACATGTATACATTGTAAAGTTAAATCTCAGAATGAGGGTTAGGATGAAGAATAGCAATTTCCTCCCAACGTCCACTTTGAATCCAAATTCAGGTCACCCAAAAAATACACACACATACACACTGAATCCATGTAACACATGACCTTTCTTCCGTCCTTGATTGCTTTTCACGTGTTTTGTTGAATGAATATATTTTTTACATTACTGTGAGTGTGAGCTATTTTCCCCTCTTGTCAGTTATGATATACATATACATATACATATATGAGGTTTTTCCTTGAGAATTTTTCACATGTAATTAATAATTGCCACTTATTGTTTATGAAATTTCTATATGTTTATCACTATTACATGCATAAGCTTTTTTTTTAAGATTTTATTTATTTATTTGACAGAGAGAGATCACAAGTAGATAGAGAGGCAGGCAGAGAGAGAGAGAGGGAAGCAGGCTCCCTGCTGAGCAGAGAGCCCGATGCGGGACTCGATCCCAGGACCCTGAGATCATGACCTGAGCCGAAGGCAGCGGCTTAACCCACTGAGCCACCCAGGCGCCCCGCATGCATAAGCTTTTTGACAGGAGTCAAAACCAACTGTTACAAATGAAAATGCACAAGAGTTAATCATCCCTGTTTTAGCTACTGTTTGATGATGAGCTTGAGTTCTCTGGCACCCTTCTGGCCAGCTGCAGAGCATGGGAATATGAAGGCCACACACTTCAGTTCTACCTCCGACTCCCTGTTCTGCAGATAGTGCAAGCTCTTTGTTACTGATTTATTTCCTTGATTTGTTACTGATTTATTTCCTTGATTCCACCTTCCTATTTTCTTAAGAAAAGTTTCAGGAAGATTTTTTTTTCATTTTTAGAATTTGCATGTATACTCATGCCTTTCTTTCTCCTCATATTTGATTGCTCAACTGGATATAGAATTTAAAGTTCAAAATATTATTTTTCTCAGAATGTAGAAGGCATGCTATGTTGTGAGGTATTGATAGTTGGGTGTCTGGTGTTATTTTGAGTCCTAATCTATTTTTGTGACTTGTCTACATTGTGCTGTTTCATAGTAATCTTGTTTCAAGTTTTCAAGTTGTTGTTGTTTGTTTGTTTTTCTGTGATCTGATTGAACTCTCTGAGGATAAAATCAAAACATGCTCTCTGGTGGTAACAAGGCCAATGCTGAATTTTTAAATTTTTATTTTAATGTTTTGTTTGAGTAT
Organism: Meles meles; assembly: GCF_922984935.1. Lineage (NCBI taxonomy): Eukaryota > Metazoa > Chordata > Mammalia > Carnivora > Mustelidae > Meles > Meles meles. Next base: position 42,231,847 of record NC_060080.1, read on the forward strand.
AGTTGATGATATAATGTTAACATTAGTTTTTAGGTGTAGGACATAGTGACTCAACATCTCTCTATGTTATGCTATGGTCACTACAACTACCATCTGTCATCACGCAGTGCTATTACAGTACCTTGACTACATTCCCTATGCTGTTCCTTTTACTTCTGTGACATGACACTAAAGAAGAAGCACTAGACAGTTGAAAACACAGTAAAAGCGGTTGCAATACACTTATTGTTGGACATTTATTGCTTCTTTTCTGTTTCAGAGTGGGCTAAGAATATTCAACTGCATTGCTTCTCCTATAGGTAATGTCTTTTATAAGCCCATTTTGTTCCTGAAAGAGAAGGAGAAAGAGGAAGAGAGAGACAGAGACAGAGAGAGGAGCTATTTTAGCGTATATTTTGTGGTTCATGTGACATCTTCCTGACCATGTAATAATGTTTAGGAGAAGCAGAACTAGGGGAGTAGTAGGATCAACAGAGTCCATTTTACAGAGGCCTGATCAAATTAAATCAGTCCCATTAGGATTCTATCCTTGCTTTAACTCTCTGAGCTAAGCAGTCACAGACCAAAAGTCAGTACCAATATCATGAATATGCTTCAAACTACAGAGGAGATTAAAAAAAAAGTAGCAATTCACCAAAACACAAAAACAAAACAACATTCAGAAAACAATACTCTAAAAGCCACTGAGTCATAAATCACAGGTGCACAGTTCTTTGATTCTTGCTCTTTGACTGTCCTGCTGACTCGTCTTGTTCTTCCTACTGAGAGACTTTTTTGCTCCTGGGGTTCATCAGTAACACAAGTTGCTATGCAGGTGTGAAAGTGAAGCTCACCCCCATTCTTTAACAAATGTTAAGTGGGCTCCCACTGGAAGGAAAAGCATAAAGGAGGGGTACCTACATGCTAGATTACTTTCCTTGTTTGTAATGAGATGGCATCTCAAGGCACAGAACAGCTCTGCATTTTTATTTCTTAAAATTCATTTTTCTCTTAATGTGTTTGGTTCTGTTCTTCTTGGAAGTTTCTACTTCAAAGCTTCTCCTGTCTTTATTTTACTTTTATAAATGGATTTATCTCTTTTTAAATCAGGCTTTTAATGAACATTCTTGCTACTTTTAGAAAATGAAACATCGGGGTTCCTAGGTGGCTCAGTTGTTGAGGGTCTGCCTTCGCTGAGGTCATGATCCCAGGATCCTGGGACGGAGCCCTGCATCAGGTTCCCTGCTCAGCAGGAAACCTGCTTCTCCCTCTACCATTCACCCTGCTTGCTCTCTCTCTGTCAAATAATAATAATAATAGAAAATAAAATATCACACAATCTCCTATTGTGAATGGTAAGAGGTATTCATTTGCCTGTCAGATGAGTCTTTTCTGAGGCTGAGGCCAAAGAATATTGCTGTGAAAATAATGTAAATGATGCCCTCTCGAGTTGTCCATATGATGGTTCCAATTCCAAAGTGTCTGTGATTATAACAATTTCCTTTATGTGTTGTTAAAAGGGCACAGTCCAAGGCCTTTTTCCTGAATATTCATGTTCACTTGGGCTATGCTTTTTAATAAAATTGTTGCTTAAATAATCACATTAAGTGGTAGTTTATATGTTTAAGGGGGGGGGGGGCAGGAAAAACTACATTGGTACAAGAGCCAAGAGGATGATGTCCTGTCCAAGGCTATCTGTAACATAGACAAAGGAGGTAGACTAGTGCCTATCACAAAGACTATTACCTGCACATTCTCAAAACCTTGCTTCCCCAGTCAGGATGAGAACATTGTTTTGTGTTAATATAGTAACCAGCACAGGCCATTCATTTATTGATTTTTTTTTTTTTAACCCCAGTGTGCCCTTGAGCATGTTGTTCTGTTAGAGCCCAAGTTACTTTTTGTGTGATTAATACAAACATCCCCCCATTGCAATGTATATACTCCAGGAAGTCCCAGACTCTCCCCTAATGTCAACTCCCCACCAGTGACCAGGACCAGCTTGTTCCTCCATAGAATTCCTATCTGCCTCTTGTTATACAATGCTATATTGTTCCTTTGCATGTCTATCTCCACACAAGATTGTGACTCCTATGTGCTTTATATCTTGTCTGTGTTTGCTGAGAGGATGGCTAGATCAATAAATGAATGAATAAAAGCTATTACCACTTATGAATATCTGAGATCATGTAAGTTTATAAAATTTGCAAGTATTTTTAACAAGACTCTGGAAGAATGAACTCAGGACAGGAAAGATATGATAGGAAAGGGGGAAAATCAAGCTATTCAATGATAGTTTTAAAATTTTATATTATATTTGGCAGTGCTAGTATCCCTTAAAAATTTATGTAAAACCCTGTATATAAAACAAATAAAAGGATGAAGAAGGGGATCTCGAACTGTTTGATTCTTTTTTGCCTTAGGACCAGGAGCACCTCTAAGGAACTCCTCAGTTACGCAACTCAGTTTGTAAATCATTGGAACTAACTTGTACTCAACTCATAGGACATCCAACCAGAGGCACTTACCAGCTTTAATGGCCCTCCTGACTCTGCCCATACACATTTAAACTGATATTGCTGAGGGCTCTTTACCCACTGCCATTTCCTTTATGCCCTGTGTTTAGCAACTTGTCCTTAAAATCAGCAGAAATGTAAAAGGCCTAAGGCTGGGTCTTTGAGGCTCGGCATTAGGTCAGGCTGTTAGCTGGTCCTGCTATGATCTATGGTCTGGTTTTAATTACTGCCATCTTATTTTGTTTCTTTTGTTGGGGACAGAAGAAAAGGGAGGGAGGGAGGGAGAGAATCTCAAGCAGGCTCCACACCCAGCATGGAGCCCAAGGGCGGGACTCAATCTCACAACCCAGAGATGATGATCTGAGCCAAAATCAAGAATCAGACACTTAACCCACTGAGCCACCCAGTCACCCTTTGTTCTGTTGCTTGTTCCCACAACTTTATAGAGTTGTACTGTTCTAGAAAGGGGTATCCCTCTCAATGTTTATTTATAACTTCGTACACCAATTCTGCTGAGGCAATGATTTTGCCTAGATTTCTATAATATCGCTCTGGAGTACAAATTCTATTTGCTGGTCTCGGGTTGGGTCCCTGTGGCTATGCCACTGTCCTGTTTGCCTGATGAACTTGGTGCTCCATGTGGAAGGCGCAGCTCCTGGGATTCCTAGCTATTGTCCTGTCCACAGTTACTGCCTAGTTATTCAGCTCCTGATACATCCTAGTTAGGTTCATTCTATAAAAATCAAATTCAGACTGCTGGGTCAGGTTGGGGTTAGCAAGGAAAAAGGAAATTAACATAAATTAAAATAAACGAATGCTGCCAATGTCAGTTTGACAGGACCAGCTGCACTTTCTTGAGTTCACTGGACTGGGAGCCAGGTACTGAGGATTCTCTTCCAGTTCTTTTATGAGTTAAGATGTGATACTGGATAAAATAACCATCCTGAATATTGACTTCTATATCTGGAAAATGAGTCTGTACTAACAGAATGGATATTTTAGAGTTTCACAATTTTATCAAAGAAAACAAGGACACTGTGTTCTTTATTTTCTTCCACTAATGCTACAAATGCTTTTCAATTGTTTCTCCTTGTGTCCCCAGATTGCATTACTATATCTGCTTATGTCTACGTGATTGATTTCCCAGGGACACAGAGAAACAGGTATTCCATGACTTTCTCTCCTCAGAACCCCAAGTTTACATGTGGAATAGTTCATCTCTAAGATCCTCAACATTCAAGCTTTCCTCATCAATAACTGGATCACAAAAGTCAGGGCAGACACAGTCCTCCTGGAAACCACTGCAACAATCACTAACAGTAATTTTAACTTGGGGATTCAAATATGATATGCACTCCACCTAAAATGTATTAACATGTTGTATCTGCACACTTAACTTATGAGATCATTTATTTTCCCCATTTTTCAAACAGGGTATCTAAACCACAGAGCGTTTAAGTGCATAGATGAAGGTCACATAGATGGTAAGAGGACAGTATGGGATTGAAAGCCTAGCAATTCCAGCATCTGTCCTTCTAAGTGCTATGCTATCCTACTTCATTGACTGACAGAAGTGAGCTCCTTGTAAATAACCCCTAACAGGTACATCACATGTACAACCTATTCTTGTCTCTGTATCTTCTCTCACTACCTCTCCCACTTTCCTGTCTTAACTTTTTTTTTCACTATCAGAGAAACCTCTATGTTGTCAGATTATTTGTTTGATTTCTGCAAAAATCCATCTCCTCAAAAAGAGGCTCCGTGAAGCAAACTTTAAATTCTAAATGTCATGTCTTCCAACTAGCAGTATGACCTTTACCAAGTCACTCCCCTTCCCTGGGTCTCAGTTTTGCTTCACCATGGCCTGGAAGGTTTGCTGCAACCGAGTGATTTTTTTTTTTTTTTTTAATGACACAAACAAAGGAATTTAATTTTTAGCTTCTAACAGGAAGAGTTTGTGTGTTAACAGTTTTTGAAATTATTTGTTACAAATATTTCATCAATTTCAAATAAATCACTAAATTTAAGGCAGCAGAGAGACAGGCTTTAAAATGAAATGAATTTTAAACATTTGTAGAATCCTCATAATAGTTTGGTCTATCCTCAGAAATTACTTAACTTTTTTCTTAATTGGTAAAAAAAAATGAGGCATGTATTGGTGGAATTAATTAATAAAATAAGCATTGTCAAGTTTAATAAAATCTCTGATTCTTATAAATTCATTATGGTATTCTAAAAAAGGTGAGCCCAAAGATTCTTAGCATTATGCACCAAGCAGGCCAGATTTCATCAGAGAAACTCCTTGCTACCAACTTTACCTTTCCTAATTGTAGTTGCCAAATAGGTTCTCTTTTATCAGGTCATGGAGATTTAGACAGAGTTCTTGTTGTTCTCTGGATCATATCATCTACAAGCTGTCTTCTTCCTCAACAGATTCAGTCAGATCAACGTACCTAGTACCTGCTGCCCATGTTCCTGGAAACACCTCCACTGTAGCAGTTATCTTGCTTCATTATTATGACTTACTGGTAAGCCCTCTAGAGAGTAAGCACTTTGATGTTGGGGACTGTCTTGCTTCTTTCTGTCTCACTTTCCATTTCTCCTCTCATGCCTGGTGCATATCACTCATGAGAGAACTGTAGCTTGAACTTTGTAACAAATGAGGCACTAGAGGGGATGCACCTGTGTGGCTCAGTCGGTTAGGTGTCTGACTCTTGATTTTAGCTCAGGTCATGATCTCAGGGTTGTGGGTGGAGTCCTGCATCAGGCTACATACTGGGTGTAGAAACTGCTTAAGATTCTCTCTCAACTTTTCCCTCCTCTTCTCCCTGACCCTTGTTCTAAAAAAGTAAAATAAATAAAACAGTAAAATAAAATAAAGTAAAATAACTACAAGTACCCACCATTCTATAGTTATGGAGTCATGTATTTATGAAACTGCAAAAGTTCTGTAGGGATTATTCTGAAACTTCTGATGGGCTATCAAAAGGGAGGTATCTTACCCCAGCATCTCTTCTTCTAGATGCCCCTCTTCTGCAATCACTTTTGCTCCTAAGAGTGTCTCTCCTCAGGCAGCAATCCATTGTCAGAAAATCACATACTTTGAAGGATTATGTAAGTCCTGGAGCTGTCTAAAATGACCTTGGGCAGATCTTTTCACTGCCTGACACACAATTATCTAAACCAGATTTTCACTTCTTCCAAAATTCTATTGCGTATCTTATTTCTTCTGTTTCCACTAATACTGTCTTAATCTGAACTACTCCAAACCCTGGCTCTCTACTACTTTTTCCAAAGATAACTGCCTTCTTACCATAAGTATCAGAATTTGTTTTGTCCTATGGGTATATAATCCACATTGCGACTACAAGTATTTACAAAGAAACTGAAAACTAATTTGGACATTAATAAGAATTTGATTTTCCTGTATTATAGCAAATAAATCTGAACCGCCTACAGTAATAATGATACTAGAAGGCACTGTGAAATAAAAACGTTAAGAAGAAAAGAAACAGAGATCAAGATGTTTAGATTTCTCCAAGTCTCAACATCTCTGAAAAGTCACCGTGAATAACTACTATTATTATAATGTATTATTATATTTGTGGCCAACCCAAATTCCTCTACTGAAACCAATGTGATGGTACTTGGAGGGAATTTGGGAGGAGATTAGGTCATAAGGGTGGAGTCCTCATGACTGGTATTAGTGCCCTTACAAAAGAGACCCAACAGTGCTCTTCCTGCTCTTTCTGCCATGTGAGTCATAGTAAAGAGATAGCAGTTTATGAACCAGGAAGCTGCCTCTCATTCACAGACACTGAATCTGTTGGTGCCTTGATTTTGTACTCCCCAGCTTCCAGAGCTGAAAAATAAATGCTCACTGTCTATAAGTAATTCAGAGTATGCCATTTTTGTTTCAGCAGGAAGCTGAGACAGAAAAATGATACTGAGAGGTACCAGTGCTACTTTAACAGATACCTAAAAATACAGAAGCAACTTCAGAGCTAAGAAATGGGTAAAGGTTGAAAGAATTTGGAGGTGCATGCTAGAAAAAGCCAACATTGTTGTAAATAGACTGTTAAGGACAATTCTGGTGATGTCTCAGAATAAAAGAGGAGAGATGCAGAGAAAGTCTCAATCTTCATAGAGAACACATAAGTAATTCTGAATGGAACATTGGTAGAAATATGGAGTAAAGATCATTCTAATGAAGTAGATGGATATGAGAAACCTGTTGTTAGACAATAAAGAAAAATCTATCCTTGTTATAAACTGGTAAAAATCTTGGCTTGTTTGTTTTCTAGTGTTTTGTAGAAGGCTGAATTTCTGAGTGAAAAAATTGACTATTTGGCTGAGGAAATCTCTAAGCAAAGTGTTGATCGAGCATCCTAGTTCCTCTCCATGACTCATAGTAAAATGCCAGAAAAGAGAAATTACTTAAATGTTCAACTGTTAAGCAAAGAGGAAAGATAACTTAAAAATATGGAAAGAAGTAAAAAAGGAAGAAGTGAAATCACCTGTTTGCAGATGACATGATCATATATGCAGAATATCCTAAAGTCTTAACCAAAAAATTTTAAAACTACAGAGTAAATTTAAGGGGCCATTGGTGACACACAGTAGGAGCCCCATCTTGGACTCTTAGCTCATCATGGAGTCTGCTTGGATTCTCTCTCTCTCTCCCTCTGTTCCTTTCCCCTCTGCCTTTCTCCCTCAAATAAATAAATAAACCTTTAAAAAAAGGAAATTTAGTAAAGGTACAGGATCCAGAGTCAACATACATAAATCACATTTCTATACTCAAATGATAAACTAACTGGAAATGAAATTAAGAACACAATCCCATTCAAAATAGCAACAAAAAGATAAAATAATTAGGAATAAACTTAACCAAAGCGGTGAAAGATCTGTACACTGAAAATATAAAACACTGATGTTGAAAATTAAAGAAGACACAGATAAACAGAAAGCATCAAAATCTTAACCAGTGACAGTCTTTACAAAAATGAAAAAATAATTAATTCCTATGGAACCACAAAAGATTCCAAATAGCCAATCTTAAGCAAAAACAACAAAGTTGGAGGTATTATACTTTCTGACTTCAAAATATATTACAAAGTTACAGTAATGAACAGATGGTACAGGATCTAAACAAAGGTTTCTCCAAGGAAGACATATGTATGTAAAGTTACTCAACATCACTATATCATTAGGGAAATGCAAATCAAAACCTCAATGAGATAGCATCTCATACTTGTTATAATGGCTATTATCAAAAAGATAACAAGTATTGGTGGGAATGTAGAGAAAAGGAAACACTTGTACGGTCTCGGTGGGAATGTAAACTGGTGTAGCCATTATGGAAAACATTACATAGTTTCCTCAAAGAGTCAAAAACAGAGATAGCTTGTGATGGAGCAATTCCACTTCTGGGAATATATGTTAAAGAAATAAAATCACTTCTCAAAGAGATATCTGCATACATATGTTCACTGCAGCATTATTCACAATAGGTAAGATATGGAAACAAGCTAACTGTCTGCCAACAGATGAATGGATAAAGAAAATGTGCCATTTGCAAGAACATGGAAGAACCTGGAGATCATTATGCTAAAAGAAATAAGTAAGTCACAAAATAAAAAATACTGCATGACTTCACTTATATAGAATCTAAAAAAAAGTTGAGCTCATGAAGGCAGAGAATAGAATAAACTGTGTTTCCCAGGGTGGGGGAAGTGGAGAGATGTTGGTCAAAGTTAGAAAAGTTTCAGTTATGTAGAATGAATAACTTCTGGAGATCTAACCTACAGTATGCTAACTATAGCTAATGATACTGTATTTTATACTTAAAATTTGCTAAGAGAAGTGATCTTAAGTGTTCTCACCACACACAAAAAAAGTAGGTATCTAAAGTGACATTATTATGCTAATATGTTAATTAGCAATTTGTGCCAATAATTAGGTAATTGTGGCAATCATTTCACATTTATATATATTTCCAAAAATATCACATTATACACCATAATGTATACTCATTTTGCGTGTTGACTATATTTCAATAAAACTGGAACAAACAAAGGGGAGTATTAAAATGTCCAACCATCGGGGCGCCTTGGTGGCTCAGTGGGTTTGGCCTCTGCCTTCGGCTCAGGTCATGATCCCAGGTCCTGGGATCGAGCCCCACATCGGGCTCTGTGTTCAGCGGGAGCCTGCCTCCTCTCTCTCTCTCTCTCTCTTTCTGCCTGCCTCTCTGCCTACTTGCGATCTCTGTCTGTCAAATAAACTAACAAAATCTTTAAAAAAAAAAAAGTCCAACCATCAATAGAGTCAAGATGGTGGAGAAGTAGCAGGCTGAGACTACATCAGGTAGCAGGAGATCAGCTTGATAGCTTATCTAAACATTGCAAACACCTACAAATCCAAAAGGAGATCGAAGAGAAGAAGAACTGCAATTCTAGAAACAGAAAATCAACCACTTTCTGAAAGGTAGGACTGGCGGAGAAGTGAATTCAAAACGACAAGAAGATAGAACGCAGGGGGAGGGGCCGGCTCCCGGCAAGCAGCAGAGCAACGGAGCACAAAATCAGGACTTTTAAAAGTCTGTTCCACTGAAGGACATTGCTCCGGAGGCTAAACAGGGGTGAAGCACATGTGGGGTCAGCGTGGCCCCAGATCCCACAGGGTCACAGAAGGATCGGGGGTGTCGGAGTGTCGCAGAGTTGCAGGTATTAGAACGGGGAAGCCAGCTGAAGAGACAGAGCCGAGGACTGAGCTCTCAGCTTGGGTTTACCTTGAACCGGTCGCAGGCTGGGTGAGCTCAGAGCACCGCCGGAGGCTGGGGATACAGGAGTGATTGGGCGCTGTTATCTGGGGGTGCACGGAGGAGTGGGGCCCCGGGCTCTCGGCTCCTCCGGGCCAGAGACTGGGAGGCCGCCATTTTCTTTTTTTTCTTTTTTTTTTTTTTAATATTTTATTTTTTTATTTTATTATTTTTTTTAAAGATTTTATTTATTTATTTGACAGACAGAGATCTCAAGTAGGCAGAGAGGCAGGCAGAGAGAGAGGAGGAAGCAGGCTCCCTGCTGAGTGGAGAGCCCGACGCGGGGCTCGATCCCAGGACCCTGGGATCATGACCTGAGCCAAAGGCAGAGGCTTTAACCCACTGAGCCACCCAGGCGCCCCGAGGCCGCCATTTTCATTTCCGTCCTCTGGAACTTTATGGAAAGCGTTCAGGGAACAAAAGCTCCCAAAAGCGAACCTGAGCAGATTACTTTGTCCAGTCCCCAGTAAGGGTGGTGCAATTCCGCCTCGGGCAAAGACACTTGAGAGACACTACAACAGGCCGCTCCTCCAGAAGATCCACAAAAAATCCAGCCAGGACCAAGTTCATCTACCAAGGAAAGCAGGTTCAATACCTAGAAAAGCAGCAGAATTCCAAAGGAGGAGAAAGCAAAGCACGGAACTCATGGCATTTCTCCCCATGATTCTTTAGTCTTGCGGTTAATTAAATTTTTTTTCAATGTTTTTCTTTCGTTTTTCTTCTTCTGCTCATTTTTTTAAACTTTTACCCTTTTCTTTTTTAATGTTTTTTAACTAGTTTATCTAATATATATTTTTCCATTCTTTTTTATATTTTTTCTTTATTTGTTTTTTATTTTTTAAATTTTTTTCTTTCTTTTTCTAAACCTCTTTTTATCCCCTTTCTCCCCCCACGATTTGGGGTCTTTTCTGATTTGGTTAAAGCGCATTTTTCTGGGGTCTTTGCCACTCTTTTAGTATTTAATTTGCTCCTTCATATACTCTTATCTGGACAAAATGACAAGGCGGAAAAATTCACCACAAACAAAAGAACAAGAGGCAGTATCGAAGGCTAGGGACCTAATCAATATGGACATTAGTAATGTGTCAGATCTAGAGTTCAGAATGACAATTCTGAAGGTTCTAGCCGGGCTCGAAAAAGGCATGGAAGATATTAGAGAAACCCTCTCTGGAGATATTAAAGCCCTTTCTGGAGAAATTAAAGAACTAAAATCTAACCAAGTTGATCAAAAAAGTTATTAATGAGGTGCACTCAAAAATGGAGGCTCTCACTGCTAGGATAAATGAGGCAGAAGAAAGAATGAGTGATATAGAAGACCAAATGACAGAGAATAAAGAAGCTGAGCAAAAGAGGGACAAACAGCTATGGACACGAGGGGAGAATTCGAGAGATAAGTGACACCATAAGATGAAACAACATTAGAATAATTGGGATTCCAGAAGAAGAAGAAACAGAGAGGGGAGCAGAAGGTCTATTGGAGAGAATTATTGGAGAGAATTTCCCTAATATGGCAAAGGGAACAAGGATCAAAATCCAGGAGGTGCAGAGAACCCCCCTCAAAATCAACAAGAATAGGTCGACACCCCGTCACCTAATAGTAAAATTTACAATAGTAAAAAACAGAAAATCCTGAAAGCAGCTCAGGAAAAGAAGTCTGTAACATACAACAGTAAAAATATTAGATTGGCAGCAGACTTATCCACAGAGACCTGCTGGCATGATAAGTTCAGACTATTAAACGAGAAAAACATGCAGCGAAGAATACTCTATCCAGCTAGACTATCATTAAAAATAGAAGGAGAGATAAAAAGTTTCTAGGACAAACAAAAACGGAAAGAATTTGCAAACACCAAACCAGCTCTACAGGAAATATTGAAAGCGGTCCTCTAAGCAAAGAGAGAGCCTAAAAGTAGTAGATCAGAAAGGAACAGAGACAATATACAGTAACAGTCACCTTAGAGGCAACATAATGGCACTAAATTCATATCTCTCAATAGTTACCCTGAATGTTAATGGGCTAAATGCCCCAATCAAAAGACACAGGGTATCAGAATGGATAAAAAAAAAAAAACCTATGCATATGTTGCCTACAAGAAACACATTTTAGACCCAAAGACACCTCCAGAATTAAAGTGAGGGGGTGGAAAACAGTTTACCATGCTAATGGGCATCAGAAGAAAGTTGGGGTGGCAATCCTTATATCAGATCAATTAGATTTTAAACCAAAGACTATAATAAGAGTTGAGGAAGGACATTATATCATCCTCAAAGGGTCTGTCCAATAAGAAGATCTAAAAATTTTCAATATCTATGCCCCTAATGTGTGAGCAGCCAATTATATAAACCAATTAATAACAAAATCAAAGAAACACATCAATAATATACAATAATAGTAGGAGGCTTTAACACTCCCCTCACTGAAATGGACAGATCATCCAAGCAAAAGATCAAAAAGGAAATAAAGGCCTTATGACAGACTGGACCAGATGGATATCAAAGATATATTCAGAACATTTCATCCCAAAGCAACAGAATACACATTCTTCTCAAGTGCACAGGGAACATTCTCCAGAATAGATCACATCCTGGGTAACAAATCAGGTCTCAATTGGTATCAAAAGATTGGGATCATTCCCTGCATATTTTCAGACCACAATGTTCTGAAGCTAGAACTCAATCACAAGAGGAAATTTGGAAGGAACACAAATACATGAATACTAAAGAGCATCCATCTAAAGAATGAATGGGTCAACTAGGAAATTAAAGAAGCATTGAAAAAATTCTTGGAAACAAATGATAATGAAAACACAACAGTTCAAAATCTGTGGGACGCAGCAAAGGCAGTCCTGAGAGGAAAATATATAGTGGTACAAGCCTTTCTCAAGAAACAAGAAAGGTCTCAAGTACACAACCTAACCCTACACGTAAAAGAGCTGGAGAAAGAACAAGAAAGATACCCTAAGCCCAGCAGGAGAAGAGAAACCATAAAGATCAGAGCAGAAATCAATGAAATAGAAACTAAAAAAACAATAGAACAAATCAATGAAACTAGGAGATGGTTCTTTGAAAGAATTAATAAGATTGATAAACCCCTGGCCAGACTTATCAAAAAGAAAAGAGAAAGGACCCAAATCAATACAATCATGAATGAAAGAGGAGAGATCACAACTAACACCAAAGAAACACAGACAATTATAAGAACATACTATGAGCAACTCTACGCCAACAAATTTGACAATCTGGAAGAAATGGATGCATTCCTAGAGAGATATAAACAACCACAACTGAACCAGAAAGAAATAGAAAACCTGAACAGACCCATAACCAGTAAGGAGATTGAAACAGTCCTCAAAAATCTCCAAACAAACAAAAGCCCAGGGCCAGACGGCTTCCCAGGGGAATTCTACCAAACATTTAAAGAAGAACTAATTCCTATTCTCCTGAAACTGTTCCAAAACATAGAAATGGAAGGAAAACTTCCAAACTCATTTTATGAGGCCAGCATCACCTTGATCCCCAAACCAGACAAGGATCCCACCAAAAAAGAGAACTACAGACCAATATCCTTGATGAACACAGATGCAAAAATTCTCACCAAAATACTAGCCAATAGGAATCAACAGTCCATTAAAAGGATTATTCACCACGACCAAGTGGGATTTATTCCAGGGCTGCAAGGTTGGTTCAACATCCGCAAATCAATCAATGTGATAGAACACATTAATAAAAGAAAGAACAAGAACCATATGATACTCTCAATAGATGCTGAAAAAGCATTTGACAAAGTACAGCATCCCTTCCTGATCAAAACTCTTCAAAGTGTAGGGATAGAGGGCACATACCTCAATATTATCAAAGCCATCTATGAAAAACCCACCGCAAATATCATTCTCAATGGAGAAAAACTGAAAGCTTTTCCGCTAAGGTCAGGAACACGGCAGGAATGTCCATTATCACCACTGCTATTCAACATAGTACTAGAAGTCCTAGCCTCAGCAATCAGACAACAAAAAGAAATTAAAGGCATCCAAATCGGCAAAGAAGAAGTCATTCTATCACTCTTCGCAGACGATATGATACTATATGTGGAAACCCCAAAAGACTCCACTCCAAAACTGCTAGAACTTGTACAGGAATTCAGTAAAGTGTCAGGGTATAAAATCGATGCACAGAAATCAGTTGCATTTCTGTACACCAACAACAAGACAGAAGAAAGAGAAATTAAGGAGTCAATCCCATTTACAATTGCACCCAAAACTATAAGATACCTAGGAATAAACCTAACCAAAGAGGCTAAGAATCTATATGCAGAAAACTATAAAGTACTCATGAAAGAAATTGAGGAAGACACAAAGAAATGGAAAAATGTTCCATGCTCCTGGATTGGAAGAATAAATATTGTGAAAATGTCTATGCTACCTAAAGCAATCTACACATTTAATGCAATCCCTATCAAAATACCATCCATTTTTTTCAAAGAAATGGAACAAATAATCCTAAAATTTATATGGAACCAGAAAAGACCTCGAATACCCAAAGGAATATTGAAAAACAAAGCCAAATTTCGTGGCATCACAATTCCAGACTTCAAGCTGTATTACAAAGCTGCCATCATCAAGACAGCATGGTACTGGCACAAAAACAAACACATAGATCAATGGAACAGAATAGAGAGCCCAGAAATAGACCCTCAACTCTATGGTCAACTAATCTTCGACAAAGCAGGAAAGAATGTCCAATGGAAAAAAGACAGCCTCTTCAATAAATGGTGCTGGGAAAATTGGACAGCCACATGCAGAAAATGAAACTGGACCACTTCCTTACACCACACACAAAAATAGACCCAAAATGGATGAAGGACCTCAATGTGAGAAAGGAATCCATTGAAATCCTTGAGGAGAACACAGGCAGCAACCTCTTCGACCTCAGTTGCAGCACATCTTCCTAGGAACATCAGCAAAGGCAAGGGAAGCAAGGGCAAAAATGAACTATTGGGATTTCATCAAGATCAAAAGCTTTTGCACAGCAAGGGAAACAGTTAACAAAACCAAAAGACAACTGACAGAATGGGAGAAGATATTTGCAAACAACATATCAGATAAAGGGTTAGTGTCCAAAATCTATAAGGAACTTAGCAAACTCAATACCCAAAGAACAAACAATGCAATCAAGAAATGGGCAGAAGACATGAACAGACATTTCTGCAAAGAAGACATCCAGATGGCCAACAGACACATGAAAAAGTGCTCCACGCCACTCGGCATCAGGGAAATACAAATCAAAACCACAATGAGATATCACCTCACACCAGTCAGAGTGGCTAAAATTAACAGGTCAGGAAATGACAGATGCTGGTGAGGATGTGGAGAAAGGGGAACCCTCCTACACTGTTGATGGGAATGCAAGCTGGTGCAACCACTCTGGAAAACAGCATGGAGGTTCCTCAAAATGTTGAAAATAGAACTACCCTATGACCCAGCAATTGCACTACTGGGTATTTACCCTAAAGATACAAACGTAGTGATCCAAAGGGGCACATGCACCCAAATGTTATAGCATCAATGTCTACAATAGCCAAACTATGGAAAGAACCTAGATGTCCATCAACAGATGAATGGATAATGAAGAGGTGGTATATATACATGATGGAATACTATGCAGCCATCAAAAGAAATGAAATCTTGCCATTTGTGACAACGTGGATGGAACTAGAGGGTATCATGCTTAGTGAAATAAGTCAATCCGAGAAAGACAACGATCATATGATCTCCCTGATATGAGGACGTGGAGATGCAACATGGGGGGTTAGGGGGATAGGAGAAGAACAAATGAAATGAGATGAGATTGGGAGTGAGACAATCCATAAGTGACTCTTAATCTCACAAAACAAACTGAAGGTTGCTGGGGGGAGTGGGGGTGGGGAGAGGGGGAGGGGGTTTATGGATTGGGGAGGGTATGTGCTATGGTGAGTGCTGTGAAGTGTGTAAATGTGGCGATTTACAGACCTGTACCCCTGGGGATAAAAATACATTATATGTTTACAAAAAAATAAGAAATAAAAAATTTAAAAAAAATAAAAATAAAATGTCCAACCATTATTGTTAAATTATCTATTGCTTCCTTTAATTCCGTCTGTTTTTCTTCATATATTTCAGAGTTCCATATTTAAGTGCATGTGTGTTGGTAATTATATTTTCCTAATAAACTGACCCCTGTATAACTGAAATTATTTTCTCTATTTTGTCCGTTATTAATATTGATACTCCTGCTCTCCTTTGGTTTGTATCTTTTTTCTATCCTTTTCAACATATTTGTGTCTCTCTATCTAATGTGTATTTCTTGTGGACAATGATTAACTAAATCATATTTTAAATCCATTCTGCCAATATTCATTTTTGATTGTTTATGCTTAGTCCATTTGCATTGAGTTTAGCTACTGATATGACAGGACATACATCTGCCTTTTTGTATTTCTTTTCCTTATGTCTTATAATTTTGTTGTTCCTTAATTGCTCCATGATTGCTTTCTTTTGTCATGAATATTCTATACTAAACTATTTTAATATACTTTTTGTTGCTTTGACAATATTTTAGAAATTACTTACTTCATGGTTTCCTATGTTAATTTATAAAAATCTAGTTTGGATTAATACTGATTTACATTCTTTATATGCAAAAACTTTACTCCAACATATTTACATTTTCACTGTCCTTTGTAAAATTATGATCAAACTAATTTCATCTTTACATATTATAAGCCTAGAAACACAATATGTAATCATTTTTATACAATTGCCTTTTAATTGAGATAGGAGAAGATGAATCACAAAGAAAGATACACTTAGCCTATCTTTCTATTTACGCATGTATTCAACTTTGCTAGGTTATTTATGTCTGTCTTGTGGATTCAAATTACTGTTCAATGTCCTTTCCTTTCATCTTGAAAGATTCCCTTTAGTATTTCTTGTAAGATAGGTCAGTTAGCAACAAATTCTGGTTTTGTTTATATGGAACTGTCTTGATTTCTCCTTTGGTTTAACAAATAGTTTTTCTGGATATAATTGCTTAGTTAATAATCTTCTGTTCTGTACTGAATGTGACTTTTTATTGCTTTTTGCAATACATGGTTTTTCAATCAGAAGTAAGCTGTTAATTTTATTGAGGATTCTTGATATGTCATGAACCACTTTTCTTTTGCTGCTTTCAGAATCCTGTCTTTGTCTTTTGACAATTTTATTATAATGTGTTCAGAAAGGATCTCTTTGAGTTTATTCACTGAGCTTGAATGTATGGATTTGTTTCTTTCACCAAATTTGGGAAGCTTTTGGCCACTATTTTTTTCAAACATTCTTTTGGCCCCTTCCTATCTTTCCATTCTGGGAATCTCATAATATGTATGTTTCTACATTGATAGCATCCCCCCAGGGTTCACTCTTTATTATTTTTTCTTTCTTTTCCTCAGAATGGTTAATTTCAGTTATCTTATTTTCAAGTGTATTTATTTTGTCTTTTGTCTGCATATATCTGCTGTTGAACTCCTCTAATCAATTTTCATTTTAGACATTAAAATTTCACTTCCACAACTTTTGCTTTGTTTTGCAATACAATTTCCATCTCTTTATTGGTATTCCCATTTTGTTCAATGTTATCTTGATTTCCTATAGCTTTTTTTGTCCATGTTATTTTGTTTTTTAAGCCTATTTAAGACAGTTGTTTTCCAGTCTTTTTCCAGTAATTCTGATATCTGAGTTCATTTGGGAAGTGTTTGTCAATTGATTTTGATGCTTCAGAAGGGCTATATTTTTCTGTGTTTTTGAAAGCTGTGCAATTTTTTGTTGTAAAACTGAACATCTGAATATTATAATGTATTGACTCTGGAAATCATGCTCTTATACTTACTCAGGGCTTCTCTTTCTTTTTAAATTACTGTAGGCTGGTTAGAGACTTTTCTCAATTATTTTTGTAGAGACTTTATTTCTGTTTGTGCACTGTCAGTGAGGTCTCTATAAAATCCTAGTTGAGCAGACCCAAAATTCCCCTCCCCCAGAAAAATCTATCAACTTCTAAAGTATGAGGTGAAGATTAAGCGGGAGACCTGAACTCATGGACAATAGCAGAAATGACTGGAATGTGCACAAGATTTTATTGAGAGCCCTTCAGAAATTCTAAGACGGCAAGGGAATAGGCAAAAGGATCTTCCTTTTCCCATAATGCTCAGTGTATGCTGTGTTAGTGGACCAACTACCTAAAAGGGGTTTTGTAGGTCAGAGGTTAGATTCACACTAGTTTACAGTAATTCAGGCAAAAAGAAAAATTTTTTTAAAGCATATACGGGCATTAAAATTTGTATATTTTGTGGGATGTGTAAACATATTAATCAGTGATCTAAAACCAAACGAAAGTTTAAATTGCTCCCTTTGACTGCATGGTCTTAGTTTTATAAACATAATCGATGAAGGCAAGACAGGAAATATTGAAAATGAGAGTGACTGAATATCAGAAGGCAAGGAAGTGACTTGAAGAAGAAATACAACATATAAAGAAAAGCTGAGTTTCTTCTGAAAAAGTTGCTTTCAAGCACAAATTTCTCTCAAATTAGTATTTTATTTTCCAATCTATTCTGCTTGTCTTCTGCTTCTAACTACTAGATCATTGATTTTTAAGTAATGTACTGAGCCCTGCAAGTGTAATAGATAATTTAAATGGATAGAGATAGGTAATTCATAGTAAATCTAAACAGTTAATCCCTAGATACACAGAGAGGATACTCCCTAAAAAAAAAAAAAAAATTCTTTATAGTAGTATGCAAAGCACAGGTTAACCTGAATAAATCTAGTGTTATCTCCATCTTAAATTTTATTTGTCCATCCAAAAAGTGTTTTGTCTGCAATGCTTCTACTTTTCTTTAAAGTCACCTAACCTATGTTTCTTACTTATTTGCAATTAATTAATCATGGATGCAATGTTCACTAAGGTTTCTTTGAGTCCTCTTTTTTTTTGATTTATTAAAATAAATACCTGAAAAATAAGATTTTAAAATAAGATAAAAATAAGATTTTAAAATAAAATAAAAATTAAATTAAATTACTATTTAATAAAGTCTAGTTACATTTAACATAAAGGCAGTGAAATGTTAAAAATAAACCTGGTAGGATATATATTGTAGGAACTACAAGGCACTCATGAAAGAAACTGAAGAAGACACAAAAAGGTGGAAAAACATTCCAAGCTCATGGATTGGAAGAATAAACATTGTTAAAGTGTCTATGCTGCCCAGAGCAATCTATACTTTCAATGTCATCCCAATCAAAATACCAATGACATTTTTCAAAAATCCTGGAACAAACAATCCTAAAATTTATATGGAACAAGAAAGACCCCAAATCACCAAGGAAATGTTGAAAAAGAAAAACAAAGCTGGGGGCATCATACTGCCTGATTTCAAAGCTATATTACAAAGCTGTGATCATCAAAATAGTATAGTACTGGCACAGAAACAGATACATAGACCAATAGAACAGAATAAAGAGCCCAGATAGGGACTCTCAACACTATGGTCAACTAATTTTTGACAAAGCAGGAAAGAACATCCAATAGAAAAAAGAAAGTCTCTTCAATAAATGGTGCTGGGAAAATAGGACAGCTCTATAGAGAAGTATCAAACTCAACCATTCTCTTAAACCATAAAAGATAAAAAAAAGATAAAACCACAAAGATAAACTCTAAATGGATGAAAGACCTCAACATGAGACAGGAATCCATCAAAATCTTAGAGAAGAACATAGGCAGTAACCTCTTCGACATCAGCCACAGCAACTTCTTTCAAAACATGTCTCCAAAGGCAAGAGAAACAAAAGCGAAAATTAACTTTTAGGACTTCATCAAGATCAAAAGCTTCTGCACAGCAAAGGAAATAGTCAACAAAACAAAGAGGCATCTTGATCAGCACTTACTCATTCCAATTTTCTCCTGCTATCATAGGGTATTTATCTACTTTTTTCCTCTAGAGAAGTGCTTTGGTACACCTTCTTACTCAATTCTTTTCCTACAAGATCTTCCCTTTTTTAATGTCTTGTTATCAAAGGAAACTATAAAGTGAAAAGAAAACTATGCTGTTCTATGACCAGTAACAGTATGTCAGCTTCCCCAACAGCATGCCATTTTCAAAGAGGGCACTTGTTTTCCCTTTAGGGATTATCTCTTAACTCCGAACTATAGGCTCCTTTGGCAAACTGTTTTGAATAATAAATATTAGGCAGGGATTCATACTCAGTGCCAGCGAAATAACAAGTGACCTGCTACACAGCTTGTCTGCTCTGAAACTTCACACTTGTTCATGAATAATGCAGTACATGAACTAATACTCAGTCTACAATATTCATAGTGTTTCTACATGAATTATCCCATTTCATCTAATGTCATAGAACCTCACATATTCTGGCTTAATAAATTGACAGAGACAAAGACTGGGAGAAAAAGCAGGTGGAGTCAATGACCTTGTTCCGGACTAGTCCCAAAATATGTAAAGCAGTGTATCATTACTGTTCAAGCTTTTACTTACCATAATTAAGTCGACAGAAACCTACTGATTTTGCATACAGTTGGGTTAACAACCCACCATATGGTTCAGGATATACTGTTGACATACATCACAGACTAAAGGTCTTTTTTTTTTGATCATTTTTATTTTTTGTCATACAGTCTGAAATTATAAAGTTTCTACTAATAACTTTGACATGTATAACTCACCAATGAAATAACCTCAGGCTTAATAAGTCTTTGAATAAAACTAACCTCTTACTCATTAATGTTACTTTTAAAAATATATAATAAAATAAATAAAATAAGTCTCTTTCTTCATTTCATCCAATTGTCCTTTTGCATCCAAACTGTAGTCTGATTGAGGCTTGTTTCCACAGCTCTTCAACCCACAAAGCTAGAGCCACTTATCAAACTATCTACAAAAACAAATCCCTACTTTTTTTTTTTTTTTTACAAATTCTGTTAATTTTCTGATGCTGAATTTTCTTTTTATTACTTGTAAAATAAAACAATATAAATAACAGAAAAAAGTATTTGGATATGCATTTTAGTTCTTGTTTAATTTGTCTTAGCTTGAGCTCCTGCTTTTCTATCTTGATATCTTGTCTTTCTCACACAAAGAAGGGACTATTGCCAACATGGCTCAGAACCCATGACTTGTTTTCTCCAAACTTGAAACTAGACCATTGTGCTTACTGTTAAGATAATGCCTATTCTTCGACACCAGACAGTACAAATATTGTGAGCTCTTTTTATTATAAAGGAAAGATGTCGTGGTCATTCTTATTCTCAATGTGTAGGCTTCAAACATAAGAGCTGCTCAATAGGTATTTGTTGAATTATGAATAAATATACAAGTAAATGAATAAAGGATATTTGTCATGATTTAGTCAGCAGCTCACACTCTGGGATTATATATATCAGCATGTTTGTGTATATTATCTAGATATTTCTTCAATCAGCTGACCCATCTGAGGTAATTTAGATAGTCTTGTCATTCAATAAATCCTTGTCTTCTTATATCCCCAACAAATACACTCTCAGTTTCTGAGGTCAAATATGGATTAGGAAAACTGCCTTCTGTTAAATCATACCAAAAGGGTTTGAATTTATTATTTTTGTAGAAATTAAGAACCTGAAAGGTGCTGTGCTGGCTATAGCTACTCTAGTCCCCAGGAACAGGCAACAGTTCGGTTGTCAGCAAGTGGCCTGCAGGATTTGCATGATGAGTTTGTCCCTCAATCCCAAACCTTTCCTGAATGGACTAACAGGAAAACCAACAATGGTGGAACCTAAGTGGGAAATGGAGTACAAAGGCACCTGATATCTGTAGATGGCTATATGAGCGTGCAGCTTGCAAACATGGAACAATAAACCAATGGAGCATTGTCTGAACATTTGGCTAAAGATTTAATAAGGTGTAATAATGTCCTTTATATCAGGGGTGTTGAAGAAGAGGAAAAAGATGGGGGAAATGAAAGAATAGCATCTTTTGTGGGGAATTTTTTTATATATATTTTTAGACAGTAAGCATTTATTTTTAAGGAAACTGAAAGTAAATGCAAGATAAAGAAGTCTAAATCACATCTTGGGAAATGGGAGTAGTTTTCAGCGAAGTATCAGCCATGTGATGATGTTAGCTTAGATTTGCCTTTTATCTAAATAAATATTTTATTTAAAATAAATAAAATAAATATTTTATTTAAAATAAATAAAATAAATATTTTATTTAAAATAAATAAAATAAATATTTTATTTAAAATAAATAAAATAAATATTTTATTTAAAATAAATATTTTATTTAAAATAAATAAAATATTTTATTTAAAATAAATAAAATATTTTATTTAAAATAAGTAAAATATTTTATTTAAATAAATATTTTATTTAAAATAAATATTTTATTTAAAATATTTATTCAGTGGTTACTTTTGATAGATACTATACATTTTGTACTCATGGAATATGTTCTTCAGAATTTTGAGCTGGAAGAAGTTATTCATAATTATTTAAAATTATAAAAACATAGAATCTCCAAATCTTTCAATGATAGATGGAGATAGATGTATAATGAATTTGAATGGACTGATTTAAACTGGTTTATGTGAGGATAATATACCCCTTATAAGATAAGAAACTTCAGAGTGATTCTTAACCAAAAGTGAACATCAGAATTATATGTAATTTTTTAGAGACATACACATGCCTGCTATGCTTTCACCATCAACTTAAATTGACTGGGCCAGATTTTTTTTTTTTAAGTTTTCCAAGTAAATTTGACACACATCTCAAAATGATGAGTATGGTGGTTACTCAATTTCTATTCTAATGGTGACAAGTGAAAAGCTGCATTAGTTTATGTAAATCATGGAAACTGCTGAAATAAGCACTCCCCAAAATGTCAGTGGCTCAGTTAATAAAGGTTTATTTCTTAATCAAATCACAATTTGTTATGGGTCATTCGGGAACTAATATCCTTTCATGTAGTAGTTTCTAGTGTCTGCAGTTCCTTCACTTAATACTACACAGATAGCCCTTAGAGAAGAGAGGTTAGGCCTCTCTTTTAATCACCTCATTCCAGAAGATCATTTTGTTAATAGAACACATTACATTAATAGAACACATTACATTGTCCCAACTAAATGGAAGGGAGGCAAGAAATATCAATTAGCAATGATCCAAGGAGAAAGCCACAAACTTTGATACTGGTGATACCCTATAACATAATAAGTACCCAATAAATATTTAAAGATAAATATAATTCTGAAACATTATTTCTAATACTATGTGATCCTTGATAGTCTTACAACTAAATATGTCCAACTACAGAAATTTTAACAGATCAATATGCTGAATACTTTAAAACAAATCTCATACTAGTCTGGTCCTGACTAAAAATAAATAAATTACCTACTTCCTCAAAAGTTCTAAGACAGTTGTTTAATTAGTTAAACTCTTTTAAGATGCCCATTTAATTTCACTGAGAAAAATTGGTCAAATCTATTTTTCATTGCACCAATTAACTGTGTATGTAATGTTACATGGTCTTCAATCCAACAATTACTAATGTGTATAATTGCTCCAAGTGTTGCAAAAAAGGGGGACATCATTTCATAATGGGAAATTGCCCTGGTCTATGAAAATTATACTTCTGCTACAGATACAGATTTACTTCTTATACTCTATTTGACTCATTTTCTTCCATGTGAATAAGCTCTGATCTCCCTGTTTATTTTTTTTTCAAAGATTTTATTTATTTTAGAGAGAGAGGGAGAGCAGAGAGAGAGAGAGAGAGCAGAGAGGGAGAGTGAGATGGAGAAGCAGACTCCCTGCTGAGCAGAGAGGCTGACTCAGGGCTAGATCCCAGGACCCAGAGATCATGACCTGAGCAGAAGGCAGATGCTAAAGGACTGAGCCACCCAGGTGCCCCTGATCTCCATCTTTAAACCCAGAATATATTTTCAGTTCCAAGGATGGAATCAACGTCCTTTGATCATCAACTTGTGCAATATGCAAGTCTAAAGATTAAAGGGAATGTAAGCTGGGTCTATAGGATTGGTGAATTATTTATAGCTTCTGTGACATAAATTTCTACCTATTTTGTGTTTTTTTTTCAAGGATGATGTGAGGATAATGTATAATGTGCAGTACATTACAAAATGCAGCTATAAACAAACAAACTAAAAACAATATATGAGGTTGACCCTGTGAAGTTATTCGTGAAGATGTGGTAAAGCTAATATAGAAGTTTCTTGATCAGTATTTGTTGAAAGAGTGAATAAATACAAGAAGATTAATTTGATAGGACCTTCCTACAGCTCATATAGGGATACCAGACTTAAGAGATTTAACACAGTAAGCATCTAGGAGACATTTTTGTCCAGGCAAGTGATGCATTTCTTTTTTTGAACCAATTCTTGTCTTTAAGAGAAAGAGCTACTATAAACTCTTGAGATTTTTGCTATTCTCAGTCAAACAGAACCTATGATAATTTTTAGAAAGTAGTTGGGGGCAATTATTTGCGGTGTGGAACTAATCATGATTTGAGCCACTTAGCTAAAAGATCTTTTCAAAAAGTCAAATATTAAAGATACGTGAAACAAAATGAGGTCCCTTATCAATGTTAATCTAGGATTTTAAAATCATAGACAACTAATCAAATTTTAAGTGCATAATGTTACATGGAAGAGTTTAAACCAATCACTAAAAGATAGGATTGTTTAAGTAGGTGTGAAAAATTGAGATTAAGAATAGGTGCTACTAAAGAATAAAGTTACTACCGGGGCGGAGGGGGGGACTACAAGTAGGCTACAAAAAGACATTCTGAGTTAAGAAATTCTTATATACAAAATTCGTATTTAATAGTGTCAAAGTGAGGAAAGATACGGACTCTTTAAATTCAAATTTGCATATTCACATTTGGTAAACCCCAGTCCGGTCTGTAGTTTCAGTTATTGTTACTATGTTAAACTAACTCTATTTAAAACATAATTCATTATTTCTGTATGCATACTTATTTTTTAAAAAATTTTTACAAATGCAGTTGACATACAATGCATATTAGTTTCAGGTGTATAACATAGTAATTTGACAAGTTTATACATTATACTGTGCTCACCACAACTATACTTACATCTATCACAATACAACACTATTACAATATCATTGACTATATTCCTTATGCTGTGCCTTTTATTCCTATGACTTAATCATTCCATAATGGGAAGTCTGTATCTCCCACTCTCCTTCATCCATATGCCCATTCCTCTTACTCCCTATCCCTGCACCCAGTCCCTGGCAACCAACAGCTCCTTTGTATTTCTTTATTTACAGGTTTAAATCTGCTTCTTGTGTTTCTTTTTAAATGGCATCACCAAATTCATAAGTAATGCCGGATTTTATAAGAGACTAAAGAGTTATCCTTCACTCCTCTTTTTCAATATTACTATTTATAGCATTTCTTCTTCTTCTTTTTCTTTTTTAAGATTTCATTTTTTATTTATTTGAGAGAGAAATAGTGGGGGGGAGGGGCAGAGGGGCAGAGAGAGAGAGAGTCCTAAGCAGACTATGTGCTCAGTAGTGAGCCTGACATGGGGCTCAATCTCACAACCCTGAGATCATGACCTGAGCCGAGAAATCAAGAGCTGGACACTGAACCACCCAGGTGCCCCTATTCATAGCATGTCTAAGGAAACACCAAATACTGCTTACTGTACTTTTTAGTTCAGAGATTATTACATCCACTGATTGCTTCAAAAATATCCTAACTAGTTTCACTGTCACTAGTTTTGCCTCAATTCCCACAGTGCTATCATATTTGTGTTTTCAAATGTTATGTCTGATATGTGCTTTTCCTAAATAAAATGTTTTTAATGATTGCCAATAAAGTTCCAAATATCTACTCCATCAGCTAGCAATTATGACCTAGGGGACAAATCCAGTCCACTACTTATTTCTGTAAGCGTGACAAACTAAAATGATTTTTACATTGATTATATTTTAAGTAATTATATAATTACCTAAACAATATCTTTGATTGTGCCTCTTGGTCTATAAAACCTAGAATATTTACTTGTTGGCTCTTTATAGAACAAGTTGTAGACTCCTATGTGAGCCAACTGTGAAAAGCCCAATGCATACACTGTTACTCTATCTGCCTACTCTCTCACTACACCATTAACCCTTAACTTTCTAACCAAGCTGATTCTGGAAATTGTTGCATTTTTAGGAAATAAAATGCTCATTCTCAGCTCTGAGCCTTACCTCAGTACCCTCTAAGTCTGAAACATTCACCTATTCTATATCATTGGATAAGCCTTTCCTTCCTTCAACTTCAATTTACCTTCCAGGAAACTTTATAGAACTTCTTTGTTCTAAGTAGGAGTCAGTTTGGTTCTCTGGCAAACTGTCATTTTTAAATCTGATAGTACTTGCTCTTCAGTGGAATGTCCACTAAATGGCTACCACAGTAGCTCCCATCTAATGTTCCTCTGCACTATGACTTGCCACATCCCTATGAAGAGATGGAGCCTATATCTCTGCCCCTTGAATCTGGGCAGGATTTCCAACTTTACTAATACGCTATGACAGAACTGACACTATGACAGATGTGAGACGATCCCCTATGAGGCCTGGCAGCTTGTGACTCTTGCCACTTTTAAACCACTGTCCAGGTAAGAACTATCATTATCCTGGGTCCATCAAGTGTCAATTACCCTGTTACCTAATAATCTGATTATATGATGAGGCCATGGTGAATGCAATGGCATCTACAGAGAGAGAGGTGAAGGGGCGATGAGACACCAGGCACGTGAATGAAGAAGCCACTGTGGAAGCAGATCTGCCAGCCCTGATGCTGTATGTTATACTATATGGATCAGAGGAAACTTGCCCATCTGAGTTCCTTCTACATTCCTAACCTATAAAATATAAGCGAAATGAAAGTGTTGTTTCAAACCAATAGCTTTTGGGAGTGGTTTGTCATAACACAGTATCCAGCCAGAACAAAATAACTGCCTCATTGCTAATTTGTTTTTCCCATTTGAATGTAAGGTTTAGATGACTGAATGGAATTCTCCCTTATAGAGTTTGTTTCATGAAGCTTGGCATACGGGAAATACCTGTTACATGCTTATTGAATGAATGAGTGCATTTTCAATGTTGAATATAAGACTGAATATGTAAAAGTTCCAGGAAGCGTGTAGCTTGGAGATGCTGTCTCCTATGGAGAAAAGAAAAAATAAGGGAAGTGATAAGAAAGTGGCAAGAATGGTAAGGAGGCAGAAAGTGGACTCATATGGGCAAGAGGGCAAATACTGGGGAGGAGGTGGTATGAAGGTGTGTTGGGGGTTACCAAGACCAACTCTAGGTTTGATGATTCATTAATGGATTTAACATATAGTCTAACTAATGACTATGATTTATTGTGGTAAATGAATATAAAGTAAAATTTCCAGAAGGAAAGCAGATGAGGTGAAGTCCTGGGAAAACCAGGTACACGTTTCTAAAGGTTCTCTCCTGGGAGAATCGTCCAGGATGATACCGGCAATGAGTTGTGACAGCATTTGTGAAATGTTGCCAACTAGGGAAGCTCACTAAAGACTTAGCATCCAGGGGTTTGGTCATATAGGTAGATTCTGCCTAGCACATACAGAAACTCTAGACATTCAGAGTAAATCAGGTGTTCAGTATAAATTACAATGTTTATACAAATAGTTTAGACATAGTAAATAAGCCATTCTGATCAGTTCTGGGGATGGTGGAAATCCTCCCCATACCTAAGTTTCCAGATGACAGCCGAGGGACAAACTTATAAACAGGTCTTTCAAAGAATAGCAATCAGGGGGCGACTGGGTGGCTCAGTGGGTTAAAGCATCTGCCTTCAGTTCAGGTCATGATCCCAGGGTCCTGGGGTCAAGCCCTGAATCAGGCTCTCTGCTCAGCAGGGAGCCTGCATCCCCCTTTCTCTCTGCCCGCCTCTCTACCTGCTTGTGATCTCAGTCTGTCAAAGAAATTTTTAAAAAATCTCAAAAAAAAAAAAAAAAAAAAAAGAATAGCAGTCAGGTCTTCTATTGTAACTCTTTTATGCATAGAAGGGAAAGGGTATATTGTCCTTAGAGGCTACCTCAGCCCCTCAGACCCTGTCATTAGGATGTCATTTGTAACTCCTGAGAAAAAAACTTACTAAGTGCTGTATTAACCTTATATCAAGTAGATCCACATTTTCAGTTAGGACAATCCTCTGCTGATAGTCTTTAACAGAACATGTAAAAAGTTAGTTTTTAGTAGGAAAGATAAACAGATTCTTTCCAAACAATTCTTACATTAAAAGAGAATCTTTGAAATTTTTTTTTTAAAGATTTTATTTTATTTATTTGACAGAGAGAGATCACAAGTAGCCAGAGAGGCAGGCAGAGAGAGAGGAGGAAGCAGGCTCCCTGTGGAGCAGAGAGCCCGACGCGGGGCTCGATCCCAGGACCCTGAGATCATGACCTGAGCCGAAGGCAGCAGCTTAATCCACTGAGCCACCCAGGCGCCCCTCTTTGAAATTTTTTTTAATGCTACAAATACTAATTGACTACCTGCCATGCTCAAGGGCATGTGCTAAGGTCTTTAATGATGACCTTCAAACAGGGACTTCCTATTAGGACTTAGAAAAACAGAGTGGAACACTAATACAGAAATAACTACAGCATAATCTGGCAATGGCTAGACTGGAGACCTACATGGTTTGATTTTCGCACATATCAAAGGAGACAGCTAATGCTGTTGAAGAGAATGTTGGGAATATCCCTCTTCTGAAGTGCCTGGTGGGTCAAATGTTTAATTATGAGTGGGATTTATTAGGGCAGAAACAAAAAGGGGTTTGCCTTTTCAGTAGAGAAAATAATTCGCCCAAAGGCTTTAGAATCCATAACACATTAAAGAATTGCAAGTAAAGTCTGTTGCTAGAATGCTGATCTTTGAGGGGAAAAATTAGAACTGAAAATTGAAAATTATGTGAATTGAGATTATTAAATAGATTTCATGGGCACACTAGCAGGTCTAAACTTCAAATAAAGTCAATGAAAAGTCCGTGAACACCTTCAAAGTAAGGCGAGGGTTAGAATTTAAAAATGCATTTTCAAATTCTGATGTAAACAATGGATTACAGCAAGTTTTACTTATTTTACTTATTTTAGTTTTTTATTATTTTATTATTATTTATTTGTTTGTTTAATTTATTTGTTTTTTTATTTGTTAAGACTTACTTTTTAGACAGTTTCAGGTTTACAGCAAAGTTTGGGGAAAGATACCGAGATTTCCAATATATGCTCTGCCCTCACACATGCATCAGCTCCTGTATTACCAACATACCCCACAAGAGGTGGGGAATATGTTAAAACTAATGAACTACACTGACATATCATAATCATGCCATAGTTTATATAATGGTTCACTTTTGGTGTTGTCTAGTCTATGGGTTTGGTCAAAGGTATGTACCTAATATTACTGTACTATCATATCTTTCGCTGCCCTAAACATCATCCTCTGTGCTCCACCAGTTTATCTTTCCTTCATCTCAGTCCCTGGCAATCACTGATCATTTTGCTCTCTTCACAGTTTTGCTCTTTCTAGAATGTAATGTATCAGAATCATACAGTTTATAGCCTTTTCAGATTGGTGTCCTTCATTTAGTAATGTGCATTTAAGGTTCTTCTATGTTTTTTCATTGCTTGATAGTTCATTTTGTTTTAGTGCTGTATAATATTCCATTGTCTAGATGTGCTACAATTTATTTGTCCATTCACCCACATACTAAAGGGCAACTTAGTTGCTTCCAAGTTTTAGCAGTTATGAATAAAGTTGCTATAAAAATGTGCATAAATGTTTCTGAGTGGACATAAGCTTTTAACTCCTTTCAGTAATACCAAGGAGTACAACTCCTTGATTACATGACAGAAGTATCTCTAGTTCATAAAAAACTGCTAACTGTCTTCCAGAATGATACACCATTTTGTATTCCAGCATTATAATAGAGTTCCTGTTGCTCCACATCCTTGCTAGCGTTTGGTGTTGTCAGTGCTCCAGACTTTGGTCATTCTAATAAGTATACAGTGGTATATTATTATTATGTTAATTTGCATTTCTCTAATGACATGAGTGTGCAGTATCTTTTCATATGCTTACTTAGCATTTGTATATTTTCTTTGGTGAGATGTGTGTTAAGGTTCTTGGCTCTTATCAAGTTATTTTGTTTTCTTACTGTTGAGTTTTAAGAGTTTTTTGGTATATTCTGGATAACAGTATTTTTTTTTTTCCCTTTTTATTTATTTATTTTTTTTTCAGCGTAACAGTATTCATTCTTTTTGCACAACACCCAGTGCTCCATGCAAAACGTGCCCTCCCCATCACCCACCACCTGTTCCCCCAACCTCCCACCCCTGACCCTTCAAAACCCTCAGGTTGTTTTTCAGAGTCCATAGTCTCTTATGGTTCGCCTCCCCTCCCCAATGTCCATAGCCCGCTCCCCCTCAGATATGTCTCTTATTTTCTTGACATTGCCTTTTATAGAAAAGAAGTTTCAATTTTAATGAAGTCTAGTTTATATATTATTTCATTCATGATTTGTGCCTTTGGTGTTGTATATAAAAGTTATCACTATACTTAAGGTCATCTAAATCTTCTCTTATGTTATCTTCAAGGAGTTTGATAGTTTTGTATTTTACATTTAGGTTTGTGATCTATTTTGAGTTAATTTTGGGTAAGGGTAAGTCCGTGTCTGGATTTAATTTTTGGATACAGACATCCATTTTTTCCAGTACCATCTGTTGAAAAGACTATCTTTGCTCCATTGCATTAATGGCGTTTGCTCCTTTGTCAAAGATCAGTTGACTATATAGACGTAGGCATATTTCTAGGCTACTTTTTCATTGACTTCTTTGTCTATTCTTTGTCAAAATCAAACTGTCTTCATTTCTGCAGCCTTACAATTAAGCCTTGAAATTGAATAGTGTCAACTTTGTTCTTCTCTTTCCATATTGTGTTGGTTATTCTGCTTCTTTTGACTCTCCATATAAACTTTAGAATCAGTGTGTTGATACTGACAAAATATTTTGTTTGGATTTTGATTGAGACTGAATTTACACTGTAGACTGAGGTAAGAAGAACTGGTATCTTGACAATATTGAGTTTTCCTATCCATGAACATGGATTATTTCTCCATTTAGTTTTGCCTTGATTTCATTTTTCAGTTTTGTAGTTTGCCTCATCTAGACCTTTATAGATTTTGTTAGATTTATACCTAAGAATTTCATATTTTAGTCCTAATGTAAATGGTATTGTGTTTTTTAGTTTCAAATACAGCTTATTCATTCCTTGTATATAGGAAAGCAACTTGGCTTTTGTATATTAACTCTGTGTTGTACAACTTGGCCATAATTGCTTATTATTTCTAGGAGGGCTTTAAAAATTTTTTTTTTTTTGATTTTCCACATAGACGATATGTCATTTGTAAATAGGGTATTTCTAATCTGTATACATTTTGTTTCCTTTTCTTGTCTTATTGCATTAGCTATTACTTCCAGGATGATACAAAAGGAATGGTGAGAGAAGACATTCATGCCTCATACCTGATTTTAGTGGCAAAGATTAATTTCTCACTATTAAATATATTGATTGTAGAATTTTTTATATACTTTTTATTAAGTAGAGGTAATTCTCTCTATCCCTAGTTTACTGAGAGTTTTTATCATGCATTGGTTTTGAATTTTGTCAAATGCATTTTTCTGCACTGATTGATACAACTGTGTAATTTTTCTTCTTAAGCATATTGGTATGACAAGCTGCATTCAATTTTTTTTAAATGCTGAAGCAGTGTTGCATACCTGGTATAAATCCCACTTGGTTGTGATGTGTAATTCTTTTTATACAATAATGGATTCCCTTTGCTAATACATTTATTGAGAATTTCTCTATGATCATCAGAGATATTGGTCTACAGTTTTCTTGCTATGTGTTTAGTTTCAGTATTAGTGGTTTTCATAGAAAGCTAGAAGTATTTCTTGTACTTCTATACTCTGAAAGAGAATGTATAAAGTTGGTACATTTTCTTAAATGTTTAGTGAAATTCACCAATGAACCCATCTAAGCTTTGTGCTTTCTGTTCAATAAAGTTATTGATTACTGATTCAGTTTAATATATATATATGCCTATTCAGATTGTCTTCTTTTTTCTTGTATGACTTTTAGCAAACTGTGTCTTTCAAGCAATTGGTTCATTTTATCCAAGCTATCATATTTGTGTCTTAGTAATTTGTGTTCTCTTCTTTTTCTTAGCCTAACCTTCGGTTATTTTTATAAGGCCTTTTGCTTTTAAATTTCTCTACTATCACACATTATTTTCTTTTTATAGACTTTAAATAAATAAAATGGAAAAAAATAGACTTTAAATCAATTCTAAATTCTTACTATGTAGTATCTGTGAAAAATATATTTATATTGAATTTATATATAATTTATAAATATGTAGACTATGCATACATATACAAATGTGTCTTATTACCTGCACCTATGAAATGTGTGCAATGTGTGATAATAAGGAGTTTGACAGTATGCTGAGATATCTCTCTCTCTCACTCTCTGTCTAAATATATATACACATACACACATATACATACATACATACATACACACATAAACAAGTATTAACTATTGTACTCTAAAATATTAATCAATGATAGAGGCTACTGCAATAATTTTGAAGCAATGGCAAGGCCAGGTCTGTTTTTGGACATTGAGAACAAACTATTTAAAGATATCACTCCAAATAAAGTAACACATAAATTTTCAACATAAATTATTGTTTAAAAAAAATTAATGCCTGGATTAACTAATGGCAAATAAAGGGACTCTTCAGAAACCAGAAAGCACAAGAAAATGAGAATTCTAACAAGAAGCAGAGGAGTCAAGTCAGCTTTTCCCCTGGGATTATTTATCAATTCCTGGTGGCCTAAGCCAGAATTTGAAGAGTTATACAACTAAGTTATTGGGGGACAAAGAGAGAGGCCCAAAAGGATGAGAGTTCAGATTTAAGGATCCCACACAAAATCAAATAATTCAAGAAGCAATTCTCTCAATAGGAGAAGTCAAAAGAAAATCCAATTTTATGGAAATGGGGAGGATGCCTGAGTGATTAACCCTTGGTCCTGAGCCAGAATAAAAAGCATCTGTGGAGAATTTATAAGTCTCTACTCACACAGGTCTGTAAGTTTAAATCTATATTTGTTTGTATCACTCTCCCCTATCCCACTGCCAAAACTACCCTGAGATTTAGTAAAACAGCTCAAAATTGGTAGAGTCCACAGGCAGTTGATAGAAACAAATGCAAGTCCTCTTTAGATTAATATATATCCTTAATCATAATTTTAAATAATTCTCAAAACTGAGAATTCAAGGAATAGAGGCTCATATTCAAAAACAACTAAACACCTGAGGAACTGAAGGCATAAACAGAAGCCATTAATGAAACAACAACCACAACAAAATACACACACACACCCCTTAAGCTGAATACTGGAGCTATAGAATATAATATAAATGGTTTTATATATTTAATGAAATAAAAAATAAAATGAAAGTACGATAAAGGTATTAAGATACTAACAAATCTGACAAATTTGAAAATTAACTAAATAAATTTTAGGGCTGAAAAATAAAGTAAGTTATATAAAAATAAGATAATGAGTTTAAAGTTCAGATTTTTCACAGTTGAGATATCTAGTGACCTGAACATTTGTAGTAAGAAATTACACAGAATGAGGCAAAGAGACAAAGATAATTAGGTAAATAAAAATAAAGACACAGTCATAAAAAAAATAGAATATAGTAAGATGGTGTAGCATACATGTAATTTGTGTCCCCCCCAAAAAAGAGACAACTGGAAAAGTGGGCATGAGCAATATTTGGAGAAATAATAGCGGACAAATGTCGGGATGAATGAAATAGCCAAATTTTGATTTCAGGAAGTTTAATGCATCTAAGACCAAATTATACACACTCACAGACACTCACTGACAAAAGTTAATATAACTATAGAAAACCAAAGACACCAACATAATTATAAAACACAGTTCAGATAAAATATAATATAAAAGGAATAATAGTTATATGAAAGCTAAATGCTCAGCAGAAAGAAAGCATGATGTGGGGCGCCTGGGTAGCTCAGTTGGTTAAGTGCCTGCTTTTGGCTCAGGTCATGATCCTGGGGTCCTGGGATCGAGTCCCGCATTAGGGTCCCTGCTCAGCGGGGAGCCTGCTTATGCCTCTCTCTCTCTCTCTCTGCCTGCCTCCCTGCCTACTTGTAATCTCTGTCAAATAAATAAATAAAATCTTAAAAAAAACCAAAAACCAGCATGATGATATCCTCAGCTATTGAGGAAATATAATTGATATGGTAATTCTATACCCTGTGAAATTATTTTCCATTTTCTTTAACTTTTTAAAAGAAAGTTAATAGAGTAAAACCATAAATCTCACAGATTTATCTTAAGAAAAAAACAAAACATTGTGGAAAGAAGGTCTAAAAATTGAGAAAGGCCAGATTGTAGCCACTCCGCAGAAATGTGATGAATCCCCAGCCAAGATCTGGTTTGGGACTTCTATTGTTATAATGTGATACACTATAATAATGCATTAGAATGCACTCCTGCACTGTAATAATGGTAATTAGCGTTGTGAGGCTGGGGTGCTGGCTTTTCTGAGAAAGCAGGGATTTGCATGGTTTGAAGTTCTATGGCACTTGTGCTTTCTTTTTAGCTTGCCCAGATGTGAGGGAGAAGAAGAATAGGGAAGGATGTGCCTTAAAAGGTATTGATGGATAAACATAACAAATGCAGTGTTACTCTTTATTTCAGATGTTAATCAATAAATCTATTAAGAAACAAGAATTATTTATTAAATGACAGTCTAGTTCTGTGATTTAGTGCTCTTTTTAGCCTCTACAAGAGTGTATATACATATATATATATATATATATGTTTATTATAAAGGATATACATATGTGTGTGTGGTTTATTTGTTTATATTTTAATCTATTTTATATATATAAAATAATGGCTTGTTTATTTGACAGAGAGAGAGAGCAAGAAAGGAAACACAAGCAGGGAGAGTGGGAGAGGTAGAGGCAGGTTTCCCACCAAGCAGGGAGCCTGATGTGGGACTGGATCCCAGGACCCTGGGATTATGACCAGAGTTAAAGGCAGACACTCAACAACTGAGCCCAGTTGTTTTCAGGAAGTTTAATGCATATACCAGAAGAAATATACCAGAAGTATATATTTTTAAAATATAAATGAGTGCATTAATTATGAAGAGACAAAAAGAGGAGCAGAGCCCCCAGAAGTTTAAAAAAAAGCCATTTTGAAAAAGATAGGTTGGAAATTAAACTTCTCTTTGATATCTTAAGGTGCATAAGGAAACAGCATCATATCAGACCCACAGGCATCTGTGTAATTTCTGTAGAGTACTAAATAGAACATAAAGTTTCAGGAACATTTCTTAGTATCTAATTTACTACTAGGAAGAGATTTACACAATGAAATGAACTTCCCCATTTTTCCTTTCTTTGCTTTCTCAGTCATATTCATTAAACCCAATCTTAAATTCCTCAAAGATCCTAACAATAACATCTATTCTTTGGGACACCATATCATCTTCTGTGAGGCTATATAACTCTACTGTGCCAAGCACTGTAAGAGCTGCTATGAGGAAGTAGATATCAGGAGAACGTAAAAAATAAAGTAGAAACAAGGGGCATCTGTGGGGTGATATTCAAAATGAAGCTAACCAATATATACTATGAGGAAATGTGGCTTGAGTCAGAAATTGAAGAAATTCACCCCTCATTAGTACAAAAAGAAGGAGAATTCCTTGATTAAAATACAAATATGGAGAGTTCATGGAATGTCCAAAGTGTGAGAAGGAAAGTAAGGTTTGACCAGTGAAACTAAGAAGTCCTTTTCAAGATCTGCTTGGGGAAGGAAGGCTGGTGCAGCCAGAAATAAAACTGAAAAATTATGACAACAGCAGACTGATAGTATTTCTAATTCTGCTACTTATAAAATCATCTTCTAATTTTAAACTTTGCTTCTTGGCTTCCCTAATGGAACCAAATAATTTTTAATATAAAACATTCAATTGGCTCTCTTAATATAAATATTAATTTTCTGAGTTTTAAAGTTTTCCTAGATTTTATCTTATTACGTTCTTTTTAAAAATCTATAAACCTCATAATTGCCTTTTGTTTTTTTTTCTTTTTTTTAATTAATTTATTTATTTTTTCAGCAAAACAGTATTCATTGTTTTTGCACAACACCCAGTGCTCCATGCAATACGTGCCCTCCCTACTACCCACCACCTGTTCCCCCAACCTCCCACCCTTGACCCTTCAAAACCCTCAGGTTGCCCCAACCTCCCACCCCTGACCCTTCAAAACCCTCAGGTTGTTTTTCAGAGTCCATAGTCTCTTATGGTTTGCCTCCCCTTCCAATTTCCCTCAACTTCCTTCTCCTCTCCATCTCCCCATGTCCTCCATGTCATTTGTTATGCT
This sequence comes from Meles meles, assembly GCF_922984935.1. NCBI lineage: Eukaryota > Metazoa > Chordata > Mammalia > Carnivora > Mustelidae > Meles > Meles meles. The sequence continues at coordinate 42,267,791 of NC_060080.1, forward strand.
CCACAAATAAGTGAAAACATATGATACTTGACTCTCTCTGCTTGACTTATTTCACTCAGCATAATCACTTCCAGTCCCGTCCATGTTGCTACAAAAGTTGGGTATTCATCCTTTCTTTTTTTTTTTTTTTTATAAACATATAATGTATTTTTATCCCCAGGGGTACAGGTCTGTGAATCACTAGGTTTACACACTTCACAGCACTCACGATAGCACATACCCTCCCCAATGTCCATAACCCCCTCCCCCTCTCCCAACCCCACCTCCCCCCAGCAAACAGCATGGAGGTTCCTCAAAATGTTGAAAATAGAACTACACTATGACCCAGCAATTGCACTACTGGGTATTTACCCTAAAGATACAAATGTAGTGATCCGAAGGGGCACGTGTACCCGAATGTTTATAGCAGCAATGTCTACAATAGCCAAACTATGGAAAGAACCCAGATGTGCATCAGCAGATGAATGGATAAAGAAGAGGTGGTATATATACACAATGGAATACTATGCAGCCATCAAAAGAAATGAAATCTTGCCATTTGCGATGACGTGGATGGAACTAGAGGCTATCATGCTTAGTGAAATAAGTCAATCAGAGAAAGACAACTATCATATGATCTCCCTGATATGAGGACGTGGAGATGCAACATGGGGGTTAGGGGGATAGGAGAAGAATAAATGAAACAAGATGGGATTGGGAGGGAGACAAACCATAAATGACTCTTAATCTCATAATTGCCTTTTGAATAAAATCCATATTTCCTATGTGCCATTCAGAATAATAATAATATGCTCCCTAAGTACATGCCAATCTTTCTTTCTGACAACATCTCTTCATCTCTACCCCAATAATAGTGGTTTCCTTTTTCTCTTAGTTTTCCATGTGTGGGTTTACTTCATATTGACTATGATGTTCTTTCCATCTTTCTTATATTTTTATGCAATATTCTACTCCTATTCCTACTTCTTCTTCTCCTCATTCTCCTCTTGCCCCCTTATTGTCTCTCTCTCTAGAGAGAGAGAGAGAGAAAATCTCTCTCTCTAGATATACACACACACAAAATCCACCTCCACCTCATCTTGTCTGTGCCAAGGAGGAGCTCTGACAGGACTCTAAGATTAAAAATATTGGGGCATTATAGAAGAGTTGTTTGAGTGTGAAAAAGAAACACATTAAATATTGTTGTGTCTGCAGAGCATATCTACTATAGAAGCTGGTTCTTCAACTCAGTCTCTCTAAAATTATGTTGCCTTTGTTTTTGTTTTTTTTTCCTCTCTTTCTAGGAACTATGAGAAAAGACTAGCTTGATGTAACCTCAATTTCATCAGGAAGTATATCTTATTTTGCAAAAGCTAAACTGTCCCTGAGGCATGGAGGATCTACAGAGGGCACTTAAGTATGATTTTGCCTAAAGGGAATTCTCACTTCACAACTGACTCAGTGTATTTTTCTTAGTTCTGAGGAGCCACATCTGTACTTGGAGCTGATGTCTCATGGACCAAGTAAAGTGAATTCATTTCTTTGGCATTGTACTCTATCACAATTACAAAAGTGACATCTCTACCAGCACTATTTCACTTGCCACCTGAGAACACAATTTCCACGTGGACTTTTACATGCTGTCTTTTTACATGCTGTCTTTTTCAGCAATGTTTTAGTGCATAGTATAATGCCCTTCATGTATCAGAAACTTAATAATTATTTACTGAATGAGAGAAGTTAAATAAAACAGCTTACAAATATCTGACAAACTTGCCATGATCACCAAGATTCATAAAGCAAAATTGTAGACTATTGGGAAACTATTTAAATATTTTAAGCAGGGAAATAACAATAAAATTTCTACATGCATATGCCCCTTTTGGCTACAAAATGGATAATAAATTTTAACAAGATGGAATTGGATGATGAGACCAGTAATGTAGTTATTACCAAATATAAAAGTGGTCTCAGTGGATAAGGGAAGAAGTGGACACATTCAAAAATAGTTTTATGAGATAAAATTAATAGGTCTTTGTTATGGGTTATATGCAAGCAGGGAGGGGAAAAAGAAGTTTCAAAGATACCTCAAATTAGATGGGAATTAGGGGAAATTAGATGAATATTGGTGCCTATTAAAGATGGACAGAGAGAAGAAAAGCATGAATTCAGTCTGAGGACTCTCCCTTTTGAAGTTTTCTTAAAATGTCTGAATAAAATATTTTATCAAGTTATGTATATGACACTTCATGTCAGAAAGAGATTTAGGCAGGGAATAAATTGAGAAGTCATCAGCACTGAGTAATCTGTACCATAGGCATATATAATATGGACTAGGGAGAAAGAGAAGAGCAGGGGAAAAAGATGGAATCCTGGAGAAGAGGCTTAGAAATCTCATTATTCAGGAGTCCAAGATGGTGGAGGAGTAGGTGACCTTAATTTCATCAGGTCACAGGAATTCAGCTAGATAGCTTTCAAATCACTCTAAACACCTGTGAGCTCAACCAGAGATCTAAGAAAAGAATAGATGCTACTCTACAAATAGAAGAGAGAGCACTTCCCGCAAGAATGACAAAATGGAAAAACTCACTCAAAAAAAGAGAACAAGAGGCAATACTGACAGGGACCTAATTGGCATGTAGTAAGCAAGATTTTGGAACTAGAGTTCAGAATAATGATTATAAAGATACTATCTGGGCTTGAAAAAAAGCATAGAAGACACTAGAGAATCCCTTTCTGGAGAAATAAAAGAACTAAAATCTAACCAAGTTAAAATCAACAGTTATTAATGAGATGCAATAAAAAAAAATGGAGGCTCTAACTGCCAGGATAAATGATGCAGAAGAGAGAATTAGTGATATAGAAGACAAAATGATGGAGAATAAAGAAGTTAATGAAAAGAGAGATAAACAACTACTGGATCACAAGGGGGAGAATTCAAGTGATAGGTGATACCATAAAGCGAAACAATATTAGAATTGGAGTCCCAGAAGAAGAGGAAGGAGAGAGAGGAGAGAAGGTAAACTGGAACAAATTACAGTTGAGAACTTCCCTAATTTGGGGAAGGAAACAGGCATCCAAGTATAGGAGGCACAGAGAAGCCCCCTCAAAACCAATAAAAATAGGTCAACACCCCAACATTTAATAGTGAAACTTGCTAATCTCAGAGACAGAGGAAATCCTGAAAGCAAACCCTGAAAGCATTTGTAACCTAAAAGGGTAGAAACACTGGATTGGCAGCAGACCTATCTATAGAGACCTGGTAGGCTAGAAAGGACTGGCATGATGTATTCAGGGTGCTAAGTGAAAAAAATATGCAGCCAAGAATACTTTATCCAGGTAGGATGTCATTCAAAACAGAAGGAGTATAAAAAGCTTTCAGGACAAACAGAAACTAAACCATCACCAAACCAGCCCCACAAGAAATATTAAAAGGGATCCTTTCAGCAAATAGACCGAAAGTAACACAGACTAGAAAGAGAGACACTGTACAGAAACAGTCACTTTACAGGTTATACAATGGCAGTAAACTCATGTCTTTCAATAGTCACTCTGAATGTAAATGGGCTAAATGCTCCAATCAAAATACACAGGGTTACTAAAAACAAAACAGAACAAAACAAAACAAACAAAAAACAAGACCCATTGATATGCTGTCTGCAACAGAATCATTTTAGACCCAAAGATACCTCCAGATGGAAAAGTGGTGAGAATGAAAACTGGTGCATCCACTCTGGCAAACAGTTATGGAGGTTCCTCAAAAAGTTGAAAATAGAGCTGCCCTAAGACCCAGAAATCACTCTACTAGGTATTTACCCCAAAGATAGAGATATAGTTAAAAAAGGGGAACATGCACCCCAATGTTTATAGCAACCATGTCCACAATAGCCAAACTATGGAAAGGCTCCAGAAGTCCATCAAAAGATGAATGGATAAAGATGATATGATATATAGATATGTATATAGATGCTATAGATGTAGATATAAATATATAGATATAGATATATAATGTAATATTACTCAGCCATCAAAAAACAAAACCTTGCCGATTCACAGACCTGTACCCCTGGGGATAAAAATACATTATATGTTTATTAAAAAAAAAAAATTTGGAAGGGGAGGCGAACCATAAGAGACTATGGACTCTGGAAAACAACCTGAGGGTTTTGAAGGGTCAGGGGTGAGAGGTTGGGGGAACAGGTGGTGGGTAATGGGGAGGGCACGTTTTGCATGGAGCACTGGGTGTTGTGCAAAAACAATGAATACTGTTATGCTGAAAAAATAAATAAAATGGGAAAAAAAAAACAAAAAAACAAAACAAAACAAAAAAACCCTTGCCAATTTCTACCCAATGTGGTAATGGAACTAGAGAGTATTATGCTAAGTGAAATAAGTTAATCAGAGAAAGACAATTATCATATGACCTCACTCATATGTGGAATTTGAGAAACAAAACAGCAAATCATAGGGAAAAAGAGGAAAAAATAAAACAAGATGAAACCAGAGAGGAAGACAAACCATAAGAGACTCTAAATCATAGGAAATAAACTGAGGGTTGCTGCAGGGGAGGTGGGGGGGGGGGCGGATAGGGTAACTGCATGATAGACATTAGGAGGGCACAAGATATAAAGAGCACTGGGTATTATATAAAATCAATGAATTGCTGATCCTTACCTCTGAAACCAAGAATACATTATATGTCAATTAATTGAATTTAAATTTAAAAAAAAGAAAAAAAAGAAATTTCATTATTCATTGTCATGGTAAAGAATAATGAAAAACAGAATGAGAAAGAACCTCAAGAGTGGGAGAATAGGCTGCACTATCATGGAAGATGAAGGAAGAAAATTTTACCCAATAGATGAGACATATTTCAGGTATTTTTTACTCATTAGGAGAAGTTCAACATATGCCCTTTGAGTCCAGCCATATATAGTTAACTGATTACCTTAGTAGGAGTGTATGTGTTCATCATGACAAAGGGGAATGACAGTAGACTGAGTAAGGAATAGAAGGTAGGAGGATAAAAAAATGGACTAAGTCTAGGAAAAAAAATTATTTTTACAAGTTTGGCTTCTAGAGGAGAGAGGAAAACACTACTGGCCTCAGCCCTACTCCCCACAAAATAAGGAGGAGCTGAGTAAGTGCTCTGTTTCACCTTATCCTTGTTGAAGCTTGCAGAGTTTAAAAGGGACTTGAACATGTTTAAACATCTCTGGCAAGAATATTTTGTGAAAGAGACAAGATGAAAGACATCTCGGAGACTATCACTGGCCATCTTTAGGTACTTGACAGGCCCAGACACAAAGTATAACATACAGTGATCCCCAAACAAGTTGATATGCATTCATGCAACACAAACTGGCCAGTGCAAGCCTGCCTGGACTGCTTTGCTGGACTGAGAACAAAGGACATTCCTACTTCTCTTTTTGTCTCCCCACAGTGCTAAAAGCACTGTAGGAAACTCAATCAATGGTGACCAAGCACATACATCTTCCCTTGATTTCCTATTGCTTAGCACAGTTCCTGGCATGGAGGATGCTCTGTTTAACTATTTGTTGTTTAAACAGTCAAATAAATGAGTAAGTAGGGAATAAATCTAGTTAAGATTTATTAAGCCTCTACTAGCTCTTTTCTTTTTTTTTTTTCCATTTTATTTATTTTTTCAGCGTAACAGTATTCATTCTTTTTGCACAACACCCAGTGCTCCATGCAAAACGTGCCCTCCCCATTACCCACCACCTGTTCCCCCAACCTCCCACCCTTGACCTTCAAAACCCTCAGGTTGCCCCAACCTCCCACCCCTGACCCTTCAAAACCCTCAGGTTGTTTTTCAGAGTCCATAGTCTCTTATGGTTTGCCTCCCCTCCCCAATGTCCTAGCTCTTTTCTTAAATCTACAGTATCTTATATGTTGGCCATGGGGTAGGTATTATATACATTTCTTACCTGGAAATTCCTGTGTTCTTTGAAGAGGACCACATAAGTAACAAAACTACACACTTCCCTTTTCAATGTCCTGTTAGTCTAATTGATCTGATACAGACCTCATGGCTTGATTATCTTAATGGGTACTTCTGTCATGGTTTTTACTTTTTTTCCTCAACTTGTTTGTTTTTTTTTTCATGCAGATAATTCTGGATAAGGACATTCACACACCACAAATTCTGGATAAGGACATTCACACACCACACTGACTTTTATTATCAACTTTAAATGAAAAATATATTTCAGATGAACTTAATGTCATTTTTAAATGTATATTTTTCTCCTTTTTGTCTGCTTTAATATTATTATCTACATGTTAAATGTGCAAGAATGCTTCCAATCAGTGTATTTTATTTTTTTTAAAGATTTATTTGACAGACAGAGATCACAAGTAGGCAGAGAGGCAGGCAGAGAGAGAGAGGAGGTAGCAGGCTCCCCACTGAGCAGAGAGCCCCATGTGGGGCTCGATCCCAGAACCCTGGGACCATGACCCAAGCCGAAGGCAGAGGCTTTAACCCACTGAGCCACCCAGGCGCCCCTCCACTCAGTGTACTTTAAAATGTAACAGCAAATCAGTGAAGCAAAACAACAGTATATAAAATCTGTTTGCAAATGTAATTTTTGGTGCAAAGAGAGAGCTGGGCTTGATCTAGAAACTCTCATTCTAGTCTGATATGTGCTTGGTTTTTAGAGAACAATATTTGGCATCTGTCTTCTTTGCTGTTGGAAATTGAATGAAAAATTTACCCTTCTCCTGACTGTAAGACAACTTCTCTTCTTTAGCAGGGTTTTCTTAGAGCTGTATGATGTTTCAGTTACTTCATTCTAGTATACAGTGGAAGAGCATTTTCCCCTCTTATCTCTTAGACAGTGAGGAAACATGAAGCACGTATATCCCTCTCTCTTCTGGCTCTATACCTCATTGTAACGACAGCAAATAGATCTATCTTATGACTTTAAAAAAAGATTGCTGGTGAGAAGAAAGAAATAGAATGACTTTAACAGTTCAATAATAATCATAGCTTTTGTGACATCCCGCTAATAAAAACTCTATTACCCAGCTCAGTCATATAGTTTTAAATTCATGGTCATGACTTCCAGATACTTAAAAAAGACAAGACATACCAATCAACCAACCACCAGAAACACGAAAATTGATGTAAATTTGGATCTCATACAGAGGTCAGTCACTGTTTCAATTAATTCCTATATCAGAAACCTAAAGTATCATATACCATATAGATTTCTAAAGAAATGCTATGAAGTTTTATATATGACTTTTGTTTTAAAAATGAAAAGAATACATTGTGCTTATTTAAAATACTGAATAGTTCTAAAGGGCTTATAATGTGAAAGGCCACTTTCAGTTTCAGATTTCTCCACTATCTGATAGCTGTTCCTTTTGGTAGTTACTGTTCTATCTACAAGGTCTGTGTTACCTACTGATTTAGTCACAGAGGTAATATCTATAAACTTCCTACTTAATTTTTTAATCTTTTTTCACTTAACACCTATCCCATAGCCTCCAAATATTTATATTTCAAGTGCCAACATTATTTGGCTCTTCTGATTTTTCTCTCATTTTTTAAAGATGTTATTTATTTATTTGACAGACATCATAAGTAGGCAGAGAGGCAGACAGAAAGAGAGAGGAGGAAGTGGGTCCCCACGGAGCAGAGAGCCTGATGCGGGGCTCCATCCCAGGACCCTAGGATCATGACCTGAGTCAAAGGCAGAGGCTTCAACCCACTAGAGCCACTCAGGCACCTCTCTCTCATTCTTGACATCATAGTTTAAATCCTTAGGTTATTCCTTTCCTGTAGAATTCTTTTTGTATGGATAGTGTTTTCATGCTTCTCTCTGAATATATTTACTGGGATAATTAGGAAATTAAATTCACTCAAATCATCTGTTTCCTTCAGGACAGATATTTTTTCTTGCTCTTTATTTTTTATCTTTCATTATCTCCTAAAATACCTTCTATTTTGTTTCCTGGTTGGATGTGCGTGGCTGTGCGTCCACCTGTGCACCTGCATGTGCGTGTGAGTGTGTTTCAGAAACAATCTATTAAAAATCAACAGAGGTCTCTAGAGCTTGTTAAATGGGAGATTTCACCTCAGGTATACTTGCCCAGAAGCCCACTCCAGGTGGAGAAAAGGAATGGCTAAGGGCCGACTGTCTCATACACAGACGTTTAAGTCATTCCCTAGGTTCTTTAGAACCTCCTTCTTCTTTGAACCTCCTGGGTTTCTGTTGAGCTGACTCCCTCTCTCACTGGGTCTGATCAATCATGTCACGTGCTCAAGGATGCAGCTTCTTCTCCTTTGATTTATCAAACAGGCCTCCATTTACTCTGTCCTGATGTGGAAATTTGTTTTACGGCTTAGTAGCTGATGACCCCCATCTTGTTTTCATACCTTTGTGGATATACACCTTTTCATTTTTTGGCACTATTTTAGTATAGCCACAGAAGGAAAAAGAGATAAAAATGTGTAATGGTGTCAGTAACTATAATACAGTGTTCTGTTTGGCTCCAAGGTTAGGCTTATTTTCATTCTTTAAAATGCATCCCATTCGTAGGGGAGAGATGACAGCTTCAAATAACCTAAATGCAGCTGCCTCTTGTAAGAAGCTGGGTGCAAGCTGCATGTATTGCACTGAATTGAAGTCCTAGCAAATTACATTGTCTTTTAAAACTGCAGAAACAGACAGAACCTGTCTATACAACTTGCACTGCTTCTAGTTTACAGATTCTCTACAACACTTAAGGACAATAATCAATAGGACTTTCTTACTGATTGTGCAAGATCTAGCAAGAGTACAATGCATGAATTAAATCATGTACTATATATGCACATATTCTTCAAGGATTTTATACTTCTGACTGCTTATAATGTAAAGACATACAAAACTGACATTAAAACATTAAAGTACCATGTAACGTGATATCCATAGTTCTTTCCCAAGTAGTATTATAGTTGAATTTTTGAGGCTAACAAAAATGCCATGAAACTGACCCCAGTTACCACCCTCCAAGAAAGGAAAATAAAATATTATAACCTAGTTTAAGTCCACAGATATGAATAGTTGAGTTTAAGATAAATTATCTCAGGTCATACAACTCTAGAACCAAATTTAAATACATGTTAAGGACTCTCACTGTTCCACCTTTCCCACAGCCTTTTCTGCTAAATCTAAAGATACATACTTCCTATCAAATATGTACATAAGCCTTTAGAACAGTTTAATAAATTCGAGGCAGTCTTAGTGTTCCAAGTATCTAAACCTTTGTTTAGTAAAGTTTAAATGTATCCTGCCTAGCAAATCGGAGTTTGTTTCCACTTACTACTTTTGCTTTAAATTCCACTACTAAAATTTGATATTATTAATTTAATCCTAGAAGGTATTTTGCCCACCTTACAATAGGTTCTTCCAGGACATAAAGTTCTAAATGTGCTCAAACTGAGTTGGGACATATTCACAACAAATCTGAAACACTTAATTTTGAAAAAAGAGAACGGGAAAGAAGATCGTTAGCTGCCATCCACCAGACTGTATTTGAATTATTATTATTTTTTCACCAGTGTTCATCTAAGAACAAATTCAGATTTGGGCACACTAAAGGAAAACAGAATGCCATTTCATAAACTTCTTTAGGCTCGGTCCTTTCTGAGGACATATAAGCAGCCCTATTTTTACAACACATTCACTAGCCAGTTGTAATTGTATTTCAAGCTACCACATGAATGGGAGAGAATGAATGATTTCCTTGCAAATTACTCATTTTCATTAAATCCTCCTCTTTATGACTATCTTAAACAGAAACTAGATTCATTTACAATAATTAGTAAGAGTGGGAGGCATATCTACATGACTAACTAGATTGATCCTTTGCAGGTCAATGAGTGAGTGAACAGATCACTGCACAATTGATTCAATCCCAGAAGCAAATTGACCATACTTCAAAAAAGCCAAATCTCTCATATCAGGGGAGTTAAGCACAGCACGGGAGTCCTAGGATGCCTGTATAAATGTTCTAACAAATCAATAGCCTTCTGATTTCCTTATTCTAGTGACAGAAGCATGAAAGAAAGAAAACTAAAATAAGTCTCAAGGGAGCATTTTGAGTTCCAGTACTTCTAATAATTAGCTGTATAAAAGTTCGAAGACACAAAGAACATAAACAAGAAAGCAAGAGATAAGAGAAACAAGGCTTCAATCTGACATGCTTATCTTTGGAAGGGCAGCACTCACTAAGTTTGAAGTAATGTTTGAGGTAATGAAGTAATGTCTGAATTAATGCAGTACCTTTAAGTATTCTGGTGTATAGATAGTATAGATAGTTCTTGAGTAGTTATGGATCTAAACCAGAGACTTCTGGGGCCCTGGGTGGCTCAGTCGTTAAGCGTCCGCCTTCAGCTCAGGTCATGATCCCAGGATTCTGGGACAGAGCCCCACATCAGACTACCTGCTCTGCAGGAAGCCTGCTTCTCCCTCTCCCACTCCCCCTGCTTGTGTTCCCTCTCTCGCTGTGTCTCTCTCTGTCAAATAAATAAAATCTTTAAAAACAAACAAACAAACAAACATCGGAGAGTTCTTTCACATTCAAAAAGTTTAGAACACTCTATTGATTCATAAAAGCCTAAGTGATGGCTTTGTGATATGTCAACTTGGTTAGGCTAAAATATATTACCCAGAATTCCCTTCCAGGTATTTTTGGTAGGGTGAGCTACAAAGGAATTCTCTCATGAGATTTTGTGGGCAGCTGAAGGCAGCAGCCATTTTGTAGCTCTCCTAGTACAGGTGCTACTGCAAAGGTTATTTTGTAAATATAATTAAAATCCTCTATTAGTTGATTTTGAGTTAAGCAAAAGGCAGAACATCATGGGTGTTTCAATTAATTGGAAGGTCTTTATAAGAGAATTAATGATCCCTAGAGATGCAGAGAGGAAAGAAAACTGCAGAATCTTTCTGCATTCTGAGACCCTTCCACCCACCTCATTGCTGCTGATTTGGCTCACCTTAATGGTGTGAAGCAGCAGCTAGACCTACAATTTCTCTATCTTCCCCCATAACTTTCTTCCGTTTCTATGACTCTTGGGTCAGGTGTGTGTTCAGCTCTATGATAGAGATTCCCAGCTTCTTCAGGATACCTTGTTAGATCAGAGGCAACAGGAATTGGCATGGGTTTTAGTCCATCCTTGTTAGGGTGCTCACGGGGTTCAGGCTGCACTTAATTATCCCTTCCTACCTGTCATGGACCCTGCATTATAGTACTAGTCACATGGGAAAGTTATGACTGCTTGGCTAGCCCCGACAACTTCCTACAAATATGAATACATATTTTACTTTAGATTTATAAATATATAAGCTTATATTGAATTTGTATAGATAATAAACATAAATATATATTATATGCATACATATATAGGTCATATAAATACAAATTTCTTTTTTTTCTCATTCTCTCTCTCTCTTTTTTTTTTAAATCTCTCTTTCCTGCACATGAAGGCTTATATCCCATAGGGGATCCAACTATGAAAAAAAAGGGTTGCTAAGCAACTGTTATGTAAATACATACGTATGCATGTTCCACTGGTTCTGCTTTGCTCCTTGAACTCTCTAAATGATAAACCATGTGAGACATAGAGATGATTGGAACTCAGGAACCTGGACACTCAAATCACATCCACAAATGACTGTCATTCACTCTTCTGAAAGGCACATTAGAGAAATGTGCATAGAGGAATAAGATGAACACCACATTAGCCCTAAATTAGATTGAGCCCTAAATCCTAGTGAACAACCTAATTGAACTAAGACTCCATAGCAAGAGTTCTCAAACTTGACTACACGTTAAAATAATCTAAGACATTTTTACATAAATATACCCCTGCTTGGGCTCCACCTACATAAATTCTGATTTAGTTGGCTAGTGGGGAGTGGAAGCCGGGATTAGATATTTTTTGTAATGCTCCTTATGCAGCCATAGAATTTTGCGCAGTGGAGAGCTACTGCACAGGTCACATGGAGGATTCATTTTGCCTAAAGGTAGGCTGATGTGACAATTTTTACCTTTTCCTAATTATCCCAGGACCTAATCTCTTATCCTCTACAATTTACCACCATATAGTAAGAACAAGCCAGGCCATGCAGTGGAAGTAAATAATTCAGTATGAGGAAACATAATTTTATTAAGGTATCAAAGGAAAGTTGCTCACCTTGGACATTTTCAGGCTGGGATATTTCCCAAACTAGAACTGCCTTGCCAGTCCAATACTTTGCAAGTTTTCTAAGAGAGAAACTCATTTGAGGTGTAAAAATCTTATTCAGGCTAAAACTTGAATAACTTTAATTCTTACACTATTTTTTTTTGTATTCACTTATACTGCATCTCAATAGAGTATCTTTTCCTGTGACTATTCTTCAACCTTGGTTGAGGAAGGCGAATATTCCATAGACCACTTATTCTATCCCAAATCCGGGCAGGGGTGGGAAATGTCAGAGACTACTTGTCCTAGACATAAATGTTGTGCATCTAAATTCATTCAGTATATGGGAACAGAAAAGGAATAATACTGACATTTACAGACCCCTTCACTGAAGAAGAAAGTGATGATTCCAATTATGGTGACAAACAGGTCTTGGTTAGGGTTTAACTGAGTCAGCGCAAGAAAATGAAGTGTTTTGTCCTCGCTTCCTTTGTCTATCTTCTGTTTTTCATATGACCTTAGTATGGCTAATAATATAGAATGATGAAGAAGTCAGCTTATCCCATTTTCGGTTTTCGTATACTAACAGTCTAAAGAAAGATGTTTTTGTATAAATGACCAAAACTGAATTGGTAAGTTAGACAAGTTTTTGAAAAGATGCAACTAGAATTTCTACAAGCAAGCACAGCCCCAGGTAGCACTGTGAAATGGGTGGGGCTTGTTTTATATATTCCCATTAGTCCCCCTCCCACACCCTCTCCAGTTTACATTAGCCACTCAGTGGTTATCTCCTACTTTTCTAGGCCTACATATTAAAACATCATTCCTGGAGAAAGCAAAGATAATACAAACTAGCCATTTATTACATATTTTAAGCCAGGCACTAAGTTAAGCTATATATAGCATCCACAGGAACCAAACTGATGGAATTTAAAGGATTCAGCTACTTGGGCTACAGACATAAAGGCAAGATAGGCTGTCTGCAATGTTCTCACTTATGCTGGGTTTCTGCTTATTTCAAGGCACTAGACCACAGGAACCAGGCAGGTGACGATGAGACTATTTCACAACTCCAATGTTTAATAGAGTGAACAACAGATATTCTATCAATTAGGGTTTCACTGGTGTTAGGTCTGCGTGAGAAAATCCTTAAGTGATTTATATTTATCACAAGCGTCTAACAACATGGACTTGACAGATTTATAGGACCTCCAAATGAAAGTGCCATAAGCCACTTATTCTATCCCAAATTGATCTCTGTACTTTTATATTTGCTAAACATGTTTTTCTAAGTTCCTTAATTCACTCCCCAGTCTTCCAACTTATAAAGCTTGTAATGATCCTTAACTGTTCCTGCTTCTTCACCCTTACATCTGAAAATTAATTAATCAAATATCTTCCCATAAATCAATGAAAGATTGTTGTTAGTTAACATCCTACCACCAGACTTACTCTAAGCCTTGTCCTATTTATTGTGAAATTTTGGAAAATCTCTAATCAACCCCTCTTCTAGTTCTTTCCTGAAAGCAATCCTACTTGTGTACTAAATTTTAATTTAGTAGCTCTTATATGTCATGTTCTTTCCCTGGCCTTGTGTCTGTTGACGGGAAGGCAAATGTTTAATTCATAGCTCTACCATGAGATGGTGCATTTTATTTGGGAAAGTAACATAAATTCATTGAACATTATTTTTATTACTATTAGTTTTGCAAAAGTGTAGACAATAATAATCTTTTTCATACATTGCATTGTATATGAAACTGTACAGGAATATCAACAAAATGGTAGGCATTCCAGAAGTTGGAGTGGCATCTGAGCATTTCCCTTATGCTTCCAGGACACAAATTTGATCAACCAGTTGTCCAATTAGAAACTCAAATTTTTACCAAATGCATTATAATATTTAAGCTTTGTTACCAAAGTTCCTTACCACATCAACAGTTTCCTTACCATTCAATTAACAAACAGATTTAATGGCATTTTCAAAACTTTGAGATGCATAAAGTGTGACCCAATTAAAAACCATTAATCATAGGCCCATGTCTCAAAGTATGGAAGATCAGGAAACTGTCTTTATGATCAGGCAAGAGCACAATGTCCTCAGAAGTACAGAAGTAGAAACATGTAAGGATTCCAGTTGCAAAGAAATTCAGGTAATAGTCATTTGTATTTGGCACCTAGCCAGGAAGTTATGTGTTCAGGAATGTTCAGTGCATGAACATTTGATTTTCAACAAGGTCATATCCTATCACATTCTTTCTGATAAAAGTTTAGATTGTGTTTCATCTTTTAGAAACTTCTGTAAGGCCAGGCTAACTAATCTTTAAATTCCACCACAGTCCTCTAATCAACCAGGAAGGATACATGCTGCCTAATTTTGATCTCTTTCTGATCTTAACTGGTGTACGGATTCCCTCAACTCTCTTTCACTGTGCTCCAATACTGAAAGAGGTTTCTACCTATCTACCTACCTACCTACCTACATACTTATCTATTGATTAACAGCTTGAACAATAAAACAACTTATTTTGCTACTTTCCCCCCCAAATGTCTATGCATAAGTATTCAAGCCAAATGATTTTCTCAGAAGATACATGTGATACAGAGAGAAATTAACCATTTCTTTTATTTAAGTAGACTATCACCAAACCTTCTCATGGGAGTGAAAGTTGTAGCAGAAAAGAGGAAAAGTTCTAATGGATATGAAAAATCCTTTTCTTCTTGTTCAATATTGCCTGGTAACAAAATCAATATTCTCATGAACCAAAAGCCTTTGGATCAGATAATGAGGATTCTTTTACCAGAAGAAAAAGAAGTATGTATCTTAAACTATAATTATCTCAAATCAAAATCAGTCCTTATTTTAATTTAGTACCTCTTATATGGCATGTTCTTTCCCTGGCCTTGCGTCTGTTGATGGGAAGATTTCTGATCCTATAGAACTTCTTACTCAGTGTCTACCAAAACTACAAGCTCTTATGCTAGGGCAAATATGGTAGGCAGGAAGGTACTCATGGGTGAAGTTACAGAAGAGATAAAAGAGGAAAATAAACAAATTATTGATCGATCTATCTATCAATCTACCTATCATCATCATCATCTATTTATCTATCATCTATCTAATCTTGAGGCTCAACATACAAATGATCATGCTGGATCCAAACAAAAACACTGTGGGATATCTCCTAAAATGTTAGGTTTAGTAAAATATACAAGATACCAAGTAGATCAGTAAATGAGGATTAGAGGTAGGATTCTCTTATTCTGTTGTTATTTCCTGGCTATTTCTAAAAGGGGATAGACAAATCAAATGAAGCTTTTTCCTAGTAGGTAGAAAAATGACAAGTGTTTTTCTATATGAGGTAATATTTTATTATATTATAATAATCACTGCAGGGCATACATTCATTTAATTTTATTCATATAGTTTTGTTTTCTTTTAGCTTATAGTGTCTTGTCATCTAAAGTATTTCTGAGAGGGCACCTGGGTGGCTCAGTGGGTTTAGCCCCTGCCTTTGGCTCAGGTCATGATCTCAGGGTCCTGGGATTGAGCCCCACATCTGGCTCTCTGCTCAGTGGGGAGCCTGCTTCCCCCTCTCTCTCTGCTTACTTGTGATCTCTCTCTGTGTCAAATAAATAAATAAAATCTTAAAAATATAAAATAAAATAAAATATTTCTGAGAGATCTAATTATTAGGCAATAATAATAATAATCTATAACAGGACAAGGGAAAGGAAGAGACCATCCCTGTGGAAATTCAAGTGAAACTTTTTTAGCGGGGCACCTGGGTGGCTTAGCTGGTTAAGCATCTGCCTTTAGCTCAGGTCATGATCTCAGGGTCCTGGGATTGAGCCCTATATCAGGCTTCCTGCTAAACACAAAAACACAAGTTTTGCTTGTGTTCCCTCTCTCATTGTCTCCCTCTGTCAAATAAATAAATAAATAAATAAAATCTTTTAAAAAAACTTTTTTAGCATAGTTTCTTCCATTTTAATGTCCTCCAGGAATCACATCCTCTAATTTGCATATCTGCATATTAATTTACTCTGTCTTTGGTTTCCCAAAGGAGCACAACTTATTTTCATTGTGTCTTCTCTTATTATCTCAATGTTTGTGTTAAGCTCAGTTGGTTATTATTCAACCATTTTAGCAGAATGCATTATTTTCCAGAATGACAATGCTCTTATTGTTGGCTAAAAGTTATTAATTACTGATTGCACAATTACTTTATTATAGAGCCCACAGAAGTGATGAAATAAAATGTTCTGAGTTTGTTTTCTTATTTTTATTTGAAGGGAATTACTATTGGATTTTTCTCACTATCATTTCAATGGATTAATTCTTAACTCAAAATTATGGATTTAAAATACCAATGTCATTTAATACAAAGCAACTACGTACATATCTAACTTAAGAATTTTTTTTTCATTTTATTTATTTTTTCAGCGTAACAGTATTCATTGTTTTTGCACAACACCCAGTGCACCATGCATCTAACTTAAGAATTTTTAAATGGCACTACAAAATGGAATGCTTACAAAGCAGTGCCTGAGACTACAAAATAAAATATGTAATAAACCTGCCAGTCTTGTGAATTGATTATTTTTAATTATAATTAGAACAAATAAAATCAATCTTGGTGTTTTAAAAGGACATTTCCTTTTATGGATCCTAACAACTTAAAGTAGTCTACTTTATGTCTTTCTGGATAAAACAAGCATACTGTTTTCTGAGCAGGCTGCTCACAAGGAATTTGCATTCTAGTTCCTTTTACACCTTCAAATGGAACAAAGGAAAATACAACAAAATAAATTGTCCTCCTTTTTAATATAATGATATACCTATTAAGTAAATATCTATTATATGCTATTCAGGGTGTTACAGATGAGAATACATCATGAGATTTCATATCCTGAGTGTTATTCAGTTCTTGTGACCAGGTCTCAAGAGAGTTCTGTAGGAAAAATAAAGGTATAATATAATATATACATACACACACAAACACTATATAGATAACTAAACAATTAAATTGACCTGGGTAGGAAAAGACAAACTGCTCTCTAAGCACAGACTAAATAATTAAGAATCTTTTGTTTTCCTGGAAGTGTAAAAGTCAGATAGAATCTTTGGAGTTTAGGCTTTGAGACAATCTTGCTCATTTAATCAATCTCAACGTTAGTGTTTAGGTTGGTAAAGAAATTATTTGATTTAGATAATTTCAGTTATCTATCTTTTGAAGCTGTGCAGAATCCTCATTTAAAAGATAAACACCAGGAAAAAGTAGTTGGTAAAGAGGACCTAATTTATCATTGTGTATTACTGAGATGAAAGTTTTTGCTAATATTCAATTTCTGACATTTTATACCTCTTAGTGTCTTTGCCATTCATCAGCTATTCACCAAAGTAAGCATGATTCCATGTCCTATCACAACAAACCTTAAACAGACCTCTACCTCAATCACCTGGAAGACTGAAAGTTCAACTAAGAAAACATTTACCTACCAAGGGGTATAGCCTTATTGAATTCATCATCTCTATAAGTGGTAAGAACTGAAATTATACAAAAAGTTTCTAATTAGAAATGATGTGAAAAATTAAGAAATTAGTTTTACCAAGACATGATGATAAAAGTTATTTTCTTAATGAATTCTCCATGGCAAAAAAAAAAAAAACAAAACAAAACATAAACTATAGGAGTTGTTTCTTAATTCTGAGATGGAGATCAATGAACTCAAGCACAGCATCCCAACGTATTTCCTGACACTGTTAGAAACCAATTCCCAAACTGACACTCTCCTAATTCTGATTCTTTGAGATAACTCTTTTTCTTCCATGGATTTCAATTTCTTCTCTCTTTGGGCATAATTAAATCAGCATCACCTTATAGTAAAATCATTGGGAATAGAACTTTAAAAACACCATAGGTTTCCAACAGGAAACACAGATTTGATACCGACTTTCCCTAAAGTAGCATATTTCTATAAAAGCTAATGTCTTCTATCCAACAGCATAGGGAATATAGTCAAAGGTATTGTGATAGCATTGTATGGTGACAGATGGTAGCTACATTTGTGGTAAGCATAACATAGAGAATTGTCAAATTACTCTGTTGTACATCTCAAACTAATGTAACACTGTGTATCAACTATACTTCAATTTAAAAGATGTTTAAAAAGCTAATGGTTTCTAAAATATACTTTAAAACTTTAGCTTTTTACATGAATTTTAATGTGCTTAAAGCATTCACCATAGCCAATGCTTCAGGATCTTCTTTAAAAGAAGAGTAATTTCAACAGTCAGGTAATTCCTAGACTCACTCTAGTGAAATGAAGTGCCTACATTCTTCCCTCACTTCTGGTAATTCCTATGGATGCTATATCGTGATTGATAATCAACTATTAAAATAAACATGGCAATGTTTACAGGTCCTTGTCTTAGAGTGATTCATGACTAATATTTGCTTTTGACACACGGAGGCAAACACTGGAAAAAAATGGTGGCTCTGCTATGTCAAGTGGCAAGCAAAGATGACACTTGTATAAGGTCACTCAGATTGTGAACAAGACTAAGGGTGATCCTAAACAAGAGAAGACTTCCTTAATTCAATGCCTCACCATATGATACTTTTACAATTACTAAACATGAAATCCAGCCCAGGTTTGGCAATTACTAAGTATGCAATTTTGATCACATCATTTAATCGCTAATTCTCAAATTTTTCATCTGCTGTGAAGATGGACATGTGCATGAAATTACTTAAGAGTATCTGGGCAAGAGTAATTGCTCAAAACATTTTGCTTTTATTTCCATTGTTCAAAGCTACCATTCATATTAATCTGGTTTTACCTAAATTCATATTTCCAGGGTTCATATAGGTTAGGAAGAAGTGTATAACACAGAACCAAACTGCTTTATACTCAAGAAACTGCTTATGATTTTTCCAGATTTTCTAAAATTCTTATAAATGAGGTAAACCCTACTTCCTAGATTATAACAACAGTCATCCCAACTGAAGATGAAAAAAATGCCTTCTTGTATTTCCTCTTGTTTTGGAAGAGATTAAAATTTATATGTATCCAAAGTCACCTACTATAGTTTAAAAAAATATTCTATCAACAATTGCAAACCTTTCTTATCACCTTTGTTGAAAATTAAAAATTTATCAACCTTCCCAAGTCTAATTTAAGTGCCATATTCCCTGTAAAGACTTTGAAGTTGCTAAAGTCAAAGGTTTTTTTTTTCTACCTTAGAACTTTTACAAAATTTGTAGACCTTAAAATTAATTTTAGTGTCTCAGTCAATGTATATTCATATATTCCTACCAAAATCTGATCTCTGGTGTTAGAAAATGAGACACAATAATTGATACTAAATGCACAACAAAAATCTTTTAATTAGATTTTTTATATCAACCTAGGACATAAACTACTGTATTATACTGCACCATGGTGTCCATAAAAATGGCATGTGATTTACTATTGAATTGCTATTGAAATCCATTGAATCATTACTGAAAACTTAAGTGCCATTAAAAAAAAACAAACAAAAACAAAACAAAACACAAGTGCTAGATCCTAAAAAATGAAACAGAAGGAAAAGAAGAAAACAAATAATTTTTTGTTAAAACTATCATTAAACTGATTAATTAACACTGGCTGCCAAGCCTACTTTATTGCCAAAGTCTTAGTCTTTGGGTTGGCTCACTCCTGGAGAGAACAATACTCAGTCCAGTATCCTCTGACATGGTTCAGGGGAGTAGTAGTGTGTATGCTTCTTACCTGCTTTTATAGAAACCTTATAACAGTATCACAGCAGGGTTATAGAAGAGTCACCTTCCTTTACTATCAGCAGTCTACAGAGCCAAGAAATAACAATAATGTTATTTGGTATTATACTAAGAAAACAGTTGCATTTAAGGGCTAAATTTCCTTTCTCTTTAAGGAATATGTTGGTGTACAATTTGTAAAAATCTGTATTTAGAACATTCAAACCAATTAAAAAGTAAATTTTCTTTTCTTTTGTATTGCATGTTAATTATCAATTTTAAATCCTTAAATATTATTTCACACAAATTGCCAACTCAAGTCATCAACGCTAAAAATAAGCTTCTTAAAATGATACTAAATTCTGTATTATCTACTTGAGGGCTAAGGTACCTAACGGCAGCAGTATAAGTGACATCATGTGTCATTCAAACATTATGCATGCTACTAATTCTGAATTCCATTGTAATGCATCAAAGTGGCCAAGTTTAGTCACAAATAATTTTGTTTATGATGTTTAATGATTTACTTTGCTTCTCTTGATAATTTGTAGTAAAACTGGGATTTGGACTACATGAACTCTGAGGTGGGTTTGACTTGATAACACTATAAGGATTAATATTTTTTTTTTTTTTTTTTTTTTTTTTTTAAGATTTTATTTATTTATTTGACAGAGAGAGAGATCACAAGTAGGCAGAGAGGCAGGCAGAGAGAGAGGAGGAAGCAGTCTCCCCGCAGAGCAGAGAGCCCGATGCGGGGCTCGATCCCAGGACCCTGAGATCACGACCCGAGCCGAAGGCAGCGGCCCAATCCACTGAGCCACCCAGGCGTGTCATTCAAACATTATGCATGCTACTAATTCTGAATTCCATTGTAATGCATCAAAGTGGCCAAGTTTAGTCACAAATAATTTTGTTTATGATGTTTAATGATTTACTTTGCTTCTCTTGATAATTTGTAGTAAAACTGGGATTTGGACTACATGAACTCTGAGGTGGGTTTGACTTGATAACACTATAAGGATTAATATTTTTGTTTTTGATCAAACAATAGCTACTTCAACAGACACAATTAACTCCTTCAAATTTTTTTTTTCAAAGATTTTATGTTTATTTACTTGACAGAGAGAGATCACAAGTAGACAGAGAGGCAGGCAGAGAGAGAGAGGGAAGCAGGCTCCCCGCTGAGCAGAGAGCCCGATGCGGGACTCGATCCCAGGACCCTGAGATCATGACCTGAGCCGAAGGCAGCGGCTTAACCCACTGAGCCACCCAGGCGCCCCAACTCCTTCAAATTTTTAAAAATATTACTACATAGAAGAAACTGCATCTATGCAAATTATGTGATTTATAATCACAAGCATAAAAACTTGCCAAATTATTCTTTCTCCCTAAATTTCTACATGCAATATTTTCAAATAAATAGGAGAACCTCCGCAAAGCATGCTGAAATGGTAGGAAACAAAGTTCCATGAGGGTTGGGGCCATCTCAAGTTTGCTTTTCCTTATGTTATACACATAGTATAATGTCTTTTTCCTATTAGGTATTCACTTAACATGTTTTGAACAAAGAATTGAAGTGACGTATATATGTTTCTAACAACTTGCCTATGCCAGTCTTCGGAAATGAACTTTTCTAGCCATCAAAAGTGGGATACACTGCTTGATCATGGCATCGATCAAAGAGACAAACAGGAGGGGGGATCCTTTCTGAAAATTCTGTGTACTATCTTGTAAATACTCCTTATTTTGAAAACAGAATATGTAAAAGAAAATTTGTGGAGGGGATATGGCATAAAAGTTCCATGTTTACTTTTTCTTTTGAGAGAGAGAGCATGCAAGAGAGAGCAAGCAGGGGTGGGGGAAGGAGGCAGAAGGAGAGGAAGAGAGAGAACAGGGCTGGTCCACGTCAGCCCAGTATGGAGCCCGACCTGGGACTTGGTCTCACATCCCTGAGATCATGGCCTGAGCTGAAATCAAGAACCCAAGAGTCAGAGGCCTAACCGACTGAGCCACCCAGGTGCCTCTACGTTTATTATTTTGTAAAGAATAAATTATCTTATATCTTTTGTAGAAAAACCTGCAAATTAAAAGAACTGCTTTATGAGTGTGGGAGTTATGATTAATCAAAGGTCAGGCTAACTGATGGTTTAGTTAAAAATCGTTTTCCTTGTGAGCAAATCTATATAAAATGTTAAGTCTATTTTCTTGTTTTAGAAAGGAAATTATTAAAGTAAAAAATATGCAATCTCCCATTCTTACTACATACACGAATTTAAAGAACTGATTTTCTTATACTGAAAAATTCTGGTAACAGTACCTGTCTGACTTGTCAAGGTAACTGTCTCCATCAAAAGAAATAATCTACCCAACTGGGCTCCACACAATGAAAAGCAGGAAACATGGAAAACCCATCATTCTAATTGATGGTAGGCTGAGAAAAGAAAGAGAAGGCTGTGATACTGAATGTGATGTGGGCATTACTCAAGTCAGTTATAAGGGGTTGTTTTCTTGAATAAAACACCAATATATTTAGATTATTTTCTTGTTTTATCCCTCTTCCTAAAATTAAATGCTGATTAAGTGTTCCTTCTAATTGGTATCAATTTGCAGTAGGTGTCATTGCATTTTAAAATTATCTGCATCTTAAAGAAGCAATAGGCTAAGAACTATAATATTACTTTCTATATTCTCTGTAATCATTGTTACTAAACAAATATTTGATGAAGTCTTAATGTGTCATGAGGTTATACTTAAAGCAACCATAGCTCATATATCCTTTATAGTTTAGAGTGTGTTTATAAAAGTAAGTTTCTCTGAAATTCTTAAGTGATAATTCATGGTATTATGTATTAAAGAAATACATCAGGGGTACTAAAACTAATGTGAAAGGCAATGATGATAATATTAGAAAGTTCAATATGCTTAGAAGAAGTAGGAGTGGATGGGCACTTGAGAGACAGGTAAAGTTTAAATGGAAATGGGAGAGATTTAGGGTCTTAGTAATGTATAGAACAGCTTGAAACTCATCTGGAGTGGGTTCCTCCATGCTGCTCTCTATTACTAAACGTGTAGGTTTCCTATGTAGTTACAGTTTATAGGTCCCTGAAACCTCTCTTTTGTTTCTTACCATTCAAAATCCCCAATGATCCTCTCTACTACACTCATTTCCTAACAATCCTATATACTAATTCCCTATGTGAGATAAAACTAAGAAAAAATACTATATCAATTTTATTACATATTTAACAAAGGAAAAATATTGATCTGGTAATGCTTCCTTAAAGGATTGAAATTGTCTGTTTAATGTAACAAGATTCCAAACATATCTTCAAATATAAGCAAACTTGTATTAATCAAACTTAGAAATAATTATGTACTTTAAGGCTAGTCTCTCTACCCAGAATGATCTTTACTGTTACTCTTAAGGCAATCATATTCATTGTTTAAGGCCCATCTCAAATAAACTCATCTGTGAGGCTGTTTATAGCTTCTCATTAATCTTCTTATATTTTCACTTAAAAAGTGCATTGTTGGGGTGCCTGGGTGGCTCAGTGGGTCAAGCCTCTGCCTTCGGCTCAGGTCATGATCTCAGGGTCATGGGATCAAGCCCCACATCGGATTCTCTGCTTCCACTTCTCTCTCTCTGCCTGCCACTCTGCCTACTTGTGATTCCTGTCAAGTAAAGAAATAAAATCTTTAAAAAAAAAAAAAAAGTGCATTGTAGGGACGCCTTGGTGGCTCAGTCGGTTAAGCCGCTGCCTTCGGCTCAGGTCATGATACCAGGGTCCTGGAATTGAGTCCTGCATGGGGCTCCTTGCTCAGCATGGAGCCTGCTTCTTCCCCTGACTGCTCTGGTTGCTCCTCCCCCTGCTTGTGCGCACGCATGTGCACTCTCTCTCTGACAAATAAATAAATAAAATCTTTTTTATATATATATTTTTTGTAAAGAGCATTCTAGCGGCACCTGGGTGGCTCAGTGGGTTGAGCCTCTGCCTTTGGTTCAGGTCATGATCTCGGGGTCCTGGAATTGAGCCCAGCTTCGGGCTCTCTGCTCAGCAGGGAGCCTGCTTCCTCCTCTCTCTCTGCCTGCCTCTCTGCCTACTTGTGATCTCTCACTCTGTCAAATAAATAAATAAAATCTTTTTTTAAAGTACATTTTATATAGTTAGTTCTATATAAAGCTTATTGTACATTTTCTCCAACCAGGCAAGTGGAGTCCTCAAAAGGTTGAGTGTAAGTCAAGATACTATGTTAAGGGCAGCCCCTTCACTTTAGGAGGAAAGAAGTGGAGTGAAGGGATAACACCCAAGAAAATACTCATGTAAAAGCTGGTGGGCTGCCTCTAACTAATCTCCTTTGGTTATTAGGAAATACTAAATAATTTTCTAAATATTAGTAGAACATATGTTTGCAGGTCATTGAAGATCATAAATCTCCTCCTCTTTTTCAAAGCCATCATGGATAAACAATAAGGTAAATAATTCTTAGACCAAACCCTAGCAAATAAGTGAGTGGACATTAAAAAGTGTGTTACCTGTTGCTGTCAACAAGGAATACATCATTAGACATT
This sequence comes from Meles meles, assembly GCF_922984935.1. Lineage (NCBI taxonomy): Eukaryota > Metazoa > Chordata > Mammalia > Carnivora > Mustelidae > Meles > Meles meles. The sequence goes on from NC_060080.1 coordinate 42,292,305, forward strand.
GAAATAGCAAACGGTTTGAAGGGCCCATTCCAAGGAAAATGCAATAATATTCTGACGGTGGAAGCAGCAAGTTTTGTACGTGGGTCAAAGAAAAGCATCCTCTGAGAGTGGACTCAGTGTGGAGCCAGTGTGAGTGTCCAATGGTAGGAAGTCATTGTGCTTGCAAGACTTCCATGCCTAGTTCATGAAAAGTGGTGGAGTCCTTACTATGCTTCTAACCAAACCCTCTCCTTGAGCATTGACCATTTTATACACACACAAAAACATAACTGAAATGTTATTTGTTAATTAATAAAAATTCTATTACCTGTTAGGGTCCATGATCAAAGGAACAAGACCAACACAAAGCAAAAGTCAAGCAAAGCTTTATTTCGCGCCAAGCATCGGAAATCAAACCAACCAGTCGGGGCCGTCTCTTACAAAGACGACCAGGACACTGACCCCGACTACTTCCCTTACCTGACAATTCTCCTTACCAGACGATTCCCCCTACCCGATGATTGCCGCTACCCGATGACTCCCACTACCCTATGGCTCCCCTACCTGATGACGACACTCCTGGTGGCACTGGTCCCCGACGAGGCCGCTTCCCGATGATGACACTCTGGCAGCGCTGCTCCCAGGCGAGGCCACTCCCTGGCTGGTGAGGCCACTCCCGGGCTGGCGAGGCTGCTCCTGATGACGACGCTCCTGGCAGCGCTGCTCCCCTATGAACCAACGACACTGCTCCCGACGAACCCGATGCTCCCGATGAACCCGACGCTGCTGCTCCCGACACTCCTGCTCCTGACGCTCCCGGCGACCCCGACGCTATCACTCCTACACTACCTCACAGACTGACCTTTATAGGGGTGGCCGAGCCCGGCCCACACACAGGTGGCCAATAGGACTGGAGCACACAAGGATAGCTGCACAGTCACGCTCGGTCAACAACACAGGTGGCCAATAGAATTCTAATTTACCAAAGTAAATATGTGGGTGCCCCACTGATTGGACGTCTCCATCCGGATGGCCCGCCCCTACATCCAGGGCCTCCAAGCAAGTTCTTCCGGGAGGGGCAGGGTCAATCCAAGCCCACAAAAAAACGTCTCCCTCCGGCCAACCAGGCTTCTACATTCCCCCCTTTTCTTTGGAATTTAGTCAAATCCTTGACTTTTCAGCCAGTTCTATGTTCTCCTGTTGTAATGGGTTATATTGAGCATATAAGACTGACATTTTTATCGCTCTCACACAAACAGGTAACAATAGGAACAACAATGAACTCATAGTCTTTTGAGTCTTAGCTTTAGTGCATGGTCAGCAGAGTCCATTGGCTGCGGCTTCTATCTCTGGGGGGCATCCTTGTTCTCGGCTCTTTTGATGTGACATGCGGGAATCCAGGCCCTGATGCCTTCTACTTTTACTGCCGTGGGTGTGGTCAGGATGACAGTAAATGGTCCCTTTCTGCAAGGTTGTCTGACCTGATCAAGAGAGGCAGTCCAAACCTAGGAATTATTTCCTCTAGTGGCTTTTTGGCTACCACTCCTGCCGTCTCATGTTTGGTGGAAAAAGCCTCTACCCAGCCTGAAAATGTATCTACAAAAACTAACATATACTTGTGCCCATATTTGCCAGGTTTTATTTCTGTACAGTCTATTTCCCAATAAATTCCTGATTCCTTACCTCTTTTTCTTTTCCCTCTTCCAATTCTAGTTTTTCCCACATTAACTGCCTGTCATTGAGCACATCCATCAACTACATCCTGAACCATACGCCCTAATTAAGAAACCTGGAACTGCTTGCCTATAAGCTCCTAGAGTTTGCATGTCCCCAAATAAGTACCCTGATGTATCTGGTCTACTAACTTCTTACCTAGTCTTCGAGGAAGAATTATTTTTCCTGCTTTAGTCTTAGCCCAGTCCCCTTTCATAGTCCAATTTAGCCCATTTTTGTAAATACTTTAAATCTTCCCCTGAATAGTTCAGTTTTTCTGGTAGGGCTGGAGCCGGGAGTATAACCAGTTCTTGCACTGTCTCTCGGGCTGCTTGCTTTGCAGCTTGATCTAAGTGGTTTCCTCTTGAAATCAGATCAGTCCCCTTTTGGTGTCCCAGGCAATGTATAACTTCCACTTTTTTTGGGTCTCAAATAGCCTGGAGGAGAGACAATATTTCTCCTCTGTTTTTTAATTCCTTTTCCTTCTGCTGTTAATAGGCCCCCTTTCTTTCTAAATAGCTCCATGTATATGGAGAGTAGCAAAGGCGTACCTGCTGTCCATATAGATGTTGAGGGTTTTACCTTTGGCCATCTGCAGTGCTTGGTGAGTGCAATTAGTTCCGCTTTTTGCTGAGGTTCCGTGTGGCAGGGCTGCTGTCCAGAGTTCCTGCTCAGGGGAAACCACCGCAGCCCCCACATACCTCTTTCCATTGACCATGTAGCTACTCCCATCTGTGAACAGAGTCATCTTTGCATCTGGGAGGAGAATGTCTCTGAGGTCCTGCCTTATTCCTGCGACTTGATTAGGACCTCCCCGCAGTCGTGTGGGTGGTCAGCCAGCTCCTTTGGCAGCAGTGTGGTTGGATTTAGCACTACAAGGGGCTAGAAGGTCACTCTTGGTTAATTGAGGAGGAGGGCCTGATATCCCGTTACTCAGGCGTTCGTCATCCATCAGTCTGGTGGAGTCTGGAGAAGGCCCTCCATAACATGGGTAGTGGTCAAGATGAGATTTTGACCCAAAGTCAATTTACTTGCTTCCTTGACCAGGAGGGCCGTGACAGCAATTATGTGGAGGCGAGGTGGGAACCCAGGTGCTACTGGATCTAGTTTGTTGCTAAGATAGGCTTCTGGCCTTTGCCAAGGCCCCAGAGTCTGAGTCAAAATTTCTTTGGCCACCCCTGCTTTTTCATCCACATACAAATGGAAGGGCTTGGTAACATCTGGGATGGCCAATGCTGGAGCACTCAGTGAGGCTATAATTCCTGAAATGCTCCTTTGGCCTCAGCTGTCCACTCTATCATAGTGAGCCCCCCTTTTGCCAGTTCGTAGAGAGGTCAGGCAATCTCTGCAAACCATGGTATCCATAGCCTGCAGTAGCCCACTGTCCCAAGAAACTCCCTCACTTGTCAGGACGTGGTGGGGTGGAGGCATTGGGTGATCACCTGTTTACTGGACTCAGTGAACACACTCCCTTGTGGAGATCAAAAGCCTAGATAAGTGGTGTGACTCTGACAGAGCTGTGTTCTTTGCTGACACCCGATACTCTTTTTCCTGCAAAGTCTGTAAGAGAGCTCTCATCCCCTGCAAACATGACTCATAGTCCTCAGCGGCTACTAACAAGTCATCAACATACTGTAACAGAGTGACTCCCGGGTTGGAGGTTCTGTACTCACGCAAATCCTCATGTAGGGCCTCGTTGAAAATGGTGGGTGAATTCTTGAACGCTTGGGGAAGTCTTGTCCAGGTAAGCTGGCCTTGGAACACTTCCTGTGGGTCAGACCACTCAAAAGCAAAAAGGGCCTGAGACTCCCTTGCTAAAGATATGCAGAGAAATGCATCTTTGAGATAAGTAGTGATGAAAATTGGGCTCTCGTTTCCACCAAAAAATCAACTGATTTCCCCTCCACTTTAATTTTTACTCTGGTGGCCAGCATTGCTGTCTTCCTTTTGGGGCACTCCTTGGCCCAGTGTCCTTTTTCCTTACAGTAAGCACACTGATCTGAACCTAAGTCTTCCCGCCTGCCTTCTTTGTGTTTAGGCTTTTCCTTCCATTTACTATCCTCTATCTGTCTCATGTAATGCCAAAACCTTAACCAATTTTTTGTCTATTTGTCATTCTCCTGTACATTCCTGTTGTTAAACACCTTTTCTGCCATTCCCACTAACTCAGTCAGATTCTTCCCTTTAAATCCTTCAATTTCCTGAAGTTACCTCCTTGTATCTGGGGCTTACTAACTGGCAAAAGTAAGATTCATTGTCCTCTGATTTTCGGGTGCCTCAGGGTTGATTGGGCTGTACATTTTATAGACTTCAATAAGCCTTCCTAGGAAAGCTCCAGCAGACTCCTCCTTACCTCGAGTCACTGTACTAATTCTGGCTTTGTTCGAGTGCAGCCTAGTCTACCCCTGGAAATTCTTACCCATTTCAGTTCCAGGACTTCAAAACATTAAAGACCTGTATTTGTTCTGAAAGTCTCCCATATGAATTTCCTTTAAGGCGGAATTTATCCCACAAGATAACCAAAACAATCACAAATGACAAAAACTCAGAATAGATATGGTTAAATATCAAGTGATGACCCTTATCAAAACATTGAAACTCCAGGAAATGTACAGAACCTCTGGAGTAGTTACAGCATTTACCCAAATGTAACCCAAGGTTTATCATTGATTTAGCAGTACTTCCTGAGTAACTCAGCATATTAAGGAAAAGTCTTATGAGTCAAAGAGATCTCATTTACAATTCTGGGTGGGCAAAGAGAAAACCATTTACATTTTAACCAATTGTGAATTGCTGCAACAGCAGCTAAGCACAAAACATGTTTACCAATAGATTTCAAAAGCACAAACCCAGTTCCAGCAACCAGCGCCCCAGCATTTTATCCCATTTGTCATCCAAGCAAAACTTCAAAGTTTCAGGTTACCAAAGACTCGGAAAGCCACTTTAACAACTACCCATAAAAACCCTGAGACAGACAGTCAACTATCAGTTCAGCCATCCCTCCACCAACAGACCTCACATTCCACCTGGGCCCATTCCACTTCAGATGCCATGCTTTCCCGCCTGCAAGGGGGAGGGGCTAGGCAGTCCACATCGTGCCAGAGAAGGCAAGGAATTCCCCGAAACAATTTACCATAGTAAATATGTGTGTGTCCCACTGATGGGATGTCTCCATCCGGATGGCCCGCCCCTACATCCGGGGCCTGCAAGCAAGTTCCTCCGGGAGGGGCAGGGTCAATCCAAGCCCACAAAAAAGGGCTCCCTCCAGCCAACCAGGCCCGTACATTACCCGCTTGACTCTTGAACTGCATGAGGGGTTAAGGATGCCAACTCACTGGTCAGTTGACAATCCAAATAAAATTTCTGATGCCCCAAAACCTTAACTACCAATAGCCTATTGTTGACCAGTCTTGATCAGTTTTACTGATAACATAGTCAATTAATACATATTTTATATGTTATATGTATTAGCTACTGTACTCTTACAAAAATGCAAGCTAGAGAAAAGAAAACATTTTAAGAAAATCATGAAGAATAAAAAATACATTTATAGTACTGTACCATATTCATCAAAAAATCTGCATGTAAGTGGACCCACACAGTTTAAACCCATATTGCTGAAGAAGTAACTGTATACTTGGATAAAGAATTTTAAAAGGTGAATATGATTTCTGGAATGCTAATATCTGCTATGAATACTTTGCATGAAAACTACCCCTCAGGGGGGAGGAGTCAAGATGGCGGAGAAGTAGCAGCCTGAGACTACATCAGGTAGCAGGAGATCAGCTCAATAGCTTATCTAAACATTGCAAACACCTACAAATCCAACGGGAGAGCGAAGAGAAGAAGAACAGCAACTCTAGAAACAGAAAATCAACCACTTTCTGAAAGGTAGGACTGGCGGAGAAGTGAATCTAAAACGACGGGAAGATAGACCGCGGGGGGAGGGGCCGGCTCCCGGCAAGCGGCGGAGGAACGGAGCACAAAATCAGGACTTTTAAAAGTCTGTTCCACTGAGGGACATTGCTCCAGGGGCTAAACCGGGGTGAAGCCCACGCGGGGCCAGCGTGGCCCCAGGCCCCGCAGGGTCACAGAAGGATCGGGGGTGTCGGAGTGTCGGAGAGCTCGCAGGTATTAGAACGGAGAAGCCAGCTGGAGAGACAGAGCCCAGGACTAAACTCTCAGCTCGGGGTTACCTTGAACTGGTCGCGGGCTGGGTGAGCTCGGAGCGCGGCTAGAGGCTGGGGATACGGGAGTGATTGGGTGCTGTCCTCTGGGGGCGCACTGAGGAGTGGGGCCCCAGGCTCTCGGCTCCTCCGGGCTGGAGACTGGGAGGCCGCCATTTTCATTCCCATCCTCCGGAACTCTACGGAAAGCGTTCAGGGAACAGAAGCTCCCAAAAGCGAACCCGAGCCGATTACTTAGTCCGGCCGCCGGTAAGGGCGGTGCAATCCCGCCTCGGGCAAAGACACTTGAGAGTCACTACAACAGGCCCCTCCCCCAGAAGATCAACAAAATATCCAGCCAGGACGAAGTTCATCTATCAAGGAGAAAGCAGATTCAATTCCTAAGACAGCAGAGCAATTCCAGAGGAGGAGAAAGCAATGCACAGAACTCATGGCTTTCTCCCCATGATTCTTTAGTCTTGCGGCTACTTCAATTTTGTTTTCTTTTTTCAATTTTTTTTTCTTTTTTCTTTTTTCTTCTTCTGCTAAATTTTTTTTTAAACTTTTACCCTTTTCTTTTTTAACATTTTTTGACTAGTTCATCTAAATATATATATTTTTTCTTTCTTTTTTACATTTTTTATTTGTTTTATTTTTTGAATTTTTTTCTTTCTTTCTTTTTTTTTTTTCTTTTTTTTTCAGAAGCTGTTTTTATCCCCTTTCTCCCCCCCACAATTTGGGGTCTCTTCTGATTTGGTTACAGCGCATTTTTCCAGGGTCTTTGCCACCCTTTTAGTAGTTTATTTGCTCCTTCATATTCTCTTATCTGGAGAAAATGACAAGGCGGAAAAAATCACCACAAACAAAAGAACAAGAGACAGTACCGAAGGCTAGGGACCTAATCAACACAGACATAGGTAATATGTCAGATCAAGAGTTCAGAATGATGATTCTGAACATTCTAGCCGGGCTCGAAAAAGGCATGGAAGATATTAGAGAAACCCTCTCTGGAGATATTAAAGCCCTTTCTGGAGAAATTAAAGAACTAAAATCTAACCAAGTTGAAATCAAAAAAGCTATTAATGAGGTGCAATCAAAAATGGAGGCTCTCACTGCTAGGATCAATGAGGCAGAAGAAAGAATTAGTGATATAGAAGACCAAATGACAGAGAATAAGGAAGCCGAGCAAAAGAGGGACAAACAGCTACTGGACCATGAGGGGAGAATTCGAGAGATAAGTGACACCATAAGACGAAACAACATTAGAATAATTGGGATTCCAGAAGAAGAAGAAACAGAGAGGGGAGCAGAAGGTCTATTGGAGAGAATCATTGGAGAGAATTTCCCTAATATGGCAAAGGGAACAAGCATCAAAATCCAGGAGATGCAGAGAACCCCCCTCAAAGTCAACAAGAATAGGTCCACACCCCGTCACCTAATAGTAAAATTTACAAGTCTTAGTGACAAAGAGAAAATCCTGAAAGCAGCCCGAGAAAAGAAGTCTGTAACATACAATGGTAAAAATATTAGATTGGCGGCAGACTTATCCACAGAGACCTGGCAGGCCAGAAAGAGCTGGCATGATATATTCAGAGCACTCAACGAGAAAAACATGCAGCCAAGAATACTCTATCCAGCTAGGCTATCATTGAAAATAGAAGGAGAGATCAAAAGCTTCCAGGACAAACAAAAACTGAAAGAATTTGCAAACACCAAACCAGCTCTACAGGAAATATTGAAAGGGGTCCTCTAAGCAAAGAGAGAGCCTAAAAGTAGTAGATCAGAAAGGTACAGAGACAATATACAGTAACAGTCACCTTACAGGCTAATAATGGCACTAAATTCATATCTCTCAATAGTTACCCTGAATGTTAATGGGCTAAATGCCCCAATCAAAAGACACAGGGTATCAGAATGGATAAAAAAACAAAACCCATCAGTATGTTGCCTACAAGAAACTCATTTTAGACGCGAAGACACCTCCAGATTTAAAGTGAGGGGGTGGAAAACAATTTACCATGCTAATGGTCATCAGAAGAAAGCTGGGGTGGCAATCCTTATATCAGATCAATTAGATTTTAAGCCAAAGACTATAATAAGAGATGAGGAAGGACACGATATCCTACTCAAAGGGTCTGTCCAACAAGAAGATCTAACAATTTTAAATATCTATGCCCCTAACGTGGGAGCAGCCAACTATATCAACCAATTAATAACAAAATCAAAGAAACACGTCAATAATAATACAATAATAGTAGGGGACTTGAACACTCCCCTCACTGAAATGGACAGATCATCCAAGCAAAAGATCAACAAGGAAATAAAGGCCTTAAATGACACACTGGACCAGATGGACATCACAGATATCTTCAGAACATTTCATCCCAAAGCAACAGAATACACATTCTTCTCTAGTGCACATGGAACCTTCTCCAGAATAGATCACATCCTGGGTCACAAATCAGGTCTCAACCGGTATCAAAAGATTAGGATTATTCCCTGCATATTTTCAGACCACAATGCTCTGAAGCTAGAACTCAATCACAAGAGGAAAGCTGGAAAGAACCCAAATACATGGAGACTAAACAGCATCCTTCTAAAGAATGAATGGGTTAACCAGGAAATTAAAGAAGAATTGAAAAAATTCATGGAAACAAATGATAATGAAAACACAATGGTTCAAAATCTGTGGGACACAGCAAAGGCAGTCCTGAGAGGAAAATATATAGCGGTACAAGCCTTTCTCAAGAAACAAGAAAGGTCTCAAGTACACAACATAACCCTACACCTAAAGGAGCTGGAGAAAGAACAAGAAAGAAACCCTAAACGCATCAGGTGAAGAGAAATCATAAAGATCAGAGCAGAAATCAATGAAATAGAAACCAAAAAAACAATAGAAAAAATCAATGAAACTAGGAGCTGGTTCTTTGAAAGAATCAATAAGATTGATAAACCCCTGGCCAGACTCATCAAAAAGAAAAGAGAAAGGACCCAAATCAATAAAATCATGAATGAAAGAGGAGAGATCACAACTAACACCAAAGAAATACAGACAATTATAAGAACATACTATGAGCAACTCTACGCCAACAAATTGGACAATCTGGAAGAAATGGATGCATTCCTAGAGACATATAAACTACCACAACTGAACCAGGAAGAAATAGAAAACCTGAACAGGCCCATAACCAGTAAGGAGATTGAAACAGTCATCAAAAATCTCCAAACAAACAAAAGCCCAGGGCCAGACGGCTTCCCAGGGGAATTCTACCAAACATTTAAAGAAGAACTAATTCCTATTCTCTTGAAACTGTTCCAAAAAATAGAAACGGAAGGAAAACTTCCAAACTCATTTTATGAGGCCAGCATCACCTTGATCCCAAAACCAGACAAGGATCCCACCAAAAAAGAGAACTACAGACCAATATCCTTGATGAACACAGATGCAAAAATTCTCGCCAAAATACTAGCCAATAGGATTCAACAGTACATTAAAAGGATTATTCACCACGATCAAGTGGGATTTATTCCAGGGCTGCAGGGTTGGTTCAACATCCGCAAATCAATCAATGTGATAGAACACATTAATAAAAGAAAGAACAAGAACCATATGATACTCTCAATAGTTGCTGAAAAAGCATTTGACAAAGTACAGCATCCCTTCCTGATCAAAACTCTTCAAAGTGTGGGGATAGAGGGCACATACCTCAATATTATCAAAGCCATCTATGAAAAACCCACCGCAAATATCATTCTCAATGGAGAAAAACTGAAAGCTTTTCCGTTAAGGTCAGGAACACGGCAGGGATGTCCATTATCACCACTGCTATTCAACATAGTATTAGAAGTCCTAGCCTCAGCAATCAGACAACAAAAAGAAATTAAAGGCATCCAAATTGGTAAAGAAGAAGTCAAACTATCACTCTTCGCAGATGATATGATACTATATGTGGAAACCCCAAAAGACTCCACTCCAAAACTGCTAGAACTTGTACAGGAATTCAGTAAAGTGTCAGGATATAAAATCAATGCACAGAAATCAGTTGCATTTCTGTACACCAACAACAAGACTGAAGAAAGAGAAATTAAGGAGTCAATCCCATTTACAATTGTACCCAAAACTATAAGATACCTAGGAATAAACATAACCAAAGAGACTAAGAATCTATACACAGAAAATTATAAAGTACTCATGAAAGAAACTGAGGAAGACACAAAAAAATGGAAAAATGTTCCATGCTCCTGGATTGGAAGAATAAATATTGTGAAAATGTCTATGCTACCTAAAGCAATCTACACATTTAATACAATCCCTATCAAAATACCATCCATTTTTTTCAAAGAAATGGAACAAATAATCCTCAAATTTATATGGAACCAGAAAAGACCTCGAATAGCCAAAGGAATATTGAAGAACAAAGCCAAAGTTGGTGGCATCACAATTCCGGACTTCAAGCTCTATTACAAAGCTGTCATCATCAAGACATCATGGTACTGGCACAAAAACAGACACATAGAGCAGTGGAACAGAATACAGAGCCCAGAAATCGACCCTCAACTCTATGGTCAACTAATCTTCGACAAGGCAGGAAAGAATGTCCAATGGAAAAAAGACAGCCTCTTCAATAAATGGTGCTGGGAAAATTGGACAGCCACATGCAGAAAAATGAAATTGGACCACTTCCTTACACCACACACGAATATAGACTCCAAATGGAGGAAGGACCTCAATGTGAGAAAGGAATCCATCAAAATCCTTGAGGAGAATGCAGGCAGCAACCTCTTCGACCTCAGCCGTAGCAACATCTTCCTAGGAACAACGGCAAAGGCAAGGGAAGCAAGGGCAAAAATGAACTATTGGGATTTCATCAAGATCAAAAGCTTTTGCACAGCAAAGGAAACAGTTAACAAAACCAAAAGACAACTGACAGAATGGGAGAAGATATTTGCAAACGACATATCAGATAAAGGGCTAGTATCCAAAATCTATAAGGAACTTAGCAAACTCAACACCCAAAGAACAAACAATCCAATCAAGAAATGGGCAGAGGACATGAACAGACATTTCTGCAAATAAGACATCCAGATGGCCAAGAGACACATGAAAAAGTGCTCCACGTCACTCGGCATCAGGGAAATACAAATCAAAACCACAATGAGATATCACCTCACACCAGTCAGAATGGCTAAAATTAACAAGTCAGGAAATGACAGATGCTGGCGAGGATGTGGAGAAAGGGGAACCCTCCTCCACTGTTGGTGGGAATGCAAGCTGGTGCAACCACTCTGGAAAACAGCATGGAGGTTCCTCAAAATGTTGAAAATAGAACTACCCTATGACCCAGCAATTGCACTACTGGGTATTTACCCTAAAGATACAAACATAGTGATCCGAAGGGGCACGTGTACCCGAATGTTTATAGCAGCAATGTCTACAATAGCCAGACTATGGAAAGAACCTAGATGTCCATCAACAGATGAATGGATAAAGAACAAGTGGTATATATACACAATGGAATACTATGTAGCCATCAAAAGAAATGAAATCATGCCATTTGCGACGACGTGGATGGAACTAGAGCGTATCATGCTTAGTGAAATAAGTCAATCGGAGAAAGACAACTATCATATGATCTCCCTGATATGAGGACATGGAGAAGCAACATGGGGGGGTAGGGGGATAGGAGAAGAGTAAATGAAACAAGATGGGATTGGGAGGGAGACAAACCATAAATGACTCTTAATCTCACAAAACAAACTGGGGGTTGCTGGGGGGAGGTGGGACTGGGAGAGGGGGAGCGGGCTATGGACATTGGGGAGGGGAGGCGAACCATAAGAGACTATGTACTCTGAAAAACAACCTGAGGGTTTTGAAGGGTCAGGGGTGGGAGGTTGGGGGAACAGGTGGTGGGTAATGGGGAGGGCACGTTTTGCATGGAGCACTGGGTGTTGTGCAAAAAGAATGAATACTGTTACACTGAAAAAATAAATAAAATGAAAAAAAAAAAAACTACCCCTCTAACAAAATATTAGAGATACACTTTATGGTACATTTATATACACATGAATTTTTAAAGCAAGTACGTTATTACAGAAAATATTACACTACTCAAAATGTGCCCTGTTGCAGGAGAGAGAGACTCTTGGTAAGAAATGAAAGGATGAAAAAAAAAGGGAAAGGAAAGAACAGAACAGAAAACAGGGAAAAAAAAAAGAAAGAAGAAGAAGAAGAGGAGGAGGAAGAAGAAGAAGGAGAAGAAGGAGAAGGAGAAGAAGAAGAAGAACAAGTCCCAAACAAAAGGTGAGGGTAATTTCTTGGCAAAAGGCATTAGGTGAAGAAAACTTTGCCATCACAAAATTCTAAGCATATAAAATCGTCTACAGGAAGGTGGCCTTTATTCACCCCTAATACAGACGATTTTCATAAACATTTTTTTATTTTGATTTTAAACTTCTTAAAAGCCTAGGCCACTTGTTACACTGCATTTTTCTTTCCCAGTGCCTATTATAATGCCTTCTATAAAGTAGGCATTTAGCAAATGATTATTTACACAAATGAAACTACACTATTTTCTTCACACATTCAATGGGAACAGTCATAGCTTCCCTACTGACTTCCTACAGTGACGTTGTATGATGCCTGCGGAAGCACTCAGATAACTGTTTACAGATACAACCATTTTCTTTAACATTGCTATGAGGAAATAATAATATCGCTCCTGGAAATACACTCCTAATATGCAAACACTTGAAACTGTACTTGTTTTACAGCAAATACAAATGTATTTAATAAGATTCCATTTCAGAAAGCACGCTGCTTCTCTGCAAACCTTCATCTATCTTCCAAGAACTGGTAACTCTTACAAAGACTAACCCAGGAAAAGGTATAACAGATGCATAACCGAATAACATTGTAAGATCTTAATCATACAATGCATTTAATTCTAAGGGCAATAAATTGGTATTAAGTGAAAAAAAATCCTAAATCTTGCTTTATTGCTGAAGCACCTCAAGATATACAAGGTTTTTTAATGCCCTATGTTTTTCTTGTATCGTTATTAAGTGCACTGTGGATGTGACCCTGCTAATGGCTAATAATCACAAGTAAAATGCATCCTGAATAGTACTGTATATCTGAATTTGCTAAGGGGACAAAAAATTGCTGAATGACTTCTGTAACTTTCCTTCACTTAATGAATGAATTTAATATCATATCCTTTAAATGCTAAGCACATTTTAATTAAATTGGTTCAACAATTAATCAAAATTTTTCATTTTATAGATGTTTGGAAAGCTTAAATTATTTCCCCCATTCAAGTAGCAGTCACAAGAAGAAAACCAACTCTGTATTTATGATTATATGAACTTTGTTTTCGTAAACTGTATCATCTCCTAAATGATATTAATACTCAAAGTTCTTTATTATTTCCATTACACAAGAAATGTACTTCTTAGATTTAGCTGGGGTTTTAAGAGTATAAATGTTACAGGGAGCTTAATAACATACAAGATAGATACTAAAACTACAGAGTAGGATATGCCAACTACCAGGTACAAACATTGAACATTAGCCACATTTGCTGCAATAAATTTTTTTATCACTGCACCCACCCACCAAACTATTTCACACAGTCCCTCACACACATACACACATGCACACAAACATTCATACACATATAGCAGATGTAGAAAAAGATCTAGGCTTAGCATTGTGGTACATACCTTTCCATTAGGAGAAGACAGATACTGTAAAAGGATGGATGAATGAATGAATGAATGAATGAAAGAGGGATTTCAGAGTATTGGAACTGACCTAAGCCAGTCTGATCAAACAGAATTGTGAAGATATTTTGGTAGACTCTTGGAGCCACTACTTCAAGATACCTATTTAGCTCAGACTTTCATTTTCCCAACTGTAGCCGTCATGCTTTCTTTTTCCAGTAGATCACTACAGAGTTAAGTATATACCTTTGCACTGAAATGGAAAGATGCTCTTTCTGCAATAATTTTATTTTTTTAAGATTTTTTTATTTATTTGACAGAGATCACAAGTAGGCAGGCAGAGAGAGGGGGGGAAGGAGGCTCCTTGCTGAGCAGAAAGCCCGATGCAGGGCTCAATCCCAGGACCCTGGGATCATGACCTAAGCCAAAGGCAGTGACCCACCGAGCCACCCAGACACCCCTCTGCAATCATTTTAAATGCAGGGTGCCTGCAGAAGAGTAAAGGAGGTTGCATTGTACTGCTAACTTTCAAATGCATGAATGCTAGACATCAGGTCTCTTCCATTTAATCTCCAAACCTTGTTTAAGTGTAAACTCAATATAGGTTTGTGTGTGAGAGTAAGAGGGGAAGAGGGGAGGGAAAGAGGGAGACTGAGAGCAAGATATGGATGGACAGAGAATAAGCATAAAGAACTAGGGCACAGGGGTGCCTGGGTGGCTCAGTGGCTTAAAGCCTCTGCCTTCAGCTCAGGTCGTGATCCCAGGGTCCTGGGATCAAGCCCCACATCACGCTCTCTGCTCAGCAGGGAGCCTGCTTCCCTCACTCTCTCTCTGTCTGCCTCTCTGCCTACTTGTGATCTCTCTTGTCTGTCAAATAAATAAATAAATAATCTTAAAAAAAAAAACTAGGTACAGAAAGCTTCATTGAGACTTAATTAAAAATTAAAGAGGTGATATTTATTATTTTCCAAGAAATACAACAGAAAATGCAACTAGAAATCAGCATTCTCCTTTACTGTCAACCCTATGTCTGACTTAGTTCTATGTCTGGTAAGGCTTCAAGTGCATGTTCAGGAATATATTCCAATGTTCCACTCTCACTGCCTTCCATGAGCTCCAGCGTGTTTGCTTTTCAGTCAGAGTTATGGCACAGTTCATGTGTGACTTACTAGGCTAGCAAAGTACTGATATGACCAATTAGTTGGCTCCCTCTGGAAACACCAATATTATACTCAGAATCCAGGGTTGTTAAGTCAATCTCTCTTACTCATTCTCCTTTATTTTTTAACTAATTGAGCCAGAAGGGATGGATTATACATATATATTTGTTGTTTTGCATATAAATTGGAAATTATTCTTTTCCCTTACATGGGGTCACAAATGATGTTTCCTCTACTTGTGTCTGAACAACAATCTCCATCTTTAGATGAGGCCTGTCCAAATCATTGGAAAATTATAACATTTGCTGACAGCCTGCTTAGAAGTGATCAATCAAAATTCCCCAAGAGAAAATTATATTTTTAAAAGAAGCTTTGTAAGTTTGATGGATTCAAAGGTCAAGTTATTTCTTTTCTTCAACTTAAGGACATATTCTGGAGTCAATCAATTTTAATTCAACATAAGATCTTAGTCGCCTGTTTCACCTTCTGTATTAATTAACATAATTAAACCTGCATTGCTATCCAAAATGCTGATTGCCTTTTTCTGGTGGAAAAAGTACTTCATCCGGATTTTCCTTTCATTTTCAATTTTCATTACTTGGAAAGATATTCTTCTTGTATTGAACATAAAATAAAAACAATTACCCAGTACGTTTTTGCATTTGATAATGGGTCTCAAGGCTTTCCTACCTTCATCTGTCAGGCATTGAACTGGCTGAGCTATGGTGAGGAGTAGCCTCCCAGAATGGTGTCTAGTCAGTCCTTGGTTTTGAAGACTCTGTGAAAGTCATACAAAAGACTGAGATAGAGCTCAATACCCTAAAAAAGTTTGTATTCTTGACTTTCTCTTACTCTCTCTGCTTTAACACCATGAACATTATCCTGAATTAGACTCACTTGATACTTCATTTCTTTATATTCCCAATGATTCCTTCTTACTTTTATCTTAGACTTCCAGTAACTGATTCAGATAGATTGCCATTCTTCCATTTCATCAATGCTCAAAACCCAGTGAAATTTTGCTTCTCAAATAATAACAGTCATAGGCCTCACTGTACCTACTGCATGCACTATTATACACCTAGAACTTCCTTAATACTAATAGGAAAATGCTGATACTTGCTTTTGGAAAGCAACTATATCCAGCAAAAACTAAACTAAAATGTAGGGAGGGATAAATGAAACAAGACAAAACCAGACAGGGAGTAATCTCAGGAAACAAACTGAGGGTTGCTGGAGGGAAGGAGGGTGGGAGGGATAAGGTGGCTGGGTGATGGATATGGGGGAGGGTACATGTTATGGTGAGTGTTGTGAACTGTGTAAGACTGAGGAATGGCAGACCTGTACCCCTGAAACAAATAATACATTATATGTTAATTAAAAAAAGAAAGAAAGAAAGAAAAACAAGATAGTACTGGCACAGGAAAGAGAACTGACTAACGAAACAATATAAAGAGCCCAGAAATAGATCCACACGTATATGGGAATTTGGGATACGATAGTCATAGCATTATAAATCAGTAGGTATAGGATAGTTTTTTTTTAAACTGTTTGTTTGTTTGTTTAGATTTTATTTACTTATTTGACACAGAGAGAGATAGAGTGAACACAAGTAGGGGGAGTGGGAGAGGGAGAAGCAGGCTCCCCACTGAGCAGGGAGCCTGATGTAGGACTCGATTCCACGATGTTGGGATCATGACCTGAGTCAAAGGCAGATGCTTAACGAACTGAGTCACCCAGGCATCCCTAGGACAAATTATTAACAGATGATCTTGGATAAACTATTTTTATATGGAAAGAAAAAATAAAACTGGATAACTAATACCATACAAAAATGTAAATCAGGTTGCCCATTCCTAATGCAACATTAGATTGCTTATGAAAATTCTGTGAAAAACATTAAACACGTTAAAAATGTATAAAATTATTTATGAAGACATAAGACACGTAAACACATATACATAAATATATAAAAGTTTTCCTAAATAAATATATATATATAAAATAATTCACACTGGACATATGTTTTTCCATACCAAAATAAAATACAATGTAAATAATAAGATAATAAATAATTTTACATTACTATTTAAAATAATAAAATAAAATATAAAATCCTTTATATCAGAAATTTTGTATTTTGACACACAGACACACATACAAATTTGGGAAGATACATATTTTTAAATACCACATTCTCAGTGAAGCCTTCCTATCTACCTCATTAAAATTATGATCACTGCCCTTCTCTCCTTAAACCTGGTCTACCATTCCTTTTTTTTTTTTTTTTTTTGATTTTATTTAGTTATTTGAGAGAGAGAGAGAGAATGAGTGGGGGAGTGGGGGAAGGGAGAGGGAGCAGACTTCCTGCTGAGCAGGAAACCAGATACTGGGCTTGATTCCAGGGTCCTGGGATCATGACCTGAGCCAAAGATAGACGCTTAACCAACTGAGCCATCCAAGCGCCTCTGGGTCTACCATTCCTATTTTATTTTTACTGTAGTACACACTACCATTAACACTCTACATATTGTTCTTGTTAATTGTATTTGTGTATCTTCTAGGACAGAAACAAATCCTCTACAAGAACAGAAATTTTAATGTTTTGTTCACAGTTGTATCTGTAGCACATAGAAGAGTATACTGTAAATGCTTAACAAATATACATCCTTTTATATTGATAACGATGGTGCTTTCAATAAAGCACTGAATATAAAGTGCTTAGTATGTGCCAAGTATTTGTAATCTTACTTAATTTTCACAAAAATATGTTTAAGGTGATATTATCCACCTTTTTAATATTTGAGAATATTGCTATTTTTAAGTTATTTGCCTAAGATCACACTGTGAGAGAATATCGTTCAAACCGATATATGTTTGATGTGAAAATTCATATTTTTAACCACTGAATACTTGCAGATTCAAGAGATAGAGACCACGTAAGAGGTTTTGTATCCTTGCCAAAGTTGCTTATGCCATTAAGCCTGCTAATACATATTTATGTTCAGGATTTCTGCTAGAATTAGGTAGGTTACTAAGTAACTAAAAGTGAGAAAATAGTTGATTCTAACAAAGGATGAGACAAACAAGAATACAGAAGTACAATTTTAACCAATTCATTTGTCAGAATGCATTAATAGTCACAGTGGACAAGGTGAGCGAGTTCATTCCTCTAAATCAAGATGGTGTCAGTCCAGATTTTCCTTTTCTCCCTTCAAATGTGTAAGAATATAGATCTTTAGGGCGCCTGGGTGGCTCAGTGGGTTAAGCCGCTGACTTCGGCTCAGGTCATGATCTCAGGGTCCTGGGATCGAGTCCCGCATCGGGCTCTCTGCTCAGCGGAGAGCCTGCTTCCCTTCCTCTCTCTCTGCCTGCCTCTCTTGTGATTTCTCTCTATCAAATAAATAAATAAAATCTTTAAAAAAAAAAGAATATAGATCTTTAGGAAAGTGCAATCAGTCTTACAGAAGAAAAGCACAAAAAAATAAAAACCTGCAAAAAAAACACTAAAAACTACTCAAAGTGATATGAACTTGTAACTTTCTTTTCATTAAATTATATTTTCTGCTTCATCTTTAATAGTGCATTCAACTTTTATTTATATGTTGAAATAATTAAGCTTATTTGTTTTACTCCATCAGTTATGACACTTATTGCTTAAAATGTGCCAGATATTCTTTTTGGGATTGGTGATCTAGCAGAGAACAAAGTGAAAATAAAATTTTCCCTCTCTATAAAGCTTCTATTTTGGTTGTTTTTCTTAGTTCATGTTGAGTTATTTTGTGAGACCAACTGGTAGGATTCTGCTCTGTTCCATTTTTGTTCTTGTCTTCTTTTTTTTTTTTTTTTTTTTAAAGATTTTATTTATTTATTTGACAGATAAAGATCACAAGTAGAGAGGCAGGCAGAGAGAGAGAGAGGAGGAAGCAGGCTCCCCTTCAAGGAGCCCGATGCGGGGCTCGATCCCGGACCCTGGGATCATGACCTGAGCGAAAGGCAGAGGCTTTAACCCACTGAGCCACCCAGGCGCCCCTTGTTCTTGTCTTCTTCACTGAATCCAGAGTCATAAGAATTTTCATTCATACTTATATATTTTATAGTACCTAAGTTTAAACAAAGAAACACGTGAAATTCTTTTCCACCCACTTTATTTTGATGAATCCATGAACTGTAGGATTCTTTTTCTTTTTTGTAAGTTAATTAGAGCATAATTATTCATGTTTCTTCTTCAAAGGCACTTGTTTTATTTGAGACCAACTTCGTAAACTTCATATTTTATCCTCTACTATTTTTAGGAAGCTGAAAGTAGTTTGTCTAAATTACACACCTGAATAAAGATTTAAACCAAAAAAAAAAAAAACAAAAAACAACAACAAACCTCACAATCACAAAGACATTACAAAGGATCTCTATATAGCTATTATTTTTTTAAAGTTTTGTAATGCCTTTGTGACTGTGAGCCCTAAGGGGTGTGAGGTTGAGCCAAGCTGAGAAGATATTAGAGAATTATCAGAGTGGTTGAAGGAAGCCAGTGAATATGTTTAACCTTATACATGAGAAAAGCAAATGTTAATTTAGGAAGTCTATTAGGTATATTCAGTTAATTAATTCACATGCTCATTTATTTACTCAACAGATCCAACAGAGTTCTGTCCTCTAGGCATGGGACAGACATAAGGAGAGCATTAATCTTCACCTTATCCTCATGGCCAATAAGAATCTCAGCTGTTACCAATTCTGGCTGATCAAGCATGGATTAGCCTCCTGACATCCTCTTTTTGTGGCTTTGGAGTGGGGCCAAGGAATCAGTATGTCTAAAATGTTCCAGTGTGTCTAAAATGTGGAGACAGAAGAACACCGGTATCAACTCATCACATCACTCATCTCTGTGTAACTGAATGCACTTCGAAGCAAAGTCCTCGATGGCTCTTGTCTTCAAATCCTTGGCCTTCCCTTCCCTGTGCACACATAGGCCCAAGCCTGGCAAAGGTCCATCAGTTGATTCTGTTTTAATTTCACAGATGGCACTGACATTCAGTCAGGTCAGTATTAATGTTGTTTCCATTCCTACCCAGAACCCTAGTTTTAATTACTTCCAAACGTCAAACAGTGCAGTACTGGGTCATGTTTTTGACAAGGATAGTCATTTAATAAATTCATTAATTGCTCATTTATTTGTTCAACATACCCAGTGGATTTCTGTTCTGAGAACTGTGCCTCAACAGTCACATCTGTAAAACAGAGACCACCCTAATGTCTACCTGGTTGTTGTAAGAGTAAACACAATGCCTAGTACAGAATACATTTTCTAAAATATCAGCTAATAATAATAAAGATGAAAATAGATTTTCTGTTTCTTCTGATGAAGCAGAAAAAATCTTAATTTTAGCAATTGGGTTTTTGCCTTGATTCTCAAATGATTGACTATTTTGTTACTTTGCCTGGTTTCTCTGAAACTATAACATTGTTTGCATAAGAACTCTGAAAGTGTAGAGTATTTTTCCTAATTAAAACTTCAGAAAGAGAGAAGTTTCATTTTTTGTCTCCTGAGAGGCAATTTGGAGATGCAGGGGTTTAAGTATAGAAAATGGTTCATATTTAATATGCCAGATTGCAACAGTAGGTAATGCCCTGCTTGTCTACCAGTAAATGTTTCCTGAGCTCTCGTTACTGTACTTCTTCCAACATGATTATCTTTCACTGAGCACTTGTCATATACTACAGAATACAGAGAATTAGTTAATTCATTAGTTAATAGCAGACTATGGGTTATCTATCATCCCTTATATTTTATAGATGAAGAGAAGAAATCTGAGATTAAAGTGATGTGTTCAAGGTAACAAAGCAAATGTGATAACTAAGATTCCAGCACAGCTTTGGTCAAATCTGAAAGTCATGTTTCTTCTGTGTCTCTGAATACAAAACTATTTCAATATCTTAGAGTGCACTTATTTTCCAGCTGCTTAAATTGATTTATCAGTTGGACACTGAGGTTTAATGTGCTTCATGCAAAGAACACCAGTTACCTTTGTACATAACAGCTCGCTTAGATACCTACTTTACAATTTTTATAACAACTCTGTACAGAGTACTATTCTTTGATTGAATGTATAGGTGGTAATGGGTGTCTATTCTTCACTACCACAGAGAGAATAAGTACAACGAGGAATATCTTGACCATAAAATAAATACTAATTCCTACATCCTTTAATTATTATGTAGTTTAAGTAACTAAGGACAAATGTACATGGTTAAATGTACATGGATCCTTGTTAGAAGTATTTTAGAAGGATAGGGTTTTAGAAAGAAATTAAATCTTAAAGAGAAAATACCTTTGTGGAAGACTCCTAATGGAGAAAAAGTTTCAGAAAAAAGGAATTAAGGATGATCCAACAACTTAACAATTTTAGGCACTTCTAAAATCAGTAATTTTATATAAATGGCCTCTAAAACATATCGCTTCTATCCCAGAGTAAGATTAAGCAGACTATAAATATTGTATGGGAGCTAAGAAAAAGGGGAGATTCCTTCCCCCATCAGAAACACCCTAAGTGAAGAGCCTTCTCTCATGGGAAGCTACAGGGAGCACTAAAACAAGCTGCCAAGTGGAAATACTATGCAATAACTACTACTGGAATCTTGATCTTTATTTCACCAACTAGTCTCATCATTGAACACTCCAGACCAAAGTGTTGAAGACTCTCTGCGGTCTACTCAAAGACATTTCCTAATTTCCTAGTGAAAGAAAATAAACTTGAATGTCTTCATGTAAGCTTGATTTACTAGAATCACATATTTTATATTCACATGCATTCACATGTAATAAAATATACAGTATGTGCTAAATAAGATTAAATGACCTAAAGGGTGGTAACATAATGACATTATATACCAGATGATTCCATATCAGTCATTTTAATATAATACAAAGAAATCCATCCTAAGGGGTAAATCTATAAAACAAATCTGCACTGAAACACTTCTGTAATTCTAAGAATAGTTTGGCAGGATAATGAACAGCAGATTTAAATCAAAGAGCAATTAGGTAATCACTTGCTGAGATAATGGTAGGCACAGGTAACATAATACATAGGAATGGTTTTTCCTAGTTATTAACTAGAGGGACTAACAAAAGAATGTGGATAAGAAGATGCTGGTGAAGACAATCTCTGGAGGCATATATGATTATTCCTCAACCCTAGATAAAGACATGAACACCTACTGTGATGTGCACCTGTTTATCCATTCCGATGTATTCAATCATTTTTTAAAATATGTATTATTTAGATTTTCCATAAAACCTCTTTTCAGAATTTGTCAGGCTTCTCCAATCTTCACTTTTCACAGTTCTCCTTCCTCTCTCTAAAAGTGGATAGATTATACACATTTATAATCATGAAACAGGAGAGGATATTTTGATATGGATATACTTAGTGATAAATCATGAATATGACATTCATTAAGCATAACATGGAAAATTGTATCTGAAAAAAAATACCTTATTTTTTTGCTATGTTCTTTCTTATTATAAGAGAAATTCTAGTTATGAGTTGTTTTTGGTTTGTTGGTTTTTGTTTTGTTTTTAAACACTGCATTGACTTTGAAATAGATGTGGAAGCAGAGAATACTCAAAGCTCATCTAACAATTTAAGATTGTCAGGGCTGCTGGCTAAAAATGGATTCATCTGGCTCTTCCCTACCCACTGCATGATCTTTTCAGTGTTCTTCCTCACTATAACCTAACATATTCAAGATCTTGAATTATCAACTTGATTCTTCCCTCCTGAGCTCCTGACATTACTGCCAGTTTTCTACTACGTTCCAAATCAATTCAGGCAACTGGGGTTTTTCTTCACCACCTATATCAAGCAAGCCCTGATTATTAATTCTTTTTTAGTAACTTACCAGAATTGACAAAATTGCACGATGAAGGTATATCTACATATTATACTTTTGTAATACACACACACACACACTTTTTAAAAAATTTTTATTTTTTTCAGCGTAACAGTATTTATTGTTTTTGTACGACACCCAGTGCTCCATGCAATACGTGCCCTCCCTATTACCCACCACCTGGTTCCCCCAACATCCCACCCCTCGCCCCTTCAAAACCCTCAGGTTCTTTTTCAGAGTCCTTAATTGAATGCCCTTCCTGGCTTTCCTAGCTCTTTCTGCTTCCTGTTTGGAAAATCTCATTCTGATTCTTCCTGGTAACCCATCTAGTTTCTTTTCTTTTCTTATTTATTTATTTATTTTCAGCGTAACAGTATTCATTGTTTTTGCACCACACCCAGTGCTCCATGCAATACGTGCCCTCCCTACTACCCATCACCTGGTTCACCAACCTCCCACCCCCCACCCCTTCAAAACCCTCAGGTTGTTTTTCAGAGTCCATAGTCTCTCATGGTTCATCTCCCCTTCCAATTTCCCTCAACTCCCTTCTCCTCCCCATCTCCCCATGTCCTCCATGTTCTTTGTTATGCTCCACAAATAAGTGAAACCATATGATACTTGACTCTCTCTGCTTGATTTATTTTGCTCAGCATAATCTCTTCCAGTCCCGTCCATGTTGCTACAAAAGTTGGGTATTCATCCTTTCTGATGGAGGCATAATACTCCATCGTGTATATGGACCACATCTTCCTTATCCATTAGTCCGTTAAAGGGCATCTTGGTTCTTTCCACAGTTTGGCGACCACACGTTACTTTTTTAAGGGCTAAAGAGAAATACAATAAACTGTATTAATTGTTTCTAAGTAACTAGCTGCTACAGAGCATGGCAGTGAGTAGTCTGAGGCCTAGAGAGAGCAACAGGTTTGGAATTTTCCAGCAATAAAGGAACATCCAGGAGCAAGAGGATTCACAGGAATGCAAGATTAATTATCTGTTATATTCAGCCCCAGCCATTTTATGTTTTCCCTTCCCTGCCATGCCTACTCCAAGTCCTTTAAATATAAGAACGTTCCTGGAAGCAGTTGATTGGCATTTTGCAATGACTGAAGTGGGTTTTTTACTACTTTTTGTTGTTTTCTTGTAACTTACTGGTGGGGTTGCATCAGGTTCTGCCCTAAGCATCATTGCTTCTCTTAGCTTAAGTGGCTTTACATTCTAGGGTGTGTAGACAATTAACTTCAGGAGAATTAGTGAACAAGCAGGAAATACGTATTGTTGTTATTGTTTTTGTTGTTGTTACTTTGGGGTCCATTCTAACATTCCATTTGCCGTTTTTTTCACTAAGTAAAACATGGCCCTATTCCAGGAACACATGAAGGCAGTACCAAAGGTCAATGAAGAGAAACTGGGAGATTCTGTGCATGATTTGAGAAATAGGGCTTTGGGTATAAAGTCAAACTCCGGGGTAGATACAAAGGACAAAACCATGGAAATATTAAAAGTCATGGTTCAGAGAATGCTGTGAAACTGACAAGTTTGGGAACATATACACAGGATGTGAACCAGTAACAGCACAAAGTCAGAGCTGAAGGCATATCGGGCCAAACAGCCTCTTTCATAGCCTGGGTCTGATGTGGCTTTAATAAGCAGCATATGCAGGGACACCTGGGTGACTCAGCTGGTTGAGCATACAACTCTTGGTTTTGGTTTGAGTCATGATCTCAGGGTCATGGGTCATGATCACAGGGTTGCATTAGGCTCTGTGTTCAGCTGGGAATCTGCTCAAGATTCTCTCCCTTCTCCCTCTGTCCCTTGTCCCGACTTGCATGCACACATTCTCCTTCTCTCTCTTTCTCTCTCTCTCTCAAATAAATAAATCTTTAAAAATAAAAGCAGTATATGCATTTTTCTGCATCCAAGTGTCTTAAAAACCCAGCCCAGTTTTGTACTTGTCAAATCAATAATTCATCTTTTGAAAATCACCTTGAATTAGACGTACTTCCTGGAAAAATGAGGAATTATTGAATTAGGTAAGTGTGCTACTAGAAATGGTTTCAGATATGCATCATATATTCCACTACTTGATTTTACATTTTTGCTGCATTATGTGTAATCTCATTTTGTTACCATTATTTCATCAAGGTCAGACATCCACTTCCAGCTTAGAAATTCTCTAAATAGTAGAGGGATTTTAGTTCACTGTCTGACCAATTTAACTTCTGTAAACAGGATACAGAGATGACCATTTTAGAGGAAAACTAACCATGTATATTTTGTGGGATTGAAAATTTTCATTTAATTGATCATCAGTAACATACACTTGATTATCAACATAAATTTTGGAAAACACTTTTTAAAACCAGAATTTAGAAAGTTATTTTTATATATATTTTCAACACTCATTCTCAACTTAAGAAATTTACTGTCATTGCCCTATCTTCAGGGAAAATATCAGGGCAGCCAGTCAATGATTGCTTGCTTTCTGAGCCATGAATAATTCCATAGCAATTGTCTGTATTTTGGAATAGTGGAGGATGGACAGCAGATTCATTGCTGGGAAATATAATCTCTGTAATGGCCTTTGTCACATTTTGCAGCATATAAAACATCCCTGGGAGACAAATATGACTCACTTAGTTTGCAGCTAGCTCTTTAGGCTCCATCCGTCTTCACAGATGTGTCAGTAAAGACACTAACGGCATGGTGGAGTGTGTTCTTCAGGGAAGTTTCATTTACTCTTTAATGCAACAACCATTTATAAAATACTGCTAGAGAAAACAGTCATTTGAAAGAAACTCATCAGTGGCAATACCATCTCATTCTGAAAGCTGATTCAAATGAACCAAGCCAAAGCAAATTTAACTTCCTCAGAGATGTCCTCTACTGATTACCCCCTTCTAGCACAGAAGAACAATCACAAAAGCTCAGGGCGGGAAGCTAATATTATCTTCTTTCCTCCTGATGCAGTTACATGCTCCCACTAGAGGGCTTTCCTCCATAGAGTTACCATGCTTTGACCTTCAGCAAGCTAAGCCAACAATGCAACTCTTGACACCCATTTTTCTATGTGTAGCACCATGATTATCCTATTGGAAAATGGGATGATAAAAACATAATTGGTGAAAGAAATATAAATGTCTTGTGTGTGTGTGTTTAATACAAGGTTAGAGACAGAGAAAAAATTCTCCTCTATGAAAGAATGAAGGAGAGAGAGAGAAAGAAAGAAAGAAAGAAAGAGGAAGGAAGGAGAAAGGAAGGAAGGAAGGAGAGAGAGGAGAGGAGAGGAGAGGAAAGGAAGTAATAGTGGTGCCTAGGTGGTTCAGTCAGTTAAGCATCTGATTCTTGATTTTAGCTCAGGTCATGATCTCAGTGTCATGGGACTGAGTCCGACATCAGGCTTTGTGTTCAGTGCCAAGTCTGCTTGTCTCTCTCCCTCTCCCTGCTTGAGGTCTCTCTCTCTCTCTTGCAAATAAATAAATAAAATCTTCAAGAAGGAAGGAAGGAAGGAAGGAAGGAAGGGAAGGAGGGAGAGAAGGATGGAGGGAGGGAGGGAGGTACGAAAGAAAGAAAGAATGAAAGAGAGAGAAAGAATGAAGGGATGCCTATTCCTTTTAAACAACCAGAGGTGGTTCTTCAACAAAAAATGGTAGAAGTGGATAGATTTTTTTTCAGCCCTCTCCAATTAATTTCATAATAGCCCAGATAGGAAAAGTCACAGAAGAATGAGTATTCTTTTTCTCTGTGTGAGGGACTTCCTTCCATAGGAAAATAGCTTACTAGAAAAATGCACTTTAGCAATACCCTTAGCTTTCATCACGTTTATCTTGCCCATTATGGGTCTCAAGATTTTAGACTAATCCCACTGACATGTTCTTCCTCAGGCTGTTTTTTATCTTCTTCTCCTGAACTTTTGTTTTGTAATGCCACTGATCTAATACTGCAATAATAAAATAAATGATGAAATAATGATAGACTTATTCTAGGCCAAGTACCAGCAGCTGGTAGAGGCTTAGAACACTATTACCTTTTGGAGCTTTGGCAAGTCCATCAAAACCTGCACACTATCACCCAAAAAAGTGGTTATGTAGAAAGTTTTTAGGAAATGGTATAGATTTAACATATTAATTTGGTATTTGGTTGCTTTTATTCACTAGGCACCATACAGCTATCACTTGTCAGTACACTGTTCTTGTTCACGTCAGAGGTAATTTCTTTGTCTCTGCTTCTGATGCTGGCTATGAGTTTCATCAAACCATCACAGTCCCCTTCTTATGTGTGACACAGTTCCTGGTTGTACACACACACACACACACACACACACACAGAGCCTGCTGCCATTTGCTAGATATCAACCAGCTGAGGAAGGGAATCTCAAAACCATGGGAATTATACACTGGATCTTAGAGAAACTTTTCTGTAGCTAACAGATTAGGTACCAAACAGTGTGTCAACTAAGTCAGTAGAGATCCAGTCATTTCTCTGAGACAAGTGCAACTATGAGACAGATGAGAGGAGAGATGGGGAGAGAGGCTTTGGTTAAAACAGTTGTGCAGTATTCTTATTCCAGGTATAGATTTTTTTCTGATGAGAATGAAAACATCCATTCATCAGACTACAGGAACCACTTAACATTGACCTTACATATCTTTTATTGGATTATATCCTACTTTATTTTTTTAATTTTTAAAACAATTGTTAAATTTAATACATGTCTTTTCCACTAGAAAGGTAGCATGGAGCATGAAAAATTATTTTCAGGTAGGGCAATACAAAAAAGTGTTACTATAAGGACATGAACACTAGTGCTAGTTGGCTAACAACTATTAGCTGAAGGAAAGGGTTACATTCTTCTGGGATTGCACACTGTAGGGATATGCTAGGTACTTCTTCCAAAGCAGTAATTCCATTAAAAAAGACAAGACCAGGGCACCTGGGTGGCTCAGTCTTTAAGTGTCTGCCTTCGCCGCAGGTCATGATCCCAGGGTCCCGGAATCGAGACCCACATTGGGCTCCCTGCTCTGCGGGAAGCCTGCTTCTCCCTCTCCCATTCCCTCTGCTTCTGTTACATCTTTTATTGTGTTTCTCTCTGTTAAATAAATAAAATCTTTTTGTAAAAAATCTTTAAAAAAAAGACAAGATCTGGGGCACCTGGGTGGCTTAGTGGGTTAAAGTCTCTGCCTTTGGCTCAGGTCATGATCTCAGGGTCCTGGGATCAAGCCCCGCATCTGGCTCTCTGCTTGGCGGGGAGCCTGCTTCTTCCTCTCTTTCTCTGCCTGCCTCTCTGCCTACTTGTGATCTCTGTCTGTCAAATAAATAACTAAATAAAATCTTAAAAAAAAAGACAAGACCTGTCTTTTTCAACAAATTGTGTGGAAATACTGAATATATGAATATGAAATATATGAATATAAAAAGGGTCAAAACCTGGCCCTTCCTCATATCACATACAAAACTTAGCTTGGGATAGATAGATCATAGACTTGAGGGTAGACATCTATAATACTAAAAATATAAGAATAACTTACAGCTCAGTAGTTCTATTATTAAGCATAGATGAAAAATGAATTAAAAAATAAATAATAAAGCTAGATTAGGCAAAAGATATGTATAACTAATGCCCATGAAAGTTTTTTCACAAATTAGAATGATTTGAAGTTTGAAATTTCACAAATTAGAACGATTTGAAGGGTCCATCAGCAGTATAGTAGGGTAAATACATAAATTTAGTGGGACCCTACAGAGTTATCAAAACAAAGTCCTGCTATATGCAGTAACATGATAGGCATAAACCCAGAAACAGAGCGCTTGCTTTTATCACTCTACTTACATAAAAGTCAACAGTAGCAGGGGCGCCTGGGTGGCTCAGTGGATTAAGCCGCTGCCTTCGGCTCGGGTCATGATCTCAGGGTTCTGGGATCGAGTCCCGCATCGGGCTCTCTGCTCTGCAGGGAGCCTGCTTCCTCCTCTCTCTCTGCCTGCCTCTCTGCCTACTTGTGATCTCTCTCTCTGTCAAATAAATAAATAAAATCTTTAAAAAAAAAAAAAGTCAACAGTAGCAAAAACAGAAATGGTTCACTCTGGGTGAGGGTTACTGACTGGGAGGTGTTCAATGAAACTTTCTCAAGTATTGAAATTTTGGAGCCACTCAAGTTGGAACAGTGGTTAAGAAGGTGTATGCACTTGTGAACATCTACTGAGTTATACATTTTCATTTTGTATACTTTCCTCTGTGTATGCTCTTCATAAATAAAAGGTGAGACGAGGGCATCTGGGTGGCTCAGTGGGTTGAGCCTCTGCCTTCAGCTCAGATCATGATCTCAGGGTCCTGGGATAGAGCCCCATATTGGGCTCTCTGCTCCACAGGGAGCCTGCTTTCCCCTCTCTCTCTGCCTGCCTCTCTGCCTACTTGTGATCTCTCTCTCTCTGTCAAATAAATAAAATATATTTTTTTAAAAAGTGAGATGGAGAAGTAGGGGCTATGAAGTGATCCATATTCTCTGCAGGGAGCCTTAGTGTTTGTTCTTGCCTCATTTGTGATAGGCCACATTCATGTTCAGAATGAATCTGAGTTTCTTATCTGAGTCTCAAATGCCAGACTTCTTTCTGGGATGGCTTCCCTCCTTCACTGATCATGAATAAATCAGAGCTCTTAACAATTAAACTGTTTATATCTCAAAAGTTAAAACCTGACTTTTGGACTCTCTTGAATCCTTGGGGTGGTCAGTGGATAAACTTAATCTAATTCTTTGAGCCAGTTTGCCATGGCCCTAAAGGAATGTCACTGAAATGCACATGCAATTCAAGACAAGACATGTCACATGCCACCTATTAAGTACAGCACTGTGTGTGCAAAGTGTGTTAAAAGCCTGTTGTTCTTTTGCTTGTTTTTTAAGAATTTTCTATCTGGATTCCCTTCTGAAAGCCCATCCTTAAACTACATTGCTCCACATGTGCCCTAACACAAAGACCAAACACAGACAATTTCTTTCTTGCCTTCCAGAGCTCTGGTATACTAATACATATAGAATTGATCCTGGAAGTGAGTTGGAAAAGTACATTTCAATAAAACCAAATTTAAATTTCATTTTAAATAACAGTTGGGTTTTCAGGAACTCTAGAAGCAAAATAATCAGGTTCACTTCTTTTTGGATTTAATTTATCCTTTCAGAAGAGAGCCCAGTTTGTAGTCATATTGATTTTGTTGACATTGAAAATGTTTCCTTTTTATGATGTGTGTAGTCTGTACCTAGCCTTTGATATATCAGCTTCCAAGGGAAGAAAAAAGACAATAATGCCAATTTTGTCATCCTTCCATCATTCCCTTTATATAGCATATGTCTGCTGGACAAGAGGCCTTTATAAAAAGAAAGAAAGAGTAAAATGGAAGGGGAACCTATATAGAGAATGAGTCCCTCAGTAAACTCCTATTAAGGGGAAGAAAAAGAAGAGAAAATCAATAAAGAATAAAAAATCAGAAGGATATTAGATATAGGGAGGAAAAACCATGGTCGTAGCTACCATTACTTATTCAGTGTTTGGATTACTACAAATTCTAACTTTATAAAATGTGTTAATCTTCACAATTACTCACTGAGGTAGAAGAGCAAGAAGAAAGGAGGAGAGGAGTGAAGGAGAAAGAAGGAAAGCGAAGGGAGGCACAAGCAGAGAGATGAGGGTGGAGTAGAGAGGGAAAAGCTCCAAAAGAAATGGATGGAAAGGAAGCCTGCTTCCAAGGTATGGGGCCTCTGTGGTTTACACAGGTCCCCCTGATCAGAACAGCCTCGGATTTAGTTTAATGCCCTGCTGTCTCCTTACTGACAATCTTAATCATTTCTTAAGAAGAAGCCCTACATTTTCATTTCACACTGGGCCCTGCTAGTTGTGTGGCCCATCCTGGGTACAATTTTGGTAAAAGATATAAAAGGAGAGAGAGTGTATTGCTAAACTTACAGGTCTCAGTTTCTGTAGTTCAGTTCTCAAGAAAAGAATTACAGCGCCTGGAAAGGGAGGAGGTGAAGGAAAGGGAAGAACTATAGTTTGGAGTTAAAAAAAGATATTCTAGATTCATGTTTAGGAGGCTCAACACTCACAGTCTATTTTTTTTTTAAAGAATTTTTATTTATTTATTTGACAGAGAGAGAGCGCAAGCAGGAGAGAGGGAGAAGGAGGCTCCCCGCTGAGCAAGGAGCCAGATTGTGGGACTTAATCCCAGGACCCTGGGATCATGACTTGACCCAAAGGCAGTCATTTAACCAACTGAGCCACGCAGGTGCCCCTCATAGACCATTTTTGAGTTGGTACATACTTGTCTAGATATCTCTGTCAGTTGTTCTGAGCAGACAGCGAGAGTGGTTTAGATGATGATGGTAGTGTTATTATTGGGATAGGAAAACCTCAGCTGGAATTTATTTCTGCCCACTTCTAGGGCCCAGAGAATAGAGAGAAGCCTTCCAAATTTCAGTACGATACCCACCATTACCTGTTAAAGTTTAGAGTGTCCTAACCTGAGGAGGTGGGAATGACTGTTTTCTCCACTTATCAAGGATGATATGACAGCTCACAAGACATACAGTTATTATAGTATCTCAAAAAGAGATATGAAATGGGTGAATTTGAAACAAAATTAATAATTGTGCTGGCAAGATGTATTTATTTAAATTCAGGTATTTTGAGAGTAAATAAATCCCAGTTCATGTGGAAGCCCCTTATTCCCTCCATTTCGTTTGTATGGTCCTCTCTCCCTGCCGTTTTTTGCAGAGACATCAGAAACTACACAGAGAAGAAAAGCAGATGACACTTAGCATATGACTCAGGCTATGGGGATCCAAAAACGTGTCAGACACAAGATAGAATCAATTGGACGTGGCTTCAGTCGGGAGTATTTTCGTTCCTTGGGAGGAATGGGAGAAGGGAAGGCGATCTAAAATTCTGATTCTCAAATCCGATATCTGTATGAGGTTGTTCCCAATATCACCAACCAATTCTCTGCAACACCACCTGGGACCATTAATATTTAATTAAATTCTAACACTATCTACCTGGAGACAGTATCAGATCCTGTAGGTTAAGGGCTCAGTTCTCCGGACTGCCCCCAACTTCAGATGCCAATCTCAAGTAATAGGCCTCCAGGACAACTTTTGTCTAGTTTGGCTACAAATCAGAGGTTCTCACAACTCATTCCTCAGGTTTGATTAATTTGCCAGCTTGGCTAACAGAACTCAGGGAAACATGTTTGCCAGTTCACCCAAGAACATGATAAAGGATAGAGATTAACAGTCAGATAAAGAGATACATAAGGTGAGGTCTGGGAGGTCCCAGTGTAGGAGCTTCTGTCCCATTGAGTTGGGTTGGGTCATACTCCTGGTGTGGATATATTTACCAATCTGGAAGCTTTCTGAACCCTGTACTTTGGGATTTTTATGGAGGTTTCCTTATATAGCCATTACGCATCATTAACTCCATTTCCAGTCTACCTTCTCAAGAGAATGAGGAGCTGGGCCAAAAATTCCAAACTTGTAATAATCATGGTTTGTTCCTTCCAGTGACCAGACCCCATCCAGGTGCCCACCGAGTCACCTTACTAAAACAAAATACATTTCTATCCCCCAGGAAATTACAAGGATTTCAGGAGCCCTGTGTCAGGACAGGAGTCAAAGATCAAATATTACTCATATTAGCAAAAGATGCTCCTAACGCCCTTATTGCTTAGGAAATTACAATGGGTTCAGGAGCTCTCTGCTAGAAACCAGGGTGGGGCAGGGCAGAGACCAATATATATTTTCCTATGTCACAGAACTGAAAAGGGCTAAATTCTTCATCTGGGGAATTGGAAGAAGTGAGGATTAACAATGATGAAAACCAGAATTTATGAGTAGTCCACAGAACATGTACTTGAGACATACTACTATTCCCTGAAGCCCTGGTTTAGCCCTGGGGTGAAAAGGAGCAAGGTGGATAAATCAAGGGCATGAAAAAGTTTGCCTTGAAAAAGTCACTGGAATACTTGAGTAAAGAAGCATTTAAAATGGGTGAGATAAAATGGGAAAAAAAAAGAAAAAAAATAAATAAAATGGGTGACATAGATAACACGTCTTGATTACATAGCAGATAAGTGAGTTTCTTGGGATGGGGCCCAGGATGAGCTCAGTGAAAGTTTTAAAAACTAACACTGAGAAAGACATGATAATGGCAGAGTGAGAGCAGCAATAGAAGAAAGAAAATAATACCCATCTACCTAGTTAAGAAGACAGAGGCAATACTCTGTAAGAAAAGAGATTGAAAGCTTAAGAACTTAAGATGAAAGTCTAAGCTAGAAATCTACTAAGAATAGTACAAAAAAAAATGGAGATGCATTCATATTTGGCTGGTTTAAAAATCAGTCAATTTATACTTATTTATGAATCAGACAGAGTAAGTGGGCCTGAAAATTCAGGTAAATTGATGGATAATGATACACAAATACACAAATAGATAGCAGAAGAGATAATTTAAAAGAATGTACTTCAATGACATTCACAAATAGTTATTTGATCCAAAAAAGTCATTAAAAAGTTTAAAGCTAAAAAAAGGTATAAAATAAATTGGAAACATACCTTTAAACCTTTGGGAGTCCTACTGTACAGCTGCATATGATATGGGATAATCCAACAGGGAAGACCACTGTGTGGTCCACTCAGACCACTGAGTGTGGAGGACTTACAAGTACAATTTTCAAGACCCCCTTCAGATGACAGACCCTATTCTGCCCAAGCTCATGTTCATTTGAGCACCTTACACAATGAAAATAAGGACCAAATGGAAGCTGAAATTTTGAAGGTTTTAAAGGTACTGTGTGGTGACTAATGTAACATAATAAAACAAAATTATTTTTTAAAAAAAGGGTCACGGGAGACATTTGTAGGAAGAAAGGAACCATAGTTAGGATCTGGAGATGAGAGCTGTTAATAATGCAGTTTCTCAATTTATGAATTCTCAAGAAGAAAGAAGCATTTAAAAATACCTTTGGAGGTAATACTACCAAGAGAATAGTTATTAAGTCAAAGTGGACTTTCTGTGAATGGAACACTGTCACAAGTTCTCCTTGCCCATACTCTCTCCCATTTTGGCAACAATACTAAGTCTCTGCCTTGGTCCTGGCCAGCAACAGCAACATGGGCTTGTTGATTTTGTATTAGTAGTGAGTTGACCTAGTGCTTTTTGCTCCCATCTGCAACATCTGGTATAAAAATAAAATAATTCGGATTTTCTGCATTTTTCAGTCTTCATCGTGTGGACCTGCCATCCAAACAGATCATTATAAACCATATCCTTCAAGGAAATACTCTCTTTTCATGACAGCCATTACATATGATGGTGAGATATCCAAACCACAACAGCAAATAATTAATGGCTAAGGCACATTTATTACTTTTACTCTATAGGTTACCTATTTTCAATGTAAGGAGTTTGGGATGCTGAACTGGCTCACTCACCTCACTATACTGGAAGGAGCCCCAAGATGCTCAAGTGATGAAATAATCTGAATTAAGTCTAAATGAAGCTCTTTCATCTGAGAAAATGAACTAAAAATTGATAACAGAGGATCTCTGACATCACCTTTTGGAACTTAAATGCAAATTAAAGGGAACTGTATTTGTTTGTTGTTGTTGTTGTTGTTGTGTCCGCCCCCCCCCCCCCCACACTGGGTACTTATTAATGAATGAAAAGCTACTCAACTGTATGGCAGTTGTGAGACACTTCTCCATGAGTCTCTCGTATTCCGGGCCCTCTTCTTGGGTATATTTTGACTTCAAGGCCCAGACTGCTCTTTGTCTGGACCACCATTGTGTTTGTGATGAGCAACCTTGAAGAATGAAGTAATGCTTCTCGGCAGAAAAGAACAGAATTACTAACAGGAGGCTATAAAGCAGTGGGATCCCCAGGCTCAGCGTCCTCTTGTAATACAACCTACTCCATGTTTGGGTATATAGCTGAGTGTACTCAACTAGAGTGATTTTGTTTCCCAGAAACATTTGGGAATGTCTGGAGACATTTGCTGTGGAGGGTTTGGAATACACACATACGTGCACACACAGTATGCGATATGTATATATACACACTTGTATGTAATATAATACACACAGAGAGAGAGTGATAGCAAAAAGTATATTGAATAGATGGACTCTACTAATAGCTGTTGTTCTTAAAATGTGTAATATTTGGTGACCTGAGTTTGATACCTTGAAACAACAAAGGACCATACATACTCTGTGCCCAGCCACAGTAACCCAACCACTAGGCATTTTCTGGAGGCAGCGATAGCACTTGCCTTACAGTATAAGACAAAACAAACAAAAAACTTACTGAACTCAAAATAAGATCATTTATTATTCCCTCGATAGTTACTTCTTTTAATTAGCAACAGTCTTAATTTATTAGATTTTATTAAGAAATAAGTAGGGAAAACTAGTCTTTAAAGCTCTTATGGATAGCTAATTTTATATGTCATCTAGAATGGGACATTCTAATGTATCCAGATATTTCGTCAAACATTATTCTAGGTGTTTCTGTGAGGGTGTTATTGGATGATATTAACTTTTCAATCTATAGACTAAATAAAAATGAATGCTCCCCATACTGTGAGTGGGCTTCATCCAGTCTGATGAAGGCTTGAACAGAACAAAGGTTGATCCATGAGTAGGAGAATTCTCCAGCTTACAGATAACTTTTGCAGTCAAATGCTCTACCACTGAGCTATACCCCCAACTTTTGAACTGGAACACTGGCTCTTCCTGTTTCTAAAGCAGCTGCTGGCCTTCCTTCAGACTCAAACTAGGGTGTGCGTGTATATATGTGTATAAAATTTATAAATAGGATACATGTATCATATATATCATACATATGTATCTATGTCATATAAAATGCATCTTAGACCCATTTGGTTCTGTTTCTCTGGAGAGCCCTAACAGAGTTCTTTATACATGAAAAAAAGATTTTTTTTAAAGTAATGATCTTGGGGCGCCTGGGTGGCTCAGTGGGTTAAAGCCTCTGCCTTCGGCTCGGGTCGTGATCCCAGAGTTCTGGGATCGAGCCCCACATCGGGCTCTCTGCTCAGCAGGGAGCCTGCTTCCTCCTCTCTCTCTCTGCCTGCCTCTCTGCCTACTTGTGATCTGTCTGTCAAATAAATAAATAAAATCTTTAAAAAAAAATAATGATCTTCTTCGTTATGCTCTATGCTCTCCTTTCCTTTACACTTGCCTTGATATCAGTATGTATCTCACAATATTTTGACTACTTATGCATAAGATATGAGACAAAACTGTGTCTTATTTACGAAAACATTTCCAAGGTTGCTGATATCTGTGCACATGTGCATTAATGGTTTTAGCATTATGACAGTATAAATGAATGTGTAATTAGAAACAAATTAATGCCAGGATTATAATTCTTAACTCATTCTTAAAAATGTTCAAATAATGCCTATAGCAACAACAATTATCATCAATGGGTAAGAAGTCATTCCATTCAATTCTAAGCTGCAAAATAGGAAATGAATCATACTATCAACCAACATTTTGAGAAACATAGTTCTGCTGTCCACTATTCCAACAAACATAGTGGTCCATGGTGCATTTTTTTTCTTCTTTACTGCTTTCTGAATAATGTATATTGTGAAAACTTAAAAAATAAATTCAACCATTTCCAGGATTACCTTGATTCTAGCCCAGATTATTTTTCCAATGACTGCACTTTTGTCAATCTTTCCAAAATTTTCCATCCAGTAGAGGAATCACATCTTTTCACTCTTTCATTTCAAAACCCTAGAAGGAATTTCCATCACATTTTCAGGTAAGGAAAGATGGCCTACACACCCTACTTCAATTTTTCTCAAACTGCATTTACATTAAGATAACCTGGACAGTTTACCTACTTCCCAGACCTATCCAAGATCACATACATTTGATTCTCTGGGGGAAAGGTCAGGGTAATCATTTTGTTTTTACAGCTCCTCAGGGTTGAAAACCACTCTCCTCCTTGTCCTGGCTCTGGCATGTCTTTCTGAATTACTCCCTTAATATTTTCCTCCTTGCTTATGTAACTCCAGCCCCACAGGCTTTTTGTGGTTCCCTGAATGAGCCAAGCTTGCTTTCAACTCCAGAACCTTCACCTGGTGTTTGCCTGTGGTCCTCACATCCTCATTTTCTCGTTTCTCTCGTGTCTCTCTCTGCTTAAGAAAAATTCCTGTTGCTCCCTATCATGCACATTGGTCTACTCCATTTTTCTTCATAGCACTTATCACTCTGACATGCATGTATGGTACATGCTTTCGTCTCTCTCACACAGAGCTGATAAGGGCAGGATCATTTTCTGTTTTTTCTTTGATCACCTTTCAGGCTTAAAACTTTTAATGTTTTAAACTTTTAATGTTTAAAATATAAGCACTTTATAAATAATGCCAAATGGAAGAGCATATCAACTGGAAGCCCTATACGAAAGATTAGTGATAATATCAGAAAATGTCTGATGACCTAATATACGTCCTTTTCTCAGATTGTAATCTACCTGGCAGCAAATATAGGGACCTCTGAAATCAGAGGGAAAAAAAACGGAACCAGGGTATTAAACCAGGAACCAATTTTGTAGGGCTGTAGACTGCTTGCTGGTATGGTCCAGTAGCCATACCAGCTTCTGATAAAGATAGTCTGTGATACAAAAATATTTGACACATAATCCAGTATTTTAGCATTTCATTTCCTCTTCCATCAAGTTGAGAATTAGACTTACTTTCTTATCTCATATTAGTCTTTCATGGAGAGCGGGATGGACATTTCAGAAACATCTCTCTCTTTGAGGATGTGAATTATACAGAAAACAAATGTACAGGTTTTGGAGTAGCATGAACTAGAGACAGGGTCTGATATTTGCTAGTAATTCCTTAGTCAAAAATTCATGGATATCATGATTGACATACAGCAGGTCTGGCTTATTAGGAATATCATTAATAAGAGGAAAGGAAGAATATATAACTTCCACCTGCTTGTATGCTTCCTACATAACTGTGGATCCCATCCCTGACACAGTTCCTTTGAGAATCTGTTCTGCTCTTTGTTTCATCCCCAAATGCCTGCATTCATTCATTCTTGTTGCATGTGATTAGTGTGAGATGGGTGCTGTGCATATTTGCACATGGATTAGCATTTCTAAGTCAATTTTCTCTAAACACTAGCAAATTAGAAGCAATGGAACTCTCTGCTTAGCTCCAGTTATAATCTTTAAGACAGTACCAGCTTCTCTCAAATAGCCTTACTTTTACATGGATAACAGTAAGTTATTTCTTTGCTTTCTGTTTCTCTTCAACTGAATCACAAAAGTTTTTGCTTGCATTTCTGTAACCAAAATTAGTTGTGGTGATGCTTCATAAAGGAGACATTGCATATTCTTTTTTTTTTTTTTTTTTTTAATTCCAGTGCAGGGAGGTAGGGGTACCTGGGTGGCTCAGGTGGTTAAGTGTCTGACTTTGGCTCAGGTCATGATCTCAGGGTCTTGGGATAGAGACCCCCATGTAGGCTCCGTGCTGAGCCAGAGTCTGCTTCACTCTCTCTCCTTCTCATCCTCATCCTCTCTCTCTCTCTCTCTTAAATAAAGAAAATCTTTAATTTTTTTTATATTTCAGTGTAGTATAATATAGTGATTCAAAATTCCATATATTACTCAGCACTCATCAAGATAAGTATATTCTTTTTTCATTTGTTTGTTTGCTTTTGTTTTCTTTTGTTTTTGTCACCCTGGGGCTTAAACTCACAACACTGAGATCAAGAGTCTCAGGCTTTACCAACCTGAGCCAGCCAGGTGTCTCAAGATAAGTGTACTTTTAATCCCCTTCACCTATTTCACCCATCCCCCCCCCCCCCACCTTCCCTGTGGCAACCATCTGTCTGTTCTCTGTGGTTAAGAGTCTGGGGGTGCCTGGGTGGCTCAGTCAGTTAAGTGTCTGACTCTTGATTTCAGCTCAGATCATGATCTCAGGGTCATGAGATACAGCCCTGCATCAAGCTCTGTGTGGGGTGTGGAGTCTTCTTGAGATTCTCTCTCTCCCTCTTCCTCTGTTCCTCCCCCTGCATCTACACACCCCTCACCCCCGCCCAAAGATTCTCTCACCCTCTGCTCTCCCTCTGAAAAGAAAAAAAGGAATCTGTTTTTTGTCTTGTCTCTCTCTCTCCCTCCCCTTTTTTCATTTGTTTTCTTTCTTAAATCCTGTGCATGA
Organism: Meles meles; assembly: GCF_922984935.1. NCBI lineage: Eukaryota > Metazoa > Chordata > Mammalia > Carnivora > Mustelidae > Meles > Meles meles. The sequence continues at coordinate 42,331,184 of NC_060080.1, forward strand.
GTGAAATCATATGGTATTTATCTTTCTCTGATAGGCTTTATTTTGCTTAGCATATATTCTCTAGATGCATCCATGTTTTGGCAATGGCAAGATTTCATTCTTTTATACATCTGAGTAATATTCCATTATATAGAGATAGATCTATCTATCTAATCTCACATCTTTTTTTCCATTCATTTATCAATCGCCACTTGGACACTTGGAGATAGTGCCTGCTCTTGAGGTATGTGTTTTGTTTTCTACAGCTTTGCATTGTGGATTTTAGTTGCAACATCTTCAGCACATTTGGCAATATTAAGTTACTTGCTACAGGACATGCTTTTCAGACATGCCACCCTGGACTTGACACAGTGATTGGCTACTGAACACCACTTTCGAAGCTAGCATCTCTGATTCCATTTTTCTATCAGTCTGAGCTCAATATGAGCAAATGTAAGCCTTATATATAAAGTATTCCATAAGTTGATGGGGGCTTCAAAATCCTCTCCTATGACAGAAACGAAGCTCTTATAAAATAATTTTGCCCTACTACTTCCACAAAGCCTCCTGAATGCCACATTAATCACTGTTATTTGCCATATTATGTCAGTGAAATCAAAACAGAGGTGGTGTTTTGTCCGTAATCTCTGACTACTAAGTGAAACAGATTTCACTCCAAAATGTCCAGACAACACCCCTCCTCTAAAAACAGTGTTTCTTTTATCCTGGGTTTGATGGAAAATTTCCCCATCTGAACTGACATGCTTTTCATATGCTTCAACATGAAGCCATACGTATGCCTGGTGGATCACACTTCTGTTTTTCCATAACTATACCTCTTCTCAGAGAAAAAGTGCCCTCATATTCTAATGCACCATATCCCTTGACTCCCTGAATACCAGCTGTTACATAGAGAGAGCTACCTTCCATTTTCTTCCTTTTCCTATCTTCATAATGTGTGCACATTTCATTGAAAAGTCATAAACCAAAATTAAGTAGCCAGCTCCACAAGGCACATTTAAAGAGTGAGGATGATCTAGAGACACCTAATACAGCACAGTTCCACCACATGTCAACTTTGTTACCTTTTCCTACCATCAACATATTTGTGGTTGAATTTATAAATTGTTAATGTTTTCTATAATAGTATTAATAAGACCAAAATTAGCTGCTATATCATTGGATGAACAAAATAAATTACATATAGAAAATCACAATATTAACCAAAAGCACTTTTAGAGTGCACAGGATTGTCAACTGTCTCATCTGTTGTTTCTACTGTACTTGGAGACTTACATCACCATGCTTTTTATGTACTTTATCTTCTAGCTAGGGCAGGGCCTACTTCTCACACTAGATGGGTACGATAACTCCTGAAAGATGAGACTTCTCTCCAGATTGGAGCAAGACCTAGCATTGTTCTGAACACAAAGGGAATGATCAGGCCTAATCATACACTTCCTCTGAATCACAGAGAATTTCTCATATCCTGTTCCATCTCCTCAGAGCAGCAAAAATCACAAAGTTTGCATATCTCTGGTTTACAACCAAGATGCACTGTGACTGTGAGACCCAGAATTCAGCAAGCAATTATGTCTTCAGAAAAGCACACACGAAGGTCACAGAGTTCTGTGGAGTCAGTATTACCAGAACACTTTAAGACTGGAAGAAAATAACTCTAAAGTCGATATTCACTCCAGGTACCTGGAATAAGTGATTTTGAAGAGGGTTAATGTGATGGAACAGGGTTGGGAGAAACCAACCTCGTTGGCTGAATTTGAGCTGCTGATTTTTTTTTTTTTAATTAGTTGAATTGATCTTCCCTTTGTTCTTCTTCAGTACCTTTGTTTCATCCTCCATAATCAAGGGGATTTATCATGCAGAAGAAACGTTTGCAAAGGCTGTTTTTTGCCTTTGTCTAATGTAAAAAGGCATCCAAGGATTTCAACAGGGCAAACGGAGGAAAGTGAGAGGAATAACAGACGCTTGGAGAAAGTAGTGTGCAGACTACAGAATAATCTAGTGACCAGAAAAGGGGGAGGCTCCTACTCATACACTCTTATTTGGCAGAGACACCAAGGATTATCTCTCCTATTAATTTAAAAACAGTTGCTAAAATTCAAACAGTTCGCCTATTAGCCTAAAACCATCCCAGAAGTTAAACAACAACAACAACAACAACAAATTTACTCTATTAGATTAAAGCATCTAGTAAAACATAAATACAACACCTGGCAGGTTTCTTACACTGATGCAGACTGTTAGTATGTTATATGAATTACATGACGTTGGCACATTTGAAAAGTGTAGCTGGCTTTGTAAATGGAAAGATCATCATTAGAATCTATGAATTTGAATTTTAAGATAGTGTACTTTGTATACAATAAGGAAGACATATTTAAGTTCTGGAATTGTCTAAAAATGGGGGGTGAAGTGTTGCTTAGGTAAGTAGTAGGCTTTTTGTCATTGCAAATGTTCAGTCTGCAATTCATATTGTAGAACAGCACTGTCTAAAGGAAACAAAATGTGAACCAGAAATGTGAGCCACGCGTGTAATTATAAGTTTTCTAGTTGTCTCATTAAAAGGGAATTTAAAAGTAGAAATTAAGTAATGTATTTTATATAACCCACTATATCCAAAATTTATCATTATACCACACAATCAATATAAAATGAGATTTTTAAATATTTTTACATTAAGTATTTGAAATTCCATGGGAATTTCAGTTACCCTTGAAATATGAATCACTTATATTTCAATAGTTACTTGTGCCCTGTGGCTACTGAACTGGGCACTGCAGTTACAGAATTTTCCCCAAATAGGATAAAAGATCCATGCTGTAAGGTTATTTGCACTTTTAATATTTATTTATTCAATGGTTTAAATAGTCAAATTACATGAGATGGACTTCCAAGTGGGTGGAAGAACTTCACTGAGGGCTTTTTCAGCTGGGTACAGGGAGGAGAAGCAGCATGGAGGGCACAGGTCATTTTTAGGAAAGGAGGACAACAGAAATTGACTTTTTCTTTTCCACAATCTTGAACCAAAAAGAAAAAAAAATGCTGAACTAAAGGAAATTGGTGAAACCAAGAAATGAGCTTACTTCAATCCATATTTATTGGCAATTGGTTTTGTGCACAACATTATAGAGAAATCAAAGTCCATACCCTCCCAGAGCATATTATGAAATGTGAGGAAGCCAGACATAGACTCACACAGAAAACTAACTAACATTAAGCAGTGTGAAAGAGTGCCAAAGAAGTCCTCTAGGGAAAGAGTCCTATAAAAATTCATGGAACAAAAATCATTATTGGCATTTAGAGGAAGTTTCTTGATGAAACTGGTAGGCCTGAGCTGAGCCTCTGAGGATGGGCAGTGCTCACACAAACACAGAGGAGAGTACTAGCAGAAGAAATGAAGTGAGAATGTATTAGGAACACGTTTGGATAGGCAAAAAAATAAGGCAGTATGAATTTGCAAGGATATTACTGCTTTTCATTATTGTCCACATGCTATAAGCATAGCTATCTCATTTGGGTGGTGTTACTTTTCAGATTTAACAGCTATGAGAAAGGAATTTTTAAAAATGTCCTTTGAATCTTGTACCTTAATTTCATTATCTGTTTCTTCCTAATTTCATCCTCACTGATAAAAATGGGCATTTATTGCTGATAACGGGCTACCTGCAAGTTTGGTGCAGGGGGCCTAACTGAAACTGGTTCCCTATACCAAACAGCAGCACTAGATGTGTCTTGGATAAAGGAGTAGAGATCAGGCTAAAAGGGGAGACCAACTGGACAGGCTATATTTCTAATCAAGAGGATAAAACTAGATGGTTCAAATTAGACACACTGAGTTTAAGATTTCAAGTGCTCTTAATAGGTAGCAGGGGGTCAAACAGACCATGGGCACTTTAGCTGGCAATCAGATACAATTCTAATAGGGGATATGAGGAAATGTGGGGTATTGGGGAAGAGGTTTAAAAAAAATGAGAACAAAAGATGCTTCTGGTAGCTCAGGTCAAGAACTTTGGTCTTATTCTTAATTCCCCTTCTTCCTTCATAGTTCACACACAATTTACCATCAAATCCTTACTTTCAAATATATCCAAGTGCTGACCTGTTTCACCACCAAATGCTGCTACCACTCTGGCCCAGCATACCTTCATCTCTTACCTCGACAACTAGATATCAAGTCTTCCAACCAGGTCCTCTTCAGACCTCCCTTTGCAGTCTCTTCCCAGCAGAGTGGGATCCTCTTAAAACATGAATCAAATTATGTAACTCTTCTTTTTCGTTTTCCCATCTCACTCAAAATAAAAATGAACATGTGTGCTCTAAAATCCCATGTGTGCCTTCCCTTCACCCCCTGCAGCTGCCTCTCTGACTCTGTATCCTTTATTCTCTTACATGCTCACTCTGCATGCTGAAATTCTTGTTGCCCAAAAACTCCAGCTACAGCTCACTTACAGGACTTGGAACTTGCTGTTTCCTTTATTTGATATGCCTATCCCCAAGCTATCCGCTTAGCAAGCTCACCTGCCTCATTCTCACCTTCCACTGAACCCTCTCCAGTCATCGCATTAAAAAATTTACCTGATACCTTCGATTCTCATTTGGTGTCCAACTATTTTCTTCTTAGCATGTATCCCTATTTAACATACTGCATAGAATTACTTATTTATCATGTTTATTATCTTCCTGTTGACACTGAAAACAGAAGCTCCAAGGAGGAAGAAATTTTTTGCTTTTTTGCATTCTGCTATATCCCCAGTGCATAAGACAGTATTTGTAACATAGTACGCATTGAATGAATATATTTGAATGAATGGATCGATGTGGCAGAGAGAGACAGAATATGCACGTGTCTTGTTTGACAACAGTAGACTGTAGAGCAAAAGTAATGAATAAGCGGTAAAAGTGATTATTTTTCTAGGAAGTCAAAAGGTGGCAGAGAAGGCTTCTGGTGATATACAGCATGACGAGAGGTAATAGAGGGGCAAAGGAAGAAAGCAGGCATCTCTATGAAGAGGAATCTGGAAGCAAAAGTGGAATATAAAATAAATACAGTGCAGATATTATTTTCACAAGTAACAGACACAAATGGATAAAAGCATGACTTTTTAAAAAAATTAGCCTATAGTTCAGATTAATTTATATCTCAATCACTTTTGCCGACCTGAGGGCAGGTAATCTAATCGTGGGCACACTGATCAAGACTCAGAAGTGGACATGCATTCCAAGACACTACTTTAGTTTACCTAAGCTTCAGAGTTAGACTCAACTCAAGTGACAGGGAGTGAGAGCAAAAATAATCTGAATACGGGGCGCCTGGGTGGCTCAGTGGATTAAGCCGCTGCCTTCGGCTCAGGTCATGATTTCAGGGTCCTGGGATCGAGCCCCGCGTCAGGCTCTCTGCTCAGCGGGAGCCTGCTTCCTCCTCTCTCTCTGCCTGCCTCTCTGCCTACTTGTGATCTCTCTCTCTGTCAAATAAATAAATAAAATCTTTAAAAAAAATAATCTGAATACAAGTGAGTTTTAAACCAGAAATGGCGGTAATCAGTGAACCTTAACCATGTTACATGGAATTTACATGGTATAATCTATTTGTCTATCTATACATCATCTGTTTGTCTGTCCATAGCTGGACCAGATTTATATATAGACCCTCAATATCAAACTTTGGAAATAATTTTTGCACAGGAAGAAGAAGCTGTGTACATGAGACCCTCCAGCAGCTGTCCCATTTACCAGAATAAAGGGAGGTAGGATGTAGTTAAGAGCTTGCATGTATCATGATGCCCATGTGCTATACAAATGGACTGAGATGTCCCTTGTATATTGGCCCTGTGTTGTTTACTTTTTCACAGCAGTTTAGGACTATTAGCTCAAAAGCCCACTCGTGCCAGACTCGAATTTTTATGCCTCCAAATGCTTTAAAAATAACCCAGATAAATAATTTCAGCCATTTAGTGCCTGCCTACCTTGCGTAAAAAACAAAACTGCACCCAACCTCTGCTAGCCGTAAATAAGAAAAACCTATAAAAGCCCCGGGCCACTACCGACCTCTTCTGAGCTCTCTGACCTGTCATGCTGCTGAGTGACATCCCTAGAGACTTAAGCCCTTCTCTAATTCTGCGTCACGAGTCCTCTTAACCCTTCTTGGGTGTCTCTGAAAGGTCTTGTTATGTCAGGGACTTTCTCTTGCATGCAAAGGGAAGTTCCCCTGTTTAAGTTCACCCAAACAAAGCTTGCTGTGTGTTACTGCCACCACATAGTCTTATGATTTTCCTTGATTAGCCCCCAAATCCTCCAACTCACTGAACAAAGGAGCATCAGACTGTTTGCTGGTAGGCACTAGATGACCTTCAAGACAGAGAAGCTTATTCTGCTCCTGTTTTCTTCTGACCTGCTCCCTCATCCATTCCTGGAATGTATGTAAGAGTAAAGCACTGTGTCTTCTTTCTGTTCCTCCCATTTTCTCATCTTTCCAAGTAATTTCTTCTATTTTTTTCTTTTATCTCTAAGCATACAGATACTGGTATTTTATTATTTCAATTCATTTTCCTTCCCTTTTCTCTCAAGAGAACACAAAATGATCTCTCAATGCAATTAATGTAGAGCAGCAAAGTCTGACCAACTTTTCTCCCAACCTGTTTCCTCTGTTTTGAGGGCATACACAGGATTCACACATAGAATAAACATCAGCCCTCAAGAAGTAAATTTATTAAAGCAAAACAACCAGAAAAACTGAAGTTGTATTTTGCCTTCCAGCACACGTTGTGTTCTCAATGTAGCTTATCAAGTTTACATTTCCCACCCCTCCCACCCTCAGTCTTTCTCTCTGAGGCCAAGCATGTTTTTTAGTTTCTCTGAAAGCCCGTGATCCCTTACCTGGCCTTACTTCTCTATTTTTCTCATCAGGGATACCAGTCTTGAGATATGAGGACCTCTATCATCTATCTTTGTATCTCAAGCATTTCTTTAATTAACTCCCTGTTTATGTAGGTCTATAATCCATTCTCCTTTCTGTTTTTCATTCTGATCTCACTGATCATACCCTTTTTTTCTTATTCTTTGACCATACCTATACCGTCACTCAACCCTCACAGGAGAGAAGTCCAAGTAGCCACAGTGAACAGGCTGTATGGTATTTTTTCCCTAAAAAAAAAGACATTCTGGGTAACAAAAAATATTTTTATCAATATCATCTTCATTTAAGAAAAAAATGGAGTATATTCAAGAATAAATAATGAGCTATAAGCCATAAAATATGGAGGAATGTTAAATGCATATTTCTTTTTTTTTTAAGATTTTATTTATCTATTTGATAGAGAGATCACAAGTAGGCAGAGAGGCAGGCAGAGAGAGAGAGGAAGAAGCAGGCTCCCTGCTGAGCAGAGAGCCTGATGTGGGGCTCCATCCCAGGACCCTGAGACCACGATCTGAGCCGAAGGCAGAGAGGCTTAACCCACTGAGCCACCCAGGTGCCCCTAAATCCATATTTCTAAATGAAAGGAGCCAGTCTGAAATCATACTGTATGATTTTGACTATGTTGCATTTTGGAAAAGACAAAACCATAAAGACAGTAAAAAGATCAGTGGTTGCTAGTGATTCAGGGAGTGGGGGTAAACAATGAAAAAAGTGAAAATGGGGTTTTTAGGAAACAGAAACTATCCTACTTGAAAATTTAATGGAGGATAATATGCATTTGTCAAACCCATAGAGCTGTATACCACAAAGTGTGAATCATTTATTTTTTAGAGGTTGGAGAGGCAGAGGGAAAGGGAAAAAGCGAATCCTAAGCAGACTCCCTGCTGAGGATGAAGCCCAACATGGGGCTCCATCTTAGGGCCCTGCAATGATGACCTGAGCTGGAGTCAAGAGTCGGATGATTAACCAACTGAGCCACCCATGTGCCCAACATATAGTGAATCTTTATGTTACGGACTATAGTTAATAAGAATGCATTAGTTTACTAATTTTAACAAACCCTACCAATGCAAGATGTAAACAATAGAGTAAAGTTGGGGGGTAGTTTGGAGAGATGTATAGAATTCTGTGTACTATCCACTCAGTTACTCTATAAACCTAAAACTGTACTAAAAAATGAAGTCTAGTAATAATTAAAAAAGAAAAGAAAAGAAAAGAAATACCCAGTTTGATGTACTCAGGGATTAGAGACTGAAGAACTTTTCCAATAGTAATGGGTTTAAAGACCAACAATAGCCATAGTTAGCATGTTTACTGCTAATGCAATTGTAGCAATTGTAAATTGATTCATCACAAATGGCGCTGCACATTGTAAAATAAATCCCATGGCTTTTATGTATGCCCAAAATGGGTTCTTAACATGTAAATGGGCTCCTGTACATCACAGTATAAATTCCATAAGATTCTATTGATGTTATAAATCAAGTAGTGCATTTTTAGGAAATATTGAAGTTGCAATGGGTTTGTTGGTTTTCATTTAAAAACTTCCTAAAGGAGAGATGTAAAATTAGAGAAATTAATTTAGCCACTGTCAAGGACAGTCTTTCACCCTGTTAATTGCAGCAGGGACTGATGCTGTTGATAGGCTGTGCGATAAATGTCCTCTTCTTTCAAAATATAAATCAAAAGTCCCATGAATGATTCCTCACATGTTGTTTGGATATGTGAGTGAGTAGGGAGCTTGAAAAGAAGGGTCAGTGCCTGTTTGAAGGATAAATCTGTACTACTTAAAGTTTATTTTTCTTCTCTCTATTCTTGATCCCATTCAACAAAACCTGGTATTTTTTTCAAATCACCCCTCACCCAGGCAGAACAACTATAAATAAATAAACAACAAACTAACAAATTTATTAACAAGCAAACACACCTCTACCAAGTTGTCTATTTCCTAAGATTAGATTAGGGGTGAAACCTTGCCTCTATAATAAATATAAAAAACATCAAATATCAGTAATGTGGCATTTCTGATTTTGCCACCTGGAGGTTTATACAGTAAACTTCCAATTTCTAAGGCAAGACAATCTAGATAGAGAAGGCATTACAGCTCAAAATGTTGCATCCTCACAAAAGAACATGCTTATGCCCAGATGAAAGCTAGTTACTCTTTCAAAAAAGAGGAAACATAAATTGATTTAACTCCCAACTCATTACAAAATTTATAAATTAAACAGCAAGAATGTAAATTATTAAAAAGACAAAGTGTCATAAATCTTTCGATGTCCTTCTGACCAGCCTTCACACCTTATCAAACAATTCTTGGAGAGTACTAACAGAATGGATACTCTGGAGAATAGCAACTTATTTTCTGCCACCTCACCCACAAACATACCTAGCCCATCACCCCCCTCTTTATCCTCTCCATTAAAATGAAATTGTAGGCTCTGCACCCAAAAATTAATATATTTTAAAAATTGTTATTTCTATCTTGGAACCCTTAAGTAGCTTCCAGTTCTATTAGGATTAAGTACAATATCCTTATGCTGGCCTACAAGGCTTGAAATGGTGTGAATCTTACATTCTTTTTCAACTTCTATGGTAATATTCCGCACCTGTCATACAATCTTGGTCTCAACCACACCTATGAAGTTTACATACTGTCCTTATCTCAAGTGCTCTGCACACGATCATAACCTTTGACTGGAATACTCTTCCTATCTATCCTTTATTTTGCTTGACTTCTTTATACTCTTTTTTCAGATATTATATTAAATACTGGCTTTAATATTTTTCATTGTCATCACCTCATACATTGTTTGCTTACCATCTGTGTTCTCCAACTAGAATATAAGCTCCATTAAGAGCAAGACCACTGAGGGGCGCCTGGGTAGCTCAGTGGGTTAGGCCTCTGCCTTCGGCTCAGGTCATGCTCTCAGGGTCCTGGGATCGAGCCCCGCATCGGGCTCTCTGCTCAGAAAGGGAGCCTGCTTCCCCCTCCCCCTCTGCCTGCCTCTCTGCCTACTTGTGATCTCTCTTTCTCAAAAGGAAAAAAAAAAAAAGAAGAGGAAAAAAAAAAGAGCAAGACCATTGAATATTTCATTCAGTACTTTACCTCTAAAACTTAGAATAATTCCTGACATACAATAGCAGTGAAATAAATATTTGTTCAATATTCAATGGGTGAATGAATAAAAATATTTCTTAAGGTAATTTTTGCTTGATATCACTGGATTAAGTTAAATCCTCTTTAAAAGTTCATATAGTATGCTATTACTAATATTCATACTCCCCATCTCCACACTGAATTTGTGCATTTCTGTTACTTAAAAAATATCCTATAGATCCTTCTTATAATTAAGCATGAAATAGAGTTTCAAAAGCATAATTAATGAAAATACCCAACTATCTCTCTGTGTATACAAATCTTCTCTCATTGATTTACGTCCACTAACTTTTTTCACTGGCTGAGAAAAGAAGTAGCATTATTTTGAAATCTACAGTACATTTTAATAACTTTTCAAAACGTATTAAGGTGCTTTAGCATGTCTGTGTCAAGTCTCTTTCTCCTCATGAATGATGCTCCTTTTTGTAGATGGCAACCCTACTCCAGCCCATGTTTATCCTTTACTAATATATGTTACATTTATTATGCACATTGGGCAATTATACATATTAAAACAATGCAATAAATAAATGATTTTATATATTTTTTGTATTTATATAAAGTATTAAACTCCTTACCTTGCCAAAGAGGTATTTAATTAGATTGTCCCTATAACAAGGGCTAGAAGACTAAGAAAGGTCTTAAGATTCCTAAATCAGTATGCCTAAACTTCAGACGGGTTTCTTCCTGGTTATAGGTCTCCTTTTTCTTAGAGAATTAACTGCTGAAAACTTGTGATTGCAAATTGTTTCTCTGCCTTTGTGAGGTGAGACTCTCAGTCTTTGTGAGACTCTCAGTCTCTTGCTAGTTTTAAGACCAACAGTTTGTCTTTTTTAAGGACCCGATATCTATCCCTTTGCAGTATAACCGTAAAAAAAAAAAATGTAGATTCCTACCTCCCAGATTCTGTGGGAAGGTAGGAGCCTAACTTTGTGCAAGTGTCAGTTAGCAAACACAAATGGTCTAATCACACTGACCAGTCTCCACCTGCCTCAGTGTCTTCCAATGCACTTTAGCTAGCTCACCCCATTGCTTAAAACCTTTTTGGCCTTTTGTTTCAGCAGAGTTATGTCAATTTCTCTGACCTGTTGCAACATTTTTGAATAAAATCTTTCTAGCCTGTTTACCTGGACCAGAGATCGTTTTCTTTGATAGGTGCTGTCTTAAGTCTGTACTATATAATCTACATTCAGGAAAATCATTCACATTCCAGGGTTCACTATCCTTAAAACAAAACAAAACTATTGAGCTCCTACCTTGTATTAAATTGCTAGGAGTGATAGAAGCAATTAGCAAGAAAGATAAAGTTGTGTTTATTGTAGCAACTTCATTTAGTAGAGGAGACTGTTACTAATGCAAGTAAAGAACAACATTAATTTGGAATGTACTCAGAAATCTTAAGTCAGTAAATATTATCATCATGACTAGTTTTGGAAGATTCTATTTTTGATAGGTATAATGAGGAATTTTAATCCAAGGCACCGATACTTTAGGTAAGTTTGAAGAAAGTGATGGGTCAGTCTAGTGAGAGAATTCTAGGCTAAGAAACACAAGGTCCTGTGTGGAAGATAGCCTAAATTCTTTAACCCGATTCCCAGTAAGAGATGGGATTTTTTTCCTCTATGCTTGAATCTGGGCAGATTCTGTGATTACTTTGACCAATAGAATCTGGCAGAAATGATGCTAGACAGCCCATTGGCCAGGCCTATGAGACTGGTTCCATTTCCTGCTTCTTGAGACATTTTCTCCTGGAGTCCTGAGCTACTTTGTAAAATATCAGACTACCTAACAGGAAAGCCTAGGTGGAGAGGCTCTACAACAACAGGAAGAGAAAGAGGAACCCAGCGCATTTCTGCCAACCACGTCTAGGCACTAGACAAATGAGTAAAGCCATTGTGAACCCTCTATCTAGGACCACCTACTGGCTGAAAACTACAAGTAGCCTCAGTTAATGCCATATGGAGCAAAAGAAACATCCTGGTGAGTTCTGCCCAAATTCACAGCAAAACATTCCTCAGACATAATATAGCTTTGTGATAGTTTTTTACATAGCAATAAATACTTGTTGAAATTAACTTATCATCGAATTGTTCAAAAGCTATAACTAGATATAGAGCATCAGAGGGAGGTGAGCTGAGACGATACTGGGAGATGCAGGCAGAGGGAAATGATGCTGTTTTTAAGTCACAGTAGAAAGTCTGGAATTTATTTAAGAACAATAGGACACTATTAATGAGATTCTAAAAGAAGAGTGACAAAATGTTTTTATACTTTGAAAAAAATCCCTCAGATTAGAGGGATGGACAGATAGAGGGATTTCAGAAAGATATGAGTGAAAGTAAGAAAACCAGCAATGCAATTATGCAGGCAGAAGATGATAGTAGTTTGGCACACGAGGCTGTCAGTAGTGACAGAACAGGCACATTTGAAATATATTTTGGTACCAGAACTAACAAGCATTTTGTAAGAAGGGTCCCTTCATGGCTGCCATTTGGGTGGCAAAATGGTGATATGTTATTAGCCACCTCTCATGTTAAAGGGTAAGGGAAGAATTCTACAGTGTCACTTGGCATGGATCCAGAGACAGACCTGAATGGTGAAACTTACAATGGATAACAAATGAACTGGATGCAATGCAGCCCATATTGCCTGCCAGCTTTTCACGGGTGTTTGGGAATACCAACTGCCCACATATATTCACCTTAAGAGCTACTGAAAATCACGATCCTGTTTAGGAAAGGAAAACACAAGTCCATTCCTACTAGGAGAAAAAAGGAATCTTCATTACCATATAGCTCATTGTCTTGGATATGCAGTGTGAGTGCCCAGGTCATTTTCTGTATTTCTGTTCCATTCATCAAAGTAAAACTTTCTGATAAAATTGATTATAGCATTTTGGTGCTGAAAAGAGAGAAATCAAGGATAAATTCTAAGTGTCTGGCTTGACACCTAAGAAAGCTAGTGCTATCGTTTACTAATGCAGAGAATTGAGGGATGGACAGTTTTGAGATTTTTCTTTTAAAGTCATAATTTGTTCTGCACAAGATGCATTTGGGACTACCTCTGAAGAATCTAATCAGAAATGTTGATAGCAGGTGTCTGAATACATGAATCAAGAGCTCCAAAGAGAGATAAACCATGGAAATATATGTCTTGGAGTCATTAGTATGTATTCAAGTCACAGGGGCAAATACACCACCAGAATAAAACAAAGAGACAATAAAAGATCCAGGGTCTCCATGTCAGCACACTCCAAATTTCAGAAATTAAAAAGATAACTTAGCCAGTGATCCTAAGATGGATTGTCCAATAAGAAAAGAGGGGAACCAAAAAGAGTCCCGAGGGTCAGTATTTATAGGAAGGAGGGAATGAATGAACTAAATGCTGCCATAGTTCAAATAAGAGGAAGACTGAGAAATGACGATTAGAATTGGTACATGGCCCTCCTTATTATCTTTGACAAGAGCAATGCCAGTGGAATGAATGATAGGGATGTGAGACTACAGGGAAGAATGTAAGAGATGAAAGAAGTATGGGAGAGCACAAGTGTAATGAACACTTTTGAACTACTTTGCTGTAAAGGGGAAAGGAGAAATGCCATGCTGGCTGACATATTTATTGTTAATGTTTTCTTATAAAAATGTAAATGCCTTTACATATTCACTAAGAAAGCTGCAGGTGCAGGGGGTGATCTGAGATGCTATCAGCTCTAAAGATGGAATAAACTTGGATTATATTCCCCAGTTAAGCACCACTCTCCAAAATTCTCAAGGACACTCAATCTCAGTAAGTAAAAATTCACAGTATATCTATCTATCTATCCATCCATCCATCCATCCAGTTTTTTTGAAATTTGCTCATTTTCCTCATCTCTGTATCTCCAAAATATATTACTATTTACTATTACTAAATATCTATGAATCTATCATGCCAGAAAAAAATCATAGGGATAAATGCTATAGGATTTCATTTTTTAAAAAGACATTTCATTAAAGGATAACATGATAACACAACACAGTGAATTATCAGAAAGCGAACATACCATATAAACTTTTCCCAGGTCAAGAGATACATAAAGGCATCCAAAAGTCTCTACAGTGCCCCTCCCAATCACCATCCTCTTACTCAGATAGTATACTGACTTCTAATATGATAAATACCTTTTGGATATTTTTTGGCTTTTCAAAACATAAAAAAAAACCCAACATATACAAAAGTAGAAAGAAAGACTTAGTGAAACCTCCTACACCTACCGCCTGGCCTCAATAACCACCAACTCATGGGCAATATTATTTCATCTGTACAGTGATTCTCAAAATGTGATGCCTGTGCCAGCAACATTAGCATCACCCAAGAACTTGTTAGAAAGGCAAATCTTGGGGCACCTGGGTGGCTTAGTCAGTTAAGCGGCCAACTAGGGATTTCTGCTCAGGTCATGATCTCAGGGTGGTGAGATCGAGCCCCGCATCAGGCTCTGTGCTCAGCAGGAAGTCAGAGTCTGCTTGAGATTCTCTCCCTCTCCTTCCACCCCTCCTCCTGCTTGTGTGCATACACACACTCTCTCTCTAAAATAAATAAATATACATTAAAAAAAAAAAAGAAATGCAAATCTTCAGGCTCCATCCTAGACATACTCAATCATGAACTCTAGAAATGGAAACTGGCAGTCATCTTGCAGGTACTTTTAATGCATATAAATGACTGAAAACCATTCATCTAGATTCAGACAGATGCCCTTCCTCTGCTAGATTAGTTTGATGCACACTTTATGTATCTTTACACATCTTCTGATTTCTGCCATAAATATTTAAACAGGACCCCTAATACAAATAACAATACATTCTGAATATCAATAAATATCCAGTCTGTGTTCAGATTACCTCACATATTTTAAGTTTATTTGCTTGAACCAGAACCCAGATGAGGTTTCTGCATGGCACTTGGCTGAATATATTTATTACAGGTATTTAATTTATGGTTTCTCCCTTTAGTCACAGTCTCTCTTTTCTCTCTCACTCACTCACTTTGATCTATGCAATGGAATTGTTGAATAAAATTAATCATTTGTCTGTAGAATTTCTCAGAGCCTGGGTTTAGCTGACCGTATCTCAGTGAGTATGTGGGTATATATGTGTGTGTGAGCACGCACACACACATATTACAGGCTGATCTATTCCTTGAGTTTCCTGAAAATTGGTAGTCAGATCTAGTGACTTTTTCATGATTAGATTCCATTTTGCTGAGAACATTAAGAATTTTTTTTTCCTTTTAAGGAAAAGGAGGGACCAAAGAAAAGACCAAAGAAAGAGGGGGAGGTTGGGGGGAACAGGTGGTGGGTAATAGGGAGGGCACGTTTTGCATGGAGCACTGGGTGTTGTGCAAAAACAATGAATACTGTTATGCTGAAAAAAATAAATAAAATGGGAAAAAAAAAGTTATAGCAAAAAGACTACGGGGTATAGACTAGAATGGGCAAGGAGACAGGTTAGCTGGGAAGCCATGAAATTGGCAAGAGTGCAGTGATTATCCCATGTTTTGAGTTGTTGGTAGGAAAAAAGGAAAATGGGAAAAAATTGAGGGGTAAGATTTAAAAAAAAAAAAAGATAGCTTTGGTGACTAGATCAAAGACAAATCTGGGTTTCAGTCCTAGTACCTTGAGACTGTGGCGTCATTCACAAAATATCATTTGGAGGACATTTGTAAAGTAAAGTTTTGCATTTAATTTATACAAAATACATTCATAATGGCTGTTAAGTGATCCATAGGAAGCTGCAAAGTTGTCAGGTATGACTGGCTATATTTTCCCTTTCTTTATGTTTCCATAACAAGAGTTCTGCAATATCACTTCCTCAATATTACTTCACCTTTATAACCTGCTTAGATATGAAAAAAAACTCTGGGTCTCCCAGTAGTCTAGAAAGACCAATCTTTCTTCCATTGTTTTGTTACCTTTCATTTGCTTTTTAAATAGTACCAACCTCTTATTGTAAATATTTTAATGTTTCTATTTTGTACACAAAATAAATTTCAAATTGTTAATTAGTTTACAGACTCACAGGGTTGCTTTTGTGTCAGACCCTGTCTCAGGACCCTGCTCCTGGGACAGAATGCCTTATTTTATCCTAAGGAGTTCCCCCTCCTATCCTTCCTCCACTCACATGATACAAGAAGGAGTCTCTAATTAATTATATTGGTATGTTTAGGGGGAAAAAAGTGGGTGGTAGTAATCTTAGACACATTTCACTGCTTATCACAAATAATTTATTTTTCTGTAGGATGTGAAATGAAATGGTTACTTCCTTTGTAGTAATCCTACAAATTGAAGAATAATCATCCTACTACTTGAGGAATAAATAAGATAACATGTTAACAACCTAATATATAATTTGGCATAAAATGCATTAAAAAAGGGGGGGGGGTTAAGTAAAGTTTCCTGGCTGACTCTAAGTGAACAGTGTAACCTGTACACTTTTTGTGGTGTTATCTGTATAGAATGAAGAATTCAGGGAAGGATTCTTTCCCCTCCCTGGAGCTCCATTCCAGAGGTTTTGTAATTTATCTATTCAAAAAGAGTACTACATAGGAGGTTATGGGCTATATTCCCTGGCAGTGTCTCCTGTTCAAAAATTGCTTTCTCCCTCTCTGCATCAATACTTTTTATTTTTTTAAGTCAAGCTCTCAGAGAATAATAAACCAGTGAAAAATACATTAAGACCAAAGGACTGAAAATGTACCTTAATATGTTACTCATCTGAAGGGGAGCTAATTAAAGCAAGGAATGTAAACATCTTTGAAAATAATTTTTAAAAATAAGTATCACTATAGATGCTCAACTCAGATTTTAACTAACGTACTGCAAATCCAAATAATCTCTTATGGAATTCCAGCACCAAGCACATAAAAGTGGCAATTCAAATTAGTTTTTTACCTATATCTCAAGAGCCTTGTTCATGGGGAAATAATTCATACATGACACTGTAGACTACAAAAACATTATTCCTGCTTTAGTTTCAGTTATTGGGAGGAATAAAGGAATCTCTTCTCTTCCTATCTTCTTCAGGCAGTTGAGGTAAATGATAGAGATGAAAAATTCAAGCATCAAAATCAAGTATTCATCTCTTATCTTTATAAAGCTACTTGTCACAATTCATAGTAAGTAGAAGGTATTTAATACTTCTACAAAATCAAACATAAAAGTGTATGCTTCAATGGAAATTGTCATATCAGAGCTAGTCCTCATTGCCTTGTATGCTCAAAGTCTGAAAAAGTCTTTCATTATATTCATTGACATAGATGCTTTACAAATTCCCCCCCCGCCCCGGGGGGGGGGAGTTGTCTTAGCACCTTTATGTATAAAAGCAGCAATCAAAAACTGAACATTTTTTATGAAACCAACAAGCTCACCATTGGGAAAAATATACCTAAAAGGATAAGAAGAAAGTACCTTTATTCTTCAAATAACATTATATGTTCGAAGTATTGACCAAACATAGTAATCAGATATGTCCATGAAGTTCAGTAAATGCTGAAAATTAATTCTTCCTTTGGTAGGGATTTTGACACATTAATCCTATTATTTTAAATATTTTTCTTCCTCGAAAGTTGGATTGTATCATCCCTAAACACATGTTTCTAATTAAATTTCTTTGAAATTTTAAACCTGGACCTATCAGTAGAAATTGAATAGATTCAAAGTAACAGATTTGTAGGCTGTAAAACTAAAAGATATGGAAGTCATTTTTAGTTCCTTGAGAAATGAAGCAATTTTGTGTTCAGCAACTGCAAAGTGAACTTGGAAATTGGTTCTCAAAGTGGAACTAGGAAGCTGCAGTCATTTCTAAATGGGTGTCATTCCTGAATAGAGTTGGTTCTGGTGACTTCTTTGCATAAATATCTGTCCCTTTTGTACTTAAAAAAAAAGAAAATAATACTTTCCCACATACTTTATTGACTTCCTTTTCTATTCTTTCTTCCTTTTGGTTTCAAACCTCCTGAAAAATATTAAGGGCAGGGCACCTGTTTGGCTCAGTGGGTTAAGCCTCTGCCTTCAGCTCAGGTCATGATCTCAGGGTCCTGGGATCAAATCCCACATTGGGCTCTCTGCTTGGTGGTGCTTCCTCCTCTCTCTCTCTCTCTGCCTACTTGTGATCTCTCTCTGTCAAATAAATGAATAAAAATAAAATCTTTGAAAAACATATTAAGGGCAGGGAGAGCAAATTTAGGCAGCTGACAAAAGCCCTAATTAAACTACTCAGGGCAATATGGTGGTTAATTTCTATCCCTACCCATTCTATGGTTTCTTCAAGATAACTATACCAACAGGGGAAAAAATAAAAACAGGCAAATCATTACAGGTATATACTTAATTTACTTCTTACACTGTTCTCAGCAGTATCTGTGGGAGGAACAAGTGATCAGCAGTACTTAAAAGCTCTCATGAGTTCACCAAACCAAGTTAGCCCTTTATATATATTTTGTTCTTTACATTCATTTTATCATTCTTTACTTATAATTTCTCCCAGGATATACTAAGCAGAAATCAAAATATGGACCTTTGTGTTTGCATATGAAATAATAATATTGATTCAGAAGATGGAAGGATATTTCACGTTATTTCACACAGAAGGGAAAGCTAGGGGGAAATATGAGAAAAGCTGAATATATTCAGGGAATGGAATTTATTATACTGGTCTGGTTAGCACACAGTTCTCAGAGAAATGAGTAAGCTAGAATAAGCCAGTCCTAAAATGTCATGTTAATCATCTATCTTTTATTTTACAGGTTACAGAAGATAAGAGACAACGAAGCCATGTACAAAGTCTGGCCAATCAGTTTTCTCTCGTGCTCACCACCCTTCTGATGGAAACAGCCACGCCTAAAGCCTCTATTCAGGGAGCATCCCTGGCTGATTCCGTTTTTGTAGGAATGACCAAGCCACTTCCAATGCCCCCAATCATCTGACTACAGCTGATTTGAAGAGATGCGAACTCTTGTGTTTATGAGGTGGCTGGGTGTAAAGGGACCCTTCAAACTTAAGTTGATAAGCAATTCTTTAAAATAACCGAAATGCCTGTGTCCAGAAATATGAACAGGTGGTACCAGGAGACAGAAAGTTTACAGCGGGCACGGAAAAAGAGAAGACATGAAAGACACTCTTAAGAAGCAGGGACAGGGAGTGACTGAGCCCCATTTCCGGACAGGCACTAGCAGTGGGAATTAGCAGACCTCTGCCTTGCACAGAGCTCTTGAGGCATCAGCAGATCAAAAAAGCCAGGTGGCAAAGCCTACATTATTATTCTATCTCTGTGAAAGAAATAGGAAAATACCTATTCATGTTTGCTTATATTTTCAAAAACACTCAGAAGTGTATAAACAACAAAGAAAAGTATCTACCTCTGGGAATAAGAAGATGAGGTGAAGTGAAACCGTAAGAATGGAAATGGGGGTGAAAACTAAATTTATTTTCTCTCAACTGCAATTTTTTTTAATATAAAAAGGACTTTATTTCCAGTTATACACACCCTTGAAAGATAGAATGTAAAGCCAAAAAATTTGTCTCGGGCTTTCGCTGTCTGGAATTCATTCTTTTCTACAGGGAAATCACTGACTGAGTCCTTATGAAATAATTAAGGGTAGGCTTATGCCCTGATGTACTATAATCCCCAAAAAGGGATTCAACTTTCTCCCATTCTTATTATTTCAGTTTCTGTGATAAAATGACCTGAGACAGTCTGAGTTAGAATCAATGGATGGTTTCTGCTCTCCCTTCAAGTTTGCGGTAGGTCCCAGCTAGGGCCTTTGGCAAGAAATAGCATCTTTTGGAAGAAATATCAAAGACAGTCAGCCTTAGGGTCTCAATGAAAAGGACTGCATCAGATATTCTCAGCAAATGAAGCCTCAAGGAATAGACTCTGGGATGCATACTTCCCAGCTATGACTAGCTACTATTATACTAGCCAGCACGAGCAATCACCGAATAGACTGTGCGACAAGCCTTAAGCTCAGGATTTCCAGGAAACAGGTAATGAAAATAATCACTGTTCCTAAAACAAAACATAATTGTAAATTTTAAGGCAATAAATAATGAAGGAAATCTGATTGTTGAATTTTTGGGGGAATATCTTGAATTTTTTTGGAATACTGTGCTTTTTTTACCTTTTTAAAATGGGCTTTTTAAAGAATAGGTTTCATTTTACAGAAAAACTACAAAAATAATGCAGACAATTTCAGTGTACCTCATATCCAGTTCCCTTTTGTTAACATATTAACATCCACATGATACATTTGTTACAATTAATGAAACACTACTGATATATTATCTAAATATAGTTCATTTGAATTTCCTTAGTTACACCATAATGTTCGCTGTTTCAGGATCCCATCTGTAAAACCACATTGTATTTGGTCATCATGTCTCCTTAGGCTGCTCTACCCTAGAATAACTTCTCTCATTTTTTGTTGATGACTTTGGCAATTTTGAGGAGTACTGGTTAGGTAGTTTGTAAAAAATGTCTCTCCATAAGATTTTGTTAATGTTTTTCTCATAATTAGACTGAAGTTACGGTTCTTAGGAAAAAGACCACAAATGTAAAAGACAATAATCTTTACAACACTCAAAGGTACATGTGATTAACATGACTCATCATTGTTAATGTTGATCTCCATCACCTGTCAGAGACAGTGTTTGCAAGGTTATTCCAGACTTTACAATGTTTCCTCCCTTTCCATATTGCACTCTTTGGAAGTCATGACTTAAGACCATTTACTTGTTTGTTTGTTTTTTTAAATTTATTTTGTCATTTATTTAAATCATTATGGAAGGATGAATATTTATTTTATTACATGAGTTACAATCTAATACCACATTTTTGTTGTTGTTATTTGTATATTATTCACTTTGTTGTTCTAATGGTCTTTTTTGAGCACTTATCTCTTTGATATAAGTTAGATAACTTAGAAATGGCTCCAGTCTATCTTATACATTCCTTGCCCCAGTCACAGAATTAGCCATTTTTCCAAGAAGATCTTGTTTGTTTGTTTAGAGAATGGAATTAGAAAGCAGGTCTTGGGTACTGGATCTTTCCACCGGTACTGGGATGCCTTTGCTTCTAGGCTTTCTCAGTGAACAGCATCTAGATATGTATGTTTGTATACTAACCTACATGTAGTAAAATCTCTCCTCTAAAAAAAAAAAATCCCTGTACTTTACCTATTTAACTCTTTTCCCCTCCCCAAACTGCCAAAAACTGGTTTTTGTTTCTTTTTTTTCTTTTTGCCTTTTCTATAATGTCATGTAAATGGAAGCATACAGTCTGTAGCATTTTCCATTTGGTTGTTTCACTTTGCAATATGCATTTCAAATTTATCCAGGTTGTAGTGCATTTGTATTTTTTAAATATTTATTTATTTATTTGAGACAGAGAGAGACAGACAGACAAGCAACCCGGAAGAGGTGGCAGAGTGAGTGGGGGCGGAGAAGCAGACTCCCTGCTAAGTGTGGAGCCAGACTCTGGCTTGATCTCACAACTCTGAGATCACCACCTGAGCCTGAGCCAAAACCAAGAGTTGGAGGTTTAACCAGATGAACCACCCAGGCACCCCAGTTCATTCATTTCTGTCAAGGAATAGTACTCCGCTGTATGCATACCTATACCACAGCTTATCCATTTACTTACTGAAGGATATCTTCGTTACTTCAATTTTAGGGTGATAAGGAATAAAGCTGTCATAAACATTACTTTCATGAAGGTTTTTGTGTGTACATAAATTTCCAAATCAGTTAGCTAAATATCTTTGCAGTATGATTGCCACATTGGAGAGTGAGACTGTAGGTAACTGTCAAACTGTATTCCAAAGTGGCTATACCATTCCCCATGGAAGGAGCAAAGAATGAGATTTCCTATCACTCTGCATCCTTGACAGAAATTGGTATTGTCAGTTTTATTAATTTATTTTTAGGCAATCTCACAGATGTGTCATTATAGTTCATTGTTATAATTTGCATTTAATTTCCCTATGAAAAATGATGCTGAGCTTTTCACATGCTTATTTTCCATATGTATATCTTCTTTGGTAAAATGTTTGGATATCTTATCAACTTCTTAATTGGGTTGTTTATTTTCCTATTATTTAATTCTAAGAGTAGTCTTCCAAACTTACCCTTTGATTCTTTCTCATAATTTCCATAACTTTGCTGACATGACATTATTATTCTTCTAGTTTTATATGTTGTCTACTTTTGTGAATAGAGCCCTTAACATATTAGTTATAGTTAATTTCAAGTCTATGGCTGAGAAATCCAACAACTGGATCATGTTTATAAAAGTCTTATTCTGGTAGATGTCTCTTCAGACCTTTTTTCTGGTCTTTTTCATGCCTTGGGTTTTCTCTTTCTTTCTTTCTTTCTTTTTTTTTACAATTTTATTTTTAAGTAATCTCTACACCCAATGTGGGGCTCAAACTTACAACCCCGAGATCAAGAGTCACATGCTCTATGGACTGAGGCAGCCAGGCACTCCATGCCTTGAAATCTTTTGCTAAAATTCAGACATACTGTATTAGCAAAAAAATGTTAATAGGCTGAATAGAGAATTTATATGCATCTGGCTGAGAGCTGAGCTGTGTTTATTAATATTATAGCTATTGGTACCAAAGACTTCAAATCCCTCTGGTGTCCTTGCTTTCATCTCCCCTTTTTGACTTGGAGCTTCTAAAGGTGCATCTGCTCTGAACAAGTTGGTATTTTGTGGAACTTTCAGTTAAAATCAACTGCTATCATTCAGGAGCCCTGTTGGGGGGATGGGAGGGGGTGAGGGAAGGGGTGTATTCTATAATCTGATTGAATTTCAGTATTTTAGTGGGAATGTGGGCTTCACAAGTATTTCTTTCTTTTTTTTTTTTAAGACTTTATTTATTTATTTGAGAGAGAGAGTGAGTAAGTGAGAGAGCAGGACGGGGAGTAGGCAGAAGGAGAGGGAGAAACAGACTCCCCACTGAACAGTGAGTCCTACTCCTGGCTTGATGCAGGGACTCCAGGATCATGACCTGAGCTGAAGACAGATGCTTAACAAACTGAGCCACCCAGGCACCCCTTCACAAGAGTTTCTGTTCTTCCTCCAGACATACGTTTGAGACCTCTATGAAACCACCCTCTACTCCTTTCCCAACTGCAGCAAAATCCCAACATTATTTGCTTGATGTCTTGACCCTGGTTGACAATGTTTTCTTTTCCTGAGGTGAGAGAAGAAGGTGCTGGTTTTGTTTTCAACACTCTCTGGTACTTTTTGTTCTGACACTATTTACATCTAACATTGCTGAAACTGATTTGTCTCTTTTGTTTAAACATTATTTTGTTTACTTTGCCAATCACATTATTTTATTGCAGTCAAACTAAATAATGAAGACAATGTAAATACTTATTGTCTGCAATCTCAAAATCCAGACTGAATACCATTTTTTTTGCTGTTAATCTTTTTTTTTTTTTTTAAGATTTTATTTACTTATTTGACAGACAGAGATCACAAGTAGGCAGAGAGACAGGCAGAGAGAGAGAAGGAAGCAGGCTCTCTGCAGAGCAGAGTAGGATGCGGGGCTCGATCCCAGGACCCTGGGATCATGACCTGAGCTGAAGGCAGAGGCTTTAACCCACTGAGCCACCCAGGTGCCCCTCTTTTGCTGTTAATTTTAGAGCATTTTATCTATGATAATTTATTTTTATGAAATGTGGTCATATTATGTATATTGTTTTTTGAACTGCTTCCTTCAACCAAGAATGTAGTGAAAGAACTTTGTGTGTCTATAACTGTATCTCTATACTAGAATTATAAATTTAATAAAATAAGTTTTATATGTATCTTGTAATATATTTAGCAAGTCACCATTTGGTGACTATTTTGGTTGGCCCTATTTTGCTCATATAAAATATACTGCAGTAAATATCTTTATGCATGAATTTGTAAAAAGTCTACTATTAATCTTTTTGGATAAATTACCTGACATGGTATTTTTGAGCTAAAAACTATCTTTATTTTAAGACTTTTAAAAACATTTAAAATTGTGGTTAAACACACTCTTTATGGCTTTGATATAAATTGTCAATGTGATGTACTGAAAGTTAGTAACAATTTACTTCTCTACCAACACTATATGGCTGTCCATTGCTAAGTATTTTATATATTAGAAGAAGAGCATATCTCTCCTGGGATGAATTCTCTCAGGGAATTCTTATAGGAGTCTCTTTATCCGCAGACCATTTTACAAACATGGGAATCCTCTTAGGAAAACCAATGTTTATATTTATTAAAAGAAAAGGATTGATCTTCCTGCTCTTTCTGGGTCCCTTAGTCTGACAATGCGAATAGATGAGTAAGTTTTTAAACACCTTATTCTCAGAAGACCACCTTCTACCTTCTACGTAAGTATTCACATGCTTGAGCTCCCAAAGACATGACAGATTTTATTTGTTGTTTTAGATCAGGGAACCTAATATTCCCCATATGTATGACAGGAACTGGGGCTAAGAGAGAGACAGAAAAAAATAATGAAAAGCTCCAAAGTCAGACTTCCCAGATAATATGGCTAATGAAGATCATTTTTTTTTTTTAACATCAATTTTCTTCTTGGGAAAAAAAAAAGTTCAGCATCTCTTTATTGTTTTTCTCATCTGGTAATTGGAAATAATCTCTGAAATTCTCTATCAGTGCTTCTGGAATCCATTGTGAACTGAAGATGATATTTGTTTAAGTGTCAGCTAATTTAATAGAACATTTAATATTGCAAGCAAACAAACGCCTCTTTTAAATGTATCTAAAAGGCAACTGAGACAACTTGGGTAATTTGCGCACTTGTAATATATTATTGTTGGCTCTCTGTGTTTTGGAAAGCAATTTTCCATGAAATTGCTGTAACCTTTTAAATTTAAGATTGTTTTGTAAAATGTTCATTTAAGGGAATTAACCCCTCTGTATAAATATCGTTCAGGCTAACTACAAAAACGGTGCTAACATATAAATACATTTAAATGTATGGCTTGGGGGATAAAGGGATACTTTTCTATATTCTAAGTAGGAACTGATTATCATTTGGCTTAGAACATATTTCTAGCTGATTTATTTGGGTAATGCTGTATTTGACCCCAATGACATCAGAACATATAAGCCCCATTTTATACACTAGGGATCCCAAATGATAGCTAAATGTTAAACTCTCTTGCTAATAGGCATCAACAGAATTCGAAATCAAAGATATTTCAAATAACATTTTCCTAGAAATTATCTGTTGAAAGGAAGACTATCAAAACTTACTCATTATTATTTCTCTAATAGAAAAGTATGCATTTCTTGTTCTTTTTCTTGGACCTGGAATCTTAATATTTCTTTTGGATTTCTAGGCCTTATGTGGTATATCCCTATTTGAGTTACCCATCTCATGACTGTAGATAAGCTAATCCTCTTAGCAATCAAGAGACCAGTTTTCTTTTTTTTTCCCCCTAGAGAGGTTCCACCACAATTTGCCTATAATATTTCCATTCATGTATGAGTTTTGAGAACAGAATAGTTTAGGAATAGTCTGATGGTTCAGTGGTGTCTCTCCAGTTCTTTAACTTTACATCATCATCACTGTCTTCATCAACACTGCCACTCTAGTTAACAGTTTTGAGCACCTAATATTTACTAGAGTTGGCTGATTAAACAGTACCTTACACCCACAGTCACATGTGAGTTCAAATACAATGAGACCTTACATGATTTTCCAAGTTTAAAGGGCTGAAATTTAAACTTCTGTTCTAAATCACTAGTCCATGTTCTTTCTAAAATATGCCATTGACTCTATCTCACTCATAAATGGCATCTAAGTAATTTACTCATGCTTCTTATTTTTAACTTCCCAACTGCTCCTTCATATTAGATTCTTCTTAATGAAGAATAATCTTCCTGTCCTTGAAGAAAAACACGGGCTACACAGGCTATTTTTTTAAAAGATTTTTGATCACTATCCACCTGACCCAAGGACACTGCTACATAATAAATGCTACATAATAAAAGACGGATTTTTAAGCAGCCCTGATGCCACTGTAGTGATTCCAAGCTCCGTCCTTACCCTAGATCTTATTTATGGACTTCTGCTTAAAAGATGGTATTTTCTTAGTCTTTATTTCATGCTAAGAACAGTATCAGGAGCGCCTGGGTGGCTCAGTGGATTAAGCCTCTGCCTTCAGCTCAGATCATGGTCCCAGGGTTCTGGGATGGAGCACATAGGGTTCCCTGCTCAGTAAGGAGCCTGCTTCCCCCTCCCTCTCTGCCTGTCTCTGAATACTTGTGATCTCTGTCAAATGAATAAATACAATCTTAAAAAAAAAACGAACAGTACTTCACACTAAGTATACTAAGATATGGGTGGTATTCAATGGAAAACATATGAGATTTTATGGAGTAAATGAACCAGGACCAGAGGGAAAAATTCTCTTGGGCTTGTAGTTGCTAGAGAAGAATGCTGATTAAATTAGTAAGTAAGCAAAAACATTTAAGGAAACCTTATAGTAATACTAAAATGAATTAAAAATATTCTTGTGAGGGTGATGTCTATATAAATTTTAACACCCTGACTTAATTAGATATTTGAGTAATGTTCAGAGATGTATAGCACGTGATGAGAAAAGTTCCAGCAATACCCATACAGTTTTCTTTGGGTACTCTCCCAATTCAAAACCCCATTAGCACTGCAAATGCTGATGGGGCTTCTGACAGAATCACTGTATAACCTGGAGCCCACTGATGACTCCCAGACTGCCAAATGAGCTCCTTTGATCTCTGTCTATTAATCTTTAATAATCAGAGGTTGTAAATTTGTAGGATTTGTTCTCCATCTAAGGACCTCCCCTTTTCTCCTTATACAGGCCAAAGGAAAATGGAAGGTAAAAACATGAGCTTAACTAATTTAAACATTCCTTATTCCTACATATAACTAAAAATCTGAGACAGCTCTGTCTGAATGCAAAATGCAACCCGAACAGCTGCTGTAAACCACTACTAATATTTCCCAATTGTGGATTAGAGTCTCTGATTTCAACTGATGACTACATTGTATCACAAGCAACAAAGGAACAACATTAATATTTCACTTAAGATCTATTTATTTAGGGGAGGAGTCAAGATGGCGGAGAAGTAGCAAGCTGAGACTACATCAGGTAGCAGGAGATCAGCTAGATAGCTTATCTAAACATTGAAAACACCTACAAATTCAATGGGAGATCGAAGAGAAGAACAGCAATTCTAGAAACAGACAATCAACCACTTTCTGAAAGGTAGGACTGGCGGAGAAGTGAATCCAAAGTGACGGGAAGATAGACCGCGGGGGAAGGGGTAGGCAAGTGGCGGACCCACGGACCACAAAATCAGGACTTTTAAAAGTCTGTTCCACTGAGGGGCCATCGCTCCAGAGGCTAAACCGGGGTGAAGCCCACATGGGGTCAGCGTGGCCCCAGGTCCTGCAGGGTCACAGAAGGATCGGGGGTGTTGGAGTGTCGCAGAGCTTGCAGGTAGTAGAACGGGGAAGCCGGCTACATAGACAAAGCGGAGGAGTGAGCTCTCAGCTCGGGGTTACCTTGAACTGGTCCCAGGCTGGGTGAGCTTGGAGCGTGGCCAGAGGCTGGGGATACGGGAGTGATTGGGCGCTGTTCTCTAGGGGCACACTGAGGAGTGGGGCCCCGGGCTCTTGGCTCCTCTGGGCCGGAGACTGGGAGGCCGCAATTTTCATTCCCGTCCTCCAGAACTCTACGGAAAGCATTCAGGGAACAAAAGCTCCCAAAAGTGAATCTGAGCAGATTACTTAGCCTGGTCCCAGGTAAGGGCAGTGCATTTCCGCCTTGGGCAAAGACACTTGAGAATCACTACAACAGGCCTCGCCCCTAGAAGATCAACAAAAAAATCCAGCCAGGACCAAGTTCACCTACCAAGGACCGCAGGTTCAATACCAAGGACAGCAGAGGAATTCCAGAGAAGGAGAAAGCAAAGCACAGAACTAATGGCTTTCTCCCCATGATTCTTTAGACTTGCAGTTAATTTAATTTTTTTTTCAATTTTTTTTCTTCTTCTGCTAAATTTTTTTTAACTTTTACCCTTTTCTTTTTTAACATTTTTAACTAGTTTATCTAATATATATGATATATATATATATTATATATATATTGCTTTTTTATATTTTTTGTTTTCCTTTTCTAATTTTTTCTTTTTTTTCTAAACCTCTTTATATCCCCCTTCTCCTCCCCATGATTTGGGGTCTCTTCTGATTTGGTTACAGCGCATTTTTCTGGGGTCTTTGCCACCCTTTTAGTATTTTACTTGCTCCTTCATATACTCTTATCTGGACAAAATGACAAGGCGGAAAAATTCACCACAAAAAAAAGAACAGGAGGCAGTACCAAAGACTAGGGACATAATCAATACAGACATTGGTAATATGTCAGATCTAGAGTTCAGAACGACGATTCTCAAGGTTCTAGCCGGGCTCGAAAAAGGCATGGAAGATATTAGAGAAACCTTCTCTGGATATATAAAAGCCCTTTCTGGAGAAATTAAAGAACTAAAATCTAACCAAGTTGAAATCAAAAAAGCTATTAATGAGGTGCACTCAAAAATGGAGGCTCTCACTGCTAGGATAAATGAGGCAGAAGAAAGAATTAGTGATATGGAAGACCAAATGACAGAGAATAAAGAAGCTGAGCAAAAGAGGGACAAACAACTACTGGACCATGAGGGGAGAATTCAAGAGATAAGTGACAGCATAAGATGAAACAACATTAGAATAACTGGGATTCCAGAAAAAGAAGAAAGAGAGAGGGGAGCAGAAGGCCTATTGGAGAGAATTATTGGAGAGAATTTCCCTAATACGGCAAAGGGAACAAGCATCAAAATCCAGGAGGTGCAGAGAACCCCCCTCAAAATCAACAAGAATAGGTCCACACCCCATAACCTAATAGTAAAATTTACAAGTCTTAGCGACAAAGAGAAAATCCTGAAAGCAGCCCAGGAAAAGAAGTTTGTAACATACAATGGTAAAAATATTAGATTGGCAGCAGACTTATCCACAGAGACCTGGCAGGCCAGCAAGAGCTGGCATAATATATTCAGAGCACTAAACGAGAAAAACATGCAGCCAAGAATACTCTATCCAGCTAGGTTATCATTGAAAATAGAAGGAGAAGGGGCACCTGGGTGGCTCAGTGGGTTAAAGCCTCTGCCTTCAGCTCAGGTCATGATCCCAGGGTTCTGGGATTGAGCCCCGCATCGGGCTCTCTACTCTGCGGACAGCCTGCTTCCTCCTCTCTCTCTCTGCCTGCCTCTCTGCCTGCTTGTGATCTCTGTCTGTCAAGTAAATAAATAAAATCTTAAAAAAAAAAAAAAAGAAAATAGAAGGAGAGATAAAAAGCTTCCAGGACAAACAAAAACGGAAACAATTTGCAAACACCAAACCAGCTCTACAGGAAATATTGAAAGAGGTCCTCTAAGCAAAGAGAGAGCCTAAAAGTAGTAGATCAGAAAGGAACAGAGACAATATACAGTAACAGTCACCTTACAGGCAATACAATGGCACTAAATTCATATCTCTCAATAGTTACCCTGAATGTTAATGGGCTAAATGCCCCAATCAAAAGACACAGGGTATCAGAATGGATAAAAACACAAAACCCATCTATATGTTGCCTACAAGAAACTCATTTTAGACGTGAAGACACATCCAGATTTAAAGTGAGGGGGTGGAAAACAATGTTCCATGCTAATGGGCAGAAGAAAGCTGGGGTGGCAATCCTTATATCAGATCAATTAGACTTTAAGCCAAAGACTATAATAAGAGATGAAGAAGGACACTATATCATACTCAAAGGGTCTGTCCAACAAGAAGATCTAACCATTTTAAATATCTATGCTCCTAACGTGGGAGCAGCCAACTATAAAAACCAATAAATAACAAATTCAAATTAACACATCAATAATAATACAATAATAGTAGGGGACTTTAACACTCCCCTCATTGAAATGGACAGATCATCCAAGCAAAAGATCAACAAGGAAATAAAGGCCTTAAATGACACACTGGACCAGATGGACATCACAGATATATTCAGAACATTTCATCCCAAAGCAACAGTTTCTTCTCTAGTGCACATGGAACATTCTCCAGAATAGATCACATCCTGGGTCATAAATCAGGTCTCAACTGGTATCAAAAGTTTGGGTTCATTTCCTGCATATTTTCAGACCACAATGCTCTGAAGCTAGAACTCAATCACAAGAGGTAATTTGGAAAGAACCCAAACACATGGAGACTAAACAGCATCCTTCTAAAGAATGAATGGGTCACAATCAGGAAATTAAAGAAGAATTGAAAAAATTCATAGAAACAAATGATAGTGAAAATACAACTGTTCAAAATCTGTGGCACACAGAAAAGGCAGTCCTGAGAGGAAAATATATAGCAGTACAAGCCTTTCTCAAGAAACAAGAAAGGTCTCAAGTACACAACCTAAACCTACACCTAAAGGAGCTGGAGAAAGAACAAGAAAGAAATCCTAAACCCAGCAAGAGAAGAGAAATCATAAAGATCAGAGCAGAAATCAATGAAATAGAAACCAAAAAAAAAACCCAATAGAACAAATCAGCGAAACTAGGAGCTGGTTCTTTGAAAGAATTAATAAGATTGATAAACCCCTGGCCAGACTTACCAAAAAGAAAAGAGAAAGGACCCAAATCAATAAAATCATGAATGAAAGAGGAGAGATCACAACTAACACCAAAGAAATACAATTATAAGAACATACTATGAGCAACTCTATGCCAACAAATTTGACAATCTAGAAGAACTGGCTGTATTCATTGAGACATATAAACTACCACAACTGAACCAGGAAGAAATAGAAAACCTGAACAGACCCATAACCAGTAAGGAGATTGAAACAGTCTCAAAAATCTCCATACAAACAAAAGCCCTGGACCAGACGGCTTCCCAGGGGAATTCTACCAAACATTTAAAGAAGAACTAATTCCTATTCTCCTGAAACTCTTCCAAAAAATAGAAATGGAAGGAAAACTTCCAAACTCATTTTATGAGGCCAGCATCACCCTGATCTCAAAACCAGACAAGGATCCCACCAAAAAAGAGAACTACAGACCAATATCCTTGATGAACACAGATGCAAAAATTCTCACCAAAATACTAGCCAATAGGATTCAACAGTACATTAAATGGATTATTCACCACGACCAAGTGGGATTTATTCCAGGGCTGCAAGTTTGGTTCAACATCTGCAAATCAATCAATGTGATACAACACATTAATAAAAGAAAGAACAAGAACCATATGATACTCTCAATAGATGCTGAAAAAGCATTTGACAAAGTACAGCATCCCTTCCTGATCAAAACTCTTCAAAGTGTAGGGATAGAGGGCACATACCTCAATATTATCAAAGCCATCTATGAAAAACCCACCGCAAATATCATTGTCAATGGAGAAAAACTGAAAGCTTTTCCGCTAAGGTCAGGAACATGGCAGGGATGTCCATTATCACCACTGCTATTCAACATAGTACTAGAAGTCCTAGTCTCAGCAATCAGACAACAAAAGGAAATTAAAGGAATCTAAATCAGCAAAGAAGAAGTCAAACTATCACTCTTCACAGATGATATGATACTATATGTGGAAAACCCAAAAGACTCCACTCCAAAACTGCTAGAACTTGTACAGGAATTCAGTAAAGTGTCAGGATATAAAATCAATGCACTGAAATAAGTTGCATTTCTCTACACCAACAAGAAGACAGAAGAAAGAGAAATTAAGGAGTCAAGCCCATTATAATTGCACCCAAAACTATAAGATACCCAGGAATAAACCTAACCAAAGAGGCTAAGAATCTATATGCAGAAAAATACAAAGTACTCATGAAAGAAATTGAGGAAGACACAAAGAAATGGAAAAATTTTCCATGCTCATGGATTGGAAGAATAAATATTGTGAAAATGTCTATGCTACCTAAAGCAATCTATACATTCAATGCAATCCCTATCAAAATCCCATCCATTTTTTTCAAAGAAATGGAACAAATAATCCTAAAATTTATATGGAACCAGAAAAGACCTTGAATAGCCAAAGGAATATTGAAAAAGAAAGCCAAAGTGGGTGGCATCACAATTCCGGACTTCAACCTCTATTACAAAGCTGTCTTCATCAAGACAGCATGGTACTGGCACACAGACACATAGATCAATGGAACAGAATAGAGAGCCCAGAAATAGACCCTCAACTCTATGGTCAACTAATCTTCGACAAAGCAGGAAAGAATGTCCAATGGAAAAAAGACAGCCTCTTCAATAAATGGTGCTGGGAAATTTGGACAGCCACATGCAGAAAAATGAAACTGAACCACTTCCTTACACCACACACGAAAATAGACTCAAAATGGATGAAGGACCTCAATGTGAGAAAGAAATCCATCAAAATCCTTGAGGAGAACACAGGCAGCAACCTCTTCGACTCCAGTCGAAGCAACATCTTCTTAGGAACATTGGCAAAGGCAAGGGAAGCAAGGGCAAAAATGAACTATTGGGATTTCATCAAGATCAAAAGCTTTTGCACAGCAAAGGAAACAGTTAACAAAACCAAAAGACAACTGACAGAATTGGAGAAGATATTTGCAAACGACATATCAGATAAATGACTAGTGTCCAAAATCTATAAGGAACTTAGCAAACTCAACACCCAAAGAACAAATAATCCAACCAAGAAGAAGACATAAACAGACATTTCTGCAAAGAAGACATCCCGATGGCCAACAGACACATGAAAAAGTGCTCCACATCACTCGGCATCAGGGAAATACAAATCAAAACCACAATGAGCTATCCCCTCACACCAGTCAGAATGGCTAAAATTAACAAGTCAGGAAATGACAGATGCTGGCGAGGATGCGGAGAAAGGGGAACCCTCCTACACTGTTGGTGGGAATGCAAGCTGGTGCAACCACTCTGGAAAACAGCATGGAGGTTCCTCAAAATGTTGAAAATAGAACTACCCTATGACCCAGCAATTGCACTACTGGGTATTTACCCTAAAGATACAAACGTAGTGTTCCGAAGTGGCACGTGCACCCGAATGTTTATAGCAGCAATGTCTACAATAGCCAAACTATGGAAAGAACCTAGATGTCCATCAAAAGATGAATGGATAAAGAACAAGTGGTATATATACACAATGGAATACTATGCAGCCATCAAAAGAAATGAAATCTTGCCATTTGGGACGACGTGGATGGAACTAGAGGGTATCATGCTTAGTGAAATAAGTCAATCGGAGAAAGACAACTATCATATGATCTCCCTGATACGAGATGCAACATGGGTGGTTAGGGGCGTAGGAGAAGAATAAATGAAACAAGATGGGATTGGGAGGGAGACAAACCATAAGTACTCTGAATCTCACAAAACAAACTGAGAGTTGCTGGGGGGAAGGGGGGTTGGGAGAGGGGAAGTGGTGTTATGGACATTGGGGAGGGTATGTGCTATGGTGAGTGCTGTGAAGTGTGTAAACCTGGCGATTCACAGACGTTTACCCCTGGGGATAAAAATGCATTATATGTTTATAAAAAAAATAAAAGAAATTATATAAAAGAAGATCTATTTATTTATAAGTTGAATATCACCAAGAAAACTTGGATTGCTTAATTTTTGACTTTAAAGTTAGAATGATAAAAGATTAAAAAAAAAATTAAGTGTGAAATGGTTTACCTCACGCCAACATCTAGTCTTGAAGTTCCTATGAAACACCAATTCCTTCTCAAAGTAGATCTAAACTAGAGTCACCCGAAATACTAGCTAACCCGCACATACCAGTAAAAACATCCCTAGTAAAAACACTAGCTAACCAGATTAAATTAGAAACCCTGGGAGCTGGAACATGGCATCTGTATTTTCCCAAGTCTCCCAAATGAGTTCAATCACAGAGAGTTAAGAATCATGTTTTAGCACATTCTGGGTGATCTCTCATCAACCTTGTGCTTTTTGTTATACTGTCATGTCTCAAATTCAAACCCACATTTATATACTTGGCTGGAACAGAAACTTTGAAAATTACATGACTTCTCTGCCAGTGGCTCCCCTTACGCCGTCTTTAGAAGGCAGCAAAGGGAGAAGGGAAGACAGAAAGAGGGAGAAGTCACATGCTGCTTTCTCTCTGCTTATTCCTGCCAGCCTCACCCCAGCGAAGCTTTTTTCACTCTGCAGTGGCAGTTTGTTCCCATGACTTCAACTGATGATTCCTGTCTGCAGTATTTCCAACACTCACAAAAACCAGACTACTGTTAGCTAGGATGCCATAGGAAAGTACTCAAATCAGAGGGCTGAAAGCTGTCAGCAGAAGATAAGAGGGTGAAGGCACAAAAGCAGGCAAGGAATGGCTTTTATTTTGCAAAACCAGCAGTTCCCACAGGGGAGACACCAAGTTACGTGTTCCAACTGAGAGTCCCTAACTAGGTGGTTAGCCTCAGAGCCCCCTTCTTTGAGCCAGTCTGAGGCGCTTAGGAGCTGAGGACCTATGCAGAAGTACCCCTGAGTTGTCCCAAAGTTACCTTTAGCTCATACAATTAAGATCTCCCATGGGAAGGACTTCCTGCCACTTTTTTGAAAAAATGATATATGCACTAGCATGCAACATGCTAAGCATAAGCATTCGACCCAGATGCTGAAATAACAGAGCATGTATAAATTCCCTAATGCATATGCAAGCTTTCTTCCCCTGCCCTCCCTCCCCCCGCCCCAGCGGCATACTGAAAAAAGCTTCCTGTACTAGCCCCACTGGGAAACAGAGGTTTTGGAACTATCTCCCTATCTCCTTACTTGCTGCAAGTAGTAAGAACTATTTGCTCAGACCAAAAGGACTTGGGTTGATCTACTGGCTAAAGCACCCAAATGGTGAGCCCTTTGTCACTGGTGACACTACTGGCCTCCTTACCATGCCTTGCACTTCAATTATCTCTACCTCTTTGCTTGCTTCCTATTGCGCTAGGGATGGCAACTTTTTCTCTGAAAGTGTTACCCATGAGATACTTCTGTCACTGTGTTTTTGTTTCTTTGTCAGTTTCTTAATACTTGATTAAAATTCTTTGATTTAAACTCTTTGTCAAAATAATTGATGTATTTTTTTCTTCTCCCTAATAGGTCCTGGAAAATTTAAGCTTCAAGGAAATAAATTCATAACCCCTCCCTGCATCATGAAAATTCCTCACATCATAAGACAGCTCTCTTTCTTGGTAAGTTTTTCTCCATAAGGACCAAATTCAGTTTCTCTGCCTGTGCAATACATCTTAAGTTTTGGTATGTAAAGGTGGGCACCTTGTTACAATCCTGGCAACGCAGAGGCTTAATCATGTGTAACTTGATTATACTTCCCCTGAGATATTTTATTTTCTGTTTCAAAATAAAGTCATTTATTATAAATGGGTGAATCATGCCACTGTGATCAGTTTTTACAGTACATCTTACCATTAATCTTTTCAATAAACATGCAAAAAAGGCACCAGTACCCTCATTAGTGATGTACAATCTGAAACCTGTACACACAAAGGTAATAACTAAGTTGTCTACTGGTAATTTACAAGACTGGCAAATGATAGTGATGTTTCTACCACACTAATTTTATGCAAAAATGCTTTTTTGGCACTTAAATATCCTGTATTTTTATCTTTAATGATCCCAAAAGAAATAAAAAGTGTTTTGGCTAGATTGCTGGTTTTGGCATCTGACTGGTTCCTGCAGGGCACTCACCTGCCAAGGGGAGAAGAAAAAACAACAAAAAATATAGGAAGAAATAGGAGACATCCTCAGGTTGAATGTTTATAATAGTCCTGCAGGTTTTTTAAATGTTAAAATATTATATGATGGGGCACCTGGGTGGCTCAGTGGGTTAAGCCTCTGCCTTCGGCTCAGGGGCTCAGGTCATGATCCCAGGGTCCTAGGATGGAGCACATAGGGCTCTCTGTTCAGCAGGGAGCCTGCTTCCCTTCCTCTCTCTCTGCCTGCCTCTCTGCCTACTTGTGATCTGTCTGTCAAATAAATAAATAAAATCTTTAAAATATATATATTATATGATAATTTTAGAGTTGACAGTTTACATGTATATGTATTATATTCCTATTCTTTTTGTTGTAGCTATGCTTCTGAAAATTTATCACTTTACTATTAGAAGTATTTTTTTTAAAGATTTTATTTATTTGACAGACAGAAATCACAAGTAGGCATAGAGGCAGGCAGAGAGAGAGAGAAGAGGAAGCAGGCTCCTTGCTGAGCAGAGAGCCCGATGCAGGGCTTGATCCCAGGACCCTGGGATCATGACCTGAGCTGAAGGCAGAGGCTTTAACCCACTGAGCCACCCAGCGCCCCAGAAGTATTTTTGATAGTATCACCCACTATAATAAAGAATATATGAATCATTTATTTAGGAACATTTATCTTATTGTCCTCAAAATCTACGTGGTCCGATGCTATATAAAAATCAACACTGACAGAAGGGGAATAACTTAAACTGTTTGCCTTTCTTTTTGAATATGAATTTGTTACATAGGCAGTAATAATACTGACTCCTCTTTCAACATATGAAATCAATTTTATCCTCTGCAAAAAAATAATTACTCTTTATGAATTCAGTAGAGTAAATAATTTTTATATTTAAAAGTAAGTCAAGGGGCACCTGGATGGCTTAGTCGGTTAATCGTCTGTCTCTTGGTTTTGGCTCAGGTCATGATATCAGGATCCTGAAGGTAAGCCTCACATTGGGCTCTGTGATGAGCAGGGAGTTTGTTTGATTACTCTCTCCCTCCTCCTCTGCCACCTCTCTCTAAAATAAATAAATCTTAAAAAAAAAAAAGTAAGTTAATAAGGGCTAGTATGTTTTAAATATCCAGGTAGCCAGAGAAGTGTAATTTTCACTGGAAATAGCATTCAAAAAGAATTAAAAAAGCTCACACAATCTTTTTCTTCCTAAGAAAATTGATTTTTAACAATCATAGGAAATAAGAAACACTGATTTTGAGTTATAATTTACTCTAAAATTTTTAACTTCTTAGAATTTTCCCAAGCTTGTATACTGGGGAAAAAATAATTTATTTCCCTTTAGTTTAGAATTGCACTTTCTGTATTGAGCATGAATGGTATGTTTGTTAATGCTGTTATAAAGGAGAAGTGATCTGAGACATAGGCATTCACCTAGGTTTTGCAACTAGTGAAGACAATGTCAGTGTCTTTTAATGCTGAAAGGAAGCAACTTTACTCTTTAGTAATTCCAGTGAAATTTTTCCTAGTTAAAATTAATTCTAAGTATGTTGGAAAAATATCAGAGAGCATGGAGAGGTAACTTTGTTCCTTGGTCTCTCTTGTTTCAGACAGACAACTGAATACAGCAGGCAGAATCCAGAGGGCTAGTAACACTTCCCATCCTATGTTACTTCAGATTCATTGGTGCAGAAGACGAGTGAAATTTTAGGCTTCCCAAGATTTAATCAAAGAATGCACAAATCTGAGCTCAAATTAACTGTTTACATCTTATTTCTCAATTTGAATGGGCTATAGGTGTTATATAATCTAATTTAGAACCCAGAGCAGAAAGACTGATGATGAATTTTCTAATGGATGATTACCTCATCTTGTTTAACATTTCCAGGACTTAATTTCTAATAAGGAGCCCATTCTTTCGTGATCCATCTTTAAGCTTTAGTCAAATTCTGCCTAAAACTTCATGCAGTTGATACTAATTTTACCTTTATAACTACAAAGAATAATCTCAATAATTTTTCTCTATTGTATGCTTACAAATGTGTCATCAGCTATCATGCCCTCCAACACCATGTTTGATTGTTTTGTTTGGTACCATCAAACATACTTCAGATAATGTAGTTTACACCTCCTCACCATCCTCGCTTTCTTCAGGGAGTATTGATACTTTTTGCACCACAGTATTATTCAGAAAACCATAAATCTACTAAAAAGACAAAAACAGAAAAAAATTTAAAAATAAAATAAAAATTAAAAAAAAATTAAAAAACACAGTCCACGCTGTGTTTCTATTCATGCGGAATGAAATTACAGGCGTTCTTCCTTATACTGAGTTTTGGGGCTACCAATGGGTCCACATTTTAAATTTATATTAATTAAAAATTTTTTTTGATCCACATTTTTTAATGGGGTAATGTTAATGCAGGTATTTCTTTTCATATTCTCATATCTGTATATTTTTATCTAATTATGAAATTAGATAAAATTGGGGAAATTGATCAATTTAGCATATGATGCTGCAGCATGTCATTTAGCAAATGATGCAATTTGTTGAGCACCAAAAACTTTTCTGTAACTGTAGATATAAACAGTATCAGATAAAATAACTATGTAGTATATATCTGTTACAGAGGGGAAATTAGAGAAGAAAAATTTTCAACTATACCTATAAGATCTTATCTTGCATTAAATAATACTACAAGGCTCTACGACTCTTTCCATATGAATACTACCCAACCACTATTACTAACCACAAAGTAATGGACCAGACATTAAAGAAAGTTTCTTATACACCTTATCACATGTGTTTTGTTCAAAAGACCTAAGGTAAAGTGTCAGCAGTCCCATTT
The DNA here is from genome assembly GCF_922984935.1 of Meles meles. Taxonomy (NCBI): domain Eukaryota; kingdom Metazoa; phylum Chordata; class Mammalia; order Carnivora; family Mustelidae; genus Meles; species Meles meles. Next base: position 42,369,920 of record NC_060080.1, read on the forward strand.
AAGAGATGAGAAAGCAGAGCATCAAGTTAAACTACTTGTAAAGAAAATGACTACCACAAAGCCAAGTCCAAATTCAAGACCAACTCTTTCTGAGTCCAAAGATAATTCATATTTCCACATCAGAAAAATATCTACTTTTCCTTGAATAAACACACTAGGCGTCACATATATTATTTACTTTGTACCACAAACACAAATAAAGTATGAATAGTTGGTAAAGATGCATTCAAAATTGATATGTACAGATCCTTCACATGCAAAACACATTTTTAGAGAAAAACAGTGTCTAAAATTGTTGTACCTGTACTGTGATGTGCCTTCTTAGTAACGTTTTTGGCTCTGTTATTAAGACATCGATCAAAGCCATGAGATGCTGTGTACATCTTGTAGCATAATTACCCTGGTCTTCAGTCTGGCACAAAATTTAGATTAGTTCAATAAATACATGGGTGCTAGATGTGTAACGCAACTGTGTTCCAGATCTGCACATTACTGCTTCTTTCTCATCATTTAGGACCATGCTCAACTACCTCCCACTCTCTTCATAGCTATCCACCTTTTTCTCACCAGCTCCCCCTTCCTCTCATCTATCCTCTACACAAGATGTGACTGTCAGTCATGTAACCCTTGATCTCTTGTTTTTATTTTTCCCGCTTTATAATAATGACCACCACTATCTGAAATAACCTCAGCTGTGTGTGTGTGATTGTTTTGTTTATATTTATTTTATCAGTCTCTCCATACTGGTCTATCCACTTGCTGAAAAAAGAGCAGCCTTCTAGGCTATTTTCCTCTTCATCCTCAGTTTCTAAAACACATGGAAACTTTCAACACTTTAATAGGTGGATATACATGTGCACACATATACATACACTGTGAGGTTTCTATTCTCTCTTAAGAAAGTTAAATAATCTTTACAGTATGTAAAGAACATTACACACAGCTTGATGAAATAACTTCTTGATAACATTTCTAAGATTTAAAGATGAAAAAATAGTACTTGAAGTTTTAGTAGCATTAATCAATACAACTGGTTTAGGTTTAAACACATGCGGAACATAAACCATCTATTGCTCTTCTAAATACATGATCAATAATTATATGCTGGTTATGCATAAATGCAAATATAACTTAGTATATTAAGCAGAGCTCTCCAAAGAGACAGAAAATATATATATACATGTATGTATTTTTTTAAAGATTTTATTTATTCATTTGACAGACAAAGATCACAAGTAGGCAGAGAGGCAGGCAGAGAGAGAGGAGGAAGCAGGTTTCCTGCTGAGCAGAGAGCCCGATGCGGGGCTCGATCCCAGGACCCTGAGATCATGACCTGAGCCGAATGCCGAGGCTTTAACCCACTGAGCCACCCAGGCGCCCCAGAATATATATTTTTCTCATGTATATGTGTGTATGTGGGGGGGTGGGGAGAGTAGGGACAAGCAGAGAGAGAGAGGAGAAACAGAAAGACAGACAAACAGACATTTATTACAGAAATTGACTCGGTTTTGGAGGCCTAGAAGTCCTACAGTCTGCAAGCTGTAAAATCAGAAAAGCTGGTAAAGCTGATAGTATAATTCAGGCGAAGTCCGAAATCTTAAGACTCTGGGGGAAGTCAATGGCTTAAGTCTTGGTCTGAATCACAAAACCCAAGGACCATAAGCACCTATGTGTGAGGGCAGGAGAAGATGGATGACTCTGCTCAGAAAGTGAATTCACCCTTCCTCTGACCCTTTGTCCTTATCTGGCTCTCAATGAATTGGATAATGTCCATCCTCACTGGTGAGGGCCGATCTTTACTGGGTCTACCGATGCAGATGCTGTTCTCTTCCAGAGAGAAGACACATAGACACACCCTGAAATGTTTTACAGCTGTCTGGGCATCTCTTTGTCCAGTCAAGCTGATGTATAAAACTGACTATCACAATTAAGGTGAGCAAATTAGTCTCAGGCTGCTTATTTTGTAGTGATATTGGGCGTGGTATTATTTACTACCACAGTCTCTATGCACATGGTTCTGGAAACACTTCAGGTTATATAATGCCCTCTGCATCCTAATACACTCCTATAATCAAATAGCCCCCAAAATGTGCTGATGCTTACAGAGGCTGAACTGAGATTTTATTATTATTATTTTTTAGAAGAAAACATAGTGTGCTAGAGACATACAGAAAGAACTTTTATATTTAGTGTTGGACTTGACAACTGACCTGTTTGTAGATGGACAGTGTGGGATAACGGTTATTAATTAATCTTCTCATTAGCATTTCATATTAAATAGTCATTCAAGAAACATTACTCAAATCTCACTCTGTATTTATCTGGCCAATTTCATAGCTTATCCTCCAGGCGTCTTTCCTCTAAGTCAAGGATAAGTTCTAGCTACAAAGACTACTGAGTCAAGCTTACATGCAGTATTCTGCTTGAGGAGTGAAGCCTAAATTAAAAGAACAGGGTAATGTTCATTGCAGGGGTTGGGGGGGAAATGAGGAGATAAATCTTAGGAGGAAAGGAGCAAAAGGAAAACAATAACCATAATTTCCAGAAATCGAAGATGGAGAGAACAAGAAAAGGGTATGATACCTGAATTCCAAAGACAAAACAAAATAAACAGCTCCTAAATATCAACTTGTTAGTATAAGTATGAAAATCACAAAGTCTTATAGCTAAAGCCCAATGCAAATAAAAAGTGCATGATAAAAACCAAAACACACTATCTCTTTCTCTCAACTCTGGGATCATACCACAAAAGTATCTGCCATAAAATTTCTCTTTTTCATTCTGTCTTTTCTCTATCTCATACACATGTTATTTTTCAACAACTTGGAAAATGATACATGTGTATGTAGTTAATATTTATAGCCACTAATCTTTTATTATCTAAAGATAATGCTATAATGATTACGTTTGAACTTATATTTTATACACATATGTCATAATTACAGTATGTATCACTTGAGGGTTAAATTGCTGGGACAAATGACACCTACTATAAAATTTCTTCCAAAAGAGTCTATTTTCACTTCCACAAACATAACAGGAAACTTCTTTATCTGTATGCTCACCAACACTGGATTTTATCAAACTTTTACAATGCTTTCTTCCAACTCAATTTGGTGAGAAATTTCCTACTATCTCCCCAAGTGACTTCATCCTCAAGATGGAGAAGAAGAATTTTGTCATTTGTTTACAGAAAGTTATTCCTATAAAATTTGTGAACTTAATTGTTAATTCCGACTGTTGGCTTTCCTTTTTGTAATTGCTAATGAATATAATCACAGAATGTGTTTTGTTACTAAAAAACAAAAAGAAAAGAAAAACCATTGTAACAAGGAGTGAAATGGGACATATAAAAAGTTATAAATTTAACTTGTAGATATGAAAAACACAATGTCAGAAATTAAAAAAACAAACTCTGAAAGGGTTAAACTTATAGATACTGCAGAAGAAAAAACTGGTGAACTTGAAAACACAGAAACGGCAACTAACTAAAAGAAAAACTGAGGGAAAGATATTAGGAGAATAAATGAAGTGAGGACCGGTAAGCCATGAGACAATATTTGGCAACCTAACATGCATATAACTAAATCCCAGAAGAAGAGAAGGGAGAAGAAGTCAGAACAATTATTTGAAGGAAAAATGGCTAGAGTATTTTCAAATTTGCTAAAAATTATAAACCAATAGATTAAGAGAGTTCAAAAAACACTAATCAGGAAAAAAAAAAACAAAAACAGAAAAACACCAAGACACGTCATCATCAAATTGCTGAAATCCACCGAAAAAGGAAATACTGGTGGAGCATAGAACAGGACAGTTAGTGGCAGAGAATGAATACCTGTCTGCTTAAGTAGGTTTCAAGGCCCTTCTGAGAATTGTTACCCTTGAAAAATGTTGGTGACAATTCTTTCTTGCTAAAAATTACTAACTGAATAAATTTAGAAACATTTTCAAAAGACTGGTGCATTATATTTTGGTGATAAATATGTTTGAGTGTTCTTAAATAAGAAAATCTTTCTCAAACAACCAAATTATTACAATGAAAATAAGGCTAGTCTTCGTAGCCTGCTACTTATGTTTTCCTACTTATTTCTTTAACATTAAACCATGAGCTCTCTCGCACTGTGTAGTGTTATGCTGCTGCACATATACCCATGCACGCACACATGTGAGTGCAGTGCCACACCACTATATGTGTCTGACCTCATCGCCATTTTCTAGAAAGATCCATTTTATTCTTAAAGATATTATAAAAGATTAATGGGGTCTAGAACAGACACTAGATTCCTTACCAAAAAGGTATCACAAGAATATAAGATAGTATATTATCACAAAAATTCCTTGTGTTGTTGTGCTTTTTTAAAACCATACCTAAAACTCTCCTATCAACTGTTTCTACCCTAGCAACCAGTGTTATGTTCACCATTTCTAATATTTTGTCATTCCAAAAATTTTACATAAATTTAATCATATAGTATGCAACCTTCACACATTAGCTTTTTTCACTCAGCATACTTCCCTGATTATTCCTCCAAATTATCGCATATATCTACAGTTCCTTCTTGGCATTATTTAGTGTTCTATAGTATGAATGTATGGCAGTTTGCTTCACTATTCACCAATTTGATGACACACATGGGTGGTTTCTAGTTTCCAGCTACTGTAAGAAAACCTACTATGAACATTTGTTTATAGCTTTTTGTATGAACACAGATTTTCATTTATTTGGGATTAAAAACTGGGAAGTACAATTGCTGGCTTGTATAGTAAGGGCATATTTAATTTTAAAAGAAATTGCCAACTTTAAAAAAAATGACTGTGATTTTATATTTCTACTAACAATGTATAAAAGATAAAGTTCCTTGTCATCCTTACTGGCATTAATGTTTTCACTTTTTTTTTTTTTTTAAGGAGAGGGAAAGGGTATGGCAGAGGAACCGAGAGAAAGAGAATCTTCAGCATGCTCCATGCCCAGCACAGAGCCTGATGCAAGGCTCCATCTTATAACCCTGAGATTACGACCTGAGCTGAAATCAAGAATCAGGTGCTTAACTGTTTGAGCCATCCAGGTGCTTCTGTTTTCACTATTTTTTTTTTTAGATTTTTTTTTTTTTTTTTTTTTTTTTTTGATTTGACAGAGAGAGGGAACAAGCAAGTAAGCACAAGCAGGGGGAATGGCAGAGGGAAAGGGAGAAGCAGGCTCCCACTAAGCAGAGAGCTGATGCAGGGCTTGATCCCAGAATCCTGGGATCATGACCTGAGCTGAAGGCAGCCCGACTGAGCCACCCAGGCTCCCCACTTTCTCTATTTTTTATTTTAGTTCTTCTAACAGGTAGGTGTATAGAAATACTTCATTGTTATTTTAATTTACATTTCCTTGGTGAAATGCAATAATGGTGAAAATCTTATGTGCTCACTTGCTATCTATACATTTTCTCCAGTGGAATTTCTCACGTTTTTTGCCCATTTTCTAACTGGATTGGCAGAATTATTCAGCACCTTCACTATGGTGGCAGATACATGGACCTACTACATAGGTGATAAAATTGTGTACAATAATATACACACATGAGTACAAGTGAAGCTGAGAAAGTCTAAATGAGATCAGTCGACTGTATTACTTTCAATATGCTGTTTGTATATCATATACTTTTGCAAAAAGTTACCGCAGGGAAGAAGCTAGCAAAGTATACATGGATATCTTTTTATTATGTCTAACAACAGCAAGTAAATTTACAAATACCTCACTAACATTTCAATTAAAAATAGTGTATTATTATGTTATGCCATCAACAGTTGAATATAGTCTCTAGAATGAGAGAAGAAAAATGCATTCACTGATTTAATTTACCAACTTTTTTTTTGCATGATACAAAATAAAACTAAAATGTAGGGTAATCAAGTGCCCCTCCATACCAGCATGTCTAAAGCAACTTTGCAAATTACAATTAAAAATTACTTTTTGTTCCACTTGTCTTCTCTCCTCCACTTTATGCAGGCGAAGAGTATCAGTGAAATAAAAATCCTACATAACTCTTTAGAAAATAAGCATAGTGATCCGAAGGGGCACGTGTACCCGAATGTTTATAGCAGCAATGTCTACAATAGCCAGACTATGGAAAGAACCTAGATGTCCATCAACAGATGAATGGATAAAGAAGATGTGGTATATATACACAATGGAATACTATGCAGCCATCAAAAGAAATGAAATCATGCCATTTGCGACGACGTGGATGGAACTAGAGCGTATCATGCTTAGTGAAATAAGTCAATCGGAGAAAGACAACTATCATATGATCTCCCTGATATGAGGACATGGAGAAGCAACATGGGGGGGTAGGGGGATAGGAGAAGAATAAATGAAACAAGATGGGATTGGGAGGGAGACAAACCATAAATGACTCTTAATCTCACAAAACAAACTGGGGGTTGCTGGGGGGAGGTGGGATTGGGAGAGGGGGAGCGGGCTATGGACATTGGGGAGGGGAGGCGAACCATAAGAGACTATGGACTCTGAAAAACAACCTGAGGGTTTTGAAGGGTCAGGGGTGGGAGGCTGGGGCAACCTGAGGGTTTTGAAGGGTCAGGGGTGGGAGGTTGGGGGAACAGGTGGTGGGTAATGGGGAGGGCACGTTTTGCATGGAGCACTGGGTGTTGTGCAAAAAGAATGAATACTGTTACGCTGAAAAAATAAATAAAATGGGAAAAAAAAAAACAAAAAAAAATAGAAAATAAGCTTAATTTTACTCCACACAATTCGTGGAAAGTTATTGATTAATGTAAAGGTTTTAGTCTAATAAGGTATTTGTCTTGACCTGACCCTTCTATGTGGCGAAGAAAGGGCTATGTATAAGCACAATAGGAGGTCTACGTTTATTCCACTTGACATGCACACTCACACCATAATAATGTATATAAAGTATGGGAATAACACTAACACAAGCAATTTAAAGCAGGCTGAGACTGCCAAGGATCCACTATTACAGAGGTCAAAAGTGGCGGGGGTGGGGAAGTACATTCATTGGAATGGAGGGTGCAGAGATCATCAGTGACTTTTCGGAGACTAGCTTCTATAAAATGTTGGGAATTGACCACAGACTGCAAGCTGCTGGGGAGTAAATGAGGGATGAGGGAATAGCAGAACTGTTGAGTGTATTTTGCTGCTGTGGATAAGAGATTGCGATGGGATCCTGAAAGGAGACTGGGGGGTTTCTGTCCAGCAAAATCCTACAGTTCATGCATTTAAATGTTCCCTTCCCTTCAAAAATAGCAAAGATAACAGTAAATAAAAATGAAGTAAAATGAAATGATATAACCACAAGCAAGAAAAAAAAATATTTCCACAGATCAGAATATGAATAGAAACACATTGTAGCAAGCAGAGGCTGAAGCTGTGTGCCTGCTGGGATCAAGGGCTGAATACATGAAGGAAGGATCTGAGGCTTGAGTTCCTGGATAACAGGGTCCAAAAGTACCGTAGGCATTACTGAGCATCAAAGTCTGGCTCACCTTGTGAAACCAGAGGTTGGAGCTCCCTACCTATTAACAGAGGCTGGAAAAAACCTACGCCAACTGCCTGAGGTTTGCATACAACTCCCTGCCTCGGTTGGCTAGAGGAAATAAAATGACTGGCAAAAAGCACATGGGCCAAGCTGAAATGAAGCTAGCCCCAATATGAGCAAGTGCCTCAGAAAGGCAGCTGACAACTATAAATCCCAAATCTGAGATGTGTACCCCCCACTAATCTCTTTGAGGATGCGCCTGAGAATGAAAATTTCAAAATAAATGACAGAAACTATTATCAGGCTGATAGCCAACATTTGCAAAATGAGGACCAAAGAGCTTTGTTAAGCAAAAATATAAACATGAATTTTACTAAAATACATATTTTTAAATTCCTCAGATAGATAGCTGTAGCAGTGATCTGTATTATAACAACATGATCAAGGGAGAAAGATACTGTAAACACAGCTAATAATATGAATTACCAACAGATGTATATGAAAGAAAACATATAAATATAAAAAAGAATAAGATGAACTGGTATTAGAATTAAGAATAATAAATCATAGTTTATAGGCTGGATACTCATGAAGTTGGAATTTAAAAACAGGAAGACGGGGGCGCCTGGGTGGCTCAGTGGATTAAGCCGCTGCCTTCGGCTCAGGTCATGATCTCAGGGTCCTGGGATCGAGCCCCGCATCGGGCTCTCTGCTCCACAGGGAGCCTGCTTCCTCCTCTCTCTCTGCCTGCCTCTCTGCCTACTTGTGATCTCTCTCTGTCAAATAAATAAATAAAATCTTTAAAAAATAATAATAAATAAAAATAAAAACAGGAAGACGACCCTGAAAAATTCACTCTGAATTAGCATTAAAGATTTGATGGTTATGAAAAAGCAAAAATACAAAAAAATACAAAATCTCTATTCTCACTTGGCTTAGTGATCAAAGGAAAAGAAGAAAAGCAGATTTCATTGTGGTAGGAAGGGGGTGGATATACTGGATTTATGTTTGAAATACTGAGGTTAGCATGAAATGGACAGTGAGATTCCTGCACCCAATTGTCAATTTCAAATACAGTTGAATTCACAGAGATTATGATTATAGGTATGGATTCTAGCATAAGAAAAGCTGATGTTAAATGATGGTAAGATCACCCAAGACCAGCTTCTGAAAGAAGGAAGGAAGGAAAGAGAGAGAGAGATGGGAGGGAAAGAAAGAAACAAACAAGGATTGTTGCATGGATGCTGAACAACAATAGTCTCAAAAGAAGACAGAACTAACACATGAGCTGTGCTAGAGTATAAGAAATCAAATGGGTACAATAACCACATAAAATGTGTAGTCCTTGATTAGATCAAACAATTGAGTGAATATGAATATGAATCGCATATGAGATGATGTTATGGAATTTCTACTGCTTTTGCTAAGTGTGGTCATGTCATGTTTGGCCACATATGAAGAGTGTGTTAATATTTAGGACACAAGATGAAGCACAGGATGCATGATGTTTGTAGTTCACATTAAATATTCATTAGCATTTAAAAATAAATACCAAGGATAGGATAGCAGATAGTCTATAGTTGAGAATGGAAAGTAAAACCTTAGGAATTCAGTCAAGATGATCTGAGGATGATTTCTTACTTTTCTAAAAGTTGCTCTGTTTTTAAATAAAAGAAAGTGGGGGCCTCTGGCAATAATCATAGTAAAAATATCCCAAACAGAGTATCAGAGATGACTGAAAAGTTCCCATAAGCCACATAAATTGCCTCTACTCAATCCCCCAAGCAAATGTGTAGAACAGTTTGAGTGGTTAATTCTCTGTTTGCTGGAACTATATTGGTCTTAGCACTGAAAATCCCACACCACAAGAAACCCCTCCGATAGCCAATAAACTCCAAGAGGCAGAAATATTATGGGAAACTTTGACTTTTTATGCGATCAGTGCACGAATGTACTTATATCTACAACTTTATCTCCATAAACGAACTCTGTGTTCCTAATTGTTTCGATGGCCCATACATCTCTCGCTGTTAATTCTCCAATTTTAAAGAAATACGATTTGCCAGTTCACTGACACAAATTACGGCTTAAGTCTTTCTATACATAGCTGGTTTAAAATATAAACTGAACATTAAGTATCTCCGTACGCCGAAAATGTTTAATGAACTTATAAAATGTAAAGTGTGTATTTCTTGATATTATCTCATATAGACTAGAATCCTAAAATTTTTAACTTTGTGAAATCCTATATTAATTTTGTTTTTAAAACATTCTTATGAAATGAAGATTCATATGTAAATTAACATATTGGGCTTTATAGCCCAATTTTAGGGAGAGTTGACTCATTTTATGTGAGAAAAACTTCTAAGGAGTGTATTTATACAAACTCTACCAATAACATACTTACTACAACATTCTTTCTTTACTCTTTCATTAAGTTAGATACAACAGTATTTCTACTTGACAAGAAGTTAGCATTTTGTTAACCCACTATAAATACTGCAAGTAGTAAAATTAAAATAATGTATATGAAAACATTTTTAAGTACAAGAATATTATGCATGTGTTAGTTATATTTTTCTTTCCTGCAGAATTATATATTAATTCCATTTGTGATTTATCTAAATTACAACCATTTCATCTTGACAATTCAGCCTGTTCTCTAGCATTGTACTTAAGTTTGTATAGGCATCATCTTCAATAATATAAACTAATCCGTTTTGGCTTGAAAGATGATATGTTTTTCACTGATTTCCCCTTAGCACTAAAAAATATGACTTGTACATCTTGTCTCTTAATAAGATTATAGCATTAAATATAATAAAAAATAACTTTTTCTATTGCTTATAAGATGGTAAATATTGTAATATTTATTAATGAGTTCTCCACACAGGGAAGTAGCTGTTTTTTTTTTTTTTCCTGAACTTCTCTATTCTTTGATTCTTCGACTTTTGCTTATCTGTTTCTGTATCTGGAATACAGGAAGTTACACAGAGAACCAACGAAACTTCACAGGAAAAATAATCCCATCAAAACTATTTCCAGCAACTCAATGGACACACCCATTTACACTAACTTTAGATACTCTCGTTTGGATCTAATAAAGATAAAATACCTGATCATTACACAGCAAAAGACTATGTGCCTAAGGTATTGTCAAATCTGTCCAATCATGGGATGGAATGAGCACAGACATAACTTATTTTATCATGGCAACGGTTCATATGAAATTGGATTTAATGATATAACGATATAAATGAGAGAAGTAAATTACATGATGAGAAAGTCCAGACTCCCATGCTGTGTCATCTGTCTCCACTGACCTATCATCTCTTCCTTGATTCATGCTATTTATGAGTCTATACAATGCCTCTTTTCAGACAATACATTGTAAATCCCATTAACTACACAGTATTGGAACCAGCACCCAGAATTATTCTGAAACTGAGAAATAAGCTCCCTTCATGAGGGAGGAAATGACACAAGATGATCAGCGCTAATGTCGGCACTAGCTGGGGAAGATAGCCTACATAATTACAACCCATGTCAAGAATGACCTATAACTTAATGATGAGATGAAACCCAGTATCTGGTGGTAGAGGAAGATCTGCGGTTATGGATACATCCTGAACCTTGTGTAGTGGGAAATGGCTGCATGGTTTATTTAGAGGCCTAAAAGAAACAAGATTTCAAAATACAGGTAAAAGTTAACTGAGAAATAGGTACTTATTTTTTTTTCCCTTTTTATTAATTTTTTCAGCGTAACAGTATTCATTCTTTTTGCACAACACCCAGTGCTCCATGCAAAACGTGCCCTCCCCATCACCCACCACCTGTTCCCCCAACCTCCCACCCCTGTCCCTTCAAAACCCTCTGGTTGTTTTTCAGAGTCCATAGTCTCTTATGGTTCGCCTCCCCTCCCCAATGTCCATAGCCCGCTCCCCCTCTCCCAATCCCACCTCCCCCCAGCAACCCCCAGTTTGTTTTGTGAGATTAAGAGTCATTTATGGTTTGTCTCCCTCCCAATCCCATCTTGTTTCATTTATTCTTCTCCTATCCCCCTACCCCCCCATGTTGCTTCTCCATGTCCTCATATCAGGGAGATCATATGATAGTTGTCTTTCTCCGATTGACTTATTTCACTAAGCATGATACGCTCTAGTTCCATCCACGTCGTCGCAAATGGCAAGATTTCATTTCTTTTGATGGCTGCATAGTATTCCATTGTGTATATATACCACATCTTCTTGATCCATTCATCACTTATATAAACCTATGAAGTTAAGAACAGAAACTGCAGGCCTTTTTCTTTTCTTTTTTCTTTTTCTTGGGGTGTGTGTGTGTGTGTGTGTGTGTGTGTGTGTGCTCTCCTATCAGTGGTCGGTAGAGATAATTAACCACAGATAAATTCCTCAAAAACTGCACATGGCATGGGTAAGTCATCCTGTGGTTGTTGATCAGACTCCTGCCTTGATCATTCCTGTACTTGCACAAGGTACTCATGGTCAGAGTAACCACTGGGGAAAGAATGGAATATTTGCATGAGACCCGAAACAGGGTCTTCCTTGAAAATGAGCTAGCTACTGCCACTGTTGAATATTCAACATGCCAGCAGCAGAGACCAGTGATTAAATATTGATATGGTATCATTCTTCAGGGATATCAACAACCCAAACACTGGCTAGTCAGTCTCATCAAACTGCTTCCATTATGGCAGAACTAGACACTCAACTATATTAGAATCAATACTTGGACTGGCTATTACTTACTGCCTCTGTGTGGTAACTAAAATACCAGAGAAAGCCTGGATAATGTGCAGTTACCTGCATCACTAGCTCAAGATTTATAGAATGCCCAATCTACTGACTTGGTTGGTATCACATACAATATCCCCTCTGACCTTTACAGAAAAGGAGCTGTGACAAAGGGCTTATACCTATGATTTTCAGCAGTAATATGCCACAGACTTGCCACTAAACAGGAGTGCTAAAAGCTCAATTAATGCACCAAGTTGACAACCACGTGTGAGATTGAACACTGTTTTCCAGGATGCAGTTTATGCCCTGAATCAATGGTTTGTACCAAGAATGGTGTCCCTAATATAATACATTGGTAATCAAGGAGTAGCAGCAGGATCAACATCTCACATAATCACTCCCATTTACCCACTTCTGGAATTTATACTTCTCTTTCCTCTTTCTCCAAATCATAGGATCTGTCAGGTAATTTTTCCTGCTTCCTGAGGGGAACATGGAGCTGTGCTCTTGCCAGGCAATATAGTATGGTAGCCACTGAATCCCCATCTGGAGTTACATTACTATTTTGGGCTTTTCTTTTGCTGTGAATAGTACAAAGGAAGGAGTCACACAACTAATAATCCATTCTGATTATCTCAAGAGTGATAGTGGGGAATGTTTGCCTCATGGGATCCATCAGGCTTTCTTCTGATGCTGCAGTACACGACATTATATGAAAATGGTCCATTTCACCAACCATATCCACAAGGACAAAGTGCAAATCACTTAAGTGTACAGACCTCCATGGACTAAATTTGGACTACCCCTCCAAATAAGGAACCCACATCAGCCAAAGTGATGATCAAAGGTGAGGGAAATCTAAAACAGATGGGACAGAAGAAAGATGGACACCTGAATTTTCACTGACACCTGAATTTTGCTTAACCTTTTTATTTAACTCTTTTGGGAATATTTCAACTGGTAGTAACTTGAGGGACTAGGTATGTCTACAAATGAGGGCAACTTACTTTCCTGCATGGTTTAACTGTATAAGAATTACACAAGAAATGGCTTTTGCTAAACTAAGTTATGTGCCACCCAAGATATGCTCAACCTCACCTATTTCTCCAACCTTGAATAGTATCTTGCTCCCAAACGGCCATGCAGATGGTCCAAGCCCATAATTCTGCAGCACAGGCTACCACCACAAGAGAGCAAGAATCTCACCTGTGCAAGGTGACAACTGGAGACAGCTGCATCTGTGTACTAGTCTACATGAATGCACCGAGCCTCTGCCATCCCCAAAAACTTAGGTAAGGGGCCAAGTAATGGATCCTGGACATACGGATTACTACTGACCTCTGCCTAGGCTTTGATCAACAGGGAGTGGAGACTGGGAAGAAGTCAGCAGGTAACTTATTCTCTCAGACTACCTTCATGAAATTCCCTGAAATGCAGAAATTTTATTTGGGCTTTCTAAAGATGTCCTGTCGTCAACTGTGCTTAGTGAGAACTAATGTTCCTTCTCGTATTTGCTCTATTTCTCTGTCACACTTCCTTCAACCTTCACTTTTGCTTTTCTCTGATTACAAACTCCTCTAATGTGATAGCATGGAAATCTTTGCCCTAGGATTTGTTTTCTTTGAAACCTCAAATATTTAATCATTTCATATTTACATACTACTCATATTTTCCCTGAATATATAGTTCTTTCAACTCACCAATTTGAATGAGAACATTTAAGATGGAAAAATAAATACGTGCTCTCAATAGTTACCATGAGGCAAAAATTTTGTGTGAATGATTAGAAATAATTATGGACAAAATGAGAGTTTGGTAAATATCTTGACATTTCAAGGCTCCTTCTCTTAGTGTCTACCTTACCCCCAAGCTGCTGTCACTTGGTACCTAAAGAAGAAATAGTACATTCCTGTTACTATTACCATCCCATGTAGCATTGGCTCAGTTGTATTCTTTAATGGTGGGGATGATTTAATTAGATGAAATTATACCAAGATAAACTGCTAGGTAGCAATGAAAGAAGGAAAATATCTGCTATTTATGAGTCTTTGCAACAATTCTTTTCAGACAATACATTGTGTATCCTATTACTACATAGTATTGGAACCAACATCAAGAATTATTCTGAGTATATAAAACTCTGATTGGAATTTTATATGCTAGAACACAATAATACATCTCCTCTTTGAAAACGAGAAACACAGATACACCAGTATCCTTTACTTGGCAGCCTGTGGATTTCCCTACCTAGGCAATATTCTATTCGAAACTCACAAATTCTAAGGTTTAATCCATGGAGAAATTAAGCTATTCATGCAAGAGTGATAAAGTATTTGTCAGTCTCTAGGTCCCTCAAAATGTCTCTTTCTTCCTCCAACCACTCATCCCTTTGTAGCAGCCATGAGTAGCATTCATTTCTTTCACAGAGTTTATTCAACTAATGAAATCCCTAGAGTAACTCTCCTAAATTCTTCTCTGGCTTAAGCCTATGTTCCCCCCCTTCCGTGGGATCAGTCTATATGGTAGGAATGGAAAAAAAAAATCCCCCTCACAAAATGAGGTTTTATAGGAACTAAAGTGTAACTATATTTTATCAGGCAGAGGCATATAACCTTTGTTGCACATCCATATACATCCCCTTGTTTATTATTCTTCTAGCAAATGCTCATGATTAATAAAATGGGTCTTTCTTCTGTAATGTCATTTTCCTCTTTCGGAAACCTCAAATATCTCCATAAGGAAGGATGTATTTGTGTTCAATTTGCACAACATTGATAGATGCCATGAGAGTACACAGAATCACTTTAGGACCAGAATTTAAAGACCAGGCTGTGTTATTTAGTAGCAGAGAAAACAGCTCCCTCTGATAGATGCCACTAGCCTTTCACTGTTTTTTGTTTTTGTTTTTTTTTTTCACATTTGATCCTAATCCTCTAAAGTAGGAGTAGCAACTTTGTTGGGGGGAGGGGTAACATTTTGGAGCTGCTGGAAGGGATATAGCTAAAATAAAGACCTTGAATGGTGATCCTGCTCACTGTCATTTCCCAACCTCTTAGTAAATCCCACCACCTGGTTCACAGGCTTTCTATATAACCCAGCTTCTATCACCATTTTTAGAAACCTTGTTATACAGATGCGCATCCCTTGATCTTATAAACAAAACTGATTTCAACATGATTTCACCTACATAAAACTATGGTTGTAAGATGTAAGACTTGTCATCACATAATACCCATACTACTTCAGAATACCTATACTACCTCAGAAATCTTCAAAGCACTTATTTAGTTTTGATTCACTGACACTGAAACCTCCCCATTCTCACATTTCTTGTACTTTTTTTTTTTTTTTAATTTCTGGTCTTTTGTCTTTATTCCATCTTTAGTGCTTTGAGTTCATTGTTTTGTTCTGTTTTGCATAGATCATGTGTTTCTTTTTTCTTGTTTCAGACCTATAAGTGGATTGGACAACGTATTTAGTTAGACATATGACAAAGCATACAACTTACTGTAACTAACAATAATTGAAATTTAATACTGTGTGGTTGAAGGAATATGCAAATAAGGAACTTTGCTTCATGATTATCAATAGAACTTGGTCAGCATAGCAAATTACTTCAATGAAATCCAAACAAAATCCTGAAAGGTAAATCAGTGAATAGTACAAAACTATGAAGCTCTTGCCCTTAATTTTTAAATATTTGAATTTTTGTTTAGTCTGTGCAACTATACACGCATTATTGAGTACATCAAGAGTCCAAGAATGATAAGATCCACTGCCCAGATCAGTTCTAGAGTCTCTATTACCTTACCTTATCTTCTGTTCGCTGTAAATGTTGTATAACTTTAATATTTAAATCAATATAAATGTTCTGTCATCAATATCCAATAATCCTCAAAACAGAATTCACCATCTGTCTAAGTTCTAGTAAGTGCCTCCTCCTGTTCTAATAGTTACCATTTGCAACTTTGCCGCTTTCTTCAAAATCTAAATTTTTCTTTCAAATTACCTACAAATTACCTACAAAATTTTCAAGTGTCTGTCCTTGGGGAAGAAAAAAATTCTTTTCCCTTTTATTTCTTTCTCCTCCTTCAGTCCAGATGGAATTTTTCAGTGTGAATGTAATTCTACCAATTTCTGTTTTTTTAGGGAGGAAAGTGTTTTTGCAATTTGTATGTATCTGGCTCCCTTCTATTTAATGCTTTAATAATATAAGCCACAGATGTTAAAACTAATTTAAATTCCAAGGGAGAAAGCCTGACTGGACCAGCTTTGCTCATAAACCGAAGTTTTGCCCAGAGAAGGCAATGCAATCTGGTTTTTTAAATTAAATAAATATATATAGTTGAGTATAGTTAACACATAACGCTACATTAGTTGCAGTTGTACAACACTGTGATTCAACACTTCTTTGTTTTACTATGCTTACCACAATTATAGCTACCATTTGTTACCATGTAACACTATTACAATATCATTGGCTATATTCCTTATACTGTTCATTTGTTACCATGTAACACTATTACAATATCATTGGCTATATTCCTTATACTGTTCCTCCCCCCTCCCCCCCATGACTTATTTACTCCATAACTGAAATTTATATCTCTCATTCCTCTTCACCCATTTTGCCCATCCCTTACTCCTTTCCCTCTGGCAACTATCAGTTTGTTCTCTGTATTTATAGTCTGATTCTGTTTTTTATAGTCTGATTCATTTGTTTTGTTTTCTGGACTCTACACATAAGTGAAATCATATATTTGTCTTTCTCAGTCTGACTTATTTCACTTAGCATAATACTCTCTACATCCATCCATGTTGTCGCAAATGGCAAGATCTCATCCTACTCTGATGGCTAAGTAATACTCCACTGTGGGTGTGTATGCATGCATGCATCTTTATCTGTTCATCTATTGGTAGATAACTTGGATTACTTGCATAATTTGGCTATTGTAAATAATGCTGCAATGAACAGGGGCACATATGTCTTTTTACATTAGTGTTTTCATTTTCTTTCAGTAAATATCCAGTAACAAAATTATTGGATCATGTGGTATTTCTACTTTTCATTTTTTGAGTAGCCTCCAGTGTTTTCCATAATGGCTGCACCAGCTTACATTCCCACCAACAGTGCATGAGAGTTTCTTTTTCTCTACATTCTCAAAAACACTTGTTATTTCTTGTCTTTTATTTTAGCTATTTTCACAGGTATAAGGTTATATCTCACTTGGTTTCCATTTGCATTTGCATACTGATGAGTGATATCGGACATCTTTTTCATGTGTCTATTAGCCATCAGTATATCTTCTTTGGAAAAATGCCTATTCAGGTCCTCTGCCCATTTTAATTTTATTTATTCTATTTGTTAAGATTTATTTACTTTAGAGAGAAAGACAGAAAAATAGAGAACACAAGCAGGAAAGGGCCAGAGGGAGAAGCAGAGAGGGAATCTCAAGCAAACTCCATGCTAAGTGTGGAGTCTGTGTGGGGCTCAATCCCAGGACACTGAGATCATGACCTGTGCTGAAACCAAGAGTCAGTTGCTTAACCAAATGAGACACCTAGGCGCCCCCTCTACTCATTTTTAAATAAGATTTTTGTTCTGTTTTGTTTCGGTTTTTTGGTATTGAATCGTGTAACTTCTTTATGCATTTTGGATGTTAACCCTTTATCAGATATCTTTTCCAAATATCTTCTCCCAATCAGCAGGTTGCCTTTTGTTTGATGTTCTTCTTCACTGTACAAAAGCTTTTTATTTTTGAGTAGTCCCAACAGTTTGCTTTTGCTTCTGCTTCTCTTGCCTTAGGAGACATATCTAGAAATATGTTGCTATGGCCAACATCAGAGAAATTACTGCCTATGTTCTCTTTTAGGATTTTTATGGTTTCAGCTCTCACATTTAGGTCCTTATTCCATTTTGAGTTTATTTTTCTGTTTGGTGTAAGAGAGTGGTTCAGTTTCCCGGCACCATTTAGTGAAGAGACTGCCTTTCCCTGTTGTATATTTTTGGAAAGCAATGCACTTTGATTGAGAGTGTTACCCAAGTCACATGTAATCACACAAAGAAAAATTAGTGTCGTGCCAGAAAAAAAGAGGCTGAGTCATAGTTAGAAAGCCTTTCCCTATCCTAGTTCGAATGGGGAATTCACCTGTTTGTTACTATTTGTATAGTTTCATTTTCTACATTTTCATTCATTTCATCGTACCAAATTCAGGGGTGGATCTGCGATATCAAGAGGGATATGTCTAAAACCAGAAGTCTATTTGCCATTTCATTAGCATTCATACTGCTTTAGTTATTTATTTTTACTCTTCTATTCACTTCTTCTACAAGTTGCTTTCCCTTACTGTATTTTTAAAAATAGATAAGCACAAATATTTTTAAAAGTAATAGCCGTGATCTGACCCATTTCTTACATGTATGTACAACCCAAAGCCATTCTACTTCACAGAGAATTTTGAAATACATCCTGTTTTAAATATCTGTCTATTGTTGCCTTACAATGCTAAGCAAAATTGGTTCCACCCTCACTACGCCAATGACAGGCTCTCACAAAGATCGCTGATTAAGAAATTAATGCTCTTGACCACTCCCTATTTTGAAGTCATTAGAAATGTAGGCTTTCAAGGCAAAAAGTAATGATTATGAAACTTTTGATAAGGAAACTGTCTTCACTGAGCCTCTATATCTTCATTAATAAGACAGTGATAATAGGAATAGCTACCCTGACATTCACGGCCTTTAAACTTTATCTAACTAATCTTACAGTCAAACAAAAAGACGAGCTCCAGCCAGAACTGTTTGCTATTTGATTTGCACAAGTATCTCCCAGTTTTTTAAGTGGATCATAGTGTTTAAAAGAACATTCCAGTCACTTCTACATAGTTACCAACTTTTAATTCTGCACCATAAGATTTTTTAGACTGTATATTCCCTGTTGTTTACTGATGCTCCATTTAAAAAAGAGTATTTTATAGAGAACAAACTGATAGTTACCAAAGGGGAGATGCATGGAGGGATGGGTGAAACAGATGAAGAGCATTAGGAGTACACTTACCATGATGAGCACTAAGTAATGTGTAGAATTGCTGAATAACTATATTGTACACCTGAAACTAATAAAAAACACTGTGTGTTAATTTAAAAATTAAAAAAATAAAATAAAAAGAATATTTTACCTGGAAAAACAAAAACAGGTAATATAGGGGCTCCTGGGTGGCTCAGTCAGTTAAACATCTGTCTTTGGCTTAGGTTGTGATCCCAGGGTCCTGGGATTGAACCCCAGGTAGTCTCCCTCCTCAGTGAAGAGTTTGCTTCTCCCTCTCTCCCTCTGCTCCTCCCCCACCTTATGGTCTCTTTCTCTCTCTCTCTCAAATAAATAGTAAAATATTTTTTAAAAACAGGTTATATATAATAAAATAAAGTCCTTTATATTAAATAAATTTAGCTTTCATCATCTTTTATAAACTGATTAATTTACCCTTTAATAAAATATCACATAGCCAAATCTCTAGGTTCGGCATGTAGGTGCTCTGTGCTTTTCCACCTGTGTGCCTGAGCGAACACTGTTCCATACACTTGGATTAGTCTGTTCATGCTCTGGGCCAGTTCTAGTCCTGCTTTTACTTTAAGGACCACACACAAGCTTCTTTGTGAAACTATTCCTGAATCTCACCTTCAAACTTTCTCTCTTACTTCAATCAGAATGAAAAATAAAATCTAGATCTAAAGAAACCTTTGACAAAATAGCCTACTCATGTGCAACTGAGGCAACTGAGTCCTTGAGAAATGAAATGATATAAAATATCATGCATTCTGAGAATAACAAAATGTAACCTAATGACCAGTGTTATTGTTATGTCCAATTCTCGGCCTATGATTATTTCATTTTTAAATTTTTAACAGTCATATTCTTCTTCTTATTATTATTATTAACATATAATGTATTATTTGCTTCAGAGGTACAGGTCCATGATTCACCAGTCTTATACAACACACAGCACTCACCACAACACACATCCTCCCCAATGTCCATCACCCAGACACCCCATCCCTCTACCCTCCTTCCCTCCAGCAACCCTGTTTATATATATTCCATTGTGTATATATATACCACCTCTTCTTTATCCACTCATCTGTTGATGGACATCTAGACTCTTTCCATCATTTGGCTATTGTGGACGTTGTTGCTATAAACATTCGGGTGCATGTGTCCCTTCAGATCACTGTATTTGTATCTTTAGGGTAAATACCCAGTAGTGTAATTGCTGGGTCATAGGGTAGCTCTATTTTCAACTTTTTTTGTTTGTTTGTTTGTTTGTTTTTTCCATTTTATTTATTTTTTCAGCGTAACAGTATTCATTCTTTTTGCACAACACCCAGTGCTCCATGCAAAACGTGCCCTCCCCATTACCCACCACCTGTTCCCCCAACCTCCCACCCTTGACCCTTCAAAACCCTCAGGTTGTTTTTCAGAGTCCATAGTCTCTTATGGTTCGCCTCCCCTCCCCAATGAGGAACCTCCATATAGTTTTCTAGAGTGGCTGCACCAGCTTACATTCTCATCAACTGTGTAGGAGGGTTCCCCTTTCTCCATATCCTCTCCAACATCTGTGGCTTCCTTACTTGTTAATTTTAGCCATTCTGACTGGTGTGAGGTGGTATCTCTTCATTTTTAGGCTAATAAAGGGTAGAGATCATGCCCAGGGTCACCCAATTGCTAATTAATAGATCGTGGATTCAATCCCTATTAGACCATATTCAATAAACCACTATCACACATTCCACAAAGATAAATATTTATTTAATACACTGATGTACTACATTTAAGAAGAGATGGGAAAATTCCATTGGTCATGACAGGTAATCAGAAATTCCTCTAATTTCTTATGGAATTTGAAGTCACTGTTATGACACTCTGTTCTATTTAACACACACCTAAACACTTTTCTGAAAGGGAAGAAGTGCAGTTCACTGGGAGACAGATGGGTCATTACACTAGAAAGCAAGGGAGGACTGTTAATGAGAAAGTCTATGGTAGTGGGGGAACATGCTCAGCTGTCAGTTAAGTGACTACTTAGGCATGATATTTCTGAGGCTGTCACTCTGTCATCAAAAATCCAAATATCACAGACCTGTACCCCTGGGGATAAAAATACATTATATGTTTATTAAAAAAAAAAAATTTAGAAGGGGAGGCGAACTATAAGAGACTATGGACTCTGAAAAACAACCTGAGGGTTTTGAGGGGTCAGGGGTGGGAGGTTGGGGGAACAGGTGGTGGGTAATGGGGAGGACACGTTTTGCATGGAGCACTGGGTGTTGTGCAAAAAGAATGAATACTGTTACGCTGAAAAAATAAATAAAATGGAAAAAAAAATCCAAATATCTAAATCCTCCCAACTACAGTAATACCATGGTCTGTTTGTAAACTGAGAGAATTATTCTTGATTTAACCTGGAGATAGAAAAACAGTTTTTTCCTACACAACCCTGAACACTTGATTCAACTGCCACTAATCTCCACTTGGGGCATACAAGAGCCTTAATTCTGATACCTTACTTAGTTCAGAAAACACAGTATGAGCGAATCTCCACGTTGGTACAGGAAGAAAGAGGCCATTTCTACTCTGGCATGCAGGATATTTATGTGACTGAGCTGAATTTTATTTATTTATTTTAATTTGTCTTAAGATTTGTTTTACTTGTTTGAGAGAAGAGAGGGGCAGAGTAAAAGGGAGCATGAATCAGGACGATGGCAGGCAGAGGGGGGTGGTTTGAAGGAAGAAGCAGACACACCACTGTGCCCCACATGACTAGATTTTAAAGAAGGATTGATGTGCCTGACAAGAAGAAGGCAGAGTGTGAGTGTCCCCAGACCAGAAACTTGCTCTCATAGCTTTCACAGCCTGAGGCCTTGCATTAAATACGGCAAAGTCTCAACAAGGCACCATAATATTCTGAGTAAAGAGAGAATATAATTTAACAGAGCAGAGGTCTTTTAGAGTATTAGAGAGAAAAACTAAGTTCAAACCATCACTGCCCAGGTTTTTGCAGTTAATCTTTTCTTGAACTTTAATTTTAGGCAACCTTACTAGCTACAACAGATAAGGAAGGCAGAGTTGCTTTGCTTCAACAGAATAGGATCCTATAACCCTGCCCCTTATTTCCCTGATAACCTCCTGATGGTTCTGTGCAAAACCATTCAGACCCTTTGGACCACAGAGTAAGACATCTAAGCTAGAAACAGTACCTTATTCTTGAATGTTTGACTGAGAACTTTTTGTGGGCAGCTAAATGATATGTGAGAAAAATCCTAGTCTATCCCTAAACAAACATAGTTAATCAGATTTGTAGAAATCACAGAGCTTGCATTGGCAGAAAAACACTTTTCAGTCTACAGATAAGAAAGACTGAATAAAATTCTCTGGATTTCCCAGCTCTCAGCAGTAGAGACCAATGAAGTATAAAAAGCCAGAGCCACATAGGTAGGTCTGAGTTATAAGAGGTCACTCTATGGACATGATAATTGCATTCTTCATATGTGAATCAAGTCCCAGGCCCTTTGTATGTAACCTCTCCTTAAATAGAAGAAATAGATATTCTTTTTCCACTTACCTTTGCTCATTTCAGTAGGGTAGGCCCCATGCCATGGGGATCTTCAGTTGGAACGGGGCTGCTCACTGTCCACAAGTCTGATATACTTTTATGCATAGCAATTAAAAAGAAGCCACTCTCTGGCATAAGGTAAGAATCAATGGAATAGAATCCTGTCCTAAATATATGTCATATTGCCTGACTTCATGATATCTGAGAATAATTCCTTCAGCTTATAACATTTTGAAATGCATTGTTCTATTGTTTCTTTGGGATATCGGGAAATTTATGTCAAGACATAATCTCCCTGGTTTCCACAGAAAATAAAATTCTTACTCTTGGGAGTGAGGATGTGATGGTTTGATGACAAATTCTTAGAGACTTTTTGCCAAGGACTCTATCTCCTTCTGTTTTCAGCTATTACAAACTCAAGAGAATAAGACCCAGCTGTAAATATGAATTTCATACAAAAAGAAAATACGCTTTGTTTCTTCAAAAGTACTAGGCATTGGAGAAGAAAAATGAACTTTTCTGATGGTGGGACAGCAAACAAAAGCCCAGATTCATTAAAAGTTAATGATGTAGGATGCAGATAATGAGAAATAGAAATGGAATTCATAGAAACATATTATCCTTCTGATGCATGGCAAAATTTAATGCATAATCAACATTACTCAACAGTCCCATGGTTTATTTTTATTCCAGTATCTTTAAACCTCAAAATCCATTAAAGATTCATGATCCCCAAGCCATGTGTTCTCTACAGTTAGAAACAATTATGTCATGTGAGTAAACTGGTTGCTAAGAGAAACACTTGTTATTTTGCATTGTAATAAAGACACTGTTTTGCATAACACCACTCACTTTTTCATTCTGTAAGCACTAGGTGAAGGATAGTAACTTGGTGTGCAAGAAAAGCAAGGGCCAACCTTAAGAGACTTGCATCTACCTTGAAAAAAAGAGAAAAACACTCCGTATCATGTTAGAGCGGAGAATACTCAAGGTTAAGAGAAATGCACTCATCAGCTATCTCAGTCTTCCCAGTTTTATGGAAGAGGAAATAACACTTTCACTGTCCCACTGCCGGTAAGCATCAGAGTCCATGCATATCTGAAGTTGGCTTGTGTTCTTTACACCACAT
This sequence comes from Meles meles, assembly GCF_922984935.1. Taxonomy (NCBI): domain Eukaryota; kingdom Metazoa; phylum Chordata; class Mammalia; order Carnivora; family Mustelidae; genus Meles; species Meles meles. The sequence continues at coordinate 42,393,916 of NC_060080.1, forward strand.
CACATTTTATTTGCCATCTGAGAGAGTACAGAGTATAATTTCAAGTTTGATGTTACACTTCTGCCAGAATTTCTGTATACATTCAAAAGCCTTCCCCGTGTAGTCCCAACTCCACAAAGCATAGAGATAGCATGGGAAATAATACCAGTATTGTTTTTCATAAAGCACTAATGATCACAGGCTCCAAAACCTCAAAGTATGAGTGACACATTCTTTTTTTTTTTTTTTTAATCTGAGTCTTTCTCTCTAACTTCCCTCTCTTCTCAAGACCAGATGAGCATGTTCTGTTTTTCACTGCTATGATCATTTGGCTACTGTCTTTGTTCCCTCCATTAGCCTGGAGGACATTATAGCACACATAGAGGCCCTTACTAAATTCACCCAGCAAGCCTTAAACGATAGCCAACAAAGCTTGTTTTTACTGAACACTGAAATATCTCTAATGAGAAAAGCTATCCTCCAAAACAGGATGGCCCTGGACTTTATAACTGCCTCACAGGAAGGCACCTTGCTGTTATTCAAACAGAATGTTATGTGTTCATACCTGATGAGTCTGCTAATGGATCATCTTTATTAAATCACAAGAGGACAGAAGTGAACACCTGTGTATGTGACTTCATAAATCAGTGGTTCAAATCAGGGGGCTGGTGACGGAAAAAATTGTCAGTGACTGGGAAATCACTGTCTTAATCTGTGTTTCCTCTTGCATGCACCTATATTGTTGCTGTGGCATCCACCCCCAATGCAGCGAAAGAGCCACCAAAGGAGCCACCTCCATGCTGGTAAAAACCTCCTGCTGACTACTCAGGCCATGTTGTGGAAGAGAGGAGATTTTAAGAGCTAGTTCAGGGGGGTGGAGTGTTGGGGGAGGTCATCAAGAGGATGTGACCAGCAACTGACCTCTGAGCTGCACATAGTCAACTGGTAGCTCCTCTCCTACTCCCCTATGCTTAGTATGTGCATCCCACTTGCTTTCCCTCCTCCCAGAAGCTGCCCCAGGGACATAGTCTTGAGATAGTAATATGATGTTGAGATCATCTGGGCAGTTTATGAGACCCAACCCAGTTAAGGCCTCTATAAATGTTTAAACTCTATAAATCTATAAATGTTTAAGATTCTGGTCTGCAGGTGTAGAGATCTACTCATTTGCAGCTGCCCATCTAAGCCTAGCATATAAGTTCCCTTGCTTATTAAACAAATAAAACAAGTAACAAAATGGCAATAAACGTGTATCTATCAACAAATAGTTTGAATGTAAAGGGACGAAATGTTCCAATCAAAAGACACAGGGTAAAAGTGGATTAAAAAAAAAAAAGACCTATTATTATGCTACCTACAAGACACTCATTTCAGAGATGCCTGGGTGGCTAAGTGGGTTAAGCCTCTGCCTTCCGCTCAGGTCATGGTCTCAGGGTCCTAGGATTAAGCCCCACATCGGGATCTCTGCTCAGCAGAGAGCCTGCTTCTCCCTCTCTCTCTGCCTGCCTCTCTGCCTACTTGTGATCTCTCTCTCTCTGTCAAATAAATAAATAAAATCTTAAAAAAAAAAAGACACTCATTTCAGACCAAAGGCACCTGTGGATTGAAAGTGAAGGGATGGAGAAATATTTATTATGCAAATATGAATGTCAAGAGAAAGCTGGAGTACCAATACTTAACATCAGACAAAACAGACTTTAAAACAAAGATTGTAATAAGAGATTACGAAAGATACTATATAATAATAAAGAGGACAAACAAGAGGATATGACAATTGTAAATATTTATATACCCAACACGGGAATACCCACATACATAAAACCGTTAATAGCAAACATAAAATGATCAACAGTAATATACAATAGTAGTAGGGGACTTTAACAATCTACTTAAATTGATAGATCATCCAAACAGAAAATGTTTGGACCAGATGGATTTAACAGACATATTCAGAACATTCCATCTTAAAATGGCAGAATACACATTCTTCTAAGTGCACATAGAACATTCTTCAGAAGAGATCACATATGAGGCCACAAGAAGTCTCCACAAATTAAAAAAAAAAAAAAGTGAAGTAATACCATGCATCTTTTCTGAGCAAAACACTATGAAACCAGAGATCAAGCACAAAAAAAATCAGGAAAGAGTACAATACATGGAGGTTAAATAACGTGCTATTAGGGGCTCCTGGGTGACTCAGTTGGTTAAGTGTCTAACTCTTGATTTCAGTTCAGGTCATGATTTCAGGGTCATGCGATGGAGCGCTGTGTTAGGCTCTGTGCTGAGCATGGAGTCTGCTTGTCCCTCTCCCTCTGTTCTTCCCCCTGCTCCCACTCTCTCTTTCTCTTTCCTCTCTCTCAAATAAATGAATAAAATCTTTAAAAAATAACATGCCATTAAACAGTGAATGGATTAACCAAGAAATCAAAGAAGAAAACAAACATGAAAATGAAAATACAAAGGTACAAAATCTTTGGGATGCAGGAAAAGTGGTTCTAGGAGGGAGGTTTATAGCAATATAGGCCTACCTGTGAAATCAAGAAAAATTGCAAATAAACATTCTAAATTTACATCTAAAAGAGAAGAAGAAGAACAAACAAAATCCAAACCCAGCAAAAGGAAAGAAACTATAAATATTAGAGCAGAAATAAATGATATAGAAAATAAAAATAAAACAACAAATACCAACAGTAGAATAGATCAATGAAAGCAGGAGGTAGTTCTTTGAAAAAAATCAACAACACTGATAAACCTACAGCCAGACTCATTAAAAAAAAAAATAAGAGAAAGAGAAAAAGGACCCAAGTAGATAAAATTACTAAATAAAGAGGAGAAATAACAACCAACACCACAGAAATACAAACAATTATAACAGAATATCATGAAAATCTATATGCTAACAAACCAGACAACTTAGAAGAAATTGATAAATTCCTAGAAACATATAACCTGCCAAACTAAAGCAGGAAGAAATAGAAAATTTGAACAGACTGGCTACCAGCAATGAAACGGAATCATTAATCAAGAAACGGGAGTCTAAGTCTAGATGGCATCATAGGCAAATTCCACCAAATATCTAAAAGAGAGTTACTACCCATTCTTCTCAAACTATTCCAAAAAATATAAGAGGAAGGAAAACTTCCAAATTCATTTTATGAGGCCAATATCACCCCGATACCAAAACCAGATAAAGACAAAACCAAAAAAGAGAACTACAAGCCAGTATCTCTCATGAATATAGATGCAAAAATCGGGGCACCTGGGTGGCTCAGTGGTTTAAGCTCCTGCCTTCGGCTCAGGTCATGATCTCAGGGTCCTGGGATCGAGTACCGCATCGGGCTCTCTGCTCGGCAGGGAGCCTGCTTCCCTCTCACTCTCTCTGCCTGCCTCTCTGCCTACTTGTGATCTCTCTCTGTCAAATAAATAAATAAAATCTTAAAAAAAAAATAGATGCAAAAATCCACAACAAGGGACACCTGTGTAGCTCAGTCAGTTAAGTGTCAAACTCTTAGTTTCAGCTCAGGTCATGATCTCAGGGTGGTGAGACTGAGCTCCAGGGTGGGCTTCACGCTTAGCATGGAGTCTGCTTATCTCTCTCCTCTTCCTCTCCCTACTCACATGCATGCTTGCTCGCTCTCTTTCAAAATTAAATAAGTAAAATCTTAAAAAAAAAAAAAAAATTCCTCAACCAGGGAGCCTGGGTGGCTCAATCACTTGAGCCTCTGACTCTTGATTTCAGCTCAGGTCATGATGTCAGTGTTGTGTAATGGAGCCCTGCATTGAGCTCCCAGCTCAGTACAGAGTCTGCTTGTCCCTATCCCTCTGCCTCTCCCCAACTCCACTCACTCACTCTCTCATGTTCTCCTTCTCTCGCAAATATATGAATAAAATCTTTTAAAATCCTCAACAAAATACTAGCAAACTGAATCCAAAAATATATTTTAAAAAATTATACACCACAGTCAAGTGGGATTTATTCCTGGGATGCAAAGGTGTCTCAATAGTCACAAAATAATCAACGTGACATATCACATCAATAAGTACGATTAAAAAAAAACCGTTATGATCAGGCGACTGGGGTGGCTCAATTGATTGAGGGGTGGACTCTTGATTTTGGCTCAGGTCATGATCTCAGGATCCTGGGATCAAGCCCCACTCTGGGCTCTGTTCTCTGCAAGGAGTCTGCTTAAGGATTCTCTTTTTTCTCTCCCTCTGCCCCTCTCCCTGCTCACATTCTTTCTCTTTCAAATGAATCAATCTTTAAAAAATATAAAATAAAATGCAAGTACATTAGTTTGCAAAATAACACACATATGATCATTTCAACAGATGGAGAAAAAGTATTTGACGAAGTACGTCCATTCCTGATAAAAACCCTCTGCAAAGTACATTTAGAGGGAACATATCTCAACACAGTACAGGCCTTACATGAAAAACCCAAAGGCAACATCGTATCAATGGTGAAAAACTGAGAGCTTTTCTTCTAAGGTCAGGAACAAAACAAGGATGTCCACTCTCACCTCTTTAATTCAACATATTAGTGGAAGTCCTAGCCACAGCAATTAAGCAACCTTAAAAATGAAAGCCATCCAAACTGGTAAGAAAGAAGTAAAATTCTCACTATATTCAGATGACATGATACTATATATAGAAAGCCCTAAAGACTCTGCCAAAATACTACTAGAACTGAAAAATCATTTCAGTAAAGTCACAGAATACAAAATCAATGACAAAAATTTGTTACATTCCTATACACTAGTAATGAAGCAGCAGAAAGTGAAATTAAGAAAACAATACTGTTCACAATTGCACCAAATAAAATAAAATACCTAAGAATAAACTTAACCAAAGAGGAGAAACATCTTTACTCTAAAAACTATAAAACACTGATGACAGAAATTCAACACTATGTAAGGAAATGGAATATTACCCAAGGCATTCTACAGATTTAATGCAAAGCATTCTACAGATTTAATGCAATCCGTATCAAAATACCAACAGCATTTTTTTCACGGAACTAGAACAAAGAAAACCCTAAAATTTGCATGGAACTACAAAAGACCTCAAATAACCAAAGCAATATTGAAAAAAAAAACAAACCCAACTGGATTATCACAATTCCAGATTTCAAGTTATATCACAAAGCAGTTGTAATTAAAACAGTATGGTACTAGCATAAAAATAGAAACATCAATCAATGGAATAGAACAGAAAATTCAGAAACAAACCCACAATTATATGGTCAATTAATCTTCCACAAAGGAGGAATGAATATCCAATGGGAAAAAGACAGTCTCTTCAACAAAAGGTGCTGGGAAAGCTGGAAAGCCACATGCAAAAAAACGAAACTAGACCATTTTTTTTCACCATACACAAAATTAAACTCAAAATGAATTCAAGACAAAAGTGTGAGACCTGAAATCATAAAAATCTTTGAAGAGAGCACAGGCAGTAATCTCTTTTACGTGGGCTGTGGCAACATTTTTCTAGAGATGTCTCCTCAGACAAGGTAAATAAAAACAAAAATAAACTATTGGGGCTACATGAAAATGAAAAGCTTCTGCACAGCAAAGGAAATAATCAACAAAACTAAAAGGCAACCTACAGAATGGGAGAAGATTATTTGCAAATGACATATCTGATAATGAATTAGTATCCAAAATATATGAAGAACTGATGAATCAACACCCAAAACACAATTCAATAAAAAAATAGGTAGGAAATATGAACAGACATTTCTCCAAAGAAGACATATATATGGCCAAAAGACTCACAAAAAGATGCTCAACATCACTCATCATTAGGGAAATGCAAATCAAAACCACAACAAGTGGTGCCTGGGTAGCTCAGTGGGTTAAAGCCTCTGCCTTCGGCTCAGGTCACGATCCCAGGGTCCTGGGATCGAGCCCCGCATCAGGCTCTCCGCTCAGCAGGGAGCCTGCTTCCCCCTCTCTCTATGCCTGCCTCTCTGCCTACTTGTGATCTCTGTGAAATAAATAAATAAAATCTTTAAAAAAAAATCACAACGAGATACCACCTCACACCTGTCAGAATGGCTAAAAACAAAAACACAAGAAACAATGGGTATTGCGGGGACATGGAGAAAGGGGAACACTCTTGTACTATTGGTGGAATGGAAACTGGTGCAGCCACTCTGGAAAACAGCATGGAGGTTCCTCAAAAAATTAAAAATAGAACTAGTCTATGATCCACGAATCATACTACTGGGTACTTACCCAAAGAATACATAAATACTAATTCAAAGGGATATATGCAACTCCTATGTTTGTTTATTTACTTTTTTAATATTCTTTTAATTTGAGGGAGAGAGACAGCAGGAGAAGGAGCAGAGGAAGAGGGACAAGTAGACTCCTTGCTGAGGGTAGAGCCCAATGTGGGGCTCAGACCCACACCCCTGAGGTCATGACCTGAGCTGAAATCAAGAGTCAGACACTCAACCAACTGAGCCACCCTGGCACCCCCTTGCACCCCTATGTTTACTGCAGCATTACTTACAATAGCCTAACTATGGAAGCAACCCAAATGTCTACCTATTTATGAACAGATAAAGGGAAAGTGATATATATATATATTATACACACCACATATATATCTATAAAGTGATATATTACATACATAATAAAAATAATGAAATATTTGAAATATATACAAAATATATGCAATGAAATACGTGTAACACATATCATAAAAATAATGAAATCTTGCCATGTGCAACAACATGGATAGATCTAGAGTATAATCATAAGCAAAATAAATTAAAGACAAATATCATATGATCTCCCTCATGTGGAATTTAAGAAACAAAACAAACGAGCCAAGGAAAAACAAAAGAGAACAAAGAAACAGACTCTTAACTACAGAGAACAAACTGGTGGTTAGCAGAGGGGAGATAGGTGAATAAGATACCATTTTGAATAAAATACTTTTTGCGCTCGAACACACTCTGTAGACTTTGTCTTAGGATTTCTCAGAGTATAAGAGCTATTAAATTGAAAAATTCTAGGTTTACCAAAATCAAGAACGATTTTTTAAAACTGCCATCTAAATATCTCCTTCTCCAGTTGAATAATATCACCCAGTAATTTTTCCTACCAGATTAATTGATAAACTAGGTCTGGCCTCAAAATTATCTTGCCTCACCAATCTGATCTGTCCTCAAGTCTAACCTCATCTTGACTTAAGTAATGATTTCTTGATCATTTTCCTTAAAAGCACAAGAAATATCTGGAGTTTATCTTATAAAAGTGTATTTGTCTGAATCTTATTCAGTAACTCTGAATACTTTCTATAAATATTACTGGTTTTCTTCTCGAATATATCCAGATTATCTAAATACTACCAAGTTATTTACAGTAAACTCTAAAGTCAAAATATCAAATCATCTTGAAAATTAAAGTTCAAAAGTTCCAAGAGGACAGTCCACCTCCTCTTACTACAGAATGCTATGTGCAACATTAATAGTATTTTACTTTGGTTTATTATGTGGATTGAGTGTATAGTTAACAGTAAAGTCTACCTTGTAGAGCTCTTGACTGGGGGAGGGTGAAGTAAGTCAGTGAATTTCCTACTTATCTGGAATCTAAGTCATGTATCTATTGTCATGAGACTCAGTTAAGTGTAGTTTTCTTGGTAAATGCAATGGATGCATGGATGAAGTCCTTAAACCTTTACTAACCCTCCAGATAGAATTGAACATCCTTGTCTTTGTTGCTTCCAAGAAACCTGAACACATATCTGTCAGAGCACCTATAATAAGTTATTATATTTATTTTCATCTCTTTTTTTTTAAAGATTTTATTTGACAGAGATCACAAGTAGGCAGAGAGGCAGGCAGAGAGAGAGGAGGAAGCAGGCTCCCTGCTGAGCAGAGAGCCCCATGAAGGGCTCAATCCCAGGACCCTGGGATCATGACCTGAGCTGAAGGCAGAGGCTTTAACCCACTGAGCCACCCAGGCGCCTTGATCTCTTTATACTAGTGTCTTTGCTATGTTAAAAATATCTAAAGGTTAGTATCAGATAGTACTAGAGTTCCTACTAACTCACTTTTACAAATAGCAAAATATCTAAACTTATCTTGAGTCAGTAATTGATCTATGATAATGTATTTATAATATTAATATAGCAATATATGTTAATATAATTATATGATAATGTATTTTATATTTTACATATACATGAGTTATGAGGTTTTTTTTAAAATTAGGTTTTAGGTTTAAAGAAAACATAAGCATTATAACACATATATCTTTGATTTCAGTGGAAAATGTTCGAGTGTATCCTGGTATCAACACTGGCCTTTTCTGGAAAATACCCAGAAGTGGAATTATTGGATCATATGTTAGCTCTATTTTTAATTTTTTGAGGAACTTCCATTCTGTTTCCACAGTGACTGCAGCAGTTTATAATCCCAACAGTGCATAAGGATTCCCTTTCTTCCACATCCTTGCGAACATTTGTTGTTACTAGTCTTTTTGATAACAGCCCTCATTGTGTTTTTTAAAATTTTTTAAAAATATATTTTATATATTTATTTATTAATTTTTAAATACCAGTATAATTAACATTCCCAATGTGGTTTTGATTTGCATTTCCCTGATGACTAATAATGTAGAATATCTTCTCATTTACCTGTTGGCCCCCATTATGTATTTTTTGGAAAAATGTCTACTCACATCATCTCATCTTTTGGTATGATCATTTCCTTTTTCATACTGAATTGTATGAGTTCTTTGTATATTATGGATATTAGCCCCTCATTAGATATATGATTTACAAGTACTGTCCTATATTCAGCTGGTTGCCTTTTCATTTTGTTGACAGCTTCCTTTACTGTGCAGAAGCTTTTTAATTTGACACAGTCCCATTCATTTGTTTTTGCTTTTGATGTTAGATTAAAAAAATCATCATCAAGATCTAGGACAAGGAGCTTACCACTTATATATGGAGATTCCTCAAAAAACTAAAAATAGACTTACCATATGATCTACCAATTCCACTTCTGGTTATTTATCTGAACAAAACAATCATATTACTTGAAAAGGTAGATGCCCACCCATGTTTACTGTAGCATTATCTACAATAGCCAAGATACAGAAACAACCTAAGTGCCCATCAATGGATGAATGAATAAAGAAATCTGGATACATCTACAATGGAATATTATTTAGTCATAAAAAAAATAAATCCTGGGGCACCTGGGTGGCTCAGTGGGTTAAGCCTCTGCCTTCAGCTCAGGTCATGGTCTCAGGGCCCTGCATGGGGCTCCCTGCTCCCTGCTTTCCCCCTCTCTCTGCCTGCCTCTCTGCCTACTTGTGATCTCTCTCTCTGTCAAATAAATAAACAAAATATTAAAAATAAATAAATAAATAAATAAATCTTGCCATTGACAACAACATGGATGGACCTCAAGTACATATATGCTAAATGAAATAAGACAGACTGAGAAAGACAATGCCATATGATAACTCTTTTATGTGGAATCTAAAAAAAAAAAAAATTAAAAAAATAAACTCATACAGAGAACAAACTGGTGGTTGCCAGAGGTAAGAGGGCACAGGGGGGAGAAATGAGTAAACTGATTATGTTTTGTCTTATTTAAATAAACTGTATTCACAACAAAAGAAAACAAGTCAAATCAAACCACCATCACCACCACCAGAACAAAAATACTAGCCCCTTGCAATAGATATCAAAAGGAAGGAAATGGACTGGTAACTTTCACATTCTGTACGTCATTTTCCCTGACTATAGGCCACAGACAGTACCTTGCTAATTAAGGGTACCAATAACATATTTTCTGATATTTGTTATAGTTCCACTTTCCTTGAAGGGGTTCTTAGAGGAATGAGTGGCTAACTTCTGTCCTTTCCTTCACAATCAGTATTTTTGGGTCATGTTTAAGAAATCATTGCATATTCCACGTTATAAAATATATTAACTCATATTCTCTAATAAGAATATTCAAGTTTAATTTTAGCAATGAATTCCTTAGTTTTTCTGAGGAGGGGATCAACTGTCATATTATTTAAAAATAAATATTTTTTAACTCTTTTATTGAAAAAAAGCTTTCTTACCTCACTAATTTTACATTCCGCTTTTGTCCAAATACCAAAATCCAAACCCCGTACAGGTCTATTTTGAAGTACTTATTCTAAAGGCACTTATCAACTTGGTGATAGATATACTAACATCACACTTAATTTATCTTAATAAACACAACTTCATGATGTATTTGGCAGATAAAGTCTTGCTTTTCGTCTTCAGATTTTTGTCAATAAGATGGGCTTTTTAAAAAAATTAGAATTATGTAACTAAGTTCCAAAATCTACTGGGGATATTACTGAAATTATATTGAATCTCGTTATCAATTTGCCATTAAGTAATAACTTTACAATCCTGACTTATCATTACTAAACTCTGTGTATCTTTTCAGTTAAAGTTGTTAATGTTATTTATTTAAGTTCTATACTTTCTATACATACAAACCTTGAATATCTTGGGTTACAGACATAGATAACATATTTAGTGCTACTACTAGAAAATGTGTTTTTTATACTATTTTTTAAGGTTGATTTATTTATTTAAGAGAGTGCATGCACAAGTGCGGACAGGGGCAGAAGGAGAAAATCTTCAAGCTGACTCCAACTGAGCATGGAGTTCTAAGCAGAGTTCAATCATGACCCATGAATTCACAACCTGAGCCAAAACCAACAGCTGGACGCTCAACCAACTGAGCCACTCAGGTGCCCCTCTTTTTCTATATTATTTCTTGGACTTGTTAGCTTTTCCACTAAATTTTCTTTTTTTTTTTCCATTTTATTTTTTTTTTCAGTGCTCCAAAATTCATTGTTTATGCACCACACTCAGTGCTCCATGCAATACGCGCCTTCCATAATATCCATCACCAGGCTCACCCAACCCCCCCACCCCACTCCCTCCAAAACCCTCAGTTTGTTTCTCAGAGTCCATAGTCTCTCATGGATAGTCTCCTCCTCTGATTTCCCCCAACTCACTTCTCCTCTCCATCTCCCAATGTCCTCCGTGTTATTTCTTATGCTCCATGAGTAAGCGAAACCATATGATAAAGGACTCTCTCTGCTTGACTTATTTCACTCAGCATCATTTCGTCCAGCCCCATCCATGTTGATACAAAAGTTGGGTATTCATCCTTTCTGATGGAGGCATAATACTCCATTGTATATATATGGACCATATCTTCTTTATCCATTCATCTATTGAAGGGCATATCTGGGTTCCTTCCACGTCTGGTGACTGTGGCCATTGCTGCTATGAACACTGGGGTACAGATAGCCCTTCTGTTCACTACGTCTGTATCTTTGGGGTAAACACCCAGTACTCCACTAATTTTTTTTATTTCATTTTTTTAAAAATTTCCATCTATTTCAATACTTTTCTTGGGACTGGCTCTGCCAAATGTTTAATATTTTTGAAGTGTTAATGTTTAAATATGCTGTATCATTTAAAAGCTGCACAGTAAGGCAAGCAAGTTTTGGAATTTTAAAAATTAACTGCATTACGTAGAGCATTACAAAGACTTTCTTTGGCCTTGAAGGTAATGGTATTTTTTTAAAAGTATTTTATTTATTTATATGACAGAGAGAGAGAGAGAGATCACAAGTAGGCAGAGAAGCAGGCAGAGAGGGGGGAAGCAGGCTCCCTGTTGAGCAGAGAGCCTGATGCGGGGCTCGATCCCAGGACCCTGAGATCACAACCTGAGCTGAAGGCAGAGGCTTAACCCACTGAGCCACCCAGGTGCCCCTGAAGGTAATGGTATTAAACACAGGCTAATTGGAATAATAATTTGTCTCTATATGTGCTTGCCTCAAATATACTTTCTTTCACCCAAAGATGCCAAAGTGTATTATGAATATCCTTACTTCTACCTGCCTTCCTTATGCCATTCCTTCATTTTTCTTTTTTAAATTTTTATTTGCTTATTTAATTGTTCATAAGCCACAGAGATGGCAGAAAAGATTATTACCATCATTATTTTGAATTTAAGACAGGTTTTTTCAACCACAAGTTACTCACTTTGAGTAAAGAAATTAATTAGAGTTCATTTAATTTGGTAGCAGCTATTATACTTTCAGGCACCTGGGTGGCTTAGATGGTGAAGCATCTGCCTTCAGCTCAGGTCATGATCCCAGGGTCTGGGTTGTGGGATCAAGTCCCACCTTGGCAGCAGGGAGCCTGCCTCTCCCTCTCTCACTCCCTCTGCTTATGCCTTCCTTCTCTGTGTCAAATTTTTAAAAATCTTTACAAAAAGAAGCTATTATACTTTCTATCTAAATAGCTATTAGTCAGTGTTTATAGATGAGATATAAATATTATGCAAACTATACAATAAACATCTTAAAATTAAATGAGTAACAAGACAAAGTAAGATATTTATGTATATTGTCTTTTCCTTGAAAATCTTTTACACTTTCAAAATTATAACTTCAGCTTCTTTGCATGTATCAGATTCCTAGAAGGGAGGCTGTAATAATAAGGCTCACTGGGCTTACAAGAAAAAAAAAATCACTGAGTCCCTAAATCCTCTTCTTGGCCCTTCCCTGAACTATAAATAATAGACTTTATCTTTCAGATGTAATTTATTAGATTAATTCAGAAACTTAATCAAAATCCCCATTAGATTCTTTGCCTACAATAAATCATAACATTAATTTGTAGTATATAGGTCACATCTTTATGATATTTATATTTACAAAAAAACCACAAATGATTATTCTTTTTAAAAGGATTCCACAGGGGCGCCTGGGTGGCTCAGTGGGTTAAAGCCTCTGCCTTTGGCTTGGGTCATGATCTCAGGGTCCTGGGATCGAGCCCCACATGGGGCTCTCTGCTCAACAGGGAGCCTGCTTCCCTTCCTCTCTCTCTGCTTGCCTCTGTCCTTACTTGTGATCTCTGTCTGTCAAATAAATAAATTAAAAATAAATAAATAAATAAATAGAAGGATTCCACAGCTTAACTCTAGTCTACTGGAGCTCTTTGTCTATGTTTTTCTCCTTACTATTAGTATCATCAATAAAGAAACATGATTATAATATTCATATCTGAACAATTTAAAAGAAATATAATCTCTCCCTAAGAAGAGCACAATTATAAAAACAAAAGTAAATGAAAAGCTATTTCCTTGAAACTTGGTCCCATCATCCTCCAAGATGCAGATGATTTGGGAGAGAGAAATACAGCAATTCTCTTTAGCTCTATCTAATGCAAAGTCAATGCCAAAGTTACAAAACCTCTGTTTCTACTAATCTTAACATTTTCCCAGTGGATTATTCTATAAATTGGGTTGGCCTCAAATCACTTTCAGGGATAAATATAGAGGATTTATATTGGGTTTAGGGAAGATCTGGATATGCCTATGATTTATTAAGAAGATACAGTGTGCTTATAATAAACATTTTTTAATCTGAACATTTTGATTGTATAGTGAGAACTGTAACCATCTATACTCAGTTTACTGTCTATATCAATAGCATTTTAATCTTTAGCTCTCTTTACTAATACCATTCTACAGTCTTCATCAATATGACTTTGCTGTTCCAGGAAATTCTTGTCCAGCAAGATAAAAGTTATAAATAACATTCCTGTTTGTTCCAGAGAGTTTCTGAATAACCCATCTGAATATATATATAAAATTGTTCGTTTTTCAGGAGATGACATGAAACAACAGTTTGCTTCTGAAATGAGTGCCTTGCTATTGTATGCACCAATTCTAAAATATTATATCATGTTCCTTACTCCACCTAAATCCAATTCCTTCACAGAACTGAAGACAGATTCCCAAACTTGTAAATATCCCCTACTGATACTGAAACTCTTGTCAAGGTAAGACTCTACCTTACTGCAGCATTCCATGAACCCAGCTTTGACTTAGCAACATGTTGCCGTGGTGGTATTTCTCCGAAGGAGCGTTTGACAAAAGATTGCTCTCTTACATTTTCTCTTATTATGTGTATAACGTATGTTTGAAGGTTAACAAAAATTTTGGATTTCAGGGTGATATTTCTCCTAAGACTCATGTTTACAGACAATGTCTGTAAATTATTATTAATTTTTTGTATAATAGTTTGACTTGCATGTTAAGCTTCAAGTCAGGAATCGTAATAGGCAGGGAATATTTTATTATCACATTATCTTCATATTTTAATGGAGAAGGCTGATCCTGGGCAATAGATATTTTTCTCCCTCCAAGGTCACAAATCAAGCAAATCAAGAAACAAGGACTTAAACCCAGGTGTTTGGACAACTGTATCAGTTGTCATCTATCTTGAACAGGTGGTAGGCATTATTTCCATCTGTGGAATTAGTCACCCATGAAATTACTTTTGTCCATTTAAAACATTTAATCATCAAAAAGATAGACTCATGTATTACACAGATAAAATATAAGAATTCTCTCTTTTAGATTAAAATGTCTGATCCAAGGACACCGTGTCACTTCAGGGATCTGAAACTTCCTCAACTGACTTTACCACTTCATTACAAATTTTAAAATAAGAATAGTAAAACCATGTACCTTATTGATTTAATTTCCTATTTGAGGCAATTTTTATTTGTTATTGACTTCCTCTTGGTTGAAAATACATTGCAAAATAATGTTCAGCTCAACTAAGCTTGACTGTATCATTTGTCCACAACAGATCCTATTGTTTAATATTTGCTAAAATTAACTTTTTAGGAAATTATTTTTAGTTAAGCAAAAAAATACCATCTTGTTAGAAAATAGCAAAAAATCTTTATCTTAAATTATGAATTACAGCAGTATGCCTGGCACATGTCATGAAAACTTACAGCAGTTAATTTTTGGTAATTGTTAAATGAAGGGTGAAGAAATCTGGTTGTAGCTCTTCATAATACTAAGTCTATTTTTTAAATTACTAAAACCAATAAAATAATGATTTATCTTGACAAGGCAAGATGCGATAATGAATTTGGCATATAGGTGGACCAACTATACTTGAGAAGGGGAAGAATTAAAAATGGATACTGTAATACTAATTTTTTTCTTTATATTGTGTGTTTCAAGAGCATTCCTGCTTGTATTTTAATTTCTTAGCGTTGTGTAGTTACAAAGGCACTATCTGAGATTTGATGACAGCTTAAAATGTAGCTGCCCAGACGAGAAAATTGTTCAACTCAAGATATCTCTGGCAAATGAGTGCCCTATTAAGGCTGAGCTAATTAAAATGATTGGTATTATTGAATGAGAGTAGAAGGAAATGACAATTCTTCTTACCTGTTAGTGGGGCAATGAAAGAAACTGAAGATAAATTACAAGTCAGAAAAAGATATATTTAGTGACAATAGTCAGCAAGGTAAACAGTTCCTTTAAAAATATCCCCCAAAAAACTAATGATGTACTATATGTAGGCTAATTGAACATAATAAAGAAAAATACCCAAACATTTTCAAATGTTTCCTCTATTAAATGAAAATAAGAATACCTTGAAGAATTCCATTCTTTAAATGACATGCTCCTCAAGTTTGAACATTTCTTTAGTGTGTTCAGATTGTAAAGATGAAACAAATCTGAAGACAAAGAGTATGTTTGTTTGTTTTCTACAGATTTTTCTCACTGTGGCTGTAGAGCATCACCACATATGAAGTAATATTTAGGCTAAGTTCTTTTCCAATTTTTTTTTCATTTTATTTATTTTTTTCAGTGTAACAGTATTCATTCTTTTTGCACAACACCCAGTGCTCCATGCAAAACGTGCCCTCCCCATTACCCACCACCTGTTCCCCCAACCTCCCACCCCTGACCCTTCAAAACCCTCAGGTTGTTTTGCAGAGTACATAGTCTCTTATGGTTCGCCTCCCCTCCCCAATGTCCATAGCCCGCTCCCCCTCTCCCAATCCCACCTCCCCCCAGCAACCCAAGACAACTATCATATGATCTCCCTGATATGAGGACATGGAGAAGCAACATGGGGGGGTAGGGGGATAGGAGAAGAGTAAATGAAACAAGATGGGATTGGGAGGGAGACAAACCATAAATGGTTCTTTTCCAATTTTAAAATCGGCTTATGTACCTATTTTTCCCCAGCACAGCATTTTTCTCTACCTTCCAGAAAAAAGAGATGGCTCTTTTGTGGCTAATATAACAGAGCTACTAATGAGCAGCACAGCTCATGCAAGGAGAGGGAAAAACACCACAAGATGGAGTGTGACAGGGAGTGAAGATCCAAGGCTGAGGACCTACAAAACACAGGGGGAGCAATTTTGGGCTGATACTACAAATTAAAAAAAAAAATGTGCCTGTGTTTGTCAGAGTTATTGGTTATAAGTGTTAAAAACTATCCTGATTATCTTAAACTAAAAAAAATGAACTGATTGTACATAGCCCAGACTCCCAGAGTGGGTAGTTGCCTCAAGAACCAGTGTTGGGAAATAGGGGGGAGGCAAGTAACCCTGGAAGGTCAAGAAACAGAAAGCTCTATAACTATCTCACATGGGAAACAAAACATTTAAGCAATCCTATACAGACCTAAACAGACACGGACACACACACTGAGCTTATTTGTTAATGCAGTTTTCTCTCTCATGCCTTATTACAATTCCTTCCTGCCAGGTCTGGTACACCTCTAATGCTTTCATTTTCCAATAGCTACATAATATTCCACAGACCAAAATTTATTAATCTACTTCCTTCAGATGGGTATTCTTATCTTTTTGGCCCGTACTAAATTGATGTAATAAACATCTCTGTACATATGTCTTTATAATTGGTTCTTTTACTTCTATGGGTTAGATCTCCAATAATGGAATCATCAGAATTAGTATTATATACATTTTAAATTTTCAGTATTCACTACATTAGTTTCTGAAACTTATAACACTTTATATGACTACCATTAATTTACAAAAATATAAAAATATGCTTTACCTAATTCCCTCCCCTCCCCACCCCTGGAGCACTACTAGAACCTCCCTGGGTAAAGTAAACAAACACTTCTTGTTTCTTACCGCCTAGAGTTCCAGAGCCTGTGTCTTGACTGTACCAGGCACCAGCCTCTTCTGTGCTAGGGACAGGAAGCATTTTTCTGTTTCAGCTTTCTGATTTTATAGCAGGCATTGAATCTCATCAATACCTATAATATATAACAGATGATGCAACAGATAGGAAGCTAATTTAAGTTCACCAATAGTGTCCAGCAAGGCTCTATCTGTTTAGAAATTTCAAATTTCCTAGAAGTTAAAATGCTACGTCCCTACACCCAAACACCTCAGTCCAAAGAGGACTGCATTCCCTAGTGTAGGGAATGTCAGTCCTCGAATTTTGTACTGAGTAAATCTTTAAAAAGATTTGAAGTAAGTAATGAAAATGTTCAGATACTGGGTATGGCATGATCTCAGAGTTTAGTAAAAGCTGAAGCCACTGAGACAGTTGTGCAATTAAAAATAGCAAAATTTAGTTTAATTAACTGACCCAATCCCAGCACTACAGACACCATGATTACAGAATTCTTCTGAGGGAAGTCCTGTGCATTACAGGCTACGTAACAGCAGTCCTGGCCTCTGCCCTCTGGATGACAGTAGCAGTCCCTACAAAGTTGCTCCAGACTAAAATGTCTCCAGATACTGCAAACATCCCCTGGGGAGCAGAATTTTTCCCTAAATTTGTCCTATAAGGCTAATCTATCTCACAATGTGTCATAGTTCAGTTATGAATATTGCTGTATTTTAGGATGGGGTACAGCTTGTTAAGTGAAAATCTTACAGCACTGTACTGCTCTTTAAACAGAGAAGTGAAACAAACAGGTAATGATACTGCCTAGATTTTGTAAGGATTTTTATTTTCAGCCATTTTTTTTTCATTTTATTTATTTTTTCAGCCTAACAGTATTCATTGTTTTTGCACAACACCCAGTGCTCCATGCAAAACGTGCCCTCCCTATTACCCACCACCTCTTCCCCCAACCTCCCACCCCTGACCCTTCAAAACCCTCAGGTTGTTTATCAGAGTCCATAGTCTCTTATTCAGCCATTTTCTTATTTCCTTCTCTGCAAGGTATTTGACAGTAAGATTCAGGTTTAAAGCATCATCACAAGCATGAATAATTTGAGCAGCTTTGGCTTGAAAGATGGCCAAATCTGAAGGATTTATAGTTACAAAAGTCAGAAGAGTAGTAACTCTAAAGTCTATCGTCAGCAGAATTTTATTAAATCTTGGCAATGCATCTTGCCAAATACCTGAAGGTGTCCATTCTGTTGTAAGATGAAGACTCTACGGACAGATATTTATACAATAAAAAGTTGACAAGGAAGGCTGGGTGTAAATGAGAATAGTTTATCCCATAGTTTATCATTTTATATTTAGAAGACATGCAAAAACAAATTTTAGTGTATACACACACACACACACACACACACACACACAATTAATCAACCAATAGTTATTTACTGAAGACCTCCAGTAAAAAAGTTCAGATCAGTATGATAGCTACTGTTCTTGAGGGGTGTAGGTAAGGGGCTCTAAGAAGATCTAAAATATCACATAATAGAATGTTTCCCAGTTACACATACAATGTCAAGGTGATGTCAAATGTGTCTAAAGATAATGAATACTGGCCTTTACCATTAACTGTCAAATGAATGTCATCTAAAATTCTGATAGGTGGCTGATCTAGACTCCTTTGCAATTTCTTTTAAGTAAATGTTTAATTCTTAAAATTTTTTTCTTGTAAGTAAATATTATTTAAGAAAATAAATGTGACCACTACATATGATCTATAATCACATTTACGTATCAGAAATTTTAGTTTTGTTACCACTAAAGCATTTGACTTATCAAGTTTAAGTATTCCTTTATAATTATATTCTCCAACATAAATGCAATCAATTGGTAAATTTATAAATATATATGCATATCTATTTGGTAAAATCATATATCTATATATGTAAAATATATATAATATTCATATGTTATACATATATTCACCTGATCTCCTGGTTTCCTATATGTACATTAAATTGTAAACTGCATTCAACCAGGCTCTTAATAATACCACACTTTTAATGAATTCCGTTAAGTGAGTTGGCTCACATGCAAACTTAATATCTTTTGGATGTGAGATGTCTCTCCTTTGTTTTATTATCCAAAATTTTTATTAATATATGTGTTAAAATCTGTTTAATAGGGTCCTTGTTGGGAAGATTATTTCAGAATCTGTATCACATTATTCTGAACTTTTATACTTTTCCATTCAAACACATTGGACAAATTACTTAAGAATGACGAGGATAAAAATAAGACAAAATAATTATATAAGAGAAAATCAAGTAACTGGGGAATAAGGTAGTAAGTGAAAAACTGACTTCTATTAAAAACATCACTTGGTTTCTAGCCAGGAGCCCCCACTATATTCTTTCCTAACTTCTCATCAGATTTTATATAGAGATGATATACAAAATGAAAATCCATCACCAGCCTGAACTAAAACTAGTTAGAAATGTATCATCAAAGTTCAGCAGATTATAGTACACAGTCTACCTCTATTAAACACTATGTGAAATGGTCTGTCAAACTAGGAAATATGGGCGTCTGGCTGGCTCAGTTGGTTAAGCATCTGCCTCTGGCTTAGGTTGTGATCTTGGGGTCCCACGATTGAGCCCAGAATCTGGAGTCCCTAGGGCCCCTGCTCAGCAGCGAGTCTGCTTCTCATTTACCCTGTCCCCCCCGGCTCATGCATGCTCTCTCTCTCAAATAAATAAATAATATCTTTAAAAAAAAATGAAAGAAACTAAAGTAGTCCATTCCACATCCCCCCCATCTACCACCTGGTTCAGAAACACAAAGTCTTAATGGAATCGCATAGCTCTGAAATTGATTCCTGGACAAAAGGGCCTTTGGCCACCAGAAAGCCATCTTCCTTATCTCCTCACATGTGTAGCTGAGACAGTCGGATCAATATTCGGAAAATTGTAGGAAAGAATGTGTATGGGTCCATTTAGGACTGCAGATGTATCACAATCTGCGTAGTATAATTTTTACAATTGCCACAAGCCAGAAAGGAAGCATAATAAGAGTTTTGGCTGAGAATTAGTGACATTAATTATTGATTTATTTGTATGTTCAGAGTTAAGCAGTAGACGTCTATATTTCAAACCAACAGAATTACATTAGGTCAAAGACTACTACAGGAACTTGGAACTGGCATAAAGTCATTAAATATCTGCCTGTCATCTCTCTAGATCTAATAAAGAGATCTGATCAGTACTGACTAATCAGAATTGTGCCAAGAGCAATAATCAAAGCCTGTTTATAGGCAAAATTGATACAGAGGGTTATCTTACTGAACGATGAAGAAACACCAAAAAAACCTACCATTTTAAGGCTTACTAAAAATGAATACAGATTGAGAAAAAAGTCATGTCACCATATACTAACTAAAAGCAGATAACTAAAAATAATTTACCACAAAAACGAAAAGAAATTGTCTTAAAAATTTAAAAGTAACCCGGGCAACTAGGTGGCTCAGTGGGTTAAAGCCTCTGTCTTCGGCTCAAGTCCTGATCCCAGGGTCCTGGGATAGAGCCCCATATTGGGCTCTCTGCTCAGCAGGGAGCCTGCTTCCCCCACTCTCTCTCTGCCTGCCTCTCTGCCTACTTGTTATCTGTCAAGTAAATAAAATAAAATCTTTAAAAAAAATTTAAAATAACCTAAAAATAATTTACTACAAAAAACAACAAATAAAAGACATGTGAAGGCATCACCTTTGAAGAAAATCGCAAGTTGGAAACGAGAAAAAAAGTCAAATAGGTGAAATGAAAAGATAAGAACAGCAAAGAAATTACAAACCTCAATTTCAAAATATAAAACTTTCTTTTCAACACAAATCAGGAGTAAATTGTAACTGACATTTAGTAATTGAATCTTGACTTAAAGAAAGATTCATTTTTGATGATTTTCTCTAGAAAATGATCAGAGTTTCCTTGGTATGGTAATAACTACAAAAAAACCACCCTAAAATCATCATCCTCATCAGTAATATTACTAAAAAACTTTCTTACAATCCCTGAATGTATCAACTAAAAAGGATTGTTCACATACAAAGAAAAATAATAAAAGAACAATATCTTGTCATACCTCAGTGTTTTCAAAAGTCATTATTACGAAGATAAATGCCTTTAGATATCTGGGCATTAGAGAAAGAAAATAATCAAGTGGCTCATAAAGAAAAGGAAAAAACTCAGCTGGCATCAGACTGCTGATTATCACTCCATGTTGGGAAGTAGCAAAGCATCTGCAACAGATTCATGGAGGAAGACTGTTAGTGTACCAGTAAGTTTTCCACTGAGTGACGTTCTCTTTCAAGTATGAAATCAATAGAAGTGAATTTCCCAAATGGCAAAAATATGCCCTGTGTGAAATAAATTCTTAAAGAAGTGAATTAACATGATACATATGATAATAAAACAATACTGGAGAAACTATGAAATAAAATTTATTGCAGAAATTCCTCTTTTACTCCATTACTTAATCATGTCATTAATATCCAAGCCAAAATGTTTAGAATATTTGACATTATGCTTATAAAAGACCCCTGTTCTCCTTATCTGCCATCAAAGTAAATGCGCTTTCTAAGTTAAGTTATGCCCATTATCTACATGTGACCAAGCAGTCACATCTCTGGAAACAACCTGCAGAATTTCCCCTTTTTGTCACTATACTGCTTAACATGCTGTTACAGTCTGAATTAGTCAGAGTTCTCCAGGAAAACAGAACCAATAGGATTTATGGAGCGAGAGACTTATTTTAAGGAATTGAATCACATGATTTGGGAGGCTGGCAAGTCTGAAGGTTGCTGCACATGCTGGAAATTCTGCCAGCAGTCGGTATTGCAGTCTTGAGCCCAAGGCAGTCTGGAAGTTAAATTCCTCCTTCCTTTTGGGAGCCCTTCAGTCTTTTATTTTAAAGCCTTCAGCAGACTGGATGAGACCTACCCACGTTATGGAGATTAATCAAGTTTACTCAAAGTCTACTTGTTTATATGTTAATCACGTCTAAAAAGTACTTTCACAGCGACCTCGAAACTAGTGGTAGACCAAAAAATAGGTACCACAGGCTAGCCAAGATGACACATAAAGTTAGCTATCACATAATTAAATGATTCATATGGTCAATGTAAGCTCGATAAAAGCAGACCCTGAGCTGGTTTGTTTTTAACACTCTTTATCCCCAAATTTACATATATCACATAATATGCTATAAATAAATATGTGTTGGTTGACTGAATAGACAGAGGTTAACTAAACGTATTGTCAGAGTATTTTCATTATGTTGTAATAAATTCATGGTAGACAAATGAGGATGAGTCTCTGAATGTAATTATATTTTCTTTTTATTTTATTTTATTTATTTGACAGAGAGAGATCACAAGTAGATAAAGAGGCAGGCAGAGAGAGAGAGAGAGAGGGAAGCAGGCTCCCTGCTGAGCAGAGAGCCCGATGCGGGACTCGATCCCAGGACCCCGAGATCATGACCTGAGCCGAAGGCAGCGGCTTAACCCACTGAGCCACCCAGGTGCCCCTATATTTTCAATGCAAAAGTTTAAACTAGACAAAATTTTAAAATCAAGCCTCCAGCTTTGCCCTTGTAAGCAAGAGAAGTCATATGGAGTTTATTTTATATAAAGAAAATATACACACATACACAACACACACACAATTTCCCAACATTTCAATTTGTGATCATTCTCAAACATTCATCTTGAGCTATCGGCATTCTTCATTATGTTCCATTTTGATGGTAGTCTTGGAAACAAGTTTACTTTTGGAATTAAATTGAAGGAATAATGAAACTTGTGTAATATTTATCCCACAACTGTATTGAGTGCAGGAAGAACAGGAACTGGTTTAAGAAAGAAAGCTTTGTGGGTTTTGTTTTTTGTTTTTTGTTTTAAGATTTTATCTATTTATTTGACAGAGAGAGAGATCACAAGTAGGCAGAGCAGCAGGCAGAGAGAGGGGGGTAAGGAGACTCCCTGCTGAGCAAAGCGCCCTACGTGGAACTCAATCCCAGGACCCTGAGATCATGACCCGAGCCAAAGGGAGACGCTTAACCCACTGAGTCACTCAGGCGTCCCTTTTGTCTTTTTTTTTTTTTAAGATTTTATTTATTTATTTGACAGAGAGAGATCACAAGTAGGCAGAGAGGCAGGCAGAGAGAGTGAGAGGGAAGCAGGCTCCCTGCCGAGCAGAGAGCCCGATGCGGGACTCGATCCCAGGACCCTGAGATCATGACTCAAGCCGAAGGCAGCGGCTTAAACCACTGAGCCACCCAGGCGCCCCCTTTTGTCTTTTTTTAAAGTAGGCTCCATGTGCAGCATGGAACCCAGGGCAGAGCTAAAACTCACAACATGAGATCCAGAACTGAGTCAAGATCAAGAGTTGGACACTCTATCAACTGAGCCACCAGGTGCCCAAGAGAAAGGAAAAACACTGATATGAATGTGGATACCTAGAATGTCTAGGAGCTTGACTGCTGGATCACATGGCAAGAGTATGCTCAGCTTTATAAGAAACTGCCACACTCTTCTAAAACAATGTATGCTTTTACATCCAGACCAAAACTGAATGAGGGCTACCACTATTCTGTGATCTCTTTGGCAATTGGTACCACAGTTTTCAGGATTTTAGCCATTCTAATAATTAGGTAGTGGTATCTCATTTTAATTTGTATCTCCCTAATTGTAAATGATGTTGAGAATCTTCTCTTATTCTTATTTTTCTATCTTCTTCAGTGAAGCATATATTCAGATATTTGCCCATTTTTTAACTGAGGTTTTGTTTTCTTATTGTTCAGTTTTAAGAATGGTTCGTAGTTTGGGCACAAGTCCTTTCTTGGGCAAATGCTTTGCAAATATTCTGTGGCTTCTCTTTTCATTCTCTTGCCTTACTAGAGAAGTTTTTTTTGTTTTTTGTTTTTTTAATTATTTATTTGACAGAGATCACAAGTAAGCAGAGAGGCAGGCAGAGAGGGGAGGAAGCAGGCTCCCCACTGAGCAGAGAGCCCGATGCAGGGCTCTATCCCAGGACCCTGGGATCATGACCTGAGCCGAAGGCAGAGGCTTTAACCCATTGAGCCACCCAGGCGCCCCTGTAGAGAAGTTTTTAATAAAGTCTCACTTATTAACTTTTAGGCACTGTATTTTCATGACAGATTTTAAAATTCAAGACCAAACCCAAGATCATACAGATTTTCTCATTTTTTTTATAGAGTCTATAGTTTTGCGTTTTACATTTATATCTAGGATCCATTTTGAGTTCATTTTTGTGAAAGGCATAAGCTATGTGTCTAGGTCTTTTTTTTTTTTTGCATATGATTTCCAATTGTTCTACCACTATATGTTGGAAATACAATCCTGTATCTATAGCATTGCCTGTGTGCCTTTGTCAAAAATCAGTTCACTGTGTGTGTGTGTGGCTCTATTTCATGGTTCTCTATTCTGTTCCATCCATGCATGTATTCTTTCACCACTAAAATGGTATCTTGATTACAGTAGTTTTATAGTTAGACTTCAAATCTTCAAATCTTCCAGCTTTCTTCTTCTAATTAGTAATATACTAAGTGTAGGTCCTTTTTTAGAATAACTTATTGATATCTATGAAGTGTCTGAGATTTTGATTAGAATTACACTGATGCCTGATGCCACTGATTGAGTCAGAAAAATTGATTCCTTAACAATACTTGCAATATATGAACTTAGAACATATCCCATTTATATCTCATTTATTTCATCGGTCTTTTACTGTTGTTGTTTCTGCATACAGATCCGCACATATTTTGTTACATTTACAGCTAAATATTTCAATTTGTGCTGTTACTGAAATGATACATAGCTTTTAATTTCAAAGCCAAAATTTGCACATTTTAATTTTGCATACGTATTGCTGGTAAATAGGAAAGTGATTGGCTTTTGTATATTGATCTTCTATCCTGTGATCTAAACAGTCATTGTTTCCAGGAGTTTTACTATAGCATCTTTGGAATTTTCTACATAACCAATGATGTCATCAATTAACAAAGACAATTTTCTTTTTTCCAATTTGTTTACCTTTTGTTTTCCTTGTTTTATTGTGCTAGTTAGAACATGCAGTACAATGTTGAATACAAGTGCTAAAAGATAATTTCTGTGCCTTTTTCCCTGTCTTAGATGGAAAGGTCTAGTCTTTCACTATCAAAAATGATGTTAACTGTAGATGATTTTACAGACATCCTTTATGAGGTTGAGAAAGTTCTCATCTATTTCAAGTATATATATAATTTTTATCATAAACATGTGCAACATTTTGTCACATGTTTTTTGCCTGCATCAATTGGAATGGTCATATGACTTTTCTTCTCTAGATATGATAGATCACAGTAATTGATTTGAATGCTGAACCAGCCTTGCATTTCCAGAATGAATCCCACCTGGGGTATATAATTCTCCTATATTATTGGATTCAGTACTATTTTTTTGTGATTTTGCATCTATGTTCATCTATGTTCATTCATAAGGAATATTGGACTGTAGTTTTCTTGGAATTCTTTATTTGGTTTTCGTTTAGGAAGTATTTCCTCTATTTTCTTGAAATGACTGTAGAAAACTCATATATTTTTTTGGTAAATGGTAGAATTTATAAGTGAAATCACCTTTGTTTTATGAAATGATATTAATTAGTGGTTCAATTTCTTAAATAGATACTGCATATTTAGGCTATCTATTTCTTTTTGTGTGAGTTTGGTAGTTTGTCTTTAAAGGAATTGTTCTATTTCATATAGGATATAAAATTTGGATATAGTAGTTCATAATATTCCTTTATTATCATTTTAACATCCATGGGTTGCACAGTGATGGGCCCTCTTTCACTTCACTTTTTTTCCCTTTGGTTAATCTACCAAGAGGATGATAGATTTTATTTACTTTTCAACAGAATATCTTTTGGTTTCTTTATGTATCTCGGTTTTCCTGTTATTTATTTCCTGTTTTAAGTTTTATTGATTTCCTCTAAAATTTTTACTATTTCTTTTCACTACCTGCTTCAGGCTTAATTTTCCCTACTTCATTAGAATTCTTAAAAAATCTTTATAGATTTGGATTATTAAGATACTGTAGGGAGGGGCGCCTGTATGGCTCAGTGTTAAGCATCTCTGCCTTTGGCTCAGGTCATGTTCCCAGGGTCCTAGGATCCAGCCCTACATTGGGCTCTCTGTTTGGCAGGGAAGCCTGCTTCTCCCTCTCCCACTCCCCTGCTTGTGTTACCTTTCTCACTGTGTCTCTCTCCGGCAAATAAATAAATAAAAATCTTTTTTAAAAAAGTTACTATAGGGAATAAAGATTATTTATATTGATTATGGAAGAGCTTATTTTCTCTCTTGGTGGAAATTCTGTGATTTTTAAACTACTGAATTTTAAATTTTATTATTATTTTTTTTATTTCTTTTCAGCATAACAGTATTCATTGTTTTTGCACTACACCCAGTGCTCCTTGCAATAGGGGCCCTCCCTATTACCCACCACCTGGTTCCCCCAACCTCCCACCCCCCCACCCCTTCAAAACCCTCAAGGTTGTTTCTCAGAGTCCATAGTCTCTCACAGTTCATCTCCCCTTCCAATTTCCCTCAACTCCCTTCTCCTCTCCATCTCCCCATGTCCTCCATGTTCTTTGTTATGCTCCACAAATAAGTGAAACCATACCATAATTGACCCTCTCTGCTTGACTTATTTTACTCAGCATAATCTCTTCCAGTCCCGTCCATGTTGCTACAAAAGTTGGGTATTCATCCTTTCTGATGGAGGCATAATACTCCATCGTGTATATGGACCACATCTTCCTTATCCATTCGTCCGTTGAAGGGCATCTCGGTTCTTTCCACAGTTTGGTGACCATGGCCATTGCTGCAATAAACATTGGGGTACAGATGGCCCTTCTTTTCACTACATCTGTATCTTTGGGGTAAATGCCCAGTAGTGCAATTGCAGGGTCATAGGGAAGTTCTATTTTTAATTTCTTGAGGAATCTCCACACTGTTCTCCAAGTGGCTGCACCAACTTGATTTCCCACCAACAGTGTAAGAGGATTCCCCTTTCCCCACATCCTCTCCAACACATGTTGTTTCCTGTCTTGCTAATTTTGGCCTGGTGGAAGGTGGTATCTCAATGTGGTTTTAATTTGAGTCTCCCTGATGGCTAATGATGATGAACATTCTTTCATGTGTCTGATAGCCATTTGTATGTCTTCATTGGAGAAGTGTCTGTTCATATCTTCTGCCCATTTTTTGATACGATTATCTGTTTTGTGTGTGTTGAGTTTGAGGAGTTCTTTATAGATCCTGGATATCAACCTTTTGTCTGTACTGTCATTTGCAAATATCTTCTCCCATTCTGTGGGCCTCTTTCTTTTGTTGACTATTTCCTTTGCTGTGCAGAAGCTCCTGATCCTGATTTCAAGCTTTACTACAAAGCTGTGATCACCAAGACAGCATGGTACTAGCATTAAAAACAGACACATAGACCAGTGGAACAGAGTAGAGAGCCCAGATATGGACCCTCAACTCTATGGTCAAATAATCTTAGACAAAACAGGAAAAAATATACAGCGAAAAAAAGACAGTCTCTTCAATAAATGGTGCTGGGAAAACTGGACAGCTATATGTAGAAGAATGAAACTCGACCATTCTCTTACACCGTACACAAAGATAAACTCAAAATGGTTAAAAGACCTCAACATGAGACAGGAATCCATCAGAATCCCAGAGGAGAACATAGGCAGTAACCTCTTCGATATCAGCCACAGCAACTTCTTTCAAGAAATGTCTCCAAAGGCAAAGGAAACAAAAGCGAAAATGAACTTTTGGGACTTCATCAAGATCAAATTTTTCTAAGAGTTCTATTTTGAAATTTTAATTAATGATATCAAATTCTTTTGGATACTTGATCGTTTTTTTCCCCAGTAGCTATAAAGCATTCTACCTTCTTCAAAAAGTTAAAATGAACATTTCCTTCCCATTGAATATGTATTGCTGAATAAATAATTCTATCATTTCTTGACTGATCTACTTGTATATATCTTTCTCATTATTCAACTGTGTCTTCAACATTGCTGCCAAAGTTAGGTCTACAATGAATTTTTTATTGTGGAATGTCTTTCTAACCTCTTGTCTCTGCCACACAGAGATTAATATCAAGTATCTTGTTATTATATTGATATGTTATTATGACATTTCTTTTTAATATGTACCAACTACTCCAGTGTTGCGTCCCACTGTTGTGCATCATATACTGTTCAGCTATAATTAATGAATCATAATGTATACACTTGATTTTCACTTTTTTGACATTTCACATGTAAGACCTGAGGTATAGATATCTCTTCTACCCTCTACTCATCAGCCAGTTGAATTTCATCACTGAAGAATTACCTCAAATGTCCCCTTATTTGTAAAGTACTCCCTATTCACTTTCTTCTTTGGGAAAAGTACTCCCTTTTCCTGATATCCAAAATTCTTGAAAAATGTTTGCATTTCATAGGAAAGCAAGCTCTTGTTGTGTTTCTCCTCCTTAAAGTGATAACTTCATTTCTGAAGTATGAAGACTATGTGGCTAGCGATCATGGTACATATAATCACCTGTATTTAAAGTGGAATATTCCCTAAGTATTCATTCTTTCAACAGTGGTATTACTGCAATTTAGAAAGGCCTAATACAAATGATGACACAGTTTTATTACATGGGATATAATTATAAGCTCCAGAAAGGTTCTACTTTCCCTGAATCCTTCTAAATTCCTGATCAGAGTGAATGGAAAATCTATATAAGTCACAAAACTATCCTTCAAGGGTGGTACAGTAGTTCAAGTTACATGGAAAGAGGGAGTCCATTGACTTAATTGTGCATTAATTGAAAATTACCACTATAGATTCTCTGAGATAGGATACAGGGAAGAGAACTAAAAACAAGAACTCTTGCAAGTAAGTACGTGTATGGGGCACCAAGTATTTCCAGGTGATAAATGAAACAGTGAATCAGGGAGACAAAAGTTTACATGGTAATTTCATTGGTTATATCAGAAGAACCAAGGATGAGAAAGAAGAAAGAATAATAGATTTTTTTTTCTAATGGATTTTGATTCTTTTCCCTTTTAAGTACACATATGGATATAACAAAAGAGAAAACTTGGCCTAATATCATTAACATTCTCATTTCAAAGTATAAGAAAAATGTTCAAAGCATTTAGTTGTTTTCCCTTTTTTAATAATAATGAAGTAACTCTTTTATTCAAATGAATTCTACACTTGACAACACAGCTCCGATTTCTAGTTATAAAACAAATGCAGAATTAGTGTGTGGTCATTTGTACCTCATTAGATTAGTCACTAATGCCTGTCCTTTAAATTAAAAGCCATATAACTACTGTTACCATTTAATGAAGTCACATAATATGTTAGTCATTCAATTAATATGCTTTCTGTTAAAATCACCAGGGGTTCAACATAAGGTATTCTGTCTCATTTATCGGAGAGAACACATGGTTTTAAATGGAAAACTGTGGAGGTATGTAACTCAATGACCCTCTGTGTGGTCAATGAATTATTCATTGCAGTGGAAAAGATTACTTTAAATGGATATTAAATCCCATGGAAGGGAGTAAGGTTTGCAAAATACTTCACAGATGAAATAAGATTTCCTATCATGTCACTGGCAGTGGCTGATTTACCAAGTGGCCTAAGAGATAAAAGTTGTCTCCATTAACTCAGGAACTCACTATAATGTAATTTCTGTAAGAAAAAATAATCCTTTTCCTGTTTTTGTATGTTTCTCATCACTCCCATCTAAACTCAGTTTCCTACATTACAACATAAACCACACATTCTACAGATATTAATAAAAGACCCCTTCTCTATTCCCTTATATTTTTATTACTTGATAAAATACTATCTTCCTTCAAAACATACATCACCCATTGCCTTCATGATAAAGATTTCCCCATGAATACAATCAGTTTCCTATCTTGTATATATAGATATGTTTTACATGTCTTAATGCATGACACATTGTAAGGGATAAAGAAATGGTTGATAAAGATTTCATCTACATTTTCTGCCAATTTCATACTTATCATCTAAGGCATCACTTCTTTTTTTGTCTGCTCTTTGTGTCCACCCATTACAGTTCTACTAAATATATGAAGTTCTTTCTAATCATAAGTCTTGTAAGAGGTAGGATGATCTAAAGAAAGCAAATGGTTTTTGAAACAAAACAGCAGACTGAATAATTTGACTCTATCCCTACTTAATTCAGGAACCATGGTTTCCTTAGATTTTCTATCATTTATTGACGGACTGCATGATCTATCTCACTAGATATCCATATCTATCTATCTATTACCTATCTATCCATATCACTAGAACAGGCTTATAAGCATTCAGTATTTTAACTTTACCTTAGAATCACAACTCTCTTTCTGCAGAAATTAGGCTGAAAAAGCTACACATCTCCCAAGAATGGTAATTTTCCAGTAATACAGTAGTTTTAAGTGATCTTCCATCACAAAGGAATATAATGAAAAAGCAATGATCTCTCAGAATGTAAAGTCAGAAGCATCAGATAATAAATTAATGGAAACTCCCTTTCAGAAAACACAAATACAATCTAATCAAGGAAACTTCTTACCTAAGGTAAGGCTCACAAACTGCCCACGAAAAATCAAGAATTACTAAGGAGCAGTTACCAACTTATGTCTCCTATTCCTTTTAATAGGAGTGCATGTTGGAGTCACCTATGCCTATTTTCACCATAGTGTATTATGTATCTGGGGAGGAGATCATATACCCTCAAAGAATTTAAGTCTCTGGATCAAAAGGAGTCACATTTAAAATTGATATGAAGACTACATCATGTCTACACTAGATGGAATATTTATTTGCTGTTTTGAGGAAATGACGAGCACATTTGCTTACAAGAAGAATAGACTTAGGTGATTTCTAAACTGACCTTTGAAGTTAATGTATAATCATGTGATTTTCTTGGATTGATAAAATGTGAACAAACATATGTGATTATACGGTATTCCTGTTTTTAATTTTTTGAGAGCTTCCATACTGTTTTCCATCAATAGTGAACAGGAAGTCCTTTTTTTTCTCCACATCCAAGCCAACACTTATTTTATCTTGTCGTCTGATTCTAGATATTCTGACAGGTGTAGGTAATATCTCATTGTGGTTTGGATTTGCATTTCCCTGATTAGTAATGTGAAGCATCTTTTCATGCATCTGTTGGCTATCTCTATGTCTTCTTTGGAAAAATGCCTATTCAGCTTCTCTGCCCATTCTTTAATTGAATTATTTGCGGTTTTTTGGTGTTAAGTTATAGTTCCTTAGATATTTTGCATATTAACTTCCTACGAGATAAATCATTTGCAAATACCTTTTCCCATTCAGGAAGCTACCTTTTTTGTTTTTAATGATAGTTTCCCTCATTTTGCAAAGGTTTTTTATTTTGATGTGGTCTCAACGTTTATTTTTGCTTTTATTTTCCCTTGCCTTAGGAAATATCTAGAAAAAAATGTATTTGTCCAAAGAGGGCAAAAACGTTAATTCTAAAAGATAAATGCACCTCTATGTTTATAGGACGATTACTTACAATAGTAAAGATACAGAAGAAGCCCAAGTGTGTACTGGCAGATAAAGGGATAAAGAAGATATTTTACACACACACACACACACACACACACACACACACATATATGTGTATATATATATGTATATACATATATATGTATCAGTCATTAAAAAGGATGAGATCTTGCCATTTATGACAACATGGATAGACCTAGAGGGTATTATAATAAGTGAAATAAGTCGGAATATGATTTCACTTATATGTAGAATCTAAAAAACATAAATGAAAAACAGAAAACTGATGGTTGCCAAAGGGAAGAGAAGTAGGAAGGTGGGTAAAATGCTTAAAGGGGAGTGGGAGATACAAGCTTCCAGTTATTGAATGAATTAAGTCATGGAAATAATAGCTACAGCATATGGAATACAGACAATGGTATTATAACAGCCCTGCATGGTGACAGATGGTAGCTATACTTACGGTGAGCACAACATGTAGAGTTCTTGAATTACTATGCTGTACATCTGAAACTAATGTAACATTGTGTATCAACTATATATCATCTATTTATGTATCGTGTCTGCTGACAGATATCTGTAGACATAAAGATAGATTGGATAGACATAAACAGATGTATTATGTTATTCCATGCAAATGTTTTAAAAGTTGGGGTGCTATGTGTCTCACTCTCACTCTTGTGCTTACATTCTCTGTCTACTGCTATGGTAATTACAGAAGCACAAGTCAAGAGGAAATCCAAGTAGGCTGATTCCTTAATGGACTAAAATGAACAGAGCTAGAGGGCCAACTGCTGTTCAACTTGTGGTTTGAGTGGGAAATACATTCTGTAGTATCGTGGCAGTAATATTTTGTGGTCATTTGCAACATAAGTTGGCTTACTGAGAAAACTTCATATACTTTTACAACCTGATCCTACCTATCTCCCATCCTGTTTTCTTTTCTCTTTATCACTTAACAACTTTATAACATATGAAGGATTTATTTTTAATTAAAGTTTGCTTATTTGCTTCCCATTCTCCCTCTAACAGCAAGAAGATATTGAACCAGAGGGTACACAGGCTATAAGGAAGTATTGGCATATAGGGAAATATATAAAATATACCAGGAATCTGCATAACTACTGACTGTAAAATAAATTTATATTTTCATTTATTTTTTTTCCTCTGAAGAAAATAAAACTAAAGTTCAAGGCCAGTGGTGTCTAATAGACACACTGACAGATGCTAGACACATGTGACAATTTCAATTTAATTATAATTAAATAAGATTAAATTAAAATTCACTGCCTCAGTCACACCACATTTCAAGTACTCAAGAACCACATGGAATCAGTCAGTGTCAACTCTATCAGCCAGATTGAAGATACAGACTATCTCCATCATTGTAGGGCATTCTATTGGACAACACAGTTCATGATAACAATAGAAGAGAGGAGACAATGCTTGGTCAGGAGTTGAAGCAACTTCATCATAAGGGGGGATGGGGTGTTGTAAGTACTAAATACATTAGATTTCTATCAAATGAAATAGTTACTATAAAAATTGAGTACTGACTACCAAAAGAACAGAAATTACTTCCAAAGTGACAAATCCTCTTAAAATCAGAAACTTTAGAGAGATAGCATAAAACATTGCTTAAAACCATAAACTCTACAGTTATGAGTCTAGATACCAGCTCAATAATCTTTGGAAATTATCTTTCTATGCCTTGACTTTTGTATGTAAACTGTGATGACAATAGTACCTATATCATAGGTTCATGTGAGGATTAAATGAATAACTATATGCAAACTCTCAAAATGAGAGCATCTTGATATCTGAAGAAGACTGAAAGTTTTATATAACATTGCAACTGGATTACTAGATTTTTGATAGCATTAAATAGTTAATTCACTTTCCTCTGACTCTGTCCAAGCAACCTTCTTACAATGTGAGAATGGTGAGTTGGTGTGATTACTCATGGCCCCAGATGAAGAGAGGCCCCTGTATTTATTAGGTCAGCAGATGATTAGGTGCATTGGGCACATCTAAGTGAAGAATAAAGAAGATTTAGCATGCAACATTGCAATATTACCCATAGGAAGAGTGAAAATGAGACATACTAAGAATTTTGTTCAATCTTCGCAGTTTTCCAGACTACCATAAACTGAAAATACCAATCAATCTATCTTTTCAGCCAGTTAAATGATTTTATGAATCTATTGTAAGAGTTTTAAATAATTATCTCATTCATTTACTAAATACACATGAATATTTCTGATTTAAAATGCATTGTAGTAAACACCTACAATTCCTTTATGTAAGCTTCTGATTCAAACTGATTTAGATTTGGAATAGAATCTTAGAAGTTTGGATAAATATGCTGTTTTGCAGTTTTTATTTTAGTTATCAGAGAGACTGGTACATTTTCTGTAGAAATTTCATTGTGCCTAGAGCTACACTCATGCAGAAATTTATTTCATTAGGTTATTTATATAGGGCCAACCCTTAAAAATAAGCACTGCTATTAAAACTAAAATTCAGATTTGAAAGAAATGTAATGTCTTTGTGTAGAAATTCTTATTTTGTCTGTTGAACATAGGGGATAAAAGAAAATAAGTAGCTAATAGTAGAATAAAATCACAACAGGGAATGTTGAATAGAGGCTGAATCTCCTCTGGAGAAAAAGTAGACAGCTTGAGGAAATATCTTACTTACTATCTCCTATTGACTACAAGAACATAAAAGCACACATAGTTTGCGATAATCACTCCTGCTTCCCACATATTTGGCTTACAAAGCACAATCATGGATGGCAAATATACCCAACAATATACGTTTATGTCATACACTTCTTTCAAACATCTTTTGATAATGTGTCCATGTATGTAGAAGTCAATAATTTGAAATTGTGCATTTGTAAGCCTGGATTGATACTAAAATTTTATATTTCCAGAGATTCCCAACTGAATGCGTTTTGGAATAGAATTACTGAATTTTATCACCTAGAAGCTACTGAAGAAAGACTACAGCTACTGCAGAGGAAATGTAAAATGCTTGAAACTTCTGGATATTCTAAACTATATCTTTCCTGTCTATGATTGTCCATGAAGTACAAAAGAAAGACTAAACATTTATCAAGAATGATTCACAACACACACACACACACACACACACACACACACACACACACAGATGTATACTTACACACACCAGAACAACCAAAAATACCTATTATATTTCTAAAGAGAAGAAAGTTACTGGTTTTGATTATTCAAGTTTCTTGTCTGCACAACACACAATTGTTAATAGGGGTCCCTCTCTGTTATAGTCCATGGATAAAGACATAAGTTTGAAATAAACAACTTTGCTGTTAAAACATGTAATTATGTCTTATGGCTCAAAGTGAATTGACTTATTTCATATCCATACTGTAATAATTTCTGGAAAATCAGACAAAGGTACAAATATGGGGATAATAACACCATCAAATTATCTAATGACCTAACAAGCATTCTGTTAAGTGCCTTTGTAGTGAACTTCAATTCTTAGTGAAAATATATTTAATTTAGTATCAAAATAGGAGTCCATCTGTTAGATTCTTCTGAGGAATAAGAGCTCTTCATGTTAATGTTGCCACAGCTCTGGGGATGCTAGACATTTAACAATTTTGGTGATTATGAAGATAAAGACGATGATATATCAAATCGTAAAAGCAAATTTTCAAAATACAAGAAAAACTGTGTACATTTGTACATGTCAAAAGGACAAAGTATTGCACATGTTTGTGTGTAATCAAATAGTCATCAAATATTCCACAAATCATCTAGTTTTCCATTTCTACCAGGTATCTTCAGGTTATATATGACTCAGTAAAAGAAAAAAAAATCAGGAAAAGTATGTATTGTATCGCTAGAAAGAGAAGAATAAAATATAAGAGGAAAGGATTATATTTTGCAAGACCACATGTTAAAGGTAGTAAATAATGTGAGAAGTTTTAGAGATAATACATTACTGCAATTTCTTTTTTCTGAATACCTGTAATAATAAAATAGAATCTAATAGAAAGCTAAGAAATGAAATAAAACAAGGTATTGGTTTCAATAAAAAACTGAATAAACAGACTGAAATGAGTAAAAACTTACATAGTTAAAGTTCTATAAGCTAATAATTAGATATTCAGAAATTATTATTTCCATAAGAATTTTGAGAGAAAGAATGTATATTTGGGGGGCAGAGGATCAGTTACAAGAGCTAAGTACCTCGCATGAAATAACAGTGACATTGCTTACAAACACTGAAGTACATACCATAAGCTGTCAAAAATACTGAAAGCTGGGGCACCTGGGTGGCTCAGTGGGTTAAAGCCTCTGCCTTCGGCTCAGGTCATGATCCCAGGGTCCTGGGATTGAGCCCCATATCGGGCTCTCTGCTCCGCGGGGAGCCTGCTTCCTCCTTTCTCTCTGCCTGCCTCTCTGTCTAGTTGTGATTTCTCTCTGTCAAATTAAAAAAAAAAAACCTGAAAGCTATACATGAGGATTTAGCTGCCAATTTCACTGCCTCCACTTCTACCCTCAATCTTTCTTTGTCCTATCATTCCAAAATAAGAATATAAACTTATCCATGTTGTCAATTGTGACTAGATTGGGAAGGAATATGGAATTCCTACTCTGATTTTGTACTTCTTACTCTTCTGCAAAAATTCTACAAAATACCTTAAAAAAGACAAAAGAAAAAAATGGAATTTGAGCGTGATAAATAGGTAAAAACTGCAAAAACATAAACAGTGAATGAAAATTTTAACTTCTTTTTAATAAAAGTGAGTGTTTTTAAAGAAAATTTCATCAAAGTGAGTTTGTGTGTGATTTAGAGAGGGGGAAGTGCCAATGAAAAGAACAAGGAGATGACTTAAGCCAACCTGTAGAGCTGAAAAGTTAATAGGATTGATGGATATAACTATCAACTCTAATAACTGGTAAAACTCAGAGAAAGAAGACTATCTGAAGCAGCAAAGTCTGTGAAGAGATGAGCATGGTTGTAGGAGGGTGAGTGGGCGTGCTGCTCACTTGGCAAAATGGAAGGAATGGAGATGCAATATACTTAAGGCTGTATGTGGAATGGCAGGTTGTTGTCTAGAAATTAGGCTGATATCCTCTATTACTTTTCTGGGATGTATGTTTTGGAATAGTTTTCTACAATAAGGGAGGAACATGTGATTGATTATGAATGCCAAGAGAGGAGACAGAATCTGAAGACCCCGTGCAGGCACACCTATGGCCATCCTATGCTCTGTGCTCTATCTCAAGAGTGTTACAGCTTATCTTGCATATGGATGTTCAGTAATGAATATGTAAAAGACCAAAACTCCTAAAGAAAAATAACTAAATCTGACTGTGTAAACCTTATGGTCTGTTGACAACACTTCTTTATTTCCTCCATGATATTTGTTTCTATCTTTATATAGGTCTTTCAAATGTTCTGAAAATTAGAAAAAGAGGCTTGGCATTGTGGACATGGAATGTGTACACAGCTGTCCAAGATACCGTGTGTGAGAAAGACAAGAACTTGATAAAATGTTCTGCTACTGCAGTCCTGAAATTCTTTAAAAGTGTTGTTGGTGGGTTTTTTTTTTTTTTTTTAACCAGAGGTCCCACATTTTCATTTTGCACTAAGCCTGTAAGTTATGTAGGCATTCATTATAAAGGGATCAAGAAGAAACAAGTTTCTTGGTGCTCCTTGGGGTCTCAATACGTTAAGCCTCCTATTCTTGATTGAGGCACTAGTCATGATCTCAGGGTCATGAGATTGAGCCCTGGGTCAGTCTCCACCCTCAGTGCGGAGTCCATTTGTCCCTCTCCCTCTCTTCCTCCCCTCTCCCAGTGCTCTCTCAAACAAATAAATAAAACCTTAAAAAAAAAAAAAAGAAACAAGTTTCTTGCCATTAGAAGCTTCTTTCTTTATTGTATACAGTTTTTTAAAAAATACTACTTATATTAAATTGCTTAAAGATTTTTCTTTGTATACTATACTGTTATCTTTCATTCTTGTTAACAAGAATAGAATGAGTACCATTATCATCAAATGTATTTTTCTCCATTATAATGATGTTATATAATTAGAGGTTAAGGTCCTTCACTTGAACAAAGAACACAGATATACTTGGACAATGTTTGAAGATTTCTCATTTTCTTCTTCCCCCATCCCTTTCCCCTGCCCACCCAAAAGTTTGAATCTGTATATCCGGACTTAAATTTTAACGTTTTGTTTCATGAGCCCTTTTGAGAAGAGGATTTAAGATAATGTGCATCTCCCTACATAAGTGTGTACACGTATATGACGAGTATATACAGTTGACAGATCATATGGTGAACCCAAAACATGAATTCACATTCAAAAATTTCTAATCAGAAACATCCTTCTGATTAATAAGGATCTTCTGAAGGATCCTTATTCCTTCTGATTATGTGTTCTGTCCTACTCCATATTCACTCTAATTCTGTATTAAACTGAAAACAACTAATAAAATTATGCCTAATACAGAACTTAATGATAGGGGGACAATTCAGGTTATAGAATTGTGTTTCAAGTTATGAATCACAATATGCTGACTCAAAATAAAAACTGACAGGCGCCTAGTATCTATACCTTTCACATCTCTCTAGTCACTAACTTTTCACCACTTGCAAACAACTTCACTGCTGAGTATAAATACATTTCTCCCCAAGAAACCTGAGACTTGGAACTGCTACTGTCTTGTAAAATATATTTCTACAAAGAGAATAGATTGGAGGGGGAGCTAAATCCTTTCTGAGGAACTGAATTTTGTTACATGCAATGACTTATTGTCAGGAAAATAGATTCTATGAAGTAATATAAACCCCTTTGGCAAGAAAATTCATTTAGTCAAAAACTTTAATCTATCCCGCTGACAAAATTCTTTTTAGTTTATTGCTTAGAAATTGAGTTTTATAACTTCCATGCACTTTTGAGAAAAAAAAATCTGCCATTTTATGATAATCTTATGGTGATCTTTGTCCACACAAAAGGAAATTGATCACTATGGAGGAAGTGAGATTTTGTGTCTTAAAATGGGTGGTTAGTTTTGGGGTAAATATCTTTCTCCAAAATACGTGAGCACAGTAATTTATTCCCTATAAGTCTTCTTTTAGTCTGCAGATCTCAAAACAAGCACAATGTCCTTAAATGGTATAATTGTCATTAAAGTTTCTTATGCTAAAATTAAGTCGTCTAATTTCCCTAGAAAGAAAGAAAGAGAGAGAGGAAGGAAGGAAGGAAGGAAGGAAGGAAGGGAGGGAAGAAAAGCTAGGTTCTTTGTCAAAGTCATTTCTGTCCTGTAATATCATAGTATATACACAGAGTAACTTTCAAATGTCTTGTTCTGGGATTCTAAATTGGGTACAATATGTGAATCCTTTGGGAACTCCTGAGAGGATACTCAATTGACTACCTATCTCCAAGCTGTTTTAGCAAACTTGTTGCTCTTAACTTGGGGATTAAAATATATCTTAATATATTGTTTTCCTTTATAATCCTACGTTATTTTATTTGAAGCATTTTAAAACATTGAGAATAAGGGTCTGCAGGTTTTACCAAACTACTAGAAGAATCTATTTTAAAAAATGATTAAGGACTGGAACTAAAGACTCTCTATTTAGAATGAAGTATGACATGGCAGCTCTGCTTGTCCTTATACGGAGATCAAAGTCACTTACAAATTGCATTGGGCTTATTTTTTTTCCTTGGGCTAGTCAAGACCATACTTTTATGACTGATATTATAAATCTATTATTTCCTTTTGGGATTTACAGCAATGAGCCTCTTGATCTTCAGTATTAGTCTCCTAACTACCATCAAAACTCCCAGAACCCTAATAGCATACTCTATTTGCAGATGTGCCTTCTCCACTAAGGGAATTGTGAGGTACCAGAAAAATACCAGCTCCAGACATTATTCCTGACTCCAAAGAAATTTCCTATGGCAGAGATAACTCATCATCTTTTTTGTAGACAGGGCTGTATTAGGACACACAAAGGATCAATTGTAAAAAGGACCATCATGTCTATAATTGTTTATTTGATAGAACCAAAGAAAGCAGTAAATTTTCTGTGGCCTTGTGGCCCACTGTTTAAAAATTGCACAGACAGCAAAGCCACTCTAAACCCCACGTTAGTTGAACTTAATTGCCTAAGTCTACCATAATGGTCCACAGACTCTGCTAGAGCTAGGCTCAATGGCATCCCCTTCTCTGGTATGTTGGATCCTTACCTGAGAGCTGAAATAAAACACTGATATATGCAACACCAGTCTGGGAAAATGCTCAGAAATTTTCTTCAAGATGAACTGGTAGAGCTTCTTCCTCACCTATAACTTCCACATTTTTTAACACCAAAGGGAGGCTTCTGAGTGACATTAAAACCATCTAAAGACACAGAAATGTGAATATGAAGCCCATTGCATGGTAATAATATACATACCACTTCTGATAGTTGGGCCTTGATCTAGGTGAAATTCTATCACCTAGCAAACCACAGAGGGACCATATACTTTCATAACATTGACCTTCTAATATCATGTTTACCAATTTTTCCTTTGAGACAATTCATACTTGTCACCTATATGTGACTATTATTAGATGAAGAGTTGCATTCACACTAAAGAAAGAGATTGATTTCTCTGGCACCTAGTTTTGTACCAAGTTTAATGTAAATTCAAGACTTTACCACAGTATTAAAAAAGAAATTTCAACATAAAGGGATCTCAATTCTTTGCCCATACACCAAAAAGGCGAGGGGCGGGGGGATTTTGATTCTTTTGGAACTCACAACCTGATTACCACTGTGTCTCCAGTTCCTTTGTAAACTGGGATAATAATACACCTAACAGTAGGGTTGTTCTAAGCATTAAATATAAACATCTATACTAATTTTAGAGGAGTGCCTGAAACAAATCAAGTGCTAATTGTTGGTTTTGTTGTTTCTGAATTATTGTTACTATTATATTGTTTGTTATTTATCCCCATTGATATGGGACATCCTGGGCCAATATCATATATTCTAGATGTTATTAAACTAATTCTTCAGAACACTACAACCTTGAGCATATCAAGAAACCTGGCCAT
Source organism: Meles meles (assembly GCF_922984935.1). Taxonomy (NCBI): domain Eukaryota; kingdom Metazoa; phylum Chordata; class Mammalia; order Carnivora; family Mustelidae; genus Meles; species Meles meles. Next base: position 42,434,691 of record NC_060080.1, read on the forward strand.
GGTTATCCTAACTCACATGGTGTGACCTTTATCTTTGGCAATGCTCTGGCTATCCAACAACTTTGATTATGAGTACCTTGGGTGGCATTTAAACACTTCATATGGCCTACTGACTCTCATTGGGATCTACTTTCTAAATAATCCTTTTATAATTCTTGGTTTTGAGAAAAGTTTGAATACATCCTGTAGCATTCAGTCCATGATAATAAATTTAGAAAGGATAATAGGAGAATCAAGGAAGAGATGCATTCTGTACTCATGTTAATTGAAGAAATATATATTTCTGTTCTTTACCGTTGTTGATGTGTCCAAAAAAACCCATAGTTTATATTTCTGTTTTTAAATTAAGCCAGGGATTTGTATTCTTTGAATAGTCTGTTTAAATTTATAAACATCTATTTCATTTTTTCATGTTCTCTCAATCTTACATATTCCTATAATTTCTGTCTTTGTAATATAGTCAGCATTGCTTACATTTTTTCCCATGTCCATTAATTTGGAAGGCATTTTGTCCTTGTTTGCTGACACTAATGCTTAGAGCTTTATATTATACACATGAATCTATATATTTATATTTATGCACTTCATTTATGAATCTGGTAATATATTTTATAACATAAATATTTTAAATCTACCTTTCTAAAACAAACTTCAATAATGTCATATATTTGGACACTACATATGAAGAACAAATTACTGAATGCTCACATACCCATTTTTTTTATATTTGCTATTTTTTATTCATTTTTTTATAAATTTATTTATTTATTTTCAGCGTAACAGTACTCATTGTTTTTGCACCACACCCAGTGCTCCATGCAATACGTGCCCTCTCTATTACCCCCACCTGGTTCCCCAACCTCCTGCCCCCCGCCCCTTCAAAACCCTCAGGTTGTTTTTCAGAGTCCATAGTCTCTCATGGTTCATCTCCCCTTCCAATTTCCCTCAACTCCCTTCTCCTCTCCATCTCCCCATGTCCTCCATGTTCTTTGTTATGCTTCACAAATAAGTGAAACCATATGATACTTGACTCTCTCTGCTTGACTTATTTCGCTCAGCATAATCTCTTCCAGTCCCGTCCATGTTGCTACAAAAGTTGGGTATTCATCCTTTCTGATGGAGGCATAATACTCCATCGTGTATCACATATCCATATTTTATGCTCACTCTCAGTATTATTTTTTTAACCCATTTATTCTGGTGCTTTGGCTTTGGTATATTATTGTCCAATAATATAGTTATATAGTTACATAGTCAAATAATATAGTTATATTTTTAAATTAGGTACCTTATTGTATCATTATGATAACTATACCAAATAATTTGTTTTTTAATAAAAATCTCACAAATCAACCTGAGGGTTTTGAAGGGTCAGGGGTGGGAGGTTGGGGGAACAGGTGGTGGGTAATAGGGAGGGCACGTTTTGCATGGAGCACTGGGTGTTGTGCAAAAACAATGAATACTGTTATGCTGAAAAAAATAAATAAAATGGGGGGAAAAAATCTCACAAATCAATATCATTATTTAAAATAAAGTCTAGGAGCACCTGGGTGGCTCAGTCTGTTAAGTGTCTGCCTTTGGCTCAGGTCATGATCCCAGGGTCCTGGGACCCAGCCCTGCATCAGGCTCTGCGGGGAGTCTGCTTCTCCATCTCCCTCTGCCTGTCGTTCCCCAGCTTGTGCTTATTCTATCTCTATGTCAAATAAATAAATAAAATCTTAAAAAAATCATACAAAATAAAGTCTATCTTTAGCTACATTAAATATACTGTGTTAATTATTTCATGCAAAATCTTCACCATTTGTTGATTTTTTTGTTTTATTTTTCTTTATCTAGACTCTATACAGAAGTAGTAGGAGTTACACATTTCAAAATTACTTGTGTCTCTGGTACTGAATAACTGTTAATTTTATGTAAAACAATCTGGTCAGATATATTTTGAGACCTGACCTCTTTTTTTTCTTTATGTTTTTAATTTAAATTCAATTATCCAACATACAGTACATCTACAATTTCAGGTATATTATTCAATAATTCATCAATTGCATATAACACCCAGTGCTCATCACATCACATGCCCTCCTTAAGGCCCATCACCCAGTTACCCCATCCCTCCACACACCTCCCCTCTAGAGAAGCCTCAGTTTGTTTCCCAGAGTCAAGAGTCTCTCATGATTTGTCTCCCAAATTTCTTCCCATTCAGTTTTCCCTCCTTTCCCTTATGATCCTCTGCAATGATATTCCACATATGAGTGAAACCATTTGGTAATTGTCTTTCTTCAACTGTCTTATTTCACTTAGCATAGTACCTTCCAATTCCATCCACATCAAATTAAATGGTAATTATTTATCCTTCTGATGGCTGAGTAATATTCCATAGTGTGTGTGTGTGTGTGTGTGTGTGTGTGTGTGTGTGTGTGTGTTTGTGTACACACATCACATCATTATCCATTCATCTGTTGAAGGGCATCCCGGTCCTTCCTGTTTGGCTATTGTGGACATTGCTGCTATGAACATTGGGGTGTAGGCGACCCTTTATTTCACTACATCTGCATCTTTGAAGTAAATACCTAGTAGAGCAATTGCTGTGTTGTAGGGTAGCTCTATTTTTAACTTCTTAAGGAACCTCCATACTGTTTTCCAGAGCGGCTCTACCAGCTTGCATTCCCACCGATAGTGTAGGAGGGTCCCCCTTTCTCCACATCCTCGCCAACATTTTTTGTTTCTTGTCTTGTTTAGCAATTCTGACTGGTGTAAGGTGATATCTCATTGTGGTTTTGATCTGAATTTCCCTGATGCCAAGTGATGTGGGACATTTTCTCCTGTGTGTTAGCCATTTGCATGTCTTCATTGGAGAAATGTCTGTTCATGTCCTTCTGCCCATTTCTTGATTGGATTATTTGTTTTTTGGGTGTTGAGTTTGAGAAGTTCTATATAGAAATTGGATACTAGCCCTTTATCTGCTGTGTCACTTGCAAATATCTTCTCCCATTCCATAGGTTGTCTTTTAGTTTTGTTGACTGTTTCCCTTGCTGTGCAGAAGCTTTTTATCTTGATAAAGTCCCAATAGTTCATTTTTTCTTTTGTTTCCCTTGCCTTTAGAGACATGTCTTGCAACAAGTTGCTGTGGCCAAGGTTGAAGAGGTTGCTGGCTTTGTTCTCCTCTAGGATTTTGATTTTCACTCTTAGGTCTTTCCTCCATTTTGGGTCTATTTTTGTGTATGGTATAAGGAAATGTCCCAGGTTCATTCTTCTGCCTGTGGCTGTCCAATTTTCCCAACACCATTTGTTGAAGAGACTGCTTTTTTTCCATTGGATATTCTTTCCTGCTCTGTCAAAGATGAGTTTACCATAGAGTTGAGGGTCCATTTCTGGGTTCTCTATTCTGTTCCACTGATCTATACATCTTGTTTTTGTGATAGTACCATGCTGTCTTGATGATTACAGATTTGTAATATAGCTTAAAGTCAGACATTGTGATGCCCCCAGCTTCGGTTTTCTTTTTCGGGGTCTTTTCTTATAAATTTAAGTATTATTCATTCCAGTTCTGTGAAAAAGTTGATGATATTTTGATAGGGATTGCACTGAATGTATAGACTGCTCTGGGTAGCATAGACATTTTAACAATATTTATTCTTCTAATCAATGAACATGGAATGTTATTCCTTTCTTTTTGTGTCTTCCTCAATTTCTTTCATTTAAGTGTTCTGTAGTTTTTAGAATACAGATCCTTTATCTTTTTGGTTAGGCTTATTCCTAGGTATCTTATGGTATTTGGTACAATTGTAAATGGGATCAATTCCTTAATTTCTCTTTCTTCTGTTTCATTGTGAGTGTATAATAAATGCAACTCTTTCTGTGCATTGATTTTATATCCTACCATGTTGCTGAATTCATGTTGCTGAATTCCTTTATGAGCTGGAGAAATTTCGGGGTGGAGTCTTTTGTGTTACCACATAAAGTGTCATGTCATCTTCAAAAAATGAGAATTTGACTTTTTCAATTTGAATGCCTTTTATTTCTTTTTGTTGTCTAATTATTGAGGACTTCTAGTACTATGTTGAATGACAGTCATAACAGTGGACAATCCTGCCGTGTTCAAGACCTTAGGGGTAAAGCTCTCCATTTTTCCCCATTGAAAATAATATTCACTGTGGACTTTTCATATATGGCTTTTATGATATTTTGGTACGTTCCTTCTATCCCTACACTGTGGAGAGTTTTAATGAAGAAACAATGCTGTATTTTGTCAAATGCTTTTTCTGCATCAGTTGAGAAGATTATATGATTCTTGTCCTTTTATTAATGTGATGTATCATGTTGACTGGTTTATGAATGTTGAACCACCCTTGCACCCCAGGAATAGATCCCACTTGGTCAGGGTGAATAATCCTTTTAATGTAATTAAATCCTACTGGCTAGTATCTTGGTGAGTATTCTGGCAACCATGTTCATTGGGAATACTGGTCTGTAATTCTCCTTTTCGATGGGATCTTTGTCTGGCTTGGGATTCAAGGTAATGCTGGCCTCATAGAAAGAGTTTGGAAGTTTTCCTCCCATTATGAAATAGCTTCAGTAGAATAGATAATATTTCTTCTTTAAATATTTGGTACAATTCCCCTGGGAAGCCATCTGGCCCTGGAATATTGTTTTTGGGAGGTTTTTGATTACTGGTTCAATTTCCTTACTGGTTATGAGTCTGTTCCGATTTTCTATTTCTTCCTGTTTCAGTTTTGGTAATTTATAAATTTCTAGGAATGCATCCATTTCTTCCAGATTGCCTAATCTGGCACATAATTGCTCATAATATGTTCTTAAAATTGTTTGTATTTCCTTGGTGTTGAGACCTGAATTCTTGAAAGATACTCTGTTGTCAATCAATTGTGTAAAAGAATGAAAATTTATCCTAATTTTCTCATTTATAAAAATAACATTTTTCTTGTAAGTCCTTCTTAATTTAATTATATATAATACATTTCCATTCCAATTGTGGCTTGTTAATTGTTCTAGGGAGAAGAGCTGCAATTTTGAGGCTGCTAATACATCTCTTCTTGTGTTTGAGAAAAATTCATATATTCATATATGTATATATGGGTTTTTTCCACAAGTGATTATTATTTTTCATCTGATAACAGAAACTTCAATATGAAGGATTTTTATCTCTGTCCTCCAGAGATATTACTTACCTTTTATTAGTTATGAGATTCCTAGTCATTTATTTATTAATCGTTCCATTTATGGACCATGTTTTTGGTGTCAAGTCTAAAAACTCTATCTAGCTCTAGATCCTGAAAACTGTCTCCTATTTTTTCCTACAAGTTTTATAGTTTTATATTTTACATTTAAATCATGATTGATTTTTCAGTGGAACAGGACAGAGAGCCCAGAAAGAAACACACAATTACACAGTCAAGTAATTTACAACAAAGGAAGATAGAATGTGTAATGGGAAAAAGAGAGTCTCTTCAACACATGGTGTTGAGAAAACTAGACAATTAAATACAAAAGAATGAAACTGGACCACTTTATTACACCATACACAAAAATAAACTCAAAATAGATTGAAGACTTAACTGTGAGATATAAAAATCCTAGAGCAGAGACCATAGGCAGTGATTTCTCTGATAATGGCCACAGGAACATTTTTCTAGATATGCCTCCTAAAGCAAGGGAAACAAAAGCAAAAATAAACTATTGGGACTACATCAAAATAAAAAGTTTCTGTACAGCAAAGGAAACAGTCAACAAAACTAAAACAAAACCTATGGAATAGAAGAAGATATTTGCAGGTGATAAGGGGTTAATATCCAAAATATATCTAATAAGGGGTTAATATTCAAAATATACAAAAAAACAATGCACACAACTCAACATAAAAAAAAAAACCCAGATAATCCAATTAAAAAGATGCACGAAAAGATGCTCATCATCACTCATCATCAGGGAAATGCAAATCAAAACCACAATAAGATCTCACTTTAAACCAGTCAGAATGGCTAAAATCAAAAACACAAGAAACAAGTGTTGTCAAGGATGCAGAGAAAAAAGAACCCCAGTGCACTGTTGGTGGGAGACCAAACTGGTACAGTCACTGCAGAAAACAATATATAGGTTCCTCAAAATATTAAAAATAAAACTACCATATGATCCAGTAATATTTCCACTACTATCTTCCCAAAGCAAACAAAAGCACTAATTCAAAAAGATATATGTACCCCTATTTTTTACTGCTCCCCTTTATTTTCTTTCTTTTCTTTTAATTCCAATACACCTACACTTATCGCTGCATTATTTACAATAGCCAAGATATGGAAGCAACCTTAGTCTCCATCAACAAATGAATGGATAAAGATGTGATGTATGTATCATATCATACACCCACATACACACACACACACATACACACACACACACACACACACACACACAGGAATATTATTCAGCCATACAAAATGGTACCTTGCCATTTGTAACAACATGGATGCATGAAGACGGTATAATGCTAAATGAAATAAGTCAGTCAGAGAAAAACAAATAACATGATTTCACTCATATGTGGAATTTAAGAAAAAAAGAGACAAAAAGGTTCTTAAATATAGAAAACTGGTGGTTATATGGCTATACTATAGCTATATGTCTTGAATGTGGTAAATGATACCTTATACTTTATTCTTCTATTCCAAAATTATTTTAGATATTCTAGTGTTTTTGCCTTTACATGTAAATTATAGAACATACTTGTCTATTTCTATAGATTGCATTGATGGTTTTAAAATACTGAGTGATTCTTGCAACCCTCAAATAAACCCCAGTTGGTCATGGTACATAATTATTTCTATATATTGCTGAATGTGGTTTGCCAGCATTTTATTAAGGTTTTTTATATCTACATTATTGAAATACATTGGTCTGTAGTAATCATTCCTGTAATCATTCCTTTCTCTGGTTTAGGTATCAGTTAAACATACTGGGGAGTATTCTCTTCTATTTTCTGGGACAGATAAAGAAGACTTTATGTTAAGTCTATTAAATATAGACTTTAATTCTCCAAAATTTGGGCCTTGAGATTTCCTTTTTATGATACTTTTCTTTATTCCAAAGTCTATTTTATCTGATATTAATACACTGAGTCTTGCTTTCCTTTGTCTGTATGGTATCCTTTTTCTCCAGCTTTTTACTGAAAACCTATGTATATCATTATATTTGAATTGAGGCTCTTATAAACAAACCTATACTTGGCGAATTTTTCTTGTTTTGTTTCTATTCTGACAGTCTTTTTTAATTGGTGTATTCCGACCATCTACATAAAATGTAATTATTAGTATGGCAGGGAATCTGTCATTTAATTTTTTGTTATTGTTTCTGCTTGTTCTTTTCCTCTTTTTTTTCTGCTTATTCTTTTTCATTTTTTCCTCCCTTTTCCATCTCCCTATAGATTACTTGGACATTTTTATAATTCAATATTGGTTTATCTATAATCTAATTCAGTGTTATCCATACACAGCACTTCATAGTAATTGCTCTAGGAATTTATTATACACAAATAGCTTACGATTCTATTTATGTTAAGATTTTACCAGTTTAAGGGAAGTGCAGAAAACTTACTTCCTTTTCTGTCCCTTACCCCCTTTCCATAATATATTTTTTACAAATGTTTCCTCTTTATATGTGGAGAACCACAGTAGACAATCTTAAAATTTTTGCTTCCACCTTGCAATCCAGGGAGTACAGTGGTTAACTAAAGGTTCTTGAATTAAATAGCCTACTTTGGAGTCCTGGCTATACCACCTATTATTTTCATGGCATTAGAGATATAACTTAACCTCTCTGCTCTTCAGCTTTCTCAAGTGTAAAAGAAATACAGTATTACAACCTACTTCATCATGTTGCTGCAAAGATAATGATATACATGAACAGCTACCACAATGCCTGACATATGTAAGGGTTCAATAAATATTTGCTCTTCTCCTTCTGTTGATGTGTTGTTTCAAAGGACCATTTCTTCCCCTTCAGGGGAAAAAGAGATCCTCACATGGTTATCTACATGACATGGAAATGGATCAATGGAACCAACGTGGGGCTCCAGAATTTTAATGTGTCATATGGAGTAACAGGGCAATGTTCATAACATATGATGGAAAATTGGTGCCTGTTATGCATGAGTAGCATGGAGGAGGAAACTGATCCAGAACAGTGTTTCATCACCTGTAAACAGTCTTTGTAGACAGGAGATCTTCATCGAGTCTCTGTTGATTAAACTAACAGAAGTCACAGAAGAAACAGGAGAGTAAATTATTCCACTGTATTCATTTTCTGTAGCTGCTATAACAATTTATTACAAACTTAGTGGCTTAAATGATACGAATGTATTGGCTGATAGTTCTGAGGACTAGAAGTTTTAAAATGGCACTCACTGGGCTAGAATCAAGATGCCAGCTGGGCTATATTTCTATCTAGGCTCAAGGAATAAATCCATTTCTTTTTGTTTTCCAGTTTGTAGATATTCCTTAGATTATAGCTCTTCTCCTGAATCTTCAAAGCCAGCAACAGTGGGTTGGGTCTGTCTCATATCACATCCTCCTGACTCCTTTCCTGTTTCCACCTTCCACTTTTAAAGAACCCTGTGATTACACTGCACCTACTCACATATGCCAGGGTGATTTTCTCATTTCCAGGTCAGCTGATTAGCAATCTTAATTCTATCTATAACCTTAATTCTTCTTTGTCATATAACTTAGCATATTCACAGTTTCTGTGCACCAGAGCAGGACATCTTTGGGATACCATTAGTTTACCTGCCTGTTCACTACCCCAGGGAATTACAGGAGGATGGGCAAGCCTACTCTAATTATACCCTAATCTTACAAATTTAGTTTTCCTCTGAATTACCTTATAAACAACTGTTTCTTGTGGGAGCAAAAAGGCACATATTGTGATCCAATTTCAAAACAGTTTAAGGAAAAGAGAGTGGAATTTTTTCTTATCTTTTCATATAGCTCCTGATGAGCAAACTGATCAAACTGTAAAATGATAGTCATTATCAAACTAATCAGTGCATTCAGGAAATCACTGACCTACCCTGCAGCCTTAGGCAAGTCAACTGACACTTCTGAGCCAGTTTTCACATCTGCAGAAGAATAACAAGTCCTGCCTTACAAAATCGCAGTTCCCTCCTATGCATTAATGGGGAGAAATCTCCAAGTATGAAAAGATCAATGCAAATACACAGCTGTATAATTAATATTGGCACCTTATGTTCTTATGGATAAAGATGTGAGGGGGTGGTTCTTTAATACTCTGTCAGTCATATTGCCAGAGAATGCCAGCAAAGGATGCTTTTATTTCAAATTGACTCCAGTTTACTTTAGAGCTAGCAAAATCTTTATTGTATACAGTCCTCCCACACATTCAGAAGATTCAGGTAATGTTGCAGGCTGAACTGTATGCCCTCAGCATTCATATATTAAAGTCCTAACCACCAACACCTCAGAAAGTTACCTTGCTTGGAGACAGGGTCTTTGAAGAGGTAATTAAGTTAAAATGAGGCCCATTACAGTCGGCCTTAATTCAGTATGAATGGTGTCCTTATAAGAAGAGGAAATTTGGACACAATCACTTACAGAAAGAAAACTATGAGAAAACAGCCATCTATGATCCTGGAAAAGATCCTTCACTCACGGCCTTCAGAAGAAACACACCTTGCTAATACCTTGGTCTGAGACTTTTACCCTCAAAAATGGTAAGAAAGTAACTATCTATGGTTTAAATTACCTACTCTACTGTACATTATCACAGCAATCTTAGAAAACTAATACAGATATTATCAAGGAGGCTGTGGTAGATTTGCACCTGCAGAGGACAGTGAGCCCTGCATTTATTGATGATTATTTCCCTCACGTACCAGACAAAGTAGTGGTGCTCCAATAGTGGTTAATTTCACGTAAGTATGTTTATTTCATGTAAGTATGCTGTAGTAAGTATTGCGGGGTTATTGATTATATTCATAGCCAGCTTCTACTTTGAAGAGGCTTACAATTTAGTATATCGAGTCAATGTATTTTTCTCTCTTGCTTTTAACTCAAAATGAAATATGAGAGCTTTCTATTACAGATAGTGTCAAATAGTCATTGTTCACTGAAAGGTTACACACATCATCAACACTAATGGCATCCAGAACACTGAGGAGGGGATGGTTGGTATCACTTCCTGCCACTTATTTTCCTCTATATATGACAATTAAAATTATTTCTTTTTTTTTTAAGATTTTATTTATTCATTTGACAGAGAGAGACACAGCAAGAGAGGGAACACAAGCAGGCGGAGTGGGAAAGGCTTCCCGCCAAGCAGAGAGCCTGATGCAGGGCTCGATCCCAGGACACTGGGATCATGACCTGAGCCAAAGGCAGATGCTTAACTGAGCCACCCAGGCGCCCCTAAAGTTATTTCTTAAGGAGCTCTATCAATAGCTTCCATTTTGCATTGATCTTCCCTATTAATGCCTTCTTGCAAGCATTATTTGTGAAGGACACTTTTTTAAAAAGTATACACTATCGAACTGGAGCAACTGTTTCTTTTTTGGCATATATTAAGTATATTCACAAGTTATATCTTAAATATATGTAATATAATGTACATTAAAGAGATATTCATTACCTGGGAAGTGATGCTTTTAGTATGTATTTATTTATTTTTCGGAAGTGATGTTTTTAAAATTTAAACCCAGAGAGAAGAGATTTTTCCTTTTTAAGTGTTTGGTGGTAATGGAACTATACCTAAATCAGAATATAGTAAGTGCCAAGGAGAGGCAAAGTAAGTTTCAGAAAGTGATGAAGGAAGAAGCAATTTAACAATTTCAGTAGAGATGATTGGGGAGACCTTAGTGGGTGGGGATGTAGGGGTTAGAACTACATAATGAAAACTTACTGAAATACTATGATAAAAATGAATTGGATTCATTTTTTAGGATGTTTTAGGATTTGGGTGAACTTAAATAAAATAAAATAATAAAATACAAGAATCTAGTTAATCAAAATAGTGTATGTTAGGATAAAATTCAGAGCTAATAATTATTCTTTCTCTTTACAGCTATAAAGAGATTATGCTGAGCGAAATAAGTCAAGCAGAGAGAGTCAAGTATCATATGGTCTCACTTATTTGTGGAGCATAACAAATAACATGGAGGACATGGGGAGATGGAGAGGAGAGGGAGTTGAGGGAAACTGGAAGGGGAGATGAACCATGAGAGACTATGGACTCTGAAAAACAACTAGAGGGTTATGAAGGGGCGGTGGGGGAGTGGGGGGGTTGGGAGGTTGAGGGACCAGGTGGTGGGTAATGAGGAGGGCACGTACTGCATGGAGCACTGGGTGTGATGCCAAAACAATGAACACTGTTATGCTGTAAATAAACAAATAAAAATAAAAAAAAAAAAGAAAAAAGAAAAAAAAAAAAAAAAAAAAAGCTCATAAAGTGTCCACACAAAGGTGATATGAATATTTATAGCAACATTATTCATAATAGCCAAAAAGTGATGTGTTGTCCACTAAATGATGAATGGATAAACACAATGTGGTCTGTTCACACGATAGAGTGTTTTTCAGCAATGAAAGGGAATTTTGTACTGCTATGTGCTATATAACATGAATGAACCTTGAAAACAATATCCTAAGTAAAAGAATCCAGTCACAACAGATCACATGTTATATGACCCTTTAGAAATATGAAGCACCCAGAATAGGCAAATCTATGGGGAGACAGAAAGTAGATTATTGGCTGCCAGGATCTGGGGGAAGGGAAGACTTGAGATCATGGCTAAGGGATATAGGATTTGGCTTGAGGGTAACAGAAATGTTGTAAAATTGATTATGGTAAGGAATGTACAAGTCTGTGAATATATTAAAATCCATTTAACTGTATACTTCAAATGAGTGAATTATAAAGAATGCATATTCTGTGAGCAACAAATGGTTTTAGGTGACTAAGAAATGTTAACTCTTTTGAACTTGATTACAACACTATGACACATATAGTCCTATTATCCCTTTACACACACACAAATATACACACGTACACACACACAAATACACTGATACACACACAGAAAGTTGCTCATTGGCCACACATTAGGAAGTGATGAAATCTGCAGTTGAACCCAGGCAGTCAGCATACAGATTCCATGCTTTTCATTTGTACATTATGCTGTTTCTATCACGCAGTAATATTATTTACTCATTTCTGTAACAGCGAGAACCATCTGGCTACTCAACATCATGTGAAAAACAGCAACTGGATGTATGTTTTGTTGTTCAGAAGGTGCAATAGCATTACGTATACCAGGCCTTGCTTTGGTCACAGTGCAAACCCAAAGGAGCTGTAACATGGAGAATAAAACATTGCTTTCCCACCACTGCATGTTCCTCTTTTAATCAGAGTTTACTGTGTGCATCAATGACTTGAAACCAACAACAATAAGCAATCATGCCTCCAAATGTCATCTCCTGGGCTTGCCTGCTCTGTTGACGTATTGCTTAGCTGCTGGCATGACAAGTTGTTTTCTCACTGAAACTCCACTAAAACACTACTGATTTCGTCTGAATGGCTAAAAAAAGAGTCACTATCTTGTTATCTCCCTTGCATTGGCCTTGGGACTGTCATTTTCCAACGTCAGCATAATACAACTAAAAATACCTACCTTACACGTTTAAAAAAAAGGGGGAAAAACACTAACATTGCTTCTTTTCTCTTTGATGATTTTTAACCCAGTGAATGCAAGGAAATAAGTGGTTTTTCTCTTGGGTGCACTTCTTAATGATGAGTTATTCAACTGCTTCATAAAGTCCTTCTCAGCCAGAGAAATTTCAGTTCTGGCTAAAGAGGAAAAACATTCTACTGAAATATAAGTGGAAAACTTCAGAAAGTCAGTGACAGTCACAGTAAATATTTCTACCTTATACTTTCACTTCTCTTTTCCTCCCTGCCTTTTTTGAACATGATAAAGTAAGTCCTTTAAACTTTCATACAGATATCTATTTATCTCAAGGGAAGAACAAAACGTGAACGGTCACAATTGAACACAGTAATTTTATACCAAAAGTCATGGTTATCGTGGAAGGGATTTGTACATTGTAGTGATGATATAATGAATGTTTTCCTCCCTGAGAGACTACTCAGCAAGATGTCTCTATAATGAGACCTGCAATCCAACATCAGTTATCTTAGATGCCAACTGAAGAGCAGGAATAGAAAAGGAAAAGAAGAGAAAACGCAGCTAGTGAAATGATTCCCCCACTATCACTGCAGATGCCATTTATTGTAACTTTCTGCTTGCCCCCCCCCTTAGCACACCTGTGCATGATCTTGTGTATTCCCTACAGAAACACTGTGAGATATATTTTATTAACTTCATTTTATAGATGAGAAGATCCATGTTCAGAGAATTTAAGGAACTTGCTTTGAACTGCTCTGAAAGTATGTAATATATGATAAACTGAACCTAGATGCATCAAATTTAAAACCTGTAACCTTTAAACACTGATATAATCCATGGCCCTACTCTGCTCAGTTTCTCTATTCCGCAATTCTAAGCACTGGTCATTTACTGACATTTAAGGTAAGCTTGCTCACTGAACAACCAACTAATGAACAAATGAAAACAAGAGAAGTCCTCCTAAACTCAGAGCAGTGATAGGTTAAAAAAATTTTTAAAAGGCATTTGCTAGAGGGAATATGCAATTTTTAGATATAGCCCATTATTTCAGAGCACAGCAGTAGGTGGATGTATATAACATAGAGGTATTCTAGGAAGAATAGGGAACTTGACCCAATGTAACCAAATATTTCTTCAGAATTTTTCTCAATACAGCTCTCTTGACAGAAATTAACAGTTGTTCAGATTAACACATGAGTTGAACATTGTCTTCCTTTATAGAGGTAATTCTGTAATGATGAATCATAGTAACTACTAATCTAAAGCCTCTTACCTACTCCTTGAGGTAGTAGGGGAAGAAAACTGAGATCATGAGCATAGTTTATTTGTTTTCATTTCCCTGTTCAAGACTGAATAAAAGAGGATTTTATCTATCTGACATGACACTTTTTTTCTATTATCAGGTCAGAAATCAATAAATAGTAAAAGGACACAAGCTGAATTTTGTTTAACACATATCACTGGCCATATTTTGAGTAAACTTTGTGACATTACTATTGTAATTTTCAGACGATATTGAAATACATATTTGAAACTAATAACAGCAAATAAAAATGTATTTATTTAAACATGTTTTCACATACTGGGGACTTAAAAATCAATATATCATCATAAAATTTTGGTGAAAAATCTAGTGAGAATGAGATTATAGTTTAGAAAAAAAAATAGGCAATGAAAGTATTCAGGTCTACAAAATAAGACAAAACAAAAATGAAATAGAAATACTGGTAATAGGGGCACCTGGGTGGTTCAGTGGGTTAAGCCGCTGCCTTCGGCTCAGGTCATGATCTCAGGGTCCTGGGATCGAGTCCCGCATCGGGCTCTCTGCTCAGCAGGGAGCCTGCTTCCCTCTCTCTCTCTCTGCCTGCCTCTCTATCTACTTGTGATCTCTCTCTGTCAAATAAATAAATAAAATATTTTAAAAAAATACTGGTAATAAACAGAATTAGGCAAGAAGCATCATACTATAGATAGTCTAAATAAGAAATAATGATGAAGGGACGAAGGGATATAAAAGGATATAAAGTTGTACAAAACATTTTGAAGGGTTATATATATCATAACTATAAAAAGTTTCTTTATTGAATTTGTATCTTAAAAATTCTCATCAAAATAACATCAAATCAAATTCAACATATACCATGACCATGTAGAATTTATTCCAGGTATGCAAGGTTCACTCAATATTCAAAAACCAATTAATTCCCCCATACCAAGAACCAAGGAAGAAAAGTCATATGGGAATATCAATAGAGAAAAGTATTTGACAAAAATCCAATACTCATTCACGATAAAGTCTCTGGACATATGGGGGAACCTCCTAAACTTGACAGAGAACAGCTTAAAAAAGCCTATAAGCTAACATCATACCTAATGAAGAGAAACAAAAATTCCCTACTAAGATTGGGGACAAGATAGGAATATCTCTTCTTGTCACCCCATTCAACAATGCTTTGTAAATCCTCTTAGTAAAATAAGAAAAGGAAACAAAATATATATAGAAAGATTTGGAATAAAAAAAATTAAACCATCTTAAATCAATCACTTTACTATTTGAACAATTGAAATTTGAAATGTATAACAGTACCATTTACAGTAGCACCAAAAAATAAAATAAGTACACAACTAATAAGGTTTATGCTGCATTTATATGTGGAAATTATAAAACTGATAAAAAGAAATCAGAGAAGAGCCAAACAAATGGAGAGATATTCTATGTTCATGAATTAGAGAGTTCAATATTGTTAAGATTTCAGTTTTCCCAATTTAATCTGTAGATCCAAAAAGTGATTCTAATCAAATCCCAGAAATCTATTTTCTGAACGTACACAAAATGATTCTAAATTTATATGGAGAGGCAAAACCCAGAAAAAATAACATAGTATTAAAGTGGAAAAAACTTGGAGGACTGACATACCCAACTTCAAGTTTTACTCAAAAGACACTGTATTCAATACAGCAAGGTGCTGACAAAAGAACCAAAGAGATCAAAGGACGCAAATAGAGTCCAGAAACAGACTCACCAAATTAAAATTACCTTATTGCTGCAGAGTCACAAACTCTGAGAACTGACAGTCATTTCAGAAATAGTGCTGGAATATTGGAAATCCATATGCAGAAAAAATAAAGAATTCTAGATGTAAATCCTACAATTTTCATAAAAATAAAAAAATAAACTCAAAAAGGCCCACAGATCTAAATATATCAAACAACACTGTAAAACTTCAAGAAAAAAGAACTGGAGAAAATCTGTTTTGAGAAAATTTAGGGTTGGCAATGAGATTTCAGATACAATACTAAAAGCCAATCCATCAAAGACGAATTCAACGAAATTAGACTGTTTAAAAATTAAAAGCTGTTCCAGAGAAAAAACACCATTAAAAGTATCAAAAAATAAACCATATATTAGGAGGAAATCTTTCAAAATACATACCTGATAAAGGACTTACCTTCAAAGCACACACAAAAAAATCCTTAAAACTCAACAATAAGAAACCAGACTATTAAAAATAGGCAAAAGATTGGGAAAAGCACCTCGCTAAAGATATGTAGATGCAAATAAATATATTAAATAATGTTCACTATAATCTGCCATCAGGAAGCAAATATGAATAAAGTAATAATGAGAAATCACTATGCACCTATCAGAATGACTACCCACCCACCCACCCCCTGAATTAGCAATGTATGGTGAGAATGAAAAATAACAAGAACTTGTATTAT
Source organism: Meles meles (assembly GCF_922984935.1). Classification (NCBI taxonomy): domain Eukaryota; kingdom Metazoa; phylum Chordata; class Mammalia; order Carnivora; family Mustelidae; genus Meles; species Meles meles. The sequence continues at coordinate 42,451,120 of NC_060080.1, forward strand.
TGATGGAGAGAATAAAAAGTGGTATAGCCACTTTAGGACACAGTCTGACAGTTTATTACAAAGCTAAATGTGACAAACCATGTACATAAAAACTGAAATAGATATTTATAAAAGCTTTATTTATGATCACCAATATCTGGAATAACCAAGATATCCTTGGTAACTGAATGGACTGACACACTGATACATCCATACAATAGAATATTATTCAATAATACAAAATAAGAGCTGTCAAGCCAAAAAGACATGAGTTGGGGGAAATCAGAGGGTGAGACAAACCATGAGAGACTGTGGACTCTGAGAAACAAACAGGGTTTTGGAGGGGAAGAGGGTAAAGGTCTGGGTGAGCCTGATGGTGGGTATTAAGGAGGGTACATATTGCATGGAGCACTGGGTGTGGTGCATAAACAATGAATTTTGGATCACTGAAAATAAAATTGAAAAAAAAGACATGAAAAAGCCTTAAATATTCAGTGATCATTGGGAGAAGGCAGTCTGAAAAAGCTACATACTACATGATTTCCATTATTGGAATTTCTGAAAAAATCTAACACTCCAGAGACAGGAAAAGAACCAAATGGTTTCTCCCCTGTGCAAGAATGAATGATAGCATGTCGAGATGACTGCACCTTCACTACTTGGTCCAAGAGAGTGCTCTGCTCCATGAATTATGAAAGCAGGCAGTAAAGTAAATGGTGACAGCTCACAAGAAAAAGTGAGAAGTGGTGCCAGGATAATGACCTGTACCCTCTAGTGGAAACAGAAGTATGTCCTTGTGATGTATTTATTTATATCTCAACCATATGGATACTGGCCAGTCTGCATTCTTCTGGAAGGCAGAAGAGACACTCAGAGAGGATTGCAGGTACAAGGAGATAGAAAAAATGTGGAGGAGGCATATGCTTCCAAGAAATAGCCTCCTCTGATAAGAGCAGAAACCTGCTGACCCTTCCCACTGCAGCAGCTCTGGAGATGGATGAGGAGTGGAGGATGAGAATACTGACAGAAGGTTTGTCCAAGAATGGGTAGCTTTGTTCTCTAATTTGTTCTATTCCTCTTTTGTTGATAACACACTGCCTCTGAAAAATATGGATGTATTTAAAAAAAAAAAAAAGTCCAGGGATTCAGGGGGTAGGGGAAGGGATAAATAAAGCACAGAGAATTGTTTGCATAATAACATCTTTCTCGGTCATATTGTAATGGTGGATACAAGACACTAGGCATGTGTCAAATGAACATGAAACGGGGCACCTGGGTGGTTCAGTCAGTTAAGCATTTGCCTTTGGCTCAGGTCATGATCCTGGGATCCTGGGATCAAGCCCTACATTGGGCTCCTTCCTCAGTGAGGAGTCTCTCCCTCTGCTCCATGTTCTCTCTCTCTCTCTCTCTCTCTCAAATAAATAAAATCTTAAAAAAAAACCATAAAAACTCCTCACAAAGAGTGAACTGAATGTATGCACATTAAAAAAATAGTATTTAGAAGCTAGAAGGGACCCAGGAAGGAATGCAGACTGTAATAGGAGAACTAAATGCATGAAAAATGCATGAACCCACTTCACTGAAGGGAATGGAGGGAAGAAACAGTGACCTGAGTATCTTTAGAAAGGAGTGGAGTCTGTAAAAGTAAAGGGAAAAGGAACTAAACATAGATATTTTACTCTAGTTGATAAAACTGTTCCTTTTAGGGTATGGTATATACTACCATATATGCACACTGGAATGAAATAATGAAATCAATAGATGACAGATGGCAAAAACCAACTGTCCTACAGGTGGAGTGGAATTTACAGATAAATAAGAGGAGGATGCAAGAATCATTCACAGGGTAATGAATCAAATATAGAGACATTAGTGGGAACTCATGTTTAGCTTACCTTTGGTACAGATAGTTACATAATGAAATATTTCTAGATAGTCTTATATACACAGGTTGGTAAAAACATATTTTTTGCTCTGTCAACTGAGAGATGCTAAAGAACCAACACTCTAGTAGCAACAACCAACTCTAGCACCCACATCCTGGTTTTTAACACCATCCTTAAATAACAAGAATCTGGGATCCTTGGAGAAATGGCTGATTCTAGGACTGTAGCAGGAAATATATAAAATAAGATAAAACTGAAGTATCTTGAAGAATCAGAAAGTGAGAAAGTATTCAACACCCCTGTCACACACATATATTGATGGGGGTATGTCAAAATAGCACAGGAGTTGACTGAAATAGCTCCCACCAACCAAATCTGAAGCAATTTAAGCAACATAATAGAATATTCTTGGATTATTACCCAAAGTATAAAATAAATATCCATGTGTCCATTTTAACTTAAATAAATGATTGAACAAATTAATAGAGAAAGCACAAGCCTCCCATGCTGAAGGATTTCAAATAACGCTCCTTAGATGTTAGTTACATAGTCTAACTTCGTTCCAAAAGTGTACAGTATGGAAAAGGTAGAAAGGGAGAGAAAGGGCATTTTGCAGTGAGGTTAATGTGACAAACACTGAAAAAGACAGGTTAAAATCATGTTGATTGTACGCACACTTCATATGATGAGATGAAAATGACATTTTACCTCTGTGGTCTTCCTCCCAATAATTCATAACCACAGTATTATTATGAGAAAAACATTAGAGAAACTCTAATAGTGAGCCATCCTTCAAAATACTTGACTAGTACTCCTTAAAACTGTCATGGTCATCAAAAACAAAGAAAGTCAGAAAAACTGCCACAGCTAAGACACATGCCAACTAAATGTAGTATGGCATCGTGGGTGGGAAACTGGAACAGAAAAAGGACATTAAGTAAAAACAAAGGAAATCTAGACAGACAATGGACTTCTGCTAATATTTTTTTAGAAAGGTAAGTTGGGGGGCACCTGGGTGGCTCAGTGGGTTAAAGCCTCTGCTCTCAGCTCAGGTCATGATCTCAGGGTCCTGGGATCGATCCCACATTGGGCTCTCTACTTAGCAGGGAGCCTGCTTCCCCCACCCCTTGCCTGCCTCTCTGCCTACTTGTGATCTCTGTCTGTCAAATAAATAAATAAAATTTTTAAAAAATTATTAAAAAAAAAATAAAATAAATAAAAAGGCAAGTTGGTGAGGTGCCTGGCTGGCTCAGTTGGTAGAGCATTCGACTCTTGATCTCAGGGTCATGAGTTTAAGCCCCACATTGGGTGTGGGCCTACTTAAAAAAAAAAAAGCTAAGTTGACTTCATTAAAAAAAATTCAGAAGTATGACTATATTAACAAAATAAAAAATGTTAACAAACAAAATATTAACAAACAAAATTCAGAAGTGTGACAGTGTTAACAAGATAAAAAATGTCAAAGACACAAAATGGGAGAAAATATTTTACATACATATATATATACACATACACACACACACATACATATATATGTATGTATATATATCTTAGGTGTAGTATATATATATATATATATCTAACTGGATAGATATCTGACAAAGTGCTTGTATGTATAACATATTTTTAAATTATATTGCAAATTTAATAATAAAAACCATACCAAAAAAAGTGAGCTTTATAGCTTAACAGATATTTTCAAAAGGATACATATAAATTGTGAATGAGTACTGGGAAATACTCTGAACATGATCAGTAATCAGGAAAATGCAAATGAAGAGTGCAGATAGTACTATTTGGACATGAGAAGACGGCAGAGACAGAAAACCAGGAGTAAGGAATCGGAAATAATCCCTTACCATTGAGTCCTTCTGTCATAAGACATCACTACACTTACAGGAGCTTCAGATTTCTCATCTAAAAATTAAAGAATTGAGCAGGATTATCCCTGAAGTCACTTTTAATATTTTAAATATTTCTAGTCACATATTTTAAGCAAGAAAAATAAATAGGTTGCATATTTTTCTTCCTTTTTTTTCCCCTCCTAATAGCTGCTTATCCAAAGAAACTAAAATAATTTAGTTTCTTTGGATAAGAAGTGCAAAGTGGTTATCAGAATAGAACAATGCATCAATAATTTCAGCACTTTTCATTTGTATTTTGTAGTGTGATCAAAATGCTATTATCTTCAAAAAAGTATTATCAATAGGTGGCAGGGATACAGTATTTTTCTAACACAGACTGTTAAAATGTCACTGTTCTTAATCTAAACATTGCAAATGGACAAATGTATATCCTGAATGTTACTGTAACTTAAAATTTTTGCCTAAAATACATCCCAGAAAATTAAATTCACCTCTGGACTAGGCCCTGGGGCAATGATTGATTTAACTATAAATTTTACAGTGAAGATATAAAACTCTGAAATTGCTATTTTGTAATAAAAACACTGACGGAACTTTTAAACTTTATTTCTCTATCCGTGTTGTTATGCAATTACAAGTTCCAGTCAATATCAGAAAGTTTGGGTAGTAAAAAGAACTTCCTAAGGTTATATTAGTGACCAATGCATATCAACGAGATAGAATGTTTTTAATCTCTGTGCACACGGAACTGTTCCTCCCAGAGCAGAGCTGCAGATACTGAAGCTGCTCCTGAACAGCCTAGAGGGAATGAAAAATTCTGCCCATTTAAGTTGTTTTATGACACCAACATCACCTATATGAAGCACAAACAAATATAAACGTACACAAAAGCAGCTTTCCAAACACCTGTTCATGAAGACCTGAGATAACTTACAGTGAAATGCCTATTTTTTTCATGATATAAAAACTGATTTTAGCTCATTAAATCTGCATCATTTGCTTATCATCCATCCCAAGAAGCTGAGTCCATTTCCAAAGGAAGCACAGCTTTGCTGGGTCACATTGATGTAGCTTACCGTAACAGGTTGTGGGGTATGACAGAGGCTAAAGATACAGATCAGGAAAGCTCTAGGAATATGAAATATACAAAGAAGCTAAGGTAGGCTAGGTAGGTTAACAGTGGTAAAAACTAATACCCATTGATTGATTACAAGGCTAAAAGAATTCAGAAACTGCTTATTTTTTTTATTTTTACCTCATAATCCCATGAGGCAGGTACTGCCAAAATCCCACTATTCAGATGTAGTAGACAGACTTTCAGGATGCCCCTTGAGGATTCCCACCCCCGAGACGGACAACTTGTGTTATCCCCTCCCCCTGAGAGTGGAATGGGTCTCAAAACTTATTTCTAATAAACAGGATATGGAAAAGTGATGAGTTGTCACAGCCATTATTGTCTTAACAAAGACTGTTGCTTCTATCTTACTCATACTCTCTATTGGCTTCTTGGACTGTATACTTTGATGAAATAAACTGTTGCATAGAAGCTGTAGAGGCCCACATTAGAAAGAAGTGAGGAAGCTGCTGGCTGACAGCCTACAAGGCCCTCCATCCCAGACTGCAGAGACCTGAATCCTGTCAACAACCATGTGAGTGAAACGGGGAGAAGATCCTTTCCCACTTTAGCTATCAGATGAGACCACAGAACTGTATACCTCTGTGAGAGACAGTAAAGCAGAGCACACGATCTCTGTCTCCATTCCTGACCTTCAGAAAATGCCTTAACAAATTAGATTACTATCAATTATTGCTAACGGGAAACATAGTATGGTCATCCAGAACATGAAGAGAACTAAAGAAAAATGCAGGCTAAGTGGTCTAAGGCTTTTGAATTAATCCAGATTTTGCACAGAATCTCCTGTACCTATATGAGTATGGACTATGTATTTGAAGTAGAAAAACTGAGATGACTGATAAATGCCACTTGGAAGGGCGGGGGGAGAGAAATAGAGACAAGTCAGTGGAAATACCAGAAGTTTTATACTTGAAATTGTTACAATTACTACTTTAATTCAGGTACTCCGATTAGAAACTATTTAGAGGTATCTGGTGGGTTTTTTAATGCATTCTTCTCTCTCATAATGTTGGGTAAGTTGTCTCAGACTATGTTATTTTCTTAAAAGTAAATCTGTAAAAGAAATGGAGTCTATCATCACCTTAGCCAGTGAAAACTGAGAGCATCAGTAAAAACTGAGCACTTTCTATGTCATTGCCTGCCAAGTGGAAGTATAATGGACTGCACGTAAAAGTTCCCAGAATCTTGCAACAAAGTAAGTCATTCCTAAATTGATACCATTTGTTATCACTCCACATCTTCAATCCATTGTTTTGTTTTCTCTTTAACTATTGTTTCTATTCTGTCTAGCTTTAGTATCTTGCCTCCTCTAACTTGTTCCTATGATTTATGTTTTTGTTAATATTTCATATTTTTATTTAAATTAGTTGACATACAGTGTGATATTAATTTCAGGAGTAGAATTTAGTGACTCATCACTTACATGTAACACCCACTGCTCATCACAAGTGCCCTCTCTAATACGTATCACCCATTTGTCTTCTAACTTCAGCATTTCATTTTCTCTCTTTTGGCCTGTCATTCAGTTCAGTGACAAAAGCTCTGATTTAGCCTCAGTCCCTGCTTCTTGAATCTCTCCACTGAGGTTGTCACAACCCTCCAGAGATTCAGATGCTCCACATGCAGGGTGCTGGATATGATTCTCACTCTGGTCAGAAGTATTAAAGAAAACCATATATAAAGCAAAATTAGGAAGACAGGTTCCTCGTTGAATGTAGAGTATATCTTCCCTGTCTTTCTCATTGTAGGTAGTGGCAATTGGCTCAAAATGTCATCCAGGCTGGTTAGTAGCAGCTGTGTTACATCCCAAGTAAAGAGTCTGGTATACTCTGATCCTACCCCCCTGCTTTGAAATCTACTTTCCTTCATTTCTCTCTCTTCTTCCATTTATCTCTAAGACTTAGAGTTGTTTCCTATTAAAAAAAAAAATGGGAATAAACATGCCCATAGGATTTACTGCATGACAAAGTGAAGATACAATATCTTTCATGAGAAATTATCTCATGTTTCTAATTAGGTTAAAAGACACTAATCTATTATTTACTTATTTATTGCCTCTTCCTACACTCCCTTTACCTTAAACCAATGTGAATATATCTGAATATCATGGATACTAACTAACCTCTAGATATACCTACCCAATCTGATGGATCTAATGTAAAATTCAAGAGATTATGGTAAACTACACTACACATTGTTATAAACACAAACATTTGATTTCTTGTTATAATTACTTAAGTTTTTTGTTGTTACATTGTTTTGTTTTCAATGTACTGGTTTTAGCTTTTTAGTTATCTACAATTGTTTGGCTTCTGAGAGAACATTCACTAGTGTCAAGGAACAGCTGATGTCACAAGTGAATTCAGTTCAATATTTGAAAACATTTTCCAGAAAGCAGCTAAGTTCTACTGTAAAAATACTGTGTTCATACAGATAAGAAAGAGTTGTTTTATGAAAGAACCAAAATATTTTTCTGTTGATAAGCATTCCTTCAGGAGATTTGATCCCAAATACAATGGTTTTCCACGTATACTGCTACCCTAGAGCCTTCAGGAAATTTGTGTTATGCAGGATTGCAATGATGCATGAATGGCTGGGAATTAGAAAAGAAAATGGAATTTTGATTCTTTTTTAGAATTCACAATTGCTTTGAAGCTTTCCCTGCATCTCCTGATTTTAAACCTGAAGTCATGAAAATAAAATTTAGTTTATTCGATTTCTATGCAATATACACGAGGTATTCTGAAACTTTTAAATGTTTTCTTCCCTAAAGAAAACAATATTAAAAGTTTACAATATTATAATCCTGAATGAATTAACAGTCCACAGAAGCATTATGTAAATCAATGTTAATAAATGTAGCATTAAATATTTATAATTGTTGAAGTAGTATCTTATTAAAAAACTTATTTTCCTTTGATCATGGAACTCAGTTTTTCCTCATTTGTTGAGATGCCAAAAACAGAAAAGTCAGATCAGATACTGTTAATATGGGTTAGTCTAGCCAGAACTGACCAGAGTGTAATCTACTAGGATTCTAAGACATCACCATAATATATCATAAGGAACAGCTAATTCCACACTTCCATGGCAATTCCTCACAAAATTATAAAATGTAAATTAGTCTGTCTTCCTCACATAACTAATAAAAGGAAAAACAAATGAATTTAGAAACCGTAGTAAAAAGCACACCCACGTTAACACAGACAAAATCACCTACTGAATCCATTTCTGTATAGTATAGTTCTTTGCACACATACACACTGCAGAATCTGTTGTCAGTAGTTACAGGTACAGGATATTTTGCCTTTGAATAATGTCTAACACAGTTCTCACTTAAAACTAGAGATTTAATTTTTCAAAATCTTAACTTTTTAGTATTATGACTCCCATGCATTTGTCTGCTTCTGAGAGTTTCAAAAAAGATCAGTATTATTAAAAAGTAGGAAATATTTTGCCAACATAAGATTTAGGAGGAAAATGCATATATGGAACCAGACTATCTAATTATATTTATATAAATTCTCTATTTTTATGTGACCAGATTATGAATAATGCTTATGGGTGGATACTGATTGTTGTCAACTGAAAAAAACCTACTCTCTCCATCTCAATAAAACCCTAGTTGTCTTCATGTCTTGTCTCTTCACAGAGAAGATTTATGCTTCAGGGTTAGGTTCTGATAGGTCTAAACTTATCCCAGTGGTCAAGTTCACCTTCCCACTGATGGTTCGGGCATGGAAATATGATAGAATTTGGACCAACAGGATATAAGAGTAAGTATTTGGGAGGAGGGTTTCTCTGAAAGGTTTCTACTCTGATCAGTAGCATATAAACAATACACAGGGACAGCAAGTTTCTCTTATTCTGCTTTACATTATCATGTCTGTATATGATTCCTGGCACTGTGGCAGCCCTTTGCTTTCGTATAAGAAAACAGCATGAGGATAACAGAGCTGAAAGTTGAAAAGAAACCAGATGAACTTGAAGATGATTTACATAAAATAATAAAGTGAGAGTTGTAGCATGAACAGTCAGAACCTAGCAGCCCAGAATAAGAAGTTAGAAGGCTGTGAAAAAGAAAATAGTAACATTCATGCTTTAAATTTAGAATGTTCCCAGCATTTTTTTTTTCCTTCTTTTTGGGGAGGGAGAGATGGGGGCAGGGGAGAGAGAGAGATGGAGAGAAAGAATCTTCAGCAGGCCCCATGCCCAATATGGGGCCCAACGTGGTGCTCAATCTTAAAACCCTGAAACCAAGACTTGAGTGGAAATCAAAATCAGACACTCAACCAACTGAACCACCCAGTGCCCTGTTCTTAGCAATTTTTGAAGTGTTTCCATATATGTCATTACATTTTATCTTTTTTATGAACTTCACATATACATATTTTCCCCCTTACTATTGGTGAGGAAACGGAAATTCTGATGTCATACAAATTCCCTAATGGCATACAAATTGGAAGCAGTCCAGGCTGGAGCCCAGAGTTTCAAACTCTGAACATGATGATGCTTTTTCTAATTCTATATGGTGGGTCATCTCAAGAATAAATAAAAGGATTTAGCTTACACAATGGAATACTATGCAGCCATCAAAAGAAATGAAATCTTGCCATTTGCGACGACGTGGATGGAACTAGAGCGTATCATGCTTAGTGAAATAAGTCAATCGGAGAAAGACAACTATCATATGATCTCCCTGATATGAGGACATGGAGAAGCAACATGGGGGGGTAGGGGGATAGGAGAAGAATAAATGAAACAAGATGGGATTGGGAGGGAGACAAACCATAAATGACTCTTAATCTCACAAAACAAACTGGGGGTTGCTGGGGGGAGGTGGGATTGGGAGAGGGGGAGCGGGCTATGGACATTGGGGAGGGGAGGCGAACCATAAGAGACTATGGACTCTGAAAAACAACCTGAGGGTTTTGAAGGATCAGGGGTGGGAGGTTGGGGGAACAGGTGGTGGGTAATGGGGAGGGCACGTTTTGCATGGAGCACTGGGTGTTGTGCAAAAAGAATGAATACTGTTACGCTGAAAAAATAAATAAAATGGAAAAAAAAAAAAAGGATTTAGCTTGACATTACTGATTCTTAGTGAACACATTCTCATGTCATAGAATCAAAAGGGGCAATAAGAAACAGTAACCAAAAAGAAGGAAGTATCATCTTATGTTTTGTACTGGGGCAATTCTTTGAGCAAGAGAGCCCCATCTTTTACAGTCAGTTTAACAGGTTAAACAAGCTTTTCTAATTCACTGGACTGTTTCATATTTCAATCATCCTTTTTTTTTTTTTTTAAGATTTCTTTCTTTATTCTAGAGACAGAGAGAGACAGAAGAAGACCCCACTGAGCGAGGAGTCCCCAACATGGGCCCATCTTAGCACCCTGATCACCACCTGAGCTGAAATCCAGAGTCAGACACTTAACTGCTTCACTGAGACACCCAGGCACCCCAATCATCTTTTACTTTTTAATGTCTAATCTTCCTAGATTCTTTCCCCAACATCTCCCCTATGCCATTGCATATTATATCTTAGTTAGTATTTAAATTGAAAAAAAAAGTGTAGTTTCAAGCATTCAATCTCCCCTCTTCTCTATCCACTTTATTTTTAATATATAATTAGTTCAGCTACTTCAGAAGCCATTCTCTATGATATATGTGACATGGACATCTCTGAGTGTAGTTTCTCAGACAAGTATATTCTGCTTTAATAGGAGACATCTCTGCCTGCCTTTGATTCCCTATTTGCCTCTGGCTATACAACACAGAGACTCCACATTCCTTTTGTCATTCCAAGAAGACACAGATATCTGAGCGCTGGGGACTGCTTTTGAGTAACTGTTAACAGTCTTGTCCTATTAGTATGCCACAAGAAGGGCTTTGTAGAAGGAGTCCTGTGGTGAGAGGGAATCGTGTGATTTAATCAGCTTTTGCTTATGGGCCAGGTGAGACTCCTTTCTCAAGGAAGTCATGCAAATTGTGCATTACTTAAGCATATGTTAATTTTTAGTAAAAAAAGAAAACTCAAATGAGTCTCTTCTATAAAGATAAATCTGGGGTAATACCGAACCACAAATATTTCCAATCTCCCAAATCTTTCCTTTTCTATCTTGCACATTAGCCTTATTCTGCCATTATCAGTCATGCCTTGGAGTAAATCCAATCAAGGGCAATTTTAATTTAGTTCAGGGATTACCATTTCAGCTACTGTCCTTTACACATCTCCATCAGGGTTTGCTTCCACACCTCATCTCCTTTCAATTCCATTCCTACCTTTATAGGTTTCCCCTGTACTCCCTAACAGAAATGAGAGGGTTTTATCTCCTTAAGGCCTGGTTGAGGAAACACTGAAGGAAACAGGATCTTTTATGACTTGCTTCCTTTCTATCTCCCAGCCAGCACCAGTTTTTGATTCCCACATCCACTGTAGTTTATTTTGTTGGAAACTAGTCTGCCTGTGCCCTAGGCAGCTGTTATTTCCCTCAGTCTGGATAGCAACGAGGGCCATTTAAGTTTTTGTGGTGAAGTTGGTGGTCTTTGAGTCACACCTGGACACATTCTCATAGTTTCTGAAGTCAGAAATTCTGCAGCAGCATAGTCATTGTCTCCTCCTCTATTGGGTTGTGTAAACTTCAGAACATCTCAGTTGGGTCCCTTTACCTGTTAGTTAGTCCTTCACTAGGAGGGACTGATGGCAACCATGACACTTCTTCCTAATTCCTACAGAATTCCCTAGATATACAAGGAAAATGGAGTCCTTTACACATGAAACTTGGCTCCTTTGGAAAACTTTATGCTTTTGCCAGTTCAGTGAGTACTGCCCCCATCCCATAGCTCTTTACTTAATAGCCAGTGGTACCAGAGTCTATCTGCATGTTCTGATACTCAGCTAACTCTAGTTGTCAGGGCAAGATGCTAATTTCCCCTATTTCTATGATGACCAACTGATACAGTGGTCCCTAGACTTGGGCAGTTCATGGGATGGGAGCCTATCAGTCTTATAATCAGGAACATCCCAGGAAACTGGGCACACTTGTTGACCCTACTTGCTTCCATTCATCCTTGATCTTCACAGACCCAAACACCTGAATAAGCTGTGCACAGGCTCTCCCAAACACTCTCTCACAAAGAAACTTTTCCCCTTTCAGTTGATTTTGAACTCCCTAATGGCAAAATACACAAAACAACTTCTGAGATTCCAAAGTACTTTGGAGAATCTGCACCAAGAATACTTGAGGAGCTGAAGAAGTACCTCTCTTCATTCTCAGAGATGAGTTGTCTTTAAATCACTTTAGCTTTTGGGAAAGTAGGAATATAAAGGAAATCGCAACTTCACCTTACTTATTAACCTTTAACCACCTTCACTTTCAGTTTTCTGGTCTCCCAAATGTATCATAATCCTTTTAAGGGAAGACTGCATTCTTTATTCTCTACTGTTATTGTTGAGTTTTGTTTTTTTATTTTTATTTTCCAGCCTATGTATATTTGTCAAAACCAACTTATGAACATGTATTTTTTTACCCACAAGAATCCACCCAGATTGAGCTTCCTCAGGAGTCTCATCTCTGAATGCAAAGTACAGTGAATTACAGAAAGAGTGCCTTCACATGCACAGAACAATTTATTCTCTCATTTTTTTCTTCTCTCATTGCACCTCCTTCCTTTGCCAGAAACAAATTTTGCTGCTTCCATTAATCTATCACAAACTTTTTTACATATTTCTCCCCACAGTGGCCTTGCTTATCAGGATCTCCGGACGCTTTCTGATATGTGGTCTGTTTCTAACTGAAATGTACTGTATTTATATTGGTGACTGCAATTGCCAGTGCATATCCATAAATAAACTGTAATTTTAAGCATATTTCACTGGGCGATTGATGTTTTATTTAACCTGGACAAGACAGACACCTACTTTGTTACTGAATAGCACTATGCTATAGTCAAAGCACTTTTTTTTAATTATTATTAAAATATTTTATTTGAGAGAGACACAGTGAGAGAGAGCATGAGAGAGGAGAAGGTCAGAGGGAGAAGCAGACGCCCTCTGGAGCTGGGAGCCTGACTCGGGACTCGATCCTGCTCCTCTGGAATCATGACCTGAGCCGAAGGCAGTTGCTCAACCAACTGAACCACCCAGGTTCCTAACCGTAAAGTCATCCTGTGTGAGAAAGATTCTTTCTTTCTTTTTTTTCTTTTAAGATTTTATTTATTTGACAGAGATCACAAGTAGGCAGAAAGGCAGGCAGAGAGAGAGGGGGGAAGCAGGCTTCCTGTGAGCAGAGAACCCAACACAGGGTTCCATCCCAGGACCCTGAGATCATGACCTGAGCCAAAGGCAAAGGCTTAACCCACTTAGCCACCCAGGGGTCCCTACAGTCAAAGCACTTTTGATGGTATTATCTCTTCCTCTGCATTCTTTCAACTACCCCATCCCCACAGGCACAGTACCGTACATGTATTTTCTGAAAGTGAAGGAAAGCACAGATTTTCAAGCAACAGTGGGGAAAGTATGTTACCTATTAAAGTCTTTCCCAATACAGATCTCCCCAGGCAGTATCTCTCTACTTTTGCCATATATAAGGAAAATCCTGCTAGGTTGAAAATATATGAAGAAACCAAGGACAAAAGAAAGAAGTTGGATAAATATATCCAACTTCTGTTGGATATATTTAAGACATATATATAGCTGATTACTGGCTAATTAGTCTGAACAACCCCTTTGCCCAAAAGTCACTTTGCATAGATTTGGATGCCTTTTAAAAATTTTCTTGTTTTTCTTGAAGCCCAAAGGATTCAGTCTATTTTCTTTTGCATTATGACACTGCTATAAAACACCTCCTTCCTCAGTACAGAGAGGAACAGTCTCTTCACTTTACCCATTCTTCTGTTTCTAAGCATAAGAATGCAAACCTGTGTTTTGCTATAACTGTCAAGTCCTCATGCTATTCAATGCGGGGATAAACGGCAACACAATCTTGTAGAGGTTATAAGGCATAGGAGTTTCCACAGTTTATCTCAGACAATGGTTCTTGGTACTATTTCTGTCTCAACTCAACTTCTCATCTCCATTTTTTTTTGTGAGGGCAGTGGGGGGAGGGCAGTGAGGATTACCGGCCAACCACTTAATTTTCCAGCAATGCTTATTTTCTCTTACTTTTCCAGCATGTCATGATGTATCTTAAGGCAAGATTATGCTTATGTTGATCTCCTCTGCTTATAATTTCATCTCCTATCCCACTGGCCTGCATACTTGTCTTAGTCTATTTGGGCAGTCACAGCAGAATACTATAGACTGGGTAGCTTATAAATAACAGAAATTTATTACTCACAGTTTTGGAGCCTGGATATTCAAGCTCAAGATGCCAGCCTGGTCAGGTTCTGGTGAAAGCCCTCTTCCAGGTTGCAGATGACCAACTTCTTCATTTTGTCCTCATATCGTAGGTTAGAGAACTCTGTCAGCCCTCTTTTACAAGGGCCCTACTTCCACCCATGAAGGTTCTACCTTCATGACCTAATCACCATTCAAAGGCCCCACCTCTTATCAGTACCATTTTGGGGGTGACGTTTCCAACATATTAAGCTTGGATGGGGAGAGACTTAAAAATTCAAACCATCCTACCTAGTTTTTCAAGAATCAGTCATCTCTAAAAGAACTTTTCTTCCCCAATGATAGGTTAAATGTCCATGCGTGTATGACCATGTTGCATTAGGCACATGTCACTGTTCTTATTATATCCTGCATTTTCTCCCCACTTAACTAGAACTCTTTGATGGTAGGACTACAGATATATTTATCCTATTATCTCAAGGCCTCAAGTAACTGTTACACTTCAGTGTCTATGACAGTATTTTATTTATTCTCTCATATGAGTTCTATTGGCTCACTTAGTAATCCTGCTGAACATTCTCCTAGCTCTTTCTTCACCTTCCTTTACCTGGTGCCTATAGAAAGCATGATCACCCTTCAATACTAGAGAGGAATTGCTCCTCACCCCCTATACAAAATAAACCATATTACCTCCTCTCCATTTACAATCAGTGAGACTACTACACCCAACTGCTCTAAAGTTTCCTCTTTCTGTGGCATATGAGATACCTTAGAAAGCTTAGGATTCTAGCTTTCAATAGATTAGTAAAAAACTCTCCATCTTATATGACCTTCTGTATGATCCTTTCCTCTGATTTTGACCCTCAAATTCAGCTCTTCTAAATTAAGAGCCCCACTCCAATCATATCAGGATGAAATTTCCCCCCTTATAATATTGAGGTATTTGTTACCTTGCTACCCTTTGGAAATAAAACAAATAGGCTCTTTGAGAAGACAGTTGGCCAATTATTTCAAGGCAGAAAATGTGTATCTTGGAATCTTTTCCAGAAGTAAAACATTCCTACTTTCCTTCAATATTCATTTTAAGAGATACATGATTAATTCACTGAAGTGAATTAATTCACTGAAGTGAATACTGAAGTCCCAAACACCAGTTAGGTACCTGAAAGTATGACACTATTTTGAGATAAGGCCTTTAAAGAAGATAGGCAAAATGGACACCCTTCCCTAATTTCTGACAGATGTCCTTGTAAGAAGAAATCAGGACACACACAGAGATTCCAAGGACATTCCTACACAGAGGGAGTATCAGGAAGACCAAAAGAATGGCTATCTGCAAGTTAAGGAAAGAGGTCTCAAGAAAATACCCCAGCAAACACTTTGATTTTGGACTTTCACCCTACAAAACTATGCGAAAAAAGGTACCGTTATTGAGGCCACCTGTATTTTGGTACAGTGTTATTGGCAGTCCTAGAAAACTGACACATTGTCCATCTGCTAATTCAGAAAGAAACCCAAAGGTTCTCTCCAATGATTTAATCTCTCTTCATCTACTTCATCTCATCAGCCACAAAGCACTCCTTACTCCATCACACAAAGCACCTTTGGGTTCTGCCTACCTCTATTCACCATGTCATGTTTTACTTGAATTGCCAAGACACAGATCATCGCAACTATTTCACAGAAGATATTCCCTGTACAACTATCCCTCAACTCTAGGGTCATTTTTCAAAACTCCACCAATAATAATTTCTGTAAAATGGGACTCTTTTCAATCCTTCCCCTGACTTAAAAATTTTAATCAACAATATTTTGTTTTAAAAATCTTCTTTGAGGGGCGCCTGGGTTAAAGCCTCTGCCTTCAGCTCAGGTCATGATCCCAGGGTCCTGGGATCGAGTCCCGCATCGGGCTCTCTGCTCCACAGACAGCCTGCTTCCTCCTCTCTCTGCCTGCCTTTCTGCCTAGTTGTGATTTCTCTCTGTTATATTAAAAAAAAAAAATCTTCTTTGACTATTTTCTCATTTATCAGAGAAAGAAAACCCTTTACAATTGGTCCCAGCCTTCCCAGAAGTCTCATCTTCTGCACCATTCAAGTTCCTTCTCATATCAGACCCCAATTTTAGAAACTGCCAATTGCATGAAGTTCCCCAAAATGTCACACTTCATGTGACCAAGGTTTTGTTCATACCTTCTATACCAGCTTGACTTTCCTGGAAATGCCACTATATATGTTTCATAGTTTCCTGTTCTTTAGCTAAGTGGGCCTTTTGCTTCATGGCTTTCCATAAAAAGTTCCATATTTCTTTTATATAATACTCCTTTCTCTGAGTTGTAACTGTTCTCGTTGCTTACCTTTCTCTACAACTAATCTGTGAGCTCCTAAGAAACAGGACACAGGGTTCTTCTTTATTTTCTCAGATCCCTAATTTAGTAGCTGTAGGACGGAGTTAACTTAAATACCTTCTCCAACAAAGAAAATAGGAACAAAAATTATATTGAGTAAAATAATTTTCTCAGAGCACTCATATCATTGGGAAAGTGGACATTTTACCCCCGGCCCTTTATTACCAATGTCGGGCTGGGTTCAAGCATTATATTAAGCGATATTAAAGAGCTATGCAAAGGATAAGTAATACAATTGGTCCAATTATATTTATTATCATGTAGTTCTTTGTTTAAAAACTTCCCAATATGCTGTGGGTGAAAGCTGTATTCACAGGACAGGGAAGGTAAAGCCAGCTGTCATGTGGAGGCCCTCACAGACAGGAGCTGTGTTGTTCAATGCCGGCTGTGATGGTGCTACAAAGCAATGTATTCCTAAAAATTTCAGTGGCTTGCAACAAATAACATAAGAGTCTACGGGTCTCATGTGGTGGCTCTTCTCCAGGTTATACATCAAGGTGAGCTCTAATACTTGTGTCTTTCATTCTGGGTCTAGGCTAAAGCAACAATCCTTCTTTCACATTCCAGTAGTCCGCTCCAGTCACACGGTCAAACCAAAATCAATACAATCTAACACAAGGGCTCTGATATTCACAGTGTATTGAAAAGGGTAATATGCCTTTTTTGCACTCCTAGTTTCACTGTAATTGGGCCTGAAGGCTTCCTAATAAACATCCCTTCACTGTAGATATAGTTAAAATATTATTAAAACTATTTGAATTAAACAGAACAAAAGAAGAAATACACTGCTTTTTCTGGTTAAATTCTTTAACTTAGGAAACCTAAGAACTTAAGGTTGATGAACTGTGTATAATAACACTGTATGTATTACTAATGTTTGGTGAGGGATAAGAATATGGCAGATCCTACTCATACAGAGCTTGAAGAATTTGACTTTTTAACTAGTTATTGGTCAAGAATGTCTTGAAGCCAATGGTCCACATAAAAGAACTGTGTTTCTGCATACAAAGAGTCATGTCTATAACAAAATGAACATATCATCACAACACTTCTTTGTGAAGGGAACATAACTAAAAATACATATAAACCAGGGACATCTGGGCAGCTCTGTCATTTAAGTGTCCAACTCTTTGATTTTGGCTCAGGTCATGATCTCAGGGTCTTGAGATTGAGCCCCACCAATCTTGAGATTCTCTTTCTCCCTCTCCTTCTGCCCCTCCCCCAACTCACTCTCTCTCTCTTAAAAAAAAAATACATACAGGAGCGCCTGGGTGGCTCAATGGGTTAAGCCACTGCCTTTGGCTCAGGTCATGATCTCAGGGTCCTGGGATCGAGTCCCAAATTGGGCTCTCTGCTCAGCAGGGAGCCTGCTTCCCTTCCTCTCTTTCTCTCTCTCTCTGCCTGCCTCTCTGCCTACTTGTGATCTCTCTCTGTGTGTCAAATAAATAAATAAAATCTTAAAAAAAAAAGGAGGTGAATTTGTTCAAATAAGTCCCTGGAGTGTTAGCAAATAATTCTTTATTTAATATGGCTTATTTTATTGATGTTCATTGCTCTTGCTCTTCCTTAAAGATTACCTCTGTGCTAATTAATTTGGTGGCTCAATTCACCAAACAACATTATTCAATTCTGGATCTGATTTGGATTATTGAGGGAAATGAAGTGAAAGGGAAGTTGAAAACAATAGGAAAAAAGTGGCTTCATGCAATAACTAGGAGCACATTAGAGGGAGAATCGTTAAGTAATGTCACTAAGAATGTTTAAAAATAAATACAAAGAAATTTAAGTTTTTAGAATTAAAAAAATAAGAAATTGGTATTGATTTTTTGATAGAGCAAAAGAGAGGGAGACAGAATTTTAAGTTTTATAAATGTCATTTAAAAGAGAAAGATGAAATGTGGATAGAGTCAAGTTAACCAGGAATAAAAAGAAAAAGAGCAGCATGCCTGGGTAGCTCAGTCAGTCTGTGTCTGCCTTCAGCTCAGGTCATGATCTCGGGGTCCTGGGATCCCTGCTCAGGGCAGAGCCTATCTCCCTCTCTGCCCCATTTGTGCCCTCTCATGCGCGCGTGCTCTCTCTCTCTCTCTTAAATAAATAAATAAAATCTTTAAAAAAAAAGAAATAAAAGAAAAAGGAAGGAAAACGTATGAAGTTACAGATACAGAGTAAAATAGAGAAGGCAGGTAGGAAGGCACAACCAGTCAAAGGATGCTAGGGGAGACAAACAGAGCTTACTACTGACTGAGGCAAGTATTATGGGAATGAGGTTTTTGTCACTTTTACCTCTTTACCTGGGCTACTATAATATTATAGTGGTAAAACTTTGCCTATTATCTTTAAACTTTGAAAGTATATATAACCCCAAAACATCTTCCTGTTTCAGGTAACTTTACAAAAAAGTTTACAAAAGTTACCTGAAACATAGTTTCATGAAGTTTTGGATGTTCTGTATAAACAGCAATTATTTTTTACATGTTCTAACTTTAAAGCTCTGTCCATTGGTAAAGTTAGAGAAATGACAGCTTAGCTTACTTGTAAAATCTTCCTTGTAACTTTTAATTTGGCTTGGAAGTTAACATCACCCTATACTTATTTGTCCTTAGATGTGAATAAAATTTCCCCAAAGAAATTTGAGATGAGAGGTTCTGCCCCAGCCTAGATCTTTTCCAGCTCCTCTGAGCAGATCATGTGAAGAAACTATGTTTGGGGGTGGTGATCTGCATCATCAAACTGACTGGACAGTATGTGGATTCTGTTTCCTGTTAACCTATGTTTCCTGAAATCTTAATCACTGAAGTCACTGACATAATCTGCTCATGGTTGTTGTTCTTAAATTTTTTGATCCTGTATTTTTTTTTAAGATTTTATTTATTTATTTGACAGACAGGGATCACAAGTAGGCAGAGAGGGAGGCAGGAAGAGAGGAGGAAGCAGGCTCCGCGCTGAGCAGAGAGCCCGACACAGGGCTCCATCCCAGGACCCTGGCATCATGACCTGAGCCAAAGGCAGAGGCTTTAACCCACTGAGCCACCCAGGTGCCCCAATCCTGTATTTTTTAGCAGAAGCTACAGTAATTCTATCCACAGAAATTTTCAAAGTCATTGCAGAAGAATGCCCTACTTGCAGGCTTAGGTATACTTCACGTTTTAATTTAATCCTGATAGCCCACCAAATTTTCCCGATTTCCCCTCTTAACCCTAATTAATAGGTTTTTGTAGAGATGGCTTTTCTGCCTATGAAGACCTCAGCTTTCTGAAACTGCCTTCTGGTGATCTCCTTCCCTGGAACTGGATTCTCTCACCACCATTTCTACCTCACTGGCTTGTAACATGCAGTGGATGAAGGGCTGCTCATGAATGCTGCTTCTCTGTGTTGAATGGGCTTGACGGTTGCCTCTTGCGAGGCAGTGCCACCTATGGCAATAGATGCCAATTCTGTCTTGAACCTTCCTAAGCTCACCTCAGCACCACCTCATGCCCTACAGCCATGATTCTTAAACTCTGGGTGGTAAAAGATCTGTCCTCCATCCCTAAACATCACTGGTCATGTAGGAGTCATTTTATAGAAAAGACAAAGTTACTATTAAAATGAAAGACAAAAGATAACACTATAGAAAATGGAAGTCTATTTTTCCTATTATTAGATTCATTATATATGTTTTTGTGTCGAACTGCTGTAAAAACATGTAAATCTTTAAATATCAGTCTGTGGTTTAGCAATGGTTTATAGATGAAACTTTGAATAGGAATGCTGATATAAGCTGAAGCCCTTCCTGAGGGCTCTAAAAATGTACTTCTTTGAAACACAGAGTTTGAATTCAGTCATGCACTTCCACTTAAGTCTAGTACCTGCAACTCTATTCTTGGCTTCCTTATAACCACCTTTTAGCACAAGGGGTTTGAGGAAAACTTTCTCTATAAAGTATAAATGAGTTATAATTACAGGTAAAATTTTTGGGATGCTTGCTCTATGTAAGCTATAATTATACCTACTTATTCAACTTATCCTTATAACAGCACATATCAGTCATATGAAGGAATAAAGATTTTTTTTAAAAGGTTAAATAATGTATACAAGGTTGCAGACTTAGAAGTGGTTGACATAAGACTTGAGTGCAAACTTTATGGGCATATTTTATGACCCCACCACTGATATATTAAGATGTCATATTTCCCAGGCCTATCTGTACATTTAGAAATTACAGGATCTTAGCAAAAATAATATAAAGGCTTGTTACTAAATACCTTTTTTTATTTCAAGCATAGAAATGTAATTCAAATTCCTACTCAAGAAGACAAAAAATAAATAAATTAAAGGAAAAATTAGCTTAGGATCTAATTGGATCCAGGATATAAACATTAGTATCAGAGCTCTCATTATTTCCCCATCTTTTCTTTCCTGTTTTATGGTTTCTATCATAGAGGGGAGTGCTTCAAGGAAGTGTATCCTTTCATTTCTCACAAAATGTAGTTCCACTGTATTTCTTAAATTTAATAACAACTTCAAGAACATCCTGGGGATGACTTGACCCAGTACAGATTATATCACCATTTCTGCATTACTCACTGAGAGTCGGAGATGAGAAATTCTGATTGGCAGGATCTGAGTCATATAACTCCATTCATTCTAAAACTGCTTCAGTGCCCTGGAAAGTGCATGAAGACCTGAAGACATTCAGGAAGTCAATATCATTTTCCGTGGAAGATGTTCATTACCAGAAAGAACTGTTATCTGTATGGAGCTACGTTTTCAACATAAAACAGCATACCAAACAGCTTTAATATTAAATAGTTACTCCAAGGAAAATCAGGTAATAAAGGATGGTTAATGGAACATAAGACCACCAGATAATACATGCATTCATAATGCATGATCTTTCTAATAAAGAGAACCCCTTGCTTAAAACTCATCCTGCTTTTTCAAAATATATTTTAGAGCAGAGACTGACAAACCATGGCCTGCAAGCCAAATCTAACCCAACAAATATTTTGTGAATAAGATGTTACTAGAACACACCATACTCATTTGTTTACATAAGCCATATGCTTGGCTTTTTCTACTCTTCAAAAGCAGAGTTGAGTAGTTTTATGACACAGAAACTATAGTACGCACAGAGTCTAAAATATATCCCATCTGGCCTTTTATAGAAAAAAAAAAAAGTTTGCTGACTTCTGCTTATGAAACAAGTTTTTAAAATGTTAAACTATAAGAATTTTTGGTAGAGGCTTAAACATACAGCAAATGTTAGGATTTCAGTGGCAATGCCCTATTAATGTAGAAAAAACTGTATCAGACATCCACTGTGATCTATTGCTGTTGTGCATCCAAATAAATGATCCTTTTCCTTCACTCATGTCTGTCCAGCCATCGTATGACAATGATTTAACTTCCATAAAGTTCCACCCACAGGGTAGAAACTGTTCATTGTACAGTTATGGCTATTTCAGTCTTCCTTACAGTTAAAATTTTCACAGTAAAATTCTTAACAGGCATCCTGGTGATACAATTTTTTAAAAAGAATCCTGAAGGAAACAAAATCTGAGTATCATTTTTATGTTGCATACATGATTTCCAATAATTATAAGCAAAACAAATTGAACTTTATTACGGAATGTGAAAAGTGTGAGACAAGGAAGTTAGTAGTGGTTGCCAGAGCAGAAAAAGTGAACTGATTGGAGAAAGTGGAAAAAATGAAGAAGGAAACTAGCATTTAACGATCGCCTGCTCTGTGTAAGGCACTTTTTATGGCATGTAATTTATTTTTCACAGTTGCTTAGCAATAGAAGACATTTTCTTTCTTTTTCTGAAAATAAGAAAACTGAGATTCATAAACATCAAGTCACATGTCACAATGGTAAGCGTTGAGCTGGGCCATGTGAAAACAAAGCTCTACTTTTTCCATGACTGTAATCTGGGAGAATCAGTGCTCAATTCCCTTCACCTTTGATTTTAAGAGTCTGAGCTATGGTTAAGGACAAAGAAAAAGAGAAAAAAATACGCAAAGAAACCAAAAAATAGGCAGACTAAATGTTTGTCCTTTTTGAATAAATATCACACCTTCCAGGAAGCTGTTTTTAGATCTCATTAAACAACAGAGGTTTCAATGACACCTAATTTTGCTAACACACAGAGGTGGCTGCTGTTCCATGTACTAAAAACAACAAATGACAAATACAACAGTAGTGTAATAGTTACATTTAAGAACTTAGCGTGTACATCTTTTAAGAATTATGCATTAATATTAGGCACTTGCTTAGTGCAATGTTTTATGGACCTAACATTCATTTAATCCTGCAAATGGCAATGAAACAATATATACGAATATCCTCAATTTACAGATAAGAAAACAGAGTCTGTGAGAAAAGCGAGTGACTTGCGTATGGTAAAAATTGCTTGGTAAGCAGCTAATAAGAGGCTAAATTGTGTGCCTTTGTCTCTGAAACACTATTACACTGCTTTAACTGTGAAGGCTTTTCAAGTGATGTATCCATTTATTGAAAAATATATATTCAGTGCAAACTGTGCACCACTGTGGAAAATAGTATGGAAAATTAAAAATAGAACAACCATATGATCTAGTAATTGCACTACTGGGTATTAAATATAAAAATACAATAAACACCAATTCACAAAGATATGTGCACCCCTGTTTATTTCATCACTGTTTATAAAAGCCAAAGTATGGAAGCAGACCAAGTGTCCATTGATAGATGAATGGATAAAGAAGATGTGGTATATACATATACAATATAATATTCAGCCATAAAAAAGAAAAAAATCTTGCCATTTGCAACAACATGGATGGATCTAAAGGGTATAATGCTAAGGGAAATAAGTCAGAGAAAGAGAAATACCATGGAATTTCACTCTTATGTGGAATTTAAGAAACAAAACAATGAAAAAAATTATAAACCAAAAACCAGACTCTTAACTATAGAGAAGAAACTTGTGGTTACCAGAGGGGAGGGGTTGGGGGGAATGGGTTAAATAGGTGAAGGGGATTAAGAGTATACTTATGGTGATGAGCACTGAGTAATGTGTAGAATTGTTGAATCACTATATTGTATAACTGAAATTAATATAGTACTGAATGTTAACAATACTGGATTTAAAATTATATAATATGTACTCAGTTTCTACTTTGGGCTATGGGTTCCATTGATAATAGAGATATAACAGTGAGAATCAACAATTCTAAATTCTTGCCTTCAAGAAGTTCACTAATATATTTAGGATCTGGTAGACAGGGTTGGGGGGATTCAGAGAGAGAACATCATTTTTTCCTGAAATAATATACACATACATACATATGGATCACATATATGTATGCATATACAACATATATATTAAAATATATTTTATATTACTATTGCATAAATAAATACATAAGTAACATCTTTACAATTCAAAAGAAAAGGGAGGAAAGCCACAACTAAAGCAATTTAAATATTCAAATAGAAGCTAATTTTTTTTTTTTTTAAAGATTTTATTTATTTATTTGACAGACTGAGATCACAAGCAGGCAAAGAGGCAGGCAGAGAGAGAGAGAAAGGGAGAAGCAGGCTCCTTGCTGAGCAGAGAGCCCGATATGGGGCTCGATCCCAGGACCCTGGGATCATGACCTGAGCTGAAGGCAGAGGCTTTAACCCACTGAGCCACCCAGGCGCCCCATAGAAGCTAATTTTTAAACACTGAAAAACAAAATCATTCAATGTACAGAAACCAAACTACACAGGAAGAAAATATTGATAATTATAAGTTTTTGCCCCCATTCTTCTCTTGCAGGTTTTCCTAAAAGTGTAATTTGAGTATTTGCGTCATTGGAAGAATAGGAACTGGCATAGCCCCTTAAATGGTCATGTCTCTAAATTAGATCTTGTAAGAGATAACAAGTAAAATGTCTTTAAAGTATAATGGACACTGGAAACGTTATCTTTCACTTCAAATAGTTTCAACTGTACCACACGTTCACGTTTTCTAGTTTATTTTCTCATTAGATCACCAAAACTCTTTGAAATCATCACTAAACATTCCTTCCACTCATCTGTCTCCTTTTTATTAGGCCACTAAGTTATTAATTAGAATGAGTTTCCCAAGATTCTTATGATCATTTAGAGGTAAAATCAAGATCTAAATTCTATATTAGTGAGATGCATATGTGCTTCTACTATGTGTGAATATTGGAAAATTTTAATACTGTAATTACAGTATAAGTTGCTTATTCAAATAAAAAAAGAATAGCTAGCAGCTAACAAATTTCTAAACATGAAAACTTGTTTTTTCATAATTAGAGTCAATGCTATAAAATCAACCCCACTTTTTGTGCAATGAATTGCATGTCCCCAAAATATATGTAAAAGTCCTAACCCCTGGTACCTGTGAATATAACCCTATTTGGAAGAAGTATCTTTGCAGATGTAATTAAGATGAAGTTATACTGGAATAGGATGTACCCTTAAGCCAGTATGACAGGTGTCATTACAAAAACAGGAGAGAGACACAAAGACAGATATACACACAGAGAAGAACGCTGTATGAAGGCACAGACACCCAGAGCAGAGAGGCTGTGTGGTCATGAAGGCAGACTAGAGTTACACAGGCACAAGTCAAGAACACCAAAGATTGCTGTCAATCACCAAAAGCTAACTGAGAACATGGTTTTGCAAACTTGATCTCAGAGTTCTAGTTTCCAGTCATGTAAATGACAAATTTTTGTTGATTTGTAGCACTCAGTTTGGGGTTGTTTCGTACAAAAACCTACAAAAGTAATACATATGGCTTTCTTGGTTCAGTGTTCAGAACTATTCTTGTCTGCTAAGCATCTTCATCACTGATTCTTACCTGTAAAAGTATAGAATGTTTTGCTCACTAATGTAATTTTCTAACAAAAATTTATTTTTTAATGATGTATCTTTGTTTGGGACTACAGTTTTCGAATTTGTTTGCTCACTCTGTTGCCTCGTCCTAGAGTTCACACGGTTCATAAAGCTTCCAACTTTTCCACAAAGTGTCTGTGACATCACTGGTTTTATTCTTCTTTTCATTTTTCCTAGAACAACTATCACTTAAATACAGTAGTTTTGCTGTTACTGATTTCAATAAATTAGCCATCCCCAAATGTTCTATTCCCCACACTCAAAAGATTTAGAAAATGAAATAATCAAAGCTGGAAATTCTCTGATAAGTAAGTTCTTACTTGGTGCTCTTAAAGGGAAAGAGAGAGTCAAGTATCATATGGTTTCACTTATTTGTGGAGCATAACAAATGACATGGAGGACATTGGGAGATGGAGAGGAGGAGGAAGTTGAGGGAAATTGGAAGGGGAGGCGAACCATAAGAGACTATGGACTCTGAAAAACAACCTGAGGGTTTTGAAGGGGCAGGAGTGGGAGGTTGGGGGAATCAGGTGGTGGGTGATAGGGAGGGCACGTATTGCATGGAGCACTGGGTGTTGTGCAAAAACAATGAATACTGTTATGCTGAAAAAAATAAATTAATTAATTAAATATAAAGCTAAAAAAAAAAAAAAGGAAAGTTCTTGGCATACAGAGAATAAACATTAAAGAATAAAGTCCAGAAGAGAGTTTTCCATTTCTAATTTTAATATTCTTAATATTTTAAAATAATATACACTCAGAAAAGTACAATTAAATTGCATACACATATTAACAAATTTTTAAAATCTAATATCTATGTAAGTAACACTCAGATTAAAAAACTGACATAATTCCATATGTGCCAATAAGCATCTCTTGGCTACTGCAACCTACTCCCAGTCTCTTATTAATTACTGGGCCCAAATTAAAAAATATCATCCAGTATAGTCAATATACAGTGTTACATTAGTTTCAGGTATACAACATAGTGATTCAACAATTCTACACCTTATTCAGTGCTCACACTATAAATGTACTCTTAATCCTGTAATACCTATAATACCCATCTCCCCACTCACCTCCCTTTTGGCAACCATCAGTTTGTTCTCTATAGTTAAGAGAATATTTTTTGTTTTCTCTTTTTTTCTTGTTTTTTTAAAATTCCATGTAAGAGTGCAATCGTATGGTATTTGTCTTTGACTTACTTCACTTACCATTATACCCTCTAGATCCATCCATGTTTTTGCAAATGGCAAGATTTCATTCTTTTTTATGGATGAGGAATATTCCATTTTGTGTATGTGTATACATATAGATACACATACACACACACACACACATACACACACACACACACACACTTCATCCATTCATCCACTGATGGACATAGGTTGCTTCCATACCTTAGCTACTGTACTATTTACAGTACTATTTACTGTACTATTTACAGTAGCTAAAGTAACTGTAAATAATGCTTCAATAAACATAGGGGTGCTTATAGCTATTCAAATTAGTGTTTTCACATACTTTGGGTAAATACCCAGTAGTGGAATTACTGGAGCATATGGTAGTTCTATTTTATTTTTTTGAGGAATCTCTACATCTTTGCCACAGTGGCCATATCAGTTTACACACCCACCAACAGTGCACATCCTTGCCACACTTTCTTCACATCCTTGCCAACACTTGTTTTTTTCTGTGCCTTTGACATTAGTCATTCTGACATGTGTGAAGTAATATTTCACAGTCTTTGATTTGCATTCTCTGATGATGAATGATGTTAAGCATCTTTTCATCATGTCTCTGTTAGCCATCTGTAGGTCTTCTCTGGAGAAACGTGTGTTCATGTCTTTTGGCCCTCTTTAATTGGATTATTTGGTCTTTTGGATGTTGAGTTGTATTAAGTGTTTTACATATTTTGGATACTAACCCTTTACCTGACATGTCATTTGCAAATATGTTCTCCCAGTCAACAGGTTGTCTTTTAGTTTTGTGGATTATTTCCTTTATTGTGCAGAAGCTTTTTATTTAGATGTAAGACAAACAGTTTTTGTTTTAGTTTCCCTTGTCTCAGGAGACATATTTATAAAGATGGTGGTGCTACAACTGATGTCAAAGAAATTATTGCTTGTACTCTCTTAGATTTTTATGGTTTTAGTTTTCCCATTTAGGTCCTTAATGCATTTTGAGTTTATTTTTATGCATGGTGTAAGAAAGTGGTCCAGTTTCCTTTTTCTGCATGTGACTGTCCAGTTTTCCCAACACCACTTGTTGAAAAGGCTGTCTGTGTCCTGTTGTATATTCTTGCCTCCTTTATCAAAGGTTAAGTAACCATATTATCTTTGGTTTATGTCTGAGCTCTCTATTCTGTTCCATTGACTTCTGTGTCGGTTTTTGTGCCAGTACCATAGTGTTTAAATTACTAAAGCTTTGTAGTATATCTTGAAATCTGGAATTAGGACACCCCCAGTTTTGTTCTTCTTTGTCAAGACTGCTTTGGCTCTTCAGGGCCTTTTGTGGTTCCATACACATTTTAGGATCATTTATTTCAGTTTTTTGAAAAATGCTGTTGGCATTTTGATGGGGATTCCATTGTATCTGTATATTGCTTTGGGTAGGATGGTCATTTTAACAATATTTGTTTTTCCAATCCATGAGCATATCTTTCCATTTGTTTGTGTCATCTTTAATTTCTTTCATCAGTGTTTTACAGTTTTCAGAGTACAGGTCTTTCACCTCCTTGATTAAGTTTATTCCTAAGTATTTTATTTTTTTGGTACAACTGTAAATAAGAGTTTTCTTAATTTCTCTTTCTCCTGCTTCATAATTATTTCATAGAAATGCAACAGACTTCTGTATATTCATTTTTGTATCCTGCAGCTTTTCTGAATTCATTTATCAGTTATAGCAGTTTTTTGGTGGAGTCTTTAGGATTTTCTATATATAGGATCATATCATCTGCAAATAAAGCTTTACCTCTTTCTTACTGATTTGGATACTTTTTATTTTTTTTTCTTTTCTGATTATTGTAATTGCTAGTCTGAATTTTAAAATGATAATTTCTTTGCTCGCCTTATAATTACAACACCTATATATGTATCACAGGTGATACATATATAGCAGATTGCCTTTCTCAATGATTACATAACATTTTTTCTTCTCCTAGCTGCTCTTCTACAGTACAATTTTTACTACTCTATTATCAAAGGCAATAGCTAATTCCTCTCCTGTAAATGTGGAAGGGCTAGCCTTCCTAGTTCATATGTCACCAAATGATGCTATGTGACTTCCCAGATTTTTTTGAGAAGTCTTGTAGCTTCAGCTTGGTCATTTTATTTATTTTTATATTTTTAAAGATTTTATTTATTTATTTCACAGACAGAGATCACAAGTAGACAGAAAGGCAGGCAGAGAGAGAGAGGGAAGCAGGCTCCATGCTTGAGCGGAGAGTCCAATGTGGGGCTCGATCCCAGGACCCTGAGATCATGACCTGAGCCGAAGACAGAGGCTTAACCCACTGAGCCACCCAGGTGCCCCCAGCTTAGGTGCCCCCAGCTTGGTCATTTCAAACATGTGTCCAAATATACCCCCTTGGAAGACTTCCTCTCATAACCCAGCATATTTTGAGAAGCCTAAAGCAGACAAAAAGGGCAAGTGCTTTGCTACAAATGAGCTCAGCCTTCAAGTATGCTGACCAACTGTATGCCCAAAAGGTCCTGGTGTTGATATATGAGAGTCCTGCATCTTGGGAATCCCCTCACTTCCAGGCAATCTAGAAGAGTCGGTCAATTTATCTTAGACTCATCCCAGCCCAGACATCAAAAACTGAGTGAATAATCCTCTAGATGATTATAGATGCAATCATCTAAATTACCCACAACTCTTCAAACCTTCTCAGCTGAAGCCTCAGACATAGTGAAGCAGAAAAAAATTCATCCTCCCACACTCCTTCTGAATTACTGACTCACAGAATTTATGGGAATAATACAGCAGTTGTTTTTTTTTAATGTCACTGAGTTAGGAGTACTCTGTTACACAATAATACATAAGAAAAATGTTTTAAACAGTCCTTAAAATTTTTATAAATAACATGACTTGTATTTTTTGCCCTTTTTTTCTTGCAGAGAAAGTAATTTTAAGTTTGAAGATTAAAAAATGGAAATTTAAGAAAATTTTAAGAAATATACATCTATATGACACTAAATAATGACAGAAGAGTTACTTATTCAAGAAGAGATAAATACCCTAAATGTTTATGCACTCAACAACTGTCTAAATGAAAAGAGGCAAAATCCATTAGAACTGAAAGAAATAGACAAATCCAAATTATACTTGGAGAATTCAACACCTCTCTCCTTCAGTAATTTGTATACCCAACAGAAAGAAAATCAGTGACATAGCTAACTACATAGCATAACTGATAAATTGGATCGAATTAACATGTATAGTATGTTCTATTCAACAACAAAGTAATGCACATCTTCAAGCTCACATGAACATTCACCAAGCAAGATAGATCACATGTTGTATCATAAAAATCAACAAGTTTGAAAGAATAGAAACCTTACGAAATATGCTCCCAATTGACAATGAAGTTAAACAAAAAATCAGTAATATAAAAACGATGGGACCCTGATATCTGGAGATTAAATGAAACACTTATAAATAACACATGGATCAAACAAGAAGTATCAGAAGAAATTTTAAAATATTTTAAGTAAATGAAAATTTTAAACATAACAATATTTATAAGATGCAAGGAAAACAATGATAAAATGAAATTTTATAGTGGTAAATATATGTATTATAAAGGAAGGATCTAAAACAAAAATACTGTTACAGTCACTGTACACCACATAAATAAAAAGTTAAGCCTAAAGCTAGCAGAAAAAGTGAAACAATAAAATATAAAGCAGAAATTGATGAAACTGAAAATAGTCAAAGGAGAAAAATTTTCAGGTTTTTCGGGTTTTGTTTGTTTATTTGTTTGTTTAATAG
The DNA here is from genome assembly GCF_922984935.1 of Meles meles. Classification (NCBI taxonomy): domain Eukaryota; kingdom Metazoa; phylum Chordata; class Mammalia; order Carnivora; family Mustelidae; genus Meles; species Meles meles. The sequence goes on from NC_060080.1 coordinate 42,481,599, forward strand.
TAATAAAATAATAAACTCCCCAGTCAGGTTAAACAAGAAATGGAGAAGAATTACCAATATAGTAATGAAAAGTCTTCATGACTGATTCCATGCATATTAAAATTATACTAACAGAATAATACAAGTAACATTAAGCCCACAATTTTAATAACCTGGATGAGATAGATCAATTACTTGACAAGCTATCAAAACTCACATAAGGAGAAATAGGTAATCTGACTAAGTTTATATACTTTAAGTAAATTAAATCAATAATAAATAACATTCTGAAAGAAAAATCATCAAGCCCAGACGATTTTAAGTAGTGGATTCTCTCAAACATTTAAAGACATTATAGAAAGTTTCCACATTCTCTTCTAGAAAACAGAGGAATACTGCCCAGTTCATTCAGTGAGTCCAGCATTATCTAATTATCAAAACCAGATAAAGACATTAGAAGAAAGAAGAAGAACTGGCCAATATCCTTCATAAATACAGATAAAAATAACCTCAACTAAATACCAGCAAACCAAAATCCACACTTTAAAAACAATAATCATACATAATGGCAAATGGGAATTATTCTAGGTTTGCTAGAGTATAGTACATCATTTTAAATTCAATGTACTACAGCATGTGGACAGATCACAGAAGAAATAAATGTATGATCATAATTAAGTGAAGCAGAAAGAACACCTGACAAAATCCATCACCTATTTATGTCCAAAAACTCTAAGCAATGTATGGATAGAGCCTAAAATTCACAAATTGATAACATCTATGAAAAACCTATCGCTAACTTCATATTTAATTGTGAATAAAGGGACATTTGACCCCTAAGTTCACAACAAGACAAGCATGTGTTCTCTCACCACCCTTTTCCATACTACACTGGATTTGTTGACTAAAGCAATCATACAAGAAATGAAAGGTATGTATACTGGAAAAATAAATAAAACTGATTTTATTCACAGAAGATAGTATTATCTAAGTAGAAAATTCCAAGAATCAACATGAATAACCAACAACCTCTTAAAACCAGTAAGTGAATATAGCAATTCAGGATGCAAGAGTAATACAAAAAAATCAGATGCTTTCCTATATATCAGTAATGAAAAACTGAAGGAAAAAAGAACAGAAATAATGTCATTTACAATGGTTTTAAAAACAAGGATAAAATTAGGGATGAATCTATCAAAATATGTAGAGAAACCTATGCAAAAAGCCACAAATGCTTATTTAGAAAATTGTGGCAGGATTTTTAATTAATAAATTTATATTTTACAGCAGGTCTAGGTTTAGAAAATAATTTAGAAGGAAATATAAAGTTCCCATATATACCCTCAAACCCAAAAAGTCTGCAATTATTAACATCTTGCAGTAGTATGGTGTATTACAACTAATGCACCAATATCAATATATTATTATTAACTAATAGCCACAGTTTACATTTAAATTCACTCTGAGCTGTACATTCTGTGTGTTCTGAGAAATGTGTAACAACACGTGTTCACAATTACAGTATCACAGAGAATAGTTTCACTGCCCTAAGCATCCCCTGTATTCCAGGCATTCATCCCTTCTTTCCTCCTTTTTTTTTTTTAAGATTTTATTTATTTATTTGACAGACAGAGATCACAAGCAGGCAGAGGGGAGTGGGGAAGCAGGCTCACCACTGAGCAGAGAGCCCAATGTGGGGCTCCATCCCAGGACCCTGGGATCATAACCTGAGCCGAAGGCAGAGGCTTTAACCCACTGAGCCACCCAGGCGCCCCTTCTTTCCTCTTTTTAAACCCTAGGCAACTAATGATATATTTACTGTCTCCTTAGCTTTGCCCCTTCTAGAATGTCAAATAGCTATAATCATACAATATGTAAACTTCCGAAATTGGCTCTTTAACGTAGCAATATACAATTTAAGTTACTGTTGAAAGTACAAACAATTTAAGGTACTGTTGAAATAAAGATTTTTTACATATTCTGCACTGTACTCTTATAAGGCATATGATTCAGAATATTTTCTCTCATTGTGTGTGTTTCATTCTCTTGACTGCACACTTTACCGCTCAAAAGTTTTTAACTTAGATCAGGTCCAATTTATGTTTATATGTGTATATATTTTCCCCCTTGATTATTTTGTGTTTTAGGTGCCATATCCATAAAACTGTTGCTTAATACAAGGTCACAAAGATTTATACCTATGTTTTTCCTCATGAGAGTTTTATGGTTTTAGCTCTTATATTTAGATCACTGATTCACTTTTACTTAATTTTTGACCATGGTTACAGACAAAGGCCCAGACCGATTCTTTTGGATGTGGATATTGAGTTGACCAACCATCATTTGCTGAAAAAAACTGTTATTTCACTAATGAATCGTCCTAGTCCTCTTGTCAGAAACATCAATCCACCAAAGAAGTATAGGTTTATTTGTATATCCTCAATTCATTAATTTATGTCCTTAATTTATATGTCAATATTGATTACCAGAGTTCTGGTATGCTTTAAATTTGGGAAGTGTGAGTTGCCCAATTTTGTTCTTTTCCATATTTGTTTTCACTATTCCAGTCTTCGCATTTCCATATTAGTTTTAGGACTGGCTTGTCTATTTCTGCAAGCAGTCAGTTAAAAACTTGAAATATAGCACAATTTGGAGAGCACTAGCAATAACAAACCTTCCATCTCATAAACAAAGGAAACATTCCCATTTATTTAGATCCGTTTTTATCCCATTTATTTATATCTTTAATTTTTTTCAATAATGTTTTTATGTAGCTATAGTGTCTGTCCTTATTTTTCAAATTCATTTCTAAGTACTTTTTTTTTAACGGAATTGATTCCTTAAGTTCATTTTCCAACTGTTAGTATATAAAAATATAGCAGATTTTTATTTGTTGGCCTTGTATCCTACAATTTTGCTGAACTTCTTCATTAGCTCTAACAATTTCTCATTCTTTGGTTGGTCTCTGTACAAAATCATTTTAAGTGCAAATAGTTTTACTACTTCTTTTTCAATGGGATGCCCTTTATTTTATTGCCTAATTTACCTGACTATAATCTGTAGTGCAATGTTACATAGTAGCAGCAAGCACAGATATCTTTGTCTTCTTCCCGATCTTAAGAAGAAAACTTTCAATCTTTTACTATTTCCATATTAAGCTTCTTCTTAGAAGCTGTGGATTTTTCATAGATGACCTTTACCAGATTGTAGTAGTTCTCTTTCTATTCCTGTTTTATTTTTTATCATGCAAGGGTGTTAGGTCAAATGCTTCTTTTGTCTCTACCGAGATAATTATGAGTTACTCTCCTCTTCATTCTATTAATATGATATATTGATTTTAGTATGTTGAATCAGCCTTGAATTCCTGGGATAGATTCCACTCAGTCATGGAACATGACCCTTTTACTGTGATACTGGATTCAATAATTCCAATGTCTAGGATTCCTTAGGAATGATTTCTAACTCTTTTATATCTTTTCAATGGGTCATACTTTTCTAAAGTCCTAAAAATTTTCCCTTTTATACTTTTTCCTTTTTATACTTTTCTATGAGACATTTAAATATAGCTTTAAACATACTCGTGTTACATTAACCAGCTTACGAGCACCCATTTATTTAAAAAGACCATCTATTTTCCCCTCTCTGCAGTGTCACTTCATTCGTGTGTCAACAGTTTATACATATTTGTGTGTATATATCTAGGTTCTTCATTCTATTTTATTGATGTATTTATACAACTTTGCTATTACTATATCAGTTTTTGCAACTTTTCTAAATGGTATATTAGTACAATATACCATAATATACCAATATACTAAATGGTATATTAGTATAATAATGTTTTGGCTACTCTTAATCCCAAGCATTTTTCAAAAACTTTTGAATTGAAATTATATATGCTGTATACCTAAACTTATTTAATAAGACAATTTCTGAGGGCATGCTTGGAAAGTGCAATTTCTGATGCATTACATGTCTATTTATCAGGCTTTCCTTAATGACTATCAGTGAATTTTTATAAAGGTCCACAAATAGATCTTGTATTTATAAGTCTCCAAGCCAATTGACAACTTTTCATTTTATTGCAAATTTTTCTCCTGTCTGTTGGTGGCATATAAACTACAATTGATTTTTGGATATTGACAAAATATCCAAAATTAGATGTGCCAAACATCTAATACATTATTCAACAAAAGTTTTAAAAGCTTTCTATGTATAGAGTGCTATCAAATAAATTGATATAAAATTCTTTTTCAATACATATATAGCACTTGCTATTACCTTAATTATATTATCAAATATTAGCAGACACTTCAGGCATCTTTAACTATTTTTCTTTTATTTCCAAAGGAGAGAATCAACAGAGATCTTTAACATGTTTCCTATAGGAATTTATTCATTGTTGATATTTTTAAAAATACTCTCTTCTTCACCTAATAAGGTATTTAATCACAAATAAATACTGAAATGTGTGAAAAATTTTTTCAGCAATATAAATTATCAAATACATTCTTCCAGTTTTATTATTAATACGGTAAATTATGCAGATATATTTCCTAATGTTACAGAGCCTATCTGTTGCAATAAACTCAAATGTCCATAACTTATTATTCATTTTATATAATGCTATAATGCAATTTCTTTAAAGTTTTGTTCAGAATATGACATTCACCCACAGTTTTCCCTTAATGCCCATTTCAGATTTTGTTATCAGCCTCATAGCATAAATTGGGACATATTACTTTCTCTTCTATACTCTAACGAATTTTGTGTAAGGCTGAAGCTAAATAAAAACAAAATTGAAATTTTGATGTAATTTTCTAGTGAAACCAACCATGCCTGAAGGCTGTTTTTGTGTTTCAGTGTGTGTCTGTGTGTGTCTCTGTGTGTGTACACCTGTGTGCATTATATTTTAGGGAGAGGGATCCTTTTAAAAGTTAATTTATTGGGAAGCCTGGGTGTCTCAGTGGGTTAAAGCCTCTGCCTTCAGCTCAGGTCATGATCCCAGGGTCCTGGGATCGAGCCCCACATTAGGTTCTCTGCTCAGCAGGGAGCCTGCTTCCCCCTCTCTCTCTGCTTGCCTCTCTGCCTACTTGTGATCTGTGTCTGTCAAATAAATAAATAAAATCATTTTAAAAAAAAGTTAATTATCTTTAAGGTTATAGAATTATTCTGGTTTTGTTTATTGTTGAGTATAGGAAAATATCCATTTCATCTAATCTTTCACTGTTGGTATAAAATTTTCCATACTGTCCCAGTAAAATCTTGTTACTACATGAACTACTTATTTTGAAGTATCTTTTCTATTTCTGACATTTATTGCCTTTTTTTATTATTTGCTTATTGTTTGGGAATTTTTCAAATAATTTGTATTTGGCTCTATTAAGTGTATTACAGGTTTACTTTCTACTTTGTTAATTTCTGCTTTAATCTTTATTTTTCCATTCTTATATATTCTTTGGATTATTTTTCTAACCACTCTTGAAAATATAAACACTTAGGCTATTTTATCATTTTCAGGAGTAGTTTGTTTTGTATTATTTCTGAATCACATGGATATATGTCAGCTGCTAATACAGTGTCCTTTAAATCTGAATAACTTACTTTCTAAGTCCTAAAAACAATTTTTCCTATATAACAATATAACTATCAAAAGCACTAAAACTGAAGTAATGCATTAAATTCGTATTATCTATGGTCCTCATTCAAGTTTCACATGTTGTCTTAATCATGCACATTGTAGCAAAAGCACCCAGTTTACAATCACTTATAACATCTCTTTAGTCTTCTTCCATCTAAAATAGTTTCTCAGTGCTCCTTTACATGCTGCTGCTTAAGACTCTAATTCAATTATCATGGATACTGCTTCTCAATTGTGTTCTTCTTATGATTCATCATGATTATATTATACGATACATTTTTTCACAAGGATGTCCTAGAAGTGAGAGTGTATTCTCATTGCATCCAATCAGGTGTCATAATAGTTTTGATTTGTCCCACAACTGGTGATATTGACTTTTTTATCCTTACATACATGGTGTTTTCCAAGTTTTTTCTCTATAAGGTTATCCATTTCTTTTTGTTTTCCAGGTTTGGCTGGTAGTGTTAGTAAGGGACAATCCTATTTCCATTCATTAGCAGCAGACCTATGTATCCTAGCTATTGAGTGTATAACACCTCATATTGGTCATTGGTTTAATGTCTCATGAAGAAGCAGTATGAAAGCCGAATTTGTGGATTGGGCTTAGAAAAGCTTTTAACAGTTCATTCCTCTCTTAAGACTCACTGTTTCTGGATGACAGAATAAGTCACAAGACCAGTGGGTCACAAAGTTATAACCCTATTATCTAACTATCTTTTTTATAAAATAATTCCTTTAGTCTGAGGCAAGTAATTGGAAACATCCTATCAACAGACAATCATTGCCCTTGGATAAGATTGCACTGGCACCTGCAAAGTGGAAAGGTAAGCCCATTTCCAGAATAGGCCCTATGAAAAAAGGAGATCTGATGTGATCAAGCTGTCTTTCAATACATGGTTAACTAACTAATGTTAGAGGCTATATTCAGCCAGGTATAGGTTTTTGTTATGTAAGATGTGATATTCAGTCATTCTATTGTGCTCATGTATAACATCCATTCCTCCAACCATGTCTAGTTTGACCAAGAGGGAAAAACTAGATAGGCATTAACATGAGATGAAGAGAAAAACATCTTCAATCTTTTAGTATACACCCTGAATCAATCTATACTTCTTTAGACTTTTTATTTCCAACACTTTTCTTTACAAGGGTAAGATCAGCTAGTCCATATATTTACATTTTCCTGGAATATATACTGGTATTCCAGGCCACATTTCCTGTAAAAATGCCAGTAGGAGCCCCCAGTGTGACAACTAAAAATGTGTCCAGATATTGCCAAATGTCCTTGGAAAAGTAAAAACATTCTTAGCTAAAAGTTATTCTTCTACGGGAAAAAAAATCCATCTAGTATTCTGCTGCTTTACAAGGTATCTTTTAATTTTATTCTGCATAAAACTGAGGTATGGAAATACTATGAAACATGATCTGCCTAATAAACACAATAGCACTAACCTTTAATGTTATGCAAATGATGTATCTAAGGTCCAAAGTTATTAACCAGAGATGGAGAATAGTTACTGGGGAATGAGTAGGTAATAACTTGGCAGTCATAATTACAATGACGCATTTTATTTGAATGAGGAAAAAAAATGAATAGTATATGTCTGAAAAGTTCAAGCAATTTTCTTATTTAACACTAAAACATTCACTTATTTAAATAAGGTACAAAATATGTAACAGCACTGAATTAAAAGCAGTATCATCAAAATCCTCAAAACTGAGGACTCTAATGAACATGTCATTCTAGTGAATGACAGTGAGTGCTGATTACCCACAGTTCAGTGCACACAGAAAAGCAAAAAACAAAAACAAAGTACAAAAAACAAGACAACAACCCTAAAAAAACATCTCTGGAAAGGAAAGTTAAAGAAGCTGTTATCTAGAATCTAGCCACCAGCATTGTTACAGAAAAACAGTTGCAGAAGAATTCATTCTTTTCATGAAAAATGGTAATACTGCTTATTTCTAATGAGGAGATAACTATTTCAACTAATGACAAGATACAGAAGAATTAATAAAATGTAACTTACATCAAAGTGAAGTATGAGCATGTCACTTGTTTTAGGATCTAACAGAATGTTCCATGTGAACTTGACAAGACTGTGCATTATGCTCTTGTTAGGTTAAATGTCTGTTAGTTCCAGTTAGTCTGCATTAAAGAAACTGCATGGAAAAAATGCTGTTTAAGTTTTCTATTTCCTTGTTGATTTTCTGCCCAATCATTCTACTCTTGAATATAAGGTCTTAAAGTCTCCAACTATTATTATAAAATTGTCTATTTCTTCCTCTAAGTCTGTTAGGTTTTGTTTCATACTTTCGGGGACTTTGTTGTTAGGTATGTATAGTTTTACAATTGTTATAGCTTCCGTGGTGGATTGGCACTTTTATCAGTATATAATGTTGCTCTTTGTTTCCTATAATAAATTTTAACTTAAATTCTATTGTCTGATATCTGTCCCGATGCTGCACCTCACTTTTGGTTAGTACTTGCATGTAATACCATTCCACTCTTTCACTTACAAACACTTGCCTTTCAATCTAAAGAGAAACTCTTGTAGACAACACAGAGTGGATGATTTTTTTTAAATCCATTTTGCCTATCCATGTCTTTTAATTGAAGTTTAACCCATTTAACTTTAATGTGATTACTGATAAAGATAACGTAGTTCTGCCATTTTGCAATTGTTTTTATCTTGTATGATTTTCGTTCCTCAGTTCCTCCCCTGTTGTCTTCTTTTGTCTCTTTTTCTTAATATACAATTCTCTTCTCATTTCATTTATTATATATATTTTTTAGTTATTTTATCAGTGATAAACTGGAAGATTACAATTAATACTGTAATTTATATAGTAGTTTGAATTAACAGCAACTTAAGTGCCTGAGTACACAAACACCTGCTTTATATAACACTGCCTTATATTGTTGTCATAAATTATCTTCATATACTGTCTGTCCATTAAGAGTGATTTATAATTACTGTCTTATGTATTTGTCATGTGAATCATGTAGGAAAAAAAAAGGAGCTAAAATCTAAACACACACTAGATTAACATTTACCTATGCAATTAGCTTTAATGGTGTTTTCCCATTTTATAGCTTTGAGTTACAGACTAGTGTTCTTTACTTCAACCTGAAGGACTACCTTTGCCATTTCTCACAGGGCAGTTCAAACAATGGACAGGTTCTCTTTATCTAGAAATGTCTTAATTTAGGATACATTTTTAATGATAACCTTACTCAATACAAAACCCTTTAAACATTTTACAGATTTTATATATGTTAGCAATACCTCTGGCCTAGATGTTTTATAAAAAGAAACTGGGTATTAATCTTGAGGATTCCCTGTACAGACTAGTTCCTTTTCCCTTGCTGCTTTCAAGATTATCTCTTTGTCTTTGAAATTCAACAACTTAATTATATGTAGCTGCAGATCTCTGAGTTTATCCCAACTGGATTTTGTTTAGCTTCTTCAGTATTAGATTAATACATTTCAACAGATTTGAGAGGTTTTTTTTATTTCTCAAATATTATGTATCTATCTCTTTTATCTCCTCCTGCAACACTCATTACGAATGCATAGGTATTCATGGTTGGCTCCACAGGTTTTCAGGTTCTGCTCATTTTTCTTCATTATTTCTCTTTACCCCTCAGACTGGACAATTTCAGTTGATCTTTTTCAAATCCATTAATTCTTCCTCTGATTCCTCAAATCTGAACCTCTCTTCTGAATTTTTCATTTCAAATATTACACTTCTCTATACCAGAATTTCATTTTTATAATTCTTATTTTTTATTGATACTTTCTATTCAGAGAAACAACAGTTACCTGTTCTTTTGGTTTTAAAGGTTTTATTAATTTATTTGCCAGAGAGAAAGAGAGAGAGAGCATGCACAAGCAAGGGGAGCATCAGGCAGAGGGAGAAGCAAATTCCCTGCTGTGCAGGGAGCCTGATGTGGAACTTGATCCCAGGACCCTGGTATCATGACCTGCGCCAAAGGCAGATGCTTAACCAACTGAGCCACTGAGGCGTCCTTCCTAGTTTCTTTTTGTTCTTTGTGCATAGGGGATTTCTTTAGTTCTCTAATCATACTTAAGACAGCTTATTTGAAATGTTTCTCTAATAAATTCAATATGTGGGCTTCCTCAAGGACTATTTTATTAATTAATTTTTCCTATATATAGGCTGAACTACCTTTCTTTTCTCTTTACATGCCTTGTTTTTGTTGTAAACTGGACATTCTGAATATCATGATACAACAATCCTAAAAACCACAGTTTCCCTGGTCTCTGTGATTTGTTTTTCTGGTTTTTGTATTTGTATAGTATTTTGTAGTTGAACTAATTTTGAAAAATCCACATTCTTTGTCATGTGTGGCTATAAATGTTCTTGTCAATCGGACTAGTGGTTTGTGGTTTCAATCAAACTAGTGATTTGACAGAGACCTCATCAGACATTTGGAACACCTTATCCCAACTTCCCTGACCCCCAAGTAAAAACATTCTTGCATTCTTCAGATTGGCTGTCTACTGGGGCATTACTTCAGTGCTTTACCAAGCAGTTTGCTTCTCTGTCTAAACCTTCATTTCTTTCATAGGTGTGACCTCAAGAGTGGATACAGGTGATTAAAATTTAGATTCATCTCTGGTCTCTCCTGAGCATGCATGCATCCATCCCTAGTGTGCATTTTGTCTCCAGATTCCCTGACAGGAGCTTTTTAAAAATCTCTTATTTCTCCAGTATCTTCTTCTCCAGCTTCTTCCTTTCCAGGCTTCCATCTCTGTTTATTGTTGGTCTCAAGTTTTCTCTTTTGCCCTGGACTTTCAACCAATGATGGCTGAGAAACCTCTGGGACATATGAAACAAAAGTATAATCCTGAACTGATACTTCAGGGAGCCAACAGAGTCAAAACACCCAATCACAACTCTTTAAGAATGAGATCACTATTTCTTCCCCTGGTACCAGCAACCACTACCAGGAATGAAGGTCACATTCATTAAAGCTGCTACGGAGGTAGGGAATTAAAATAGTAAGAAAAAGTGCCATAGAGCTCTTGTTGCAAAGCTTAGTAGTTTTTCTTTCTCATTAAGTGTTCAGTTGACTGTTCTAAGTTTTTTTTTTTTATTAGATTTCAGGGTTTCTAAAAAATTTATTCTGGCATTTTAAAAAAGATTTTATTTATTTTTTGACAGAGAGAGGCAGATCACAAGTAGGCAGAGAGGTAGGCAGAGAGAGGGGGGTAAGCAGGCTCCCTATTGAGCAGAGAGCCTGATGCAGGACTTGATCCCAGGACCCTGAGATCTTAATCCAAAGGCAGAGGCTTAATCCACTGAGCCATCAAGGCACCCCTATTCTGACATTTTTTTTATAAGCTTACTTACTGCATTTCTGAAGTGACTGAATTCTGGAGTTTCTTATCTGTCATATTAATTGACAGCACTCTAAACATTGTATTTTAATGATAAATTTTTTTTCATTAAAGAAAAAAGTATTAAATTAGGGCAGATAATTTCCCTTAGATCATTCAGCAACTGTGACAGAAACAAAAAGATAATTATTTGGCATTGAATTCACCTTTTCCTACTTTTTGATTGCTTGCTTTATCACTAATCATGTTTTGTTTTGTTTTATTTTGTTTTTTGAGGCATTCTGATGCTCTGAATTATACTAATCAATTTTTTGAATATTTAATTTCCAACAGTAACAGTATACAATGACAATTTTTTATAAAATTTTCCTCCTCTTAAATATTTAACATTTTATACAGATTGAAAAATACAAGAAACATGACATTTTAAAATTAAATAATTATGTTTCCTAATGCCAAATGAAAATAATACAAATGGGAAGGTAATGCATAAATTTTATTTTATTCTTATACTGAAAAATTATCACTATCTGTATAATCCTTTCCTGTATAATCTGTATAATCCTTTCCTGTATAATAAAAGATTTTTTATTAATGCTATCTTGAATAAGATATATATAACCATATAAATGGGTTCAGTGCCATGACCTTTCAACCAATGATGTCTATAGAAAGTACTGTAAAACCAACTCTAGAATTACTACAATAACTACCTTCATTAATGTAGTTTCTAACTTGGAATTTTATTTTGAATCAGGAATCAGTTTGTCCTTTCATGACATACTCACCTATTGCTTCCATAAAATAAACTTAAAACTGAACACAATAGATTTTAATTGCACTACTGTAATGATGGTTTACTAGGGGCTTATTATACACTGACATATCCATAGACAGAAGGCTCACTATGGGTCTCAAGTTATATTTTCTAAAGAAGTAGTACCTCCAGGCTGATATTCAAAATCTATAAAGAAGTTCTCAAACTCAAGACGCAAAAAACAATCAAGTAAAAAAAAAAAAAAGGGCAGAAGACATGAACAGACACTTCCCCAAAGAAGACATACAAATGGCTAACAGACACATAAAAATATGTTTATCATATTATATCATATCAAATATCATATGTTTATCATATTAGCCATCAGGGAGATTCAAATCAAAAGCACACTGAGATATCACTTCTACACCAGTTAGAATGGCAAAAGTTAACAAAGCAAAAAACAACAAATGTTGGAGAGGATGTGGAGAAAGGGAAACCTTCTTGCACTGTCGGTGGGAATGCAAGTTGGTACAACCACATTGGAAAACAGTATAAAGGTTTCTCAAAAAGTTAAAATAAAGCTACCCTATGACCCAGTAATTGCACTACAGGGTATTTACCCCAAAGATACAGATGTACTGAAAAGAAGGGGCACATATACCCCACTGTTCATAGCAGCAATGTCCACAATAGCCAAACTATGGAAGGAGTCAAGATTAACTTCAACAGATGAATGGATAAAGAATATGTTGTCCAACCTAACCCTACACCTAAAGGAGCTAAAGAAAGAACAACAAAGAAAGCCTAAACCCAGCAGGAGAAGAGAAATCATAAAGATCAGAGCAGAAATCAATGAAATAGAAACCAAAAAACAACAGAACAAATCAACGAAACTAGGGGCTGGTTCTTTGAAAGAATTAATAAGATTGATAAACCCCTGGCCAGACATATCAAAAAGAAAAGAGAAAGAACCCAAATAAATAAAATCATGAATGAAAGAGGAGAGATCACAACCAACACCAATGAAATACAAACAATTATAAGAACATACTATAAACAACTCTATGCCAACAAATTTGACAATCTGGAAGAAATGGATGCATTCCTAGAGACATACAAACTACCACAACTGAATCAGGAAGAAACAGAAAACCTGAACATACCTATAACCAGTAAGGAGATTAAAACAGTCATCAAAAATCTCCAAACAAAAGACCAGGGCCAGATGGCTTCCCAGGGGAATTCTACCAAACATTTAAAGAAGAACTCATTCCTATTCTCCTGAAACTGTTCCAAAAAATAGAAATGGAAGGGTAACTGCCAAACTCATTTTATGAGGCCAGCATCACCTTGATCCCAAAACCAGACAAAGATCCCAACAAAAAAGAGAATTATAGACCAATATCCTTGATGAACACAGATGTGAAAATTCTCACCAAAATACTAGCCAATAGGATCCAACAGTACATTAAAAGGATTATTCACCACGACCAAGTGGGATTTATTCCAGGGCTGCAGGGTTGGTTCAACATCCGTAAATCAATCAATGTGATAGAACACATTAATAAAAGAAAGAACAAGAACCATATGATACTCTCAATAGATGATGAAAAAGCATTTGACAAAGTACAGCATCCCTTCCTGATCAAAACTCTTCAAAGTGTAGGGATAGAAGGCATATACCTCAATATTATCAAAGCCATCTATGAAAAACCCACCGCAAATATCATTCTCAATGGAGAAAAACTGAAAGCTTTTCCACTAAGGTCAGGAACACGGCAGGGATGTCCATTATCACCACTGCTATTCAACATAGTACTAGAAGTCCTAGCCTCAGCAATCAGACAACAAAAAGAAATTAAAGGCATCCAAATCACCAAAGAAGAAGTCAAGCTATCATTCTTTGAGGATGATATGATATTCTATATGTAGAAAACCCAAAAGACTCCACTCCAAAACTACTAGAACTTGTACAGGAATTCAGTAAAGTGTCAGGATATAAAATCAATGCACAGAAATCAGTTGCATTTCTCTAGACCAACAACAAGACAGAAGAAAGAGAAAATAAGGAGTCAATCTCATTTACAATTGCACCCAAAACCATAAGATACCTAGGAATAAACCTAACCAAAGAGGCAAAGAATCTATACTCAGAAAATTATAAAGTACTCATGAAAGAAATTGAGGGAGACACAAAGAAATGGAAAAATGTTCCATGCTCCTGGATTGGAAGAACAAATATTGTGAAAATGTCTATGTTACCTACCTACCTACTATGTTAATGCAATCCCTATCAAAATCCCATCCATTTTTTTCAAAGAAATGGAACAAATAATCCTAAAACTGATATTGAACCAGAAAATACCTCAAATAGGCAAAGGAATATTTAAAAAGAAAGCCAAAGTTGGTGGCATCACAATTCCGGACTTCAAGCTCTATTACAAAGCTGTCATCATCAAGACAGTATGGTACTGGCACAAAAACAGACACATAGTTCAATGGAACAGAACAGACAGCCTAGAAATAGACCCTCAACTCTATGGTCAACTAATCTTCGACAAAGCAGGAACGAATGTCCAATGAGAAAAAGACAGTCTCTTCAACAAATGGTGTTAGGAAAATTGGACAGCCACATGCAGAAAAATGAAATTGGACCATTTCCATACACCACACACGAAAATAGACACAAAATGGATGAAGGACCTCAGTGTGAGAAAGGAATCTATCAAAATCCTTGAGGAGAACACAGGCAGCAATGTCTTCCTAGGAACATCGCCAAAGACAAGGGAAGCAAGGGCGAAAATGAACTACTGGGACTTCATGAAGATCAAAAGATTTGCACAGCAAAGGAAACAGTTAACAAAACCAAAAGACAACTGACAGAATGGGAGAAGATATTTGCAAACAACATATCAGATAAATGGCTAGTATCCAAAATCTATAAAGAGCTTAGCAAACTCAACACCCAAAGAACAAATAATCCAATCAAGAAATGGGCAGAGGATAACAACAGATATTTCTGCAAAGAAGACATCCAGATGGCCACCAGACTCATGAAAAGGTGCTCCACGTCACTCGGCATCAGGGAAATACAAATCAAAACCACAATGAGATATCACCTCATACCAGTCAGAATGGCTAAAATTAACAAGTCAGGAAATGACAGATGCTGGTGAGGATGTGGAGAAAGGGGAACCCTCCTCCACTGTTGGTGGGAATGCAAGCTGGTGCAACCACTCTGGAAAACAGCATAGAGGTTCCTCAAAAAGTTGAAAATAGAACTACCTTATGACCCAGCAATTGCACTACTGGGTATTTACCCTAAAGATACAAACGTAGTGACCCGAAGGGGCACTTGCACCCGAATGTTTATAGCAGCAATGTCCACAATAGCCAAACTATGGAAAGAACCTAGATGTCCATCAACAGATGAATGGATAAAGAAGATGTGGTATATATATACAATGGAATACTATGCAGCCTTCAAAAGAAATGAAATGTTGCCATTTGCAACAACGTGGATTGCACTAGAGGGTATCATGCTTAGTGAAATAAGTCAATCGGAGAAAGACAGCTATCATATGATCTCCCTGATATGAGAAAGTAGAGATGCAACGTGGGGTTTTGGGGAGTATGAAGGAAGGGAGACAAACCATAAGATACTCTTAATCTCACAAAACAAAGTGAGGGTTGCTAAGGGGGTGGGGGGTAGGGAAAGGGTGGTGGGATTATGGACATTGGGGAGGGTATGGGCTATGGTGAGTGCTGTGAAGGACATAAACCTGGCAATTCACAGACCTGTACCCCTGGGGCTAATAATACATTATATGTTTATAAAAAAATTTAAAAATTAAAAAACAAAACAACAACAACAACAATACAATAAAATAAATTTTAAAAAAAGATGTCCATACATACAATGGAATATTACTCAGCCATCAGAAAGGATGAATACCCACCATTTGCTTTGACATGAACAGAACTGGAGGGGATTATGCTAAGTGAAATAAGTCAAGCAGAGAGAGGCAATTATCATATGTTTTCACTTATATGTGTAATATAAGGAATAGCATGCTGTACATTAGGAGAAGAAAGGGAAAAGTGAAGGCGGGAGGAAAATCAGAGGACAAGAAAAACCATGAAAGACCATGGACTCTGGGAATCAAACTGAGGGTTTCAGAGGGGAGAAGGGTGAGGGGGATGGGATAGCCCAGTGATGGGTATTAAGGAAGGCATGGTTTGCAATGAGCATTGGATGTTATAGGCAAACAATAAAACATGGGAACACTACATCAAAAATTAATGAAGTACTGTATGGTGAGTAACATAACATAATAAAGGAAAGGAAAGGAAAGAAAGGAACGGAAAGGAAAGGAGAGGAAAGGGGAAGGGCGTGGAAGGGAGGGGGGAAAGGAAGGAAGGAAGGAAGGAAACCTCCAAGTAATAAAAAATGTTTTCCTTTCTCCGCATCCTCGCCAGCATCTGTCATTTCCTGACTTGTTAATTTTAGCCATTCTGACTGGTATGAGGTAATATCTCATTGTGGTTTTGATTTGTATTTCCCTGATGCCAAGTAATGTGGAGCACTTTTTCATGTGACTGTTGGTGGGAATGCAAGCTGGTGCAACCACTCTGGAAAATAGCATGGAGGTTCCTCAAAATGTTGAAAATTGAACTACCCTATGACCCAGCAATTGCATTACTGGGTATTTACCCTAAAGATACAAATGCAGTGATCCGAAGGGGCACGTGCACCCGAATGTTTATAGCAGCAATGTCTACAATAGCCAAACTATGGAAAGAACCTAGATGTCCATCAACATATGAAGGGATAAAGAAGATGTGGTATATATACACAATGGAATACTATGCATCCATCAAAAGAAATGAAATCTTGCCATTTGCAACAACGTGGATGGAACTAGAGGGTATCATGCTAGTGAAATAAGTCAATCGGAGAAAGACAACTATCATATGATCTCCCTGATATAAGGACTTGGAGATGCAACATGGGGGGTTAGGGGGATAGGAGAAGAATAAATGAAACAAGATGGGTTTGGGAGGGAGACAAACCATAAATGACTCAATCTCACAAAACAAACTGAGGGTTGCTGGGGGGAGGTGGGGTTGGGAGAGGGGGAGGGGGTTATGGACATTGGGGAGGGTGTGTGCTATCATGAGTGCTATGAAGTGTGTAAACCTGGCGATTCACAGACCTGTATCCCTGGGGATAAAAATACATTATATGTTTATAAAAGAAAAAAATTTGGAAGGGGAGGTGAAGCATAAGAGACTATGGACTCTGAAAAACAACCTGAGGGTTTTGAAGGGGCGGGGGTAGGAGATTGGGGGAACCAGGTGGTGGGTAATAGGGAGGGCACGTATTGCAAGGAGCACTGGGTGTTATGCAAAAACAATGAATACTGTTACGCTGAAAAAAATAAATAAATTTAAAAAGTTAAAAAAAATGTTTTATACTGGCATAAGTAACAATCATAGGCAAAATAATGTTCTTTGCTTAATACATATTGCCCATCAGTATGCACAACACTGTTACCACCTCCCAAAATTTTGATTCAGAACCTAATACCTTGTGTGTCTTTTCATGAGAGGCAAAAGAATATACGGTAAAGATCCTGGGGTTTGAAGACCCAGACACAGTAGATCAAATTGTGACTCTGTCACCTATTCCCTTCATCTTCCAACCCTTGATTCTTGTAACTATTAGAGTGGAACTAAATGTATCTTCCTTGCACAGTTGATTTAAGGATATCTAAGGGAAATGCATAAAAAGTTTATGAATAAAATGTAACAAAGGAGAAGTTATTATCATAAAAATAGGGTTAAAGTGCCTAATTAAGTGAATCCCTACTACTGGTGAATCTGGAAAAAAATACTGTCCAAATTGGCCAGGTAAAGATATTCTTAATAAGGAAGTCTTTTTCACATTACATAATCATCATCTATCCCAACTATCCAGGCCTAATCAGAAAAAAACACGTGGAAAGTTAAATTAAAGTAGATTCAATGTAAAATTTTGGTTAGAATAACTCCTCTCTTATCAACAATATTTATTGTGGGTCTTTGTTTCTGCATTGCGGTCTAACGGTCACAAAAGTAACAAAAGTACATCTTCACCAACACTTGTTATTTCTTGTATTTTTGATTTTAGCCATTCTGATAGGTACAAAATGATATTTCATTGTGGTTTTAATTTGCATTTCCCTCATGATGAGTGATGTTGAGAATCTTCTCATGTGTCTGTTGGCTTTCTGTCTTTGGAAAAAATGTCTTTGGAAAAAATGTCTATTCAGGTTCTCTGCCCATTTTTAACTGGATTGTGTGTGTGTGTGTTGAATTATATAAGTTCTTTATATAAAATATCAATATTTCATATTTTTATAAATTATATAAAATAATATATTATATATCATATATTAACCCTGTATTTAAATATATTATTTGCAAATATTTTCTCTTATTGAGGAGATTACCTTCCTTTTTTGATGATTTCCTTCACTGTGCAGAAGTTTTATATTTTGCTGTAGTCTCAATAACTTAATTTTGCTTTCGTTTCCTAGCCAGAGGAGACATATCTAGAAAACATATTTTCATAGTTGATGTCAAAGAAATTAATGCCTATATTTTCTTCCCAGAATTTTATGAGTTCATGTCTCACATTTAGGTCTTCAGACCATTTGAGTTTATATTTGTATGTTGTAAGAAAGTGATCTAATTTCATTCTTTTGCATATGGGTTCCTCAAAACATTAAAAATAGAATTATAATATACTCCAATAATTTCCCTACTGAGTATTTACACAAAGGAAACTGAAGCACTAATTCAAAAAGATACAGGCATCCCTATGTTTACTGCAGCATTATTTACAATAGCCAAGACATGGAAGCAACTCAAGTACCCAAGTATTGATCCACAGATGAATGCATAAATATGTGGTACATATATACAATGGAAATTACTCAGCTGGAAAAAAAAAGAATGAATTCCTTCTATTTGCAACAACATGTTTAGACCAAGAGAATATTATGCTGAGCAAAATAAATCAGTCAGAGAAAAGCAAATGCCATAAGACTGCACTTGTATGTGGAATTTAAGAAACAAAACAAAGGTGGAAAACAAGAGACAAACAAACAAAAAACCAGACTCTTAAAGAACAGACTGGTGATTACCAAAGGGAAGGTGAGGAGGAAAGGATGGGTGAAATCAATAAAGAAGATTAAGAGTAAGAGTACACCTACTTATCTTGATGAACAGTGAAAAATGTGTAGAACTGAGTCATTATATTGTATCCCTGAAACTAAGAAAACACTGTATTTTAATTATATTTGAATTAAAAAAACATAAAAAGTAACAAAAGTAATTGGAGAATTTTGAACTATAACGGTTTGGTCTAATACTTTACCTTCTTAAACTATAAAATATTTTTAAAATTTCTTTGATAAAAGTACTTTTACATCTACTGTAGCTAATGTGCTATCCTTTGTATTACTTTTCTCTGTTACATCCTCACCAAATGGTCATCCATTCTAGACTTGAATACACAGAGTGTGTTGTAGGCCCAACCGTGTCCCCCTACAAGTTCGTATGCTGAAATTCTTGACACCCAAAATCTCAGAAAGTAACTGTACTTGGAGATAGGACTTTTAGTGAGGTTATTAACATAACAGGAGGATTAACATGAACCCTAATAAACTTTGCCTGATGTTCTTTCTAGAAGACAATTGGGTACACAGAAACCTCAAGGATGCCTGTGCAAAAAAAAAGAAAGACCATGTGAAGACATAGCAAGAAGGCAGTCATCTGCAAGCCAAGATGAGCAGCCTAAAAAGAAATCAAACCTGCTGATGCCTTGATCTTGGACTTGTGGCTTCCAGAACTGTGAGAAGATGCATTTCTGTTATTAAGCCACCCAGTCCGTGGTATTTTGTTATGTCGGCCCCAGTAAACTAATATAGTGCCAGAAACTCATAGTTGAGGAAACCAAATTAGGTTCATTAAGGGTCAGTTTGATTTTAAGCATAAAGCTTCATGAATCTTAAGGTTTGATTTTTGTTTTTGAGCTCTTAAATTCTGTTGTATTGTTAAACCATATTATGGCAACCACTGAATAAGCTCTGAATTTATTCAGCAATTACTAAGTGTCAGAATACACAATCAGACTCAAAAGATACAAGTAGGGGGGCACCTGGGTGGCTCAGTGGGTTAAGCCTCTGCCTTCGGCTCGGGTCGTGATCTCAGGGTCCTGGGATCGAGCCCCGCATGGGGCTCTCTGCTCTGCGGGGAGCCCGCTTCCTCCTCTCTCTGTGCCTGCCTCTCTGCCTACTTGTGATCTCTCTCTGTCAAATAAATAAATAAAATCTTAAAAAAAAAAAAAAAAGATACAAGTAGGGTTCAATCTGATCTGCATTTCCTCAGTTTTATGGAAGAGAAAGGGCAAGAGAAGTGGCAAATAGTTTTTAATCTCATGGGGGAGGCCCAAAAGCTTCTGGGCTCAGGGGTGAACTTCTTTTACCCCTTAGCACATGAGTACGTAGGGCTGTCATGGACACATTAAGGACGAATGCACAGGTAGGTCATCTTGACAAAGAGAAGCTACAGTCTCAGCTTTTCACCAAACTACACAGACCTACAGTTTGTATGCAAATTTAATTTGTTAAATCCAAGTAAATTTTACAGATCAGATGTTTATACAGTAAAAGAGACACAAAATTCCACATCAGTTTCACATGTCGTTTTTAAGAAGATAAACATTTGAGAGTATTCACCAGCAGGCTATTATCAGACCAATCTAGATGTTAACCCTCTGTTCACAAGCCCATTAGAAAAGTTTGAAGACAATGCACAAAGAAATGAGGAGGTGTAATCCTGGGAAGCCTCCCAGACCCTGTCGTGTTCCATTTATTCTACACCCTTTCTTACAGTCTTGCAGGCTCAAAGATTCAGTTTTGCTAGTTTCCCAAAGTTGATAAGACTCTGAAATGTTAAATTGGGGTAAGGATGTTCATAAGTGACAGATGCATAAAAATCAGAATTCATTAGAATACAATCAGCAATAAACCAATAGGACAAGAGAGTCACAGTAAATGGGCTAATGCATTCCCTCTGTGAAAAGCTACACAAGCCCTAAAACAACATTCCTTAGAGAATGTCAGACAGTATAGAATCAGATAAAATCTATTACATAAATCACACCTTTGGAATTAGACTCTTAAGTATCATACTTATCTTTATGCCTTCATGTCCTCCACATCTGTAAGGTGTGCTGAAAGTTTGTCAGTCCTAAAAGTACCTTGTTCCAGTTCTCTAGAGAAAATTATATAAGCTTTATAAAAATTTATTTCACTAAAGGCTATCTCTGCCAGCCTATCAATGTCGTATGTAAACTGGTAAGTATGTATGAATGAATGTCATTGGAAGTATTAGGAAGTCAGCTGTGTATTTACTTTTCTTTTATTTCCAAAGACATAGCCTCTCTTAGCCTTTCTTCTCTATGTGGAAATTTGCCTTCTCTGATATTCAATTCACTTATTTTCTAGAAATTATTCACACCTCTGCTCTTGATTTCACCTTAATCTTGCCCATTGCCACATGCAGAAACTCAATGTGCAGTTCTGTTTCAAATCATTTTGGCCAGAGATGCAGGTTCTGGACTCACATGGCTACTGGTGTCCATCCTGGTTACTAATGAAGTTCTCCAAAGGAAGAATATTTTGGGAGGTCAGCAATCACTCGAATGATACCCACTAGTAGGGCCATAAGCAAATTTCATTTTGTAAGCTTTTGCACAGCTAAATTTCAATTTCTTTTCTGGATACTGGCTAAACCACTAAATATTTTTTAGTATATGTTTCTGCAAAATTTTACCTGTAAACTTGAAAAGCATGTCTTCTCTAACTATATCTTTTCAAACGGATAGACTTCCAAAGCTTCATTAGGAAATCATTCTTCAGCCTGTCACTAGAGATTTCTCTCTATGCTGTCATACATTAAATGACTGTTGAGATTATGGAGTTTTGGGTAACTACTCACATAGAAGCAGGTACACATTTATTTTAGGTTAGCCATATTGTTGTCGTTCTTCACAATATTCTTTTAAATGTTTTAATATTTATAAGCTGTTGCAGTATCTAGTCTGAATTATGTTAAAAATGGCATTTGAATTTATCCCTTTCTTTCATGTATGGTACTCAGCTTTGTCATCTTTTAAAAAAATACTAGTAGACTTAAAGCAGATATGTTCAATATTCAAGACAGTCTAGAAATATCATATGTTTGTTCTTGACCATTACACAATATCAGTGATGTACTTGCTTTTGAACCTTGCAAAACTGTCCAGTACTCTTCTATTTATCTACACATGACATTTCATAACTGGGTATGCTAGCAAGTGTTAAGCTCTTTTAAACTGAAATAGAACCCCATTTGTTTTGGAGTATGATTTGTATTACCCAGTAATTGAATTGGTTTATTCTATTTCTCTCTAGAAGAATATACACAATTCTTTTAAATGCTAAAAATAATTGCTATAATAAAAACAGCTACTGCCTCATTGTATTATTAACTTAGAAGTTTATATTGAAGCACCTGGGTGGCTCAGCTGGTTGTCTCTGCCTTCAGCCCAGGTCATGATCTCAGGATCCTGGGATCAAGCCCCTCATCAGGCTCTCTGCTTGGCAGGGAGCCTGCTTCCCCCCTCCCGCCCTCTCTACCTGCCTCTCTGCCTACTTGTGATCTCTCTATCAAATAAATAAATGAAATCTTAAAAAAAGGAAGTTTGTATCTTATAAAAGAGCTATATCCTACTACCATATATGAAAATTAGAGGATGGAACTGTGTCTCAAGCGGCTGGCTTTAAAACTGACCCTTCTTCACTTTGTTAAGATTGATAGCAAAGACAAACACATTCAATTGTCTAGTGGAGACACCACTTGGGATACTGCACAGGTACCTCAGTTCCACCATGTCCAATTTACATTCATACCACCGCCATCAACAATCCTTGCCTGAAAACATAAGCAAACAGATAAACTGTAACTTCTGCTGATCATTCATTTACCAATTTAGAAAGCAGTTCTTAGGAGAAGTAAATGTTAGGATTCTCACCAATGGGAATGAGAACACTTAGAAAGTGTAAGCAACAACTTACTTTCAGAGTCAACAGCAGTGGAAAAAAACAAGTAATTATTTAATAAATATTTCTTTAATGAACTGTTTTTAATCACAAAGCTTTGAATGGTTCCTCGAACCTGCAGTAATGATTTGGCTACTTGATTTAAAAACAAACAAACAAACAAACATATGTGTGTGTGTGTGTGTGTGTGTGTGTGTCTATGTGCAAATTAAAGTATTTCTCCGTTTGTGTGTTCTGTACAGATATTTTACTACTTTTTCTAGTATGCCGAAAATGTATCTGGTTATTTAGCAAAATGAAAAACCTGTATTACCCACTGTGATATATAAATTTAAATGCATTATTCTTCTCTCTTAATTTTTACTTTTTTTTTGATTGTTTTTTTTTAAGATTTTATTTATTTATTTGACAGATCACAAGGAGGCAGAGAGAGAGGAAGAGAAGCAGGCCTCCTGCTGAGCAGAGAGCCTGATGCAGGGCTCGACCCCAGGACCCTGGGATCATGACCTGAGCCGAAAGCAGAGGATTTAACCCGCTGAGCCACCCAGGCGCCCCTTAATTTTTACTTCTTAATTGCTGCAGACAAAAAAACAAAAGTTTATGAAGTTGTATGATTATTTCTACCTAACTTTACATTAAGATGTTCACTTTTTGTTCCTCATAAGTTTCTGACATACACAAAGATATGTGACCTCTTTGTTAAATAGTGTAGATAATTTCTATCTACCTCACCAGGAGCACGTAGGGAATAATGTGATGATTTATATGCAAAGCACTGCAAACTTGCCTAGAGCAGTAGAACAAATGCCAAATGTTTACTAAGAGGATACCATGTTTCTGAATCTTGATAGAAGCAAGATCATGGAAGAAGGCTGTGCCTGTGGCCATTTGGCCATTAAAGCTTATGGAAGTCTCCTTTGCAGTTTCCATATGTGCTTATGATATGCAAATTAAAGGTATTGGAGAATTTTATAATAAAAGTTTTGGTAGTTTTGTTGAATTCAGACATTTTGAATAAAGCAAATCAGTGGAATTTTCCTAACATATGCCAGTAATGGGTACAATGGCTTCCTTGGAAATGTGGTGCGTGTGTGTCTGTGTGTATGTGTATAACGCAGCCTATTCAGTGTCAGACGCAAGGCTTTCAAGATGCAGTAAAGTAAATACCAGGAGAATAATGACAGATGACTATGGGTTGGATTTCTCTTGCTATCAACACAGCAGAGAATTGAAACATTGTCTATACTATGAATACAATAAAAAAAAACTTGAGAATCAATGATAAAGAAGAAAACTCAAAAGAAAAAGCCTATTATGCTCAGTATGAAGCAATGGTCCTTGGTTTTAATTTCTTTTCTTTTGGTGAAGGAAAGAAATCATCCTATATGTCTAATTCATATTCCCAACCCAAAATTACTAATTCCTAGTAGAGCTTGAAAGAGGATGTGACATATTCACGCTTAAAAAAACTTTCCATAAAAATAAAATCTAACACTACATTTAAAAATCATGTTAGATATCAACGGAGTTTATTTTGGGAAAGGAAGGATGGGGCAATTTTATAAACATAATCTACCCAACCATGTATTTCTTTTTTTCCAATGGACTGAACTTTATTTTTTCCAGCTTTATTGAGATGTAATTAACAAATGAAAATTGTATACATCTAAGGCATACAATGTATTGTTTTGATACATGTATACACCGTTAAATGATGACCACAATCAAGCAAATTAATATATCCATCACCTCAAATAGTGATTTTTTTTTTTTTGGTGAAAATCCTTCAGATCTACTCTCTTTACAAATTTCAAGTATCCACTATTATCACATACCTTGCAGTACAGTAGTATTCTCTGTCCACGGTTTTGCTTTCCATAGTTTGTTACCTGTGGTCAGCTGTGATCCAGAAGCAGATATCCTCCTTCTGACACAATCCCAGAAGGTCAGTAATAACCTACCATTATTTCACATTGCCTATGTCATTCACTTCACTTCATCCCAACAAATAAGCATCTTATCCTCTCACATCATCACAAGAAGAGTGAGTACAGTTCAGAAAGATTGTTTTGAGAGAAATCACACTCACATAACTTTTATTACACTCTGCTATTATAATCATTCTATTTACTGTTGCTAATCTCTTACTAAGCCTAATTTAGAAATTAAGCTTTATCTTAGTATACTATGCTCATACTATATATAGTATATATACTATGCTGAGGAAAAAGCGTAGTATGTATAGTGTTTGGTATACTACCCATGGTTTCAGGCATCCACTGGAGGTCTTAGAAGGAATCACTTGCAGATAAGGAAGGATTACTGTATTGTCTTTCTCTGCCTGCCTTATTTTACGTAGCGTACTGTCTTTCAGGTTCATCCATATGCTTGCAAAGTGCAGGATTTCTTTCTTTTTTAAGTTTGAGAAATATTCCAGCATATATGCATGTGTATATATGCATACACATATATCACGTTTATCTATTCACCCACTGATAGGCATATGCATCTCTTATCTTGGGTTTTTTTTTTAATATCTTAACTTTTGTGAATAATGCTATAGTGAATATAGGAGCACAATTATCTCTTCAAGATCATTTCTTTTTAACATATAACCAGAAGTAAGACTGCTGAATCATATGATAGTTCTGCTTTTAACTTTTTAAAGGACTCTCCATACTGTAGCAATTTATATTCCTATCAATAGCGTACAAAGATTCCCCTTCCTCCACATCCTCAAAGCTAAACTTGTTAGCTTTGTTGTTTTTGCTTTTGTTTTTTATACTAGCCATTGTAACAGGAGAAAGGTGATATCTCATTGTGGTGTTGATTTATATTTCTCTTGAGATTAGTAATGTTGATCACTTTCACATGTATCTGTTGACCAACTACACGCCTTTTTTTTTTAAGTGTCTGCTCAAGTCCTTGATCATGTTTAATCAGGTTATTTTCCTGCTACTGAACTGTTTCAGTCATCATATATTTTAGGTTTTAACACCTTATCAGATGTATGCTTTATAAATATGTTCTCTCCTGCCCTATATTGTCTCTTCACTCTGTTGTTTCCTTGTTATGCGTAAGTCTTTCTGTTTGATGTAGTCCCATTTGCCTATTTTTGCTTTTGCTGCCTGTGCTTTTAGACCATATTAAAAAAAAAATCATTGCCAAAAATGATGTTGAGAAGCTTTTTCCCTATATTTTATTCTAGGGATTTAACAGTTTCAAATATTACATGTAAATCTTTAATCCATTATGAGTTTTTATTTATGATGTGAGGTAAGGCAGTTTCATTCTTCTGCATGTTATACCTAGTCTGCAAACACAATATATTGAAGTGATTATTCCTGCCCCAGTGTGTATCCTTGGGAACTCAGTGTGGTTCTTTAAGATGATTATTCTGAATTCTTGTCAGGCAATTCACAAATCTCCAATTTTTTCAAGCTGGTTACTAGATATTTTTTTTCCCTTTGATTGGGTCCTGTTTTCTAGATTCTTCATGCTCCTTATATGTTTGCTTTGCTGTCTATGCATTTGAAGATAGAGACTTTTGTTCTGTGCCTCTTCAGTCTTGCATATCAGCACCAGTTGTAAGATGCCCTCCCTTTTATTCTTGGCTGTTCCAAGGGCCCAGCTCCACAGATTGCTCCATACTCAGTAAAAGGCGAAGCCGAAACTGGCTTCACGGAGGGTGCTCTGAAATTTTGGGGATAAGACTCCCTTCACTTCATTCTCTCTTGTGGAGGAAAAAAGCCTCAGTTATGTACCTTTTCTCAATCTCATAGAGTAGAACTTGCATTAAGGGCATGTCCTCCTCTTTCCTTTGTTCCTGCTGCTGCAGGGGATTGGGCTCTGTAGACTGTTCACTGTTTGGAATGAGGTGAGACAGAAACAAGCCCAGTGGATTATGCCTTGAGATGCCAAATGCACACTCCCAATATCACATTCCCCACAATGGGAGAAATCATGGGCTCAGGTAAACGTGCTATTCAACTAAACTGGTTTGAGGGAGAAACTGACCTGAGAAAACTGCTCCTCTTACGTGGGTAAGATGTAAATGTAACTGCTCTCAGTTTGTGCTCCTCTGGATTATAATGACTTTTTACTCTGTGTTCTGCATTTCCTTTCAAGGTATTTTGCTACCAAAATCGTTACATCAGTGATTTTATTGAGGAACAAGAGTTAGGGCTTCCTACTCTGCCACCTTGCTAATATCACCACCTCTAATCATATATTATCCACTCATTATCAATTTTGGTACACTTAAATAATAAACTTCTCCCCATATGCAATAAAAATCACACTGAAGCAATTTACTAATGGTAAGGACACATGGGAACTTTCAGAAAATCCAGATTCATCTGGTCTTGGATAAGTTCAACAAATACAAAAAATGGCATAGGATATTAGTAAGTTAGAATAGATAGATATTAGGAGTACCCAAGTAATTCAGTCAGTTGGGCATTCAACTCTTGATTTTGCCTCAGGTTGTGATCTCAGGCTGCTGGGACTAAGACCTGCCTCTGTCTCACCTCATTCCAAACACTGAGGCAAGTAAAACCGAAGCAAATATAAACTACTAGGACTTCAAAATAGTCTTTAAAATAATTAAAAAAAAAAAACCTTCTGCACAGCAAAAGAAACAATCAGCAAAACTAAAAGGTAACCTACAGAATGAGAAAAGACACTTGAAATGACATTTCTGATAAAGAGATAGTGCCCAAAATATATAAAGAACTTATACAACTCAACAGCCAAAAACCAAATAATCCAATTAAAAATGGGCAGAAGACATGAACAGACATTTCTCCAAAGAAGACATATGAATGATTAACAGACACATGAAAAGCTGCTCAACATCACTCATCATCAGGGGAATGCAATTCAAAACTATAATATTACTTCACACCTGTCAGAATGGCTAAAATCTAAAAACACAAAGAACAACAGGTGTTGGCAAGTATGTAGAGAAAGGGGAACTCTCTTGCACCTTTGGTGGGAATATAAATTGGTGCATCCACTATGGAAAACAGTATGGAGATTCCTCAAAAAGTTAAAAATAGAACTATCTTTTGATCCAGCAATTGCGCTACTAGGTATTTCCCAAAAAATACTAAAATACTAATTCAAAGGGATATACACACCCGATGTTTATAGCAGCATTATCTACAATAGCCAAATTATGGAAACTGCCCAAGTGTCCATCTTCTGAAGAATGAATGGATAAAGAAGAAGTGGTATATATACAACATAAATATTACTCAGCCATCAAAAAGAATGAAATCTTGCCATTCATAACATCATGGATGGAGCTAGAGAGTATTATGCTAATCAAAAGAAGCTAATCAGAAAAATACAAATACCATACGATTTCCCTCTTCTGTGAACAAACAAAGGAGCAAAGAGGAAAAGAGAGAGGGGGGCAAACCAAGAAAAGGACTCTTAAAACTACAGACAACAAACTGATGGTTACCAGAGGAGAGGCGGGTGGAAGCACAGGTGAAACAAGTGATGGGGATTAAGTAGAGCACCTGTGATGAGCACTGGGTATTGTACAGAAATGTTGAATCACTATGCTGTACACCTGAAACTAATATTACACTCTATGATAACTGATTGGAATTTAAATTCAAAATAAATAAAAAATAAAATTATTTTTATTTTCAGAAAAAAAAATCTGAAAGCCTAATTAAAGAATATATCCCATATTTATGTAATAAAATATAAACCACTGAAAAAAATCTCACCTTACAAAATACAGCCTTCAGGTCAAGGACATTTGTGCTTCTTCTGAGATATGGGCATGATTTCCTATTAAGGATATTTGAATCTTCAATGATTCAGTTTTCTTTTTTGACTGAAATTCATATCATTTAAGGTCCAATGTGTAGTGTGTCTCCAGGAATCAGATAGGATGTGATATTTTTTTCACATCATCTTCCTTCATGGCTAGAATTTATGACTTTAGACATTGACTTTCTTCTGTTTTTCTTTTTTTTTTAATTTTTTTAAAAGAATTTATTTATTTATTTGACAGAGAGAGATCACAAGTAGGCAGAGAGGCAGGTAGAGAGAGAGGAGGAAGCAGGCTCCCTGCCGAGCAGAGAGCTCGATATGGGGCTCCATCCAAGAATGCTGAGACCATGACCTGAGCGGAAGGCAGAGACTTAACCCACTGAGCCACCCGGGTGCCCCTCTTCTGTTTTTCTAATATGCATTCAATTTATTGTAATATAGTTTATAGATCCTTGCAAGTCAACTTAAATGTGTTTTTGGAACAAGACAGGATATAAGTAAGTAAATATAAGGAATAAAAGGAGATGTAAATACTAAACATGGCTTAATAAGAATAGTCAACATCTTTTCCAAATACTTAAAAATGAGGAAACTTTTAGGTTAAATTTATATATAAACAATCTCTACATCGATCCCCATCTGTATTCGAAATGTACAAACGAGAACTCATCCTAGAACTAAGGATCCATGTCATGTGCCCACGGCATTACCACTATGTCAAATTTCTCTCTGCATGTACAATTGATCTTAACTCAAATTCCAAACTCTGTTTCTGACATTAAAGACTTTCCTTTCTCTTTTTCTCTGCTGATGAAAATAATCATTGTAAAGAAAGGTAGTAAATACCTAGATACATTAAATAGATACTGCAGAACAGATCTTACTCTAAATACATTAATGTTTTGACTAACTGTCAAAGCAGTTTCTCAATGTATTTGAGGTAAGTGCTACTTTTTAAAGGGTTTACAGATGAGGAGTTTGTGGCATAGAGAGGTTAGGCTCTGAAATTATACTGATGGAGCAGAATTTACTACAAGCCATCTAACATTAAAACTTAGACTTCTAACCACCACATTACACTGCCTAATCAGGGATAAATTAGGAGAAATAAGTACGGGAAGATTAGATATTTTAAATGAGTATGTAAATTTAATTATGTAATATATATTACATGGCACAGGCTTATTACCTTAACAAATATATACAATAACTTAGTGGGCTGTAAAATAAAAACATCAATTAATTAACGGATATGTCATTAGGAATTAATAGCACTATTCATTATTTGTTAAGCATTTATTGTGCTCTACTAATTTTTTTAAATCATTAAGACCAATACATACTTTGCTATATTAAACGGCTTAAATCATGGATTTTCTTATCTTCATGTTTACAAATGAGAAAACTGAGGTTAAAAATGGTTAAGTGACATTGCTCTCCCCTAAGAGATGCTTCTATTAATCCCCTCACACAGGCTTGGCCTCTCTCACCTAAACTAACCACATATTTAATTTTTCTCCCTCTCTCATAGGAAAAGAAGATAAATATAACACTTTATGACTGCTTAGTACCTTCCTCAAATAAGTCTCAACCAATTACTGTTTTTTTCTCAAAAAACAAATTACATATTAAAGCAAAAACTAAAGCATGCAACACTTGCTGTGATCTCCATCTTAGGAAACTCTTTTTAGGTGTCTTCGGAAAACTGTTACTAAACACTAGCTGTACTTTCCAACCAAAGCCATCTCAAAGAAAGTACAGAATTATGATTCCTAGTCTTCTCTGCCTACCATCATGCCAGAGAAAGATCCTATAAGCAATCACAGCACCCCTTTTTGACACTGGACATGAATGGAAACTTCTCAGTCCAGAACCTGTATTTTAGAATTCTAAATATGATCAGATATATATGAAATATATACATATATGAAATATATGTACATATCTCACATACTATATGCTTAAAGTTATTATAATAGCTAAATTTTAAATTAGGAATGATTCTTACTAAGATCTGAAGTAATCCAATCAAGAAAGTTTCCTGATTTGTCAAGTACCTAAAACATATACCCCAAATGACACAAATAATATATGTCTGAGTCAAGTTTCTAAAACTCAAAATGACACAAGTTAAGTAAATATGTACCATTAAAGTAATTTACTGCATGTTGGACTATGAGTAAGTTAGTTCTCCTCTCTTGGCTTTATTCCTTTTACTTACTTGTAAAATTTGAAACATGGACTGGATGTTATTTCAGTAGTATAGCATTTTATAAGTCTATAATTCTCCAAATGGAAGTCATTTGTTCTCTTCAGGAGTTTAACTCCCAATTTATTATCCTTGACATAGTCCATCAAAGCTGTTTATGCTCAAAATCCACATAGCAATCCTCTCATACATTAATACTGCAAGGGTATATTTTAGTCCTGTTGTCATGAAATCTGAATTAATGAATTTCCAAAAGTCCTGTGCTTTATAGTTTTCATTTCTATGCTCAAAAATGATTTATTTTCTGAGGTAACTTCACCCTCTGCCTGATGTAATAACGCTCTGTTAGAGTAAAATTTTTCAACTTGACTGGAACAATGGGTGCATTTCATTGTTTCCTTTCCTTTGTAAAAATGTAAAATAAATGCTACTTAAAGTTATAGTTTCTCATTAACTTTCTAATAATATTTCCTACATCTTCATGGGTATTTTGAAAATATTTGATAAATATTCACAATTCCAGGGCCAACTGACAAAAAAGTAATAGTAATTTGGGAAATAATGGGAAGAGATTTGAGATGCTCATCACACAGGTTTATAAAAGAATATTTCTCCAACTCAAAATGAATTACTAGAAAGGCTCAAAAATCCATTATAATCCACATGCCTATGTATGTCTGCTCTGTCTCCTCTACCTCCTTCCCTTCCTCTTCCTCCCTTCAGTGGTTTGTGTCTACTAAAACATTCCTAATGTCATGCTGAACACATTTCCTAGACATAAGTGGAGCAGAACAACTCTCACTATCGCTAGTAGCGTAACTTTATTTTTTCACTCTTTTTTCCTTCTGGAAATATTTGAAGTACATTTGAGGAAGCACTGTAGGTTAAAGGTAATTAAGAATGACATTTACAAAAAGAAGAGGTAACAAAAGTGAAGAAAGGAGAACCACTGTTGGTGGGGTTGTAGATTGGTACAACTACAATGGAAAACTGTATGGAGTTTCTTCAAAAAATTAAAAATAGAACAACCCTATCAACCAGAAACTCCACTTCAGAAAATACAGGCATACCTTGGAGATATTTCATGTTTGGTTCCAGACAATTATAATAAAGTGAATATTGCAGTAAAGCAAGTCAAATGAATTTTTTGGCTTTCAGTGCATATAAGTTATGTTTACACAATTCTGTGGTCTATTCAAGTAAGCAATAGCATTATGTCTAAAAGAAAAAGTACATATCCTAATTTTAAAATGTTTTAATGCTAAAAAATGTTAACCATCATCTGAGCTTTCAGTGACTTGTAATCACTAATCACAGACCACTATAACAAATACAATGTTAATGAAAAAAGGTTGAAATATTACAAGAATTACCAAAAGGTGACACAGAAACCTGGAGTCAGCAAATGCTATTTTCTCATTGGCACTGTTAGACTTGTTAGACCCAGGATTACTAGTAAACTTCAACTTGTAAAAACACATTATCTGGAGTGCAATGAAGTGAAATGTTATGAGGTATGCCTATATAAAGGAAATGAAAACACTAACTCAAAAAGGTATCTCCACTCCTATGTTTACAGCAGCATTATTTACAAGAGCCAAGACATGAAAACAACCTAAGTGCCAATGGTGGTTAAACGGATAAAGAGATTATGGTATATATATATGCAAGGGGAATATTACTCAGTCATAAAAAAAACAAAGAAATACTACCATTTACAACAACATGGATAGACCCTGAAGGCATTAGGCTAAGTGAAATAAATTGGACAAATACAGTATAATCTCACGAAAACGTGGAATCTAAAAACAATAAAACCCCACTAAACTTACAGATAAAGAGATCTGATCTGTGGTTACCAGAGGAATAGGGTAGGAATTAGAGGAAGGTAGTTAAAAGGTACAAAGTCCCAGTTATAAGATAAATAATGTAAAACATGATGACTATAGTTAATACCACTGTATGATATGCAGAGAAGTTGTTTAGAGAGTAGATTCTAAGAACTCTCAACATAAGAATAATTTTATTTTCTCTCATGAGATGACTGGATGTTAACTAAAGTTGATAGTCATTTTTGATTATCATTGATAATCATTTCACCATAGATGTAAATCAAACCCCCCAAACAGTAGGATTAATTTACAACATCTCACAATTTGTGAGGAATAAACACATGCACAGCAGACCTGAAGCTGTATATAGCGCTGAAGCAGAGTCCTGTTAGATTAGTCTTTACGGCCTTGGTTGGTGGATTATGGAGCATTTCCTGGGAGGGGACATCTGGGGTGGCATCAGGGTGGGTGAGAGCTTCAGCATGAGACATTTATTAAATTTGTATGAGAAAACTAAATATTTAAACAATCTATAAGCTGCATTAGTCACCTTTGGAAATCAGAAAGTCTAAATTTTTTAGTAAGTTTAAAGTATATTGTGGACTTCTGGCCCAAACTACAGAGATTTAAAATCTCATTAATTAAGGCATAATAATGTGGAAGGGACTGAAAAGTCTTAAAGTCCCAAATATTCTTTAAGCGGAAGCTAGATGAGAGCAACAGAAAGGCTTTTTGATCTATTTTTTCTTACCACAAAGATACAATGTGTGATTAAATTTGAAATTACATATAGTAACATTTCTTTCCCTTTACACATTAGAGGAAATAATCTTCATGAATTGAAAAATACTGCAACTTTATTTTTTAATAATTAAAGTCAATCTATTAAATAACAACAAGGGCATCCTTAAGCGAGGAGAATTTGGTTACAGAGCTATACCAGCCAGACAGAAATCTATCTTTTCACCAATAAACACCACCAATCCTTGCAATTCTTGAGCTTCTGCTATAGGTGCAACAGTACAAAGGATGTTTCTCATGCTATTTTAAACTATGTTTTTCTCAATAAAACATTAGGAAATAAATTATAATTAAGGATTTTATGGTTTAAGCGACATATGCTTAAAGAATTTTAAGAAACTTGAATAATACCACCACCACCATCACAACAAAATA
This sequence comes from Meles meles, assembly GCF_922984935.1. Lineage (NCBI taxonomy): Eukaryota > Metazoa > Chordata > Mammalia > Carnivora > Mustelidae > Meles > Meles meles. The sequence continues at coordinate 42,515,511 of NC_060080.1, forward strand.
CATTTCTCAGGGAAACAAATCTTCCATAAACTCTGCTTTGAACCATTTACTTTGTAGAAGCCACAAAGTCAATCTTATTTCCAGTCTGAATAATTGGTGAAACTGTACTCATTAACTGAATAAATGAGAATGACATTCCTTTACATCTTCTAAAATCTTTTAATATTGACAAAATAATGAATTTCTTCTCCCTTAAATGTAGCTTCTAATATAACTCCTTATCTAGGATATTCAATCCAGACTTTCCTTTTTATCTTTCTGAATGTTGTCTAAAAAGTCTTACTTTTAAGCCATTTTTCTCTTTTTTAAATAATAATGTTGCTCAAATACTTTTATCAAATTTTCTTACCATTTCAAAGAGGTCTTTTATAATCTTCAAAGGCTCTATCATTCTTTTATAATTTACCTAGCATTCCTGTATATGTTTACATGTTTATATGTGTTTACATTCATGTGTTGTTATGCATACATATAAATACATATAATACAAACATATTATGCATATTTATAATGTATTTATATGCACACACAGGCATACATATATACAAATACAGAAAGACACGCACATACATATATATCAGGTATTGATTACTGACACAGGAATTTTAATTTTTTTTTGCCTTCATAAAAAACAGGAATTTTAAATTTTTTAAATTTTTTTGTCTTCACAAAAACCAGGTTGAGTTGCATCATAATTTATTCATTTGACATATAACAGTACAAAGTTTTAGTGATACTTCATTCTTTATCACAAATACTAGTGGGAGAACTGATTATAATTAACTGTTACAGATCAAATACTCATTCAACTATATACAACTTTTTTTTTTCATTTTATTTATTTTTTCAGTGTAACAGTATTCATTCTTTTTGCACAACACCCAGTGCTCCATGCAAAACGTGCCCTCCCCATTACCCACCACCTGTTCCCCCAACCTCCCACCCCTGACCCTTCAAAACCCTCAGGTTGCCCCAACCTCCCACCCCTGACCCTTCAAAACCCTCAGGTTGTTTTTCAGAGTACATAGTCTCTTATGGTTCGCCTCCCCTCCCCAATGTCCATAGCCCGCTCCCCCTCTCCCAATCCCACCTCCCCCCAGCAACCCCCAGTTTGTTTTGTGAGATTAAGAGTCATTTATGGTTTGTCTCCCTCCCAATCCCATCTTGTTTCATTTACTCTTTAGATGTCCATCAACAGATGAATGGATAAAGAAGATGTGGTATATATACACAATGGAATACTATGCAGCCATCAAAAGAAATGAAATCATGCCATTTGCGACGACGTGGATGGAACTAGAGCGTATCATGCTTAGTGAAATAAGTCAATCGGAGAAAGACAACTAGAGTAAATGAAACTATATACAACTTTACTTCCAAAGTCCCTATACGGCAAGTAAAATCAATGTGCTTAGCATCATTTTATTGATGAGCACATAGGAGAATACAAATATTAACTGTCCTATAGCCTAAGAGAAAGTTCAAGATCTGAAACTAGGACAGAATCTTTCAAGCTTCCAAAATCAGTATCTACTATATTACTTTATACAATTAACTATATGCATAGAAATGGAATTCCTCCTAAGTTATGTAAACTTGTAGATCATTCCTATGACCGAATATAGGGATCATTTGCGGAAAAGCTGCGAACGGCCCTTTCTAGAACCTGTCATTGGCCTAAAATGGAGATTTGATTTAAATGGATTTGTTCTCATTTTATCAGTACAAACTGGACACTTTTTTGGTGGGGGGAGACTGAGCACAAGTTGGTGGGGGGACAAATGGGGAGGGAGAGGGAGTGGGGGAGAGAGCAAATCTCTCAAGCAGACTCCAGGTTGAGCAGGGAGCCAGATGCAGGGCTGGACCCCACAACCCCAAGATCATGACCTGAGCCAAAACAAAGAGTCAGATGCTTAACCAATTGAGTCATCCAGGTGCCCCAAACTAAACACTCTTAACTCATAATTCAGGATGGATACTAGGAGGGAAAAAATAATCATTTTAAAGTTGTTTTATAATGGGGAAAAACAAAACTCATGCTTAGAAACCAAAATTTAGCAAACCAAACTTATTTATTATTTAAGGTACAGCTAAAAACAATAAAGTATTTATGAACATATCCTCTTATGCCCACTGCATTTGTGAGGAATTCATATAGGAACTGCTCTTGACATCCAAGAGGAGTCTGAGAGAGAATTCTAACTTTGTGAGCATAAAGGCATTTCTTTCAAGAGATGACAGATGTCCAACTTCTGTATTATAAGTCCAGGACAGTTTCAATTGGCCAGAACAGGGTGAAAGGGGGGAGGGAGAGTCCTGTGTGTTTAATTCACAAGTGAACTAAGGTTTCATAAGAAAATATCTTATTGCTATTACACTTTCTTGAAAGTGCTCTAAATTGTCTGAGTCTACTTTATGGCAGTAGGTCCAGTTAACACTAATGAATGTAAAAGCTTTTGAAGATGAGGATCAGATTCTCAAGAAAAACATCTGAGTATCTTCACTGGAGTCAGAGTCATGACTAAAAAGGAAATTCACTCTGTAACCTGGAGAACGGTTATTTACCTGTGGAGATGTGCACTTTACCAACTTAAAAAGAAACAAGCAAACAAACAAAGGATTGAACCAGATACTCTTAGAGTCTTTACTGAAAGGAAAAAGTGACTTTGAGTGGTATTAAGAAAGAAAAATAATATCATAATGGATATTGTTTATGTTTCTAAAAGCCTGAGCTGAAACACATCTCAATTATTTCTATAAATACAAAAACCCCATTGATAGTTAATCCACTGTCTGGCTGATTCAGTCCCATCTAAAAGGCTAAAATGAATGGAACAAAGATTTTATCACAGTTCTTAGAAAAGTTATTTTGAATAACTTCAACTACTAAGGAGAATGCAAAGAAAGTTTTTGTTTAAGAATCCTCTAATGCTCCAGCTGCGCTCAAAGAAAAACGAAATTGAAGGATTTCACATGCAATTACTAATAATCTATAGACGTTTTTCAGAATAATAGACTGTGAAAATGATAACAGCATTTTCTATGACTGCCTTTAGGAAAACCAAATTTTAGCAAAGCCATTATTTAAAAAGAAGAATATATGTAAAGAAACTCACTATTTAGCTGCTTAATACTATCATAAGGGCTTTTTTTTTAAAGAACAAGATTATGTCTTGTTTTTCTAATACATATGCATGTAATAATTATGCTATTTTTAATAATTTATAATATGCAAAAATATTTCTTAAATAAAATTGGTTTGGTTTTTAAATCCGATAAATTTTGCATTAACTGTCCCTTGTTTCTGAGGAGAATCCGGTGATTTGTGAGTTTGGGGAGGTGACAATACTCCTTTTTCAAGTAACTGAAGGAAGATAATGAGGAAATTTCATTTTGTTTTGTTCTGTTTCTTTTTCTGTTCTAATTGGTACTAATGGTAATCTTTAAGGCAAGGATGCCATTGAATTAAAAATTACAATAAAGTGGAGAAAGATTAGAAAATATTGTTTGAGCCAAATAATGGATATCTTTTACTGAAAGAAGTTAAGATCACCTGGGCTCCCTACCTGATCATAAACTCATTTGCAGAGAGAAGTGTTCTGCCCCAATTCCAACTTAGAGTTGGTACAGACCAGCTATCCAAAAAAAGTAACCTCCCTGGACTCCTACCCAAGTCCTTACTTTATCATAAAAATTCAAAACCACCTGAGTGGCTCGGTGGGTTAGGCCTCTGCCTTTGGCTCGGGTCATGATCTCAGGGTCCTGAGATTGAGCCCTGCATAGGGCTCTCTGCTCTGCACAGAGCCTGCTTCCCCCTCTCTCTCTGCCTGCCTCTGCCTACTTGTGATCTCTCTCTCTGTGTCAAATAAATAAGTAAAACCTCAGGGGTGCCTGGGTGGCTCAGTGGGTTAAAGCCTCTGCCTTCAGCTCAGGTCATGATCTCAGGGTCCTGGGATCAAGACCTGCATTGGGTTCTCTGCTCAGCAGGGAGTCTGCTTCCTCCTCTCTCTCTGCCTGCCTCTCTGCCTACTCTCTCTGTCAAGTGAATAAATAAAATCTTTAAAAAAAAAAAAGTTCAAATCTTTTTTTTTTTAATTTAAATCACATACAACCAAGATTTAAACTGTGGTAGATTGCCTAGTAAAAGTCAATGCTAATGACACGCTTCTTCATTACTAATACCAAATCTTTTGTTTGAATCACCCTTATGTATTAGAAGAAAATACTGATGCCTACATAATGATTGTGTAATCATCAGTACCCACCCTCCCTCATTACAAGTATTTCCTGTTTCTCTGGAGAATCCTGGCCAATACACAAAGCATGACAGAATATAACTAGCTGCTCTGAAGGAGTACAAGGGCAAGATAAGGAGGCCTGAATAATTCTCTGAACCAGAAGTCTCCTTCTACTCAAAGCAGAAAATCTAGTAAAGAATTCTTTACCCTGCCATGAGTGACAATTCTTTGGACATATTAAATGGAGAAAAGGGCTTAATTCTTAGTGACTAGAAAGAACAATTTAACGATATTCAAACTTTGCAAAAAGTAACCTTTTCTTATCACAGTTGATAGTATTTTTTAACTCAATATAATTCAGGAAACTATCTAGGCTTTAGAGTAATAGACTTCTATAATCTAACAAGATACACATAGACTCTAATCAGACTTTACATAGGAATGCAACTCCAAGAAGATGGTGAGTGCTGAGGTTGTTAATATGACTACAGAAATGTAAATACTTAAAAGATAGAACAAAGAAGGGACAAACAAACCTAACCCGATCATCTGAAAATGTCTCTGGTAAGCTTGGATATTAAAATGAGAAGTGTATAAGATTAATTAAGAATCACATATTGGAGGAGAAAGACTTAAGGATTATAAGAATATCTAAGGGTAGTGGCTGGAAAGCTTAAAGCCAGAATAAGGTAGGCCAGGACAAAAAGTGCTGAAGGGAAGAAATGAAGGGGACTCTGGAAAGGAAGTAAATTGATAAAAGTGAGATACAAGGACACTGTGAAGAAAATTGTTTTCTATTAGCATACACCAAAATTTTATTTTTAAGGTATTTAGTGATTTGGGCACAGGAGATAAATGAAAGATACATGGAAAGCAATTAGTCATCAATGAATAGGTACTGTACATCAGGTGTTTTATACTGTAAGTATTTAATATTTTGTTATGTGTATACAGTTGCTATACAAGAACCTCGGAGGCTAAGATTACTTTCATTTAGGAGGGAGGAATTCAAATCAATTAATTGTCCAAGGTCACACAGTTCAAGGATGCCGGAACTGACTCTGAGTCCAGCTTCATTCTTACAGTCCTAGAATTAGACATTACAAACTTGTCCCACAGTGGATTGAGAACATCTTCAAAATGACTAAGGGCAATTGACTGAAATTTGTAAGAAATATCACTTGTCTATTTACGTAGAGACAAGGTTTGAAATGTCAAAAAATAGGGGACATAACTGTTGAAGTAATTCAGATGAGATAGTATCTATCAGCCTGCAAGTTCAGAAAGACCGTGGTGTTGTCCCATGCTTTGTTCCTGGGGTTTTATCTGCTTTGTGTACATAGTAACTGCTCAGTAAATATTTGCTGGGTAAACTAATATGTAACCAGTTTACAGATAATTAACTCACCAGTTATAAACAGGAAATGGTTTTACTTTTCCAAAAAAAAAATCCCTACATATATCCCACCCAGACCCACTTTGATCTACTTAGTTATACTTTCTCAGTATCCTTATGTTTTCAGCCATTCCAGAGTCTCATCTGGGTTCCTAAAACTGTTCTATATAGAGCTGTAGTTTCATACTCAATTCAAAATTACTCTCTGTTCCCTAGTACAAGCTAGAGCAGGAACAAGATTACCTGTTTCATTCTTTGGGGAAAATAAGAAAAATGACAAAAGATGCAGTTATCATACTTGAATGTTAGACATCATTTCTCCCCTTGGGAGGTGCCTGCTGTACTCTGGCTGATGTAATTTTTTTAAAGATTTCATTTATTTAGTTGAGAGAGCAAAAGAGAGTGAGAGAGACCACGAGGGGGGTGGGGGAAGAGGAGGAGGAAGAGGCAGACTCCCTGATGAGCAGGGAGCCCAATGAATGAGGGACTAGATGCCAGGACCCCAGGACCATGACCTGAGCTAAAGGCAGATGCTTAACCATCTCAGCCACCCCATCAGATGTAATTTTTGTACTTGGTGTAGATTTGGCAGTAAGGTGGGGAAAAATTCCTAAAAGCAAAGTGCTCACTCTTGAGCAAGCACCATGGCTAGCCACATCTTAACTAGCCTCCTTTCAGATCCCATGATCCCCACTAGCTATCTCTCTTCAGATACTCTGTTCCTGTTCTAAAAGCACCAGCATGCATCAACAGGGCTCCTGAACGAAGTCCAATTAAGGAATAAGATGATGGCCTTCGAATTTCCCAGATACTCTTCAGTCTTCAAATGATTCTACTTAGACTCCTACTTTTGGCCAGAGGAAGAGAAGTACCAACACCTCTCTGAAAAAGGTATGAGGAGAGAATAATTGACCAGTGTAATCCTGCAAAAGCCAGATATACTCTTATTCTCTGAATGTGGGACTGAAGATGAAGAGAGGTTCCTAAAGCTGAATTTCTATATACCTTTGGAGAGAGAGAGAGAGACACACACACTACACCAGCTGCTCTTCATTTACTTTATTTAAAATGAAAGACAAATAAAATACCTATCCTCAGTACTAGCATTTCATCACAATTCTAGGACTCTTTTGAGATTCTTTTGAATTTTGAGAATTTTTGAATTTTGAGAATTCTAGGATTCTTTTGAAAATTCCTGCTAGAAATTATTGAAGGAAGCACATTAATTAATGTGAACTCTGTAAGAAAGCTGAATAATGTTTGCAGAAGGCCACCGAGTGGGGTTAGAATAAGGAGGAAAGCAACAATTCAGTGAGACTGGATGCTAGATGCGTAGTTCAAAGATTCTAAGAATGCACTTGATTTTAAGAAATAGCTGTGCATAATGTAAGGCGTAGGATAGTATTCTGAAAAGGCACTGGAGCATATTAGGTTGTGAAGACATTTTATCGTGTCCGTAATCAAAATATAACACTTAAATAAGCATTCAACTTAGGACAGAGTGAAGGTAGTATCTCACATAGGGAGATGCTATAGTATTTCAGGAAAGAGCTAACAAGGTTAACGTAATCACAAAAAGACTGGGAATTAAAAACAAAACAAGAAGAGTAGATTTTAGAGCAATACCAGATGCAGAGAATCTATTTCTCATTAGGTGTAGAGGGCCAAAAAAGAAGAGGTTGTCTCCAAGATTCTTCTCAAAGATCAGGAATATGTAATTATAACTAACTAGGATAGGAAAAAAAAATAAAAACAGGTTTTCTTTTAATAAGTCTAGAATATGAATTAGAATTATTTATTTTTATTGGTTTAATATTTCTGAATATAGAATGCATGGATTCTGAAAATAAAGATAACTTCATATAAGCTACATCAAGTTTGTGGAAGCACTCGTATACCTACTTTGGGATGTAGTTTCTATAAAACAATGGAAGATGCATGGTATGTCTTCAACCATTTTGAAAATGCAGGGGATAAATCCTGATTATTTGCCATTGAAAAAAAAGCATAATTTCTTTGTCTCAGCTACAAGAGTTCAGAATTTAAAGGAAGATGCATCACCACAAGTAATGCAGAGACAAGAATCTACCCTTTTAAACCACCTTTGGCAAAGCTACTTTTATAAATTGAAGTCTGACCTGTCATGCCTATTTATTACTCTGCCAATTTTTTTTATTGCAATTCATTGCCTTCCTTGTTCTTGTTTTTTCATGTTAGACATCCCAGATGAATTTTTAATGGCATGACTTCAAAACACTATAGAAGTAAATGATGTTTATATTCTGTTTGCAAAATCAGCACTTGAGAGAATCACTTGCTTACAAATTGACCCTGGTTAAGTTCTTAAAAGATAACCTCATGTAAAGTTTCAGATATGAAAAACTGGAGATATCCTGCAGAAAACTCAGGCTACTTGTATGACAATGATGCAATGGAGGCAAAATATAAATAGTAAAGGGGAATATTGTACCTGTGGATTTTTCTTAGGAATTCCACTATCTTTGAGTGATGGAAGTCATCACTTTGTCAAATGTGCAATAGACATCTTTGTTTTGAAAATTCTTGGAATCACTATTTCAGGTTTGGATACGCAAGAAAAATTCACAATATTTAATGTTTGCTGCTTTATTATAATCCAGTATCTGTTGTTCAAACTGATTATGTCATGAATCTTTCCAGGTTCTTTTGCTGATGAAATCAGCATTTGTGGGCCATTTCCTTGACTGAAAGTAACAGACCCTGTCACTGAGGAAATTATTGTTCCATTAAGGAAATTAGGTATTAATCTGCTTAGAGTATGTGGTGATAAATACAGGCTAAGAATAGGCGACATAGAGAGCTTAAAGTGTCAAATGGATTAGTCAATAAAGACATCTGAATAAAGGTTTCGGAAACCATCATTCACAAAGCAAGAGAGATGGCTTTACATTAAGTTTTGATGACTATGAAACCAGACAATGTCTTTTGAGGTACACATCTTTTTTTCTTAATTTATTTTTTTATTTTTATTTAAATTCAATTTAGTTAACATATACTGCATTATTAGCTTCAGAGTTAGAATTTAGTGATTCATCAGTTGCACAGAACACCCAGTGTTCATTACATTCAGTGCCCTCCTTAATACCCATCACCCAGTTACCCATCACACTCCCACCTCTCCTCCAGCAACCCTTAGTTTGTTTCCTGTAGTTCAGTGTCCCTTAAGGCTTGCCTCCCCCCCCCTGGCTTTATTATTTTATTTTATTTAGTTTTATTATCTTATTTTATTATTTTATGATTTGATTTGGTTTGATATGATTTCATTTTTCCTTTCCCTCCCATATGTTCATCTTTTTGATTCTTAAATTCCACATGAGTGAGATCATATGGTATTTATCCTTCTCTAATTTATTTCACTTAGCATAATAAAGACAAACTGAGGGTTTGGAGGGGAAGGTGGTGGGGGTTGGGTGAGCCTGATGGTGGGTATTAAGGAGGGCATGTATTGCATGGAGCACTGGGTGTGGTGCATAAACAATAAATCTTAGAATACTGAAAAATAAAATAAAATTACAAAAAAAATCCAAGTTAAAAAAATAATAAAATGAGATTAAGTGTGGAATATTACTCAGATGTCAAAAAGAATTAAATCTCTCCATTTGCAATAACACAAATGGAAATGAAGAACACATCTTTTATTTTTTTTAAATATTTATTTATTTATTTATTTGAGTGAGAGAGAGAGTATAAATGAGCAGGGGAAGGGGCAGAGGGACAAGCAGATTCCCCACTAAGCAGGGAGCCTGACCCAAGGCTTTATCCTAGGACCTTGAGATCAGGACCTGAGCTGAAGTCAGATGCTTAATTGAATGAGCCACCGAGGCACCCCTGAAGTACACATATTCTAAAACTAGAACTTTAGATGCTATCTCATAGGTTCATTTAAAAAAAAAAATGTGGAGATACCCAAATATTTCTTATAATAAGTATTTAATATGTTCTGTTGGCATATCACTTATGAAACAGGCATAGGTACTAAAATGAAACATACTTAGATTCCAATCATGATTTCCCTTTTACTTACTCTGTGACTATACACAATTTATTTCTCTAAGCTTCAATTTAATTATCTAAAAAAGAGAGACAATGCTTGTCTCAGGGATCTTGAAAGAATTCAGTAAGAAAATGTATATAAAGCCCTTGGTATTGTGGCTGGAACAAGGAATATAGCAATACACATCTGCTTTTCCTAACTTTCAGGTGTACATTTCTAAAATTATGTTCCACAGAACAAAGGCCTATTAAATGCTTTGTCAAAGATGCTCAATTTTGTAACCTCTCTCGTTTGAGTGCCACAGTGCACTCTAAAAAGACAGTTGGAATTTAATGCTATTTCCTCCATTACTTCCAATTCTCAATGAGAGCAGTAAGGTACAAAAAGAATTTAAAATAAAACTGGAAGTAAAATATTTAACTGTGCAAATGCAGGATTTAGACAATCCATTAAATAGTACTGATCCTCTTATTATTTCACTGTAAAATCCATGCAGGTATGCACTGAGTTAAAACTGAATACTGACTATGCTGAAGATGCTATGAGGTTTTGAGATATAATCCCTGAATTTAAGAAGCAGGACATGAGGGAGACAAATAGTTAAGTAGGTAGGTAGGTAGACAGAAAGACAGACTGATTCAAATGAAAATAAAGAGAGATGGAGCTTGTAATAAGCAAAATTAGATGTAGCATACATCACACTGTGGTTCTATGGGATCAACCCAGAGGACAGTCTAGTTGTATTCAGAAAAGCCTCAAAGAGGTTAGGGCCTCATAAGGGCCTTGGTTTTATGAAATTAATGTATTAGTGGATAGTCAAACAATACCGAGAGATAAATACTATAAAATTCAATCAGGAGGGGCACCTGAGTGGCTCAGTGGGTTAAGCCACTGCCTTCTGCTCAGGTCATGATCTCAGGGTCCTGGGATCAAGCCCCGCATTGGGCTCTCTGCTCAGTGGGGAGACTTCTTCCCCCTCTTTCTCTACCTGCTGCTCTGCCTGCGTGTGATCTCTCTCCCTGTGTCAAATAAATAAAATCTTAAAAAAAAAAAAATCAATCAGGAAAAGGTATGGTATAAAGGGAGTTGCTATAACAGACAAGAGTAGATAGGAAAGCCCCTTTTTAGAATTCTTTTTGATTACACTGGTTTTATTTTTCTATTATTAACCAATACCTGATTTATAAACAACTGTATTTATGGGTAAGTTATATAAAATAAAATGCACTGATTTGAACTGCATAACTAGATGCAGTTTGAGAATGATATATACGAGTAACACTACAAATAATATACAGGACATTGCATCACCCAAAAAGTGACTTCATGCAATTTTTCAGTCAACTGCCTCATGTCTGGCCTAAGACATTTACATTCACTGATTTGGTTTCTGTCACTACAGATTCATTTCTCCTTATAATTTCATAAGAATTAAAGGAATAGCATTCTTTTCTCTCTGACTTCTGTCAGCATAAGATTGTTGAGATCCATCCATGTTTTGTTAACTTGGTTTTTTTGAGGTAGGCTCCAGGGCCAGTGTGGAGTCCAATGCAATGCTTCAACTCACGATCCTGAGATCAAGAGCTGGATGCTTAACTGACTGAGCCACCCAGGCACTCCTCACTCATGGTTTTATGTATCAGTGGTTTACTCCACTTTAATGGCTAAGAAGGACTTCTTTTTATGAATATACTATAATTTTCCATGAATCTAATGATGGACCTAGGACTTGTTTCATATTTTTGTATTACTATGAATAAAACATAGGAAAATTTGTGTGTAAGTCTTGTAACGACATATGTTTTCATTTCTTTGGGTTAATACCTAAGGGTGGGATTGCAAGGTCATGTGACAGGTTTATATGTAAATCAAGGTTTTTCAGCCTCAACACTACTGCCATTTTGGACCATTTGATTCCTTATTGTAGGGGGCTGTACACACACTGTACAATGTTCAGCAGTATCCCAGCCTTAATCCAACTAGATTGCAGTAGCACTGTCAGTCATGAGAATCAAAAATATGCTAGATATTGCCAAATAGCCCTTGAGAAGCAAACACAGCTCCCAGTTGAGAGTTACTGGTTTACTTTATAAGAAAACACTAGTTTTTCAATATGTTTATATCTCTGCCAATAATATATGTATTGCTGCTGCACATGTTTAATTAATACTTGATGCTGTCAGACTTCTTAATTCTGTTCATTAAAGAATGTGTATAGTGGTATGCTCTCAGAGTTAGAATTTGCATTTCTTTGATTTTTAATAATTAAGCATCTTTTAAGAGCCATTTTTCTTCTTTTCTGAATTACCTCCAAGTCTTTTACTGTTTAAGACTTTATTTATTTAGTTATTTGAGAGAGAAAACATGCAAGTATGCACTAATGTACATTTTTTAGGATGGAGCAGGAGAGAGAGTCTCCTCGCCCAATGTAGAGCCCGACACGCGGCTCGATCCCATGACCTGGAGATCACCACCAAGCAAAAATCAAGAGTCAGACGCCCAACTGACTGGGCCACCCAGGTGCCCCTCTTTTACTGTTTTTGGTTTTTAATAAATTTTTTATTGAGATGATTATGCATTCACACAGTTTTAAAAATACAGGGAAGTCCTATGTAAACTACCCAGTTTTATCTGGTGACGAAATTTTTCAAAACTGTAGTATAATATCATGAACACTTTACTGGGATAGATACAGCCCATCTATCTTATGCAGATTTCACCAGATTTACTTGAACTAAAGCTACGGTATGCATGTGTGTGCCTTTATTTCTCAACAGACGGATAAGACGTGTAGGTTTCTACACCTACAACTGCTGAATAAACCCATCAAAGAATCCCTGGTGCCCTCTTATTACCACATCCACCTCCTTTCTCCTGCTCCACTTCCTAAACCCTGGAAACCACTAATCTCTTCTCTTTCTAAAATTTTCTTATCTCAAAAATATTTCACAAGTGAAACCACACAATGTGTAACCTTTTAGGCTGGCTTTTCTCATTTAGCATAATTTCCTAGAGATTCATCTGTTTTCTTTGTATCAATATTTCACTCTTCTTTATTGCTAAGTGGTATTACATTGGATGTGTTGCCAGTTTCTTCTCTCATTCACTTGTTGAAGGACATCTGAACTGTTTTGCATTTTAGGACTATTCCAAATAAAGCTGCTATGAACATTTGTGTATAGGTTTTTGCGTGAAAATAAGTTTTAAATTTCTTGGGATAAATTCCCACAAATGGAATTGCTTATTTATATGATAATGGCAACTTTAATTTTATAAGAAACTGACAAAATACTTTCCAGAGTGGCTGTACAATTTTACACTCCCATCACGATATATGGATGATCAAATTCTTTCACATCCTTAAAAACATTTAATGTTGCCATTTTTTAAAATTTTAGCATCTCTGAGAGATGCGTGGTGATTATTTCATATGGTCCTAATATATACTTATCTGGTAACATATGACACTGAACATCTTGTCATGTGTTCGTTCACTATCTATATGCCCTCTTCACTATTTATATCTTTAGCCCATTTTCTTATTGCATTGATTTTTTTTTCACTCTTAGGTTTTAAGAGATTTTTATTGTATTAGTCTGAGTTCTTCTGAGAAATAAATAGGGTATATAGAGATCTATATAAAGAGATTTATACTGAGAGACTGGCTCACAGTTATGGAGACCTATGATCCATTGTCTATAAACTGGAGGCTCAGGGAAGCAGGTGGTGTAATCCCAGTTCAATCCTCTTTGCCAGAGAACCAGAAGAGTCCATGGTGTAAGTCATCAGGGAACCAGGAGCACCAATCCGAGGGCAGGCGAACGTCCCAACTAAGCCACTGAGCAAATTCATTCTTCCTCCACTTTTCTATTCATGCCCTCAGCCTATTAGTTGATACCCCACCCACACGCCAGGGTGACCTCCTTGACTCAGTCTACAGATTTAAATGCTAATCTCTCCAGGAAACATGTTCACTGACACACCCAGAAATGTTTTCCCTAGCTATCTGGGTATCCTTAGCCCAGTCAAGCTGACACAAAATTAACCTTCACATGTATCCTCTAGACATTAATTCTTTGTCAGATATATGGTGTGAAAATATTTTCTCCCATGTGTAGCTTGTCTTTACATTCTCTAAACAGTCTTTCCTAGAGCCAAATTTTGTTTTGCTCTGTTTTGACAAATGTTTTATTCCTAAGACTGCTGTGACAAATTACCACAAACTTGGTGGCTTAAAACAACAAAAAATTTATTCTCTCACAGTTCTGCAGGCCCAGGGACCAAAATCAAGATGTTGGCAGAGCTGTAACGCCCTCTGAAGGCTGTACAGGAGAATCCACCCTTGCCTGTGCCAGCTTCTGGTGGCTCCAGGCTTTCCTTTGCTTGCAGCTCATCACTTCAGTCTTGGCCTCTGTCTCCTCCTGGTCTTTTTTCTTTCTCCCTGTCTCCTCTTTGTGCCTCATTTGGACTTCAGACTCACCTGCACAATCTAGGATGATCTTGTCTCAGTATCCTTAACCTAATTACATCTGCAAAGATACGTATATATTTTTTCTAAATAAGATTACAATTATAAGGTTCAGGGAGGTGAGCACATTGCAGCGGGCAGTGGTGGGGGGGGCATTTGGGCATTTAACCAAATACAATTAAATCAAATTTATCTTTTCCCATTTGATTCTGTTTTTGTAACTCTTATTTGCTATTTTTCTTTTTTTTTTCTTTTAACGATTTTGTTTATTTATTTGACAGAGATCACAAGCAGGCAGAGAGGCAGGCAGAGAGGGAGGGGGAAGCAGGCTCCCCACTGAGCAGAGAGCCCAATGTGGGGCTCGATCCCAGGACCCTTGGATCATGACCTGAGCCGAAGGCAGAGGCTTTAACCCACCGAACCACCTATCTTTTCATTTTTTTTAGAGAATTATAATTGCAACTACCTTTTCTCATTCTAGTTGTTTTCTGTTTGGTATGTTATGTTAGGAGACCCTGGGTCCAATTTAAATCTTTTATTTTAGCAAATACTCACCCTGATTAGCTTTAGCACATAGGTTTGGCCTATATTTGTGAGCTCTGGATCCAATGGCAGTTTAATCTTCTAAGCCTTTTACGGTAATTTTTTGTGTTTGGTTTATTTGGTGCTGCTGGAGCCACCCACTTCTGATGTTGCTGTCTGAGGAAAAGAAAGGAGCTCCCCTGGATTCTGGGCATCTTACATTTAGGGAGAAGAGTCACAGGCCTGAGGTGATAAAGAGGCTTGGCTGGACAGCTTCTGTGCTGGTTATCCCCTTGCTCACAATCCCCAGATTCAGTATTATCTTCAGGCAGGTAAGGGGCACTTCAGGTCCCTGGAACAAAAAGACCCATGGTATCCCAAGCCCTGGCAGCTTATTGAGGCTAAGCTGTTATAGGTTCTGCTCTCTCATATCACTGTCTGTCTTGTGGGAATTTTGGGCATAGAGGGGAACAAGAATACTTCCTTTAATCATTTACTGTTGAAAGAGCAAGTGAAAGGTCCCTCCTTTAGGTGACTCTCAGACTCAACTGCTGTCAGAAAGATACATGTTCAACCTAGGGGAGGGATGCACCTGTTTGTGCTTCCTTCTGCTGTTAAGATGGAGATGGGAGGGGCGCCTGGGTGGCTCAGTGGGTTAAAGCCTCTGCCTTTCGCTCAGGTCATGATCCCAAGGTCCTGGGATCAAGCCCCGCATCGGGCTCTCTGCTTGGCAGGGAGCCTGCTTCCTCCTCTCTCTCTCTCTCTCTGCCTGCCTCTCTGCCTACTTGTGATCTCTGTCAAATGTATAAATAAAATCTTAAAAAAAAAAAAAGATGGAGATGGGAAATGCCAGGTCTGGGTTGCCTGCTTTTGTTGGATGGGGATATGCAAAACACCCTGTTGCTGTGTCATAGCTCCAGTTCTGACATCTCCAGTAAGGTTTTCGTCTGATCACCATTCACAGGTCTTTATCAGTTGCCTCTTGTGTTGTTTTCAGGGTTTACAGTTGTACTTAGCAGAGAGGAGTACAGAGAAATAGGGTCTCCATTATCTTGTCTGGACTTAAAAGTCCCAGTTATATTTTAAAGCAATTAAAACTAAAAGATAAATTTTATTTTACATTTATTCCATTTTCAGAGTTTCCCTTATTTCTGTCTTAGCAGAACTTCCTTCTGTTTAAAGAATTTTCTTCAATATTTCTTCATGGTTCTTCTCTATGTAGTAGAGGTGTTTTCTTTATCTCTTTTTCTTAATTTTTATCACCTTAAAAATGACATGTTTGAATGTTTGTTGTTTTGGGGTTTTTTTGTTCTGTTATTACTATTTTTGGAAAAATTTCAGCTACTCTTATCTCAAATATTTCTTTCTTCTTCTTGAGATTTCCAATTAATTGTTTGTCCACCTGATATCATCCCACAGTTCTTCACCCAAAGCTTTAGAACCTCTGTTCTTTTATCTCTTATGTTTATTTTTTGGTAATTTTTGCTGACCTGTCTTCAGAGTTACTTGTTCTTTCACTTGCTGCATTAAGTTTACTAGCAAGCCGATCAAAGACAGTTTATACCTGTGTTGATTTTTATTTGTACCCATCTTATCTTGCAAAGTGTCTATCTTTTCAGTTCAGGTCCTTAGAAGAGTTAACCTAGTTATTTTAAAATTTCTTTCAAATATATTCAATATATGTGTCCTATGAGCAGATTCTGATGGTTGTTGCTTTGCCTTTTTGGAGTTGTTCTTTTGTATGTTTTTATTTCTTGACTTTTCCCATTTCTCCTAACTTTTGCTGAAAGATAGGCATTTTATGTAGAACAGTGAAGACTAAAGTAAATCGTCTTTATGCACAGTAATTAGTACTTCTTTACCTCCATTTCTGTGTTGGGGCTTGTGTCAATCCAAACAAGAATGGAGTTGGTGTCTTGCTAGGAACACCTTAAACATACTGCAGGATGCAAATTCCTCTACTGATACTTAGTATTTAGGGTATAAACTTCACGCCAGGGGTGGTTTTCTCAATGTCTGTTCAACCCTTTACCTTTTTTTTTTTTCTTTTTTAATTGCACCTGAAAAGAAATAAGTCTCCTGAAGCTCTCTTCAAGACTGATTGACTCCAAGAATGACTGTTTTTGACAGTCATTCTATTCAATTCTTATTATTCTGGAAGTACAGATCAGTGTGGGGAACTCTTCTCTGATGTTCTGATTTAGCCTTGGCCAGATGCAAGGGCCTCATGAGTGGGGCGTTCCAATGACCCCTGCCCCTTCCCCATTTGTAATTGTGGGTTTGGCACTCACCCATGCCCCTCCCTAGGAACAGAGTTTTTTCTCTCTTCTTCTCTTCCCTCACCTTCAAGGGGTGACTCAGTCCCTTGAAAGAATAATATTCATTTCTCTTTTACCTGGGCAATAAGACTTTTGTCCCATCAAAGAAAAATATAAGATGCCTCAAGCCAAATTTAGCAGTTTAAGCTATTCCCCTCCTGTACCTAGCTAGCAACACAAGGGAAGGCTTCTCAGAATTTTCTCCAATCTTCCCTGTAAGGACCTGGTCAGATTCACCAAGAAAAAGCTAGTAAGAGGTCTGAACATTCCCCAAATCTGTAATCCCCAGTGGATTTACACTTTCATATAAACCACAACTGGCCTTCAATAATAATAATACGTGCCATTTCAGTTGAATTCTTACTGGTTTATTTAAAATCTAGCTGCACCTGCCCAATTTAAACAAGGACTCCTATCACTTCTCTCCCTTCAGATGCCTGGCTCTCCCAGATCTGGGGTTAGCTGGCTGCCATGAGAATTCAGTTCTCTGCTGTGCTCCAAAAACTCATTAATTTGCAGTACATCCAGCTTTTTCTTCTTTATGTGGGTGAGAACAATGGTCTTTTCATCTAACTTCTTTGAGCTAAGAATCAAAAGCTTTCTTTTTTTAATCTTATATATGTATTTATCTAATAATAAAATAGATTTTAAGTGAACCACTCAGCTTACAAACTAGCTCATTACAAATAATGCTTCTCTAATAATGTGCCCTTCGCTATCACGTTTCTATCTCCTTTCAGTTGAAAACACTGTAAATTATGTCTTGACCATTTTGTGACCTCCTTATTTTTAGTTTTAATACACACACATATTTTATCTATAAATCTGATTTGACAAAATTTTGCTTTTGTTAGTTACTTTCATTATTCTACTTAGAAAAACACTGGTTTTTTGTCTACTCATCTAAGATGGCTTGGTTCTATGGCTTAAAAACTTCTAATCTCCTCTCTAGCATCAATAATGGTCTCAAGTAAAATACTAAGAATGGTTTCATGTATAAATGCAAAGGAACAGAGTTATTTTCAAAGGAAGTAATTTAACCAATTTTCTCACAGACTGACTAGAATATATGGATTGTTTCACCTTGATGAGTCTCAAATATTCAATTTCTTGAACTAGCACAAATTCAGAATATCAAGAATTAATTTTTCTCATTCTAATTAATCAAAATAAAGAAATGTTAATAATTAATTTAAAAAATCTTCTAGGCTAAGGGCTGTGCATGGGGTCATGTGCACTGTCCAGCCTGTGCCCCATACCCTCTCTGAGGGTAGCACACCCTGGACCATGCCTTGGAGCTGGGTGGACCAGGTATAGGCCTCAGAGCCTGCCTGGCCTTGCTGGCTGGCCACAGAGAGTAGGGAATGGGTCAGGACCTCCCCAATCCCTGGGCTGAGTAGGACCTAGCACTTGGCCCAGCAGCAATAAAGAGTGGGTGCAAAGGGAGAAGAAAAAAGAAAAAAACAAAAAACAAAGACAAAAACCTTCCAAAACAACAAGCTGCAAAAAGCTACAATAACATTTGATATGTTATTCACACTTGAAAATTTAATAAATGCGTAACTTTAACATCTCCTTTTTAAAAACCCTAAACAAATGGAGTTGGATGCATTTAAATGTGATTCTTACAACATAGCTTCCATGGTTTGGTAATATATAAATAAGTTGCCTTTTTTTTTTTTTTAAGATTTTATTTATATATTTGATAGACAGAGATTGCAACTAGTCAGAGAGGCAGGCAGGAAGAGAGAGGAGGAAGCAGGCTCCCTGCTGAGCAGAGAGCCTGGGATCATGACCTGAGCCGAAGGCAGAGGCTTTAACCCACTGAGCCACCCAGGCGCCCCAATAAGTTGCTTTTGAAGATACTCTTTTCATAGTTATATATAGGCTAATACAATTTTTTAGAATAACTTTGTCCTTGGAAAATTTGGACAGTTTTTTTTAATTACTAATTATTTTAATTAACATATAATGTATTATTTGCCCCAGGGTACAGGTCTGCGAATCGTCAGGCTTACATACTTCACAGCACTTATCATATCACATACCCTCCCCAATGTCCATAACCCAACTACCCTCTCCACACTTCCCTTCCCCCCAGCAACCCTCAGTTTGTTTTGTGAGATTAGGAGTCTCTCATGGTTTGTCTGCCTCCCAATCCCCATCTTGTTTCATTTTTTCCTTCCCTACCCCCCCCCAAGCCCACCACTCTGCCTCTCAAATTTCTCATATAAGAGAGATCATATGATAATTGTCTTTCTCTAATTGACTTATTTCACTCAGTATAATACCTTCTAGTTCCATCCATGTCATTGCAAATGGCAAGATTTCATTTCTTTTGGTGGCTGCATGGTATTATTCCATTGTGTATATATACCACTTCTTCTTTATCCATTCATCTGTTGATGGACATCTAGGTTCTTTCCACAGTTTAGCTATTGTGGACATTGCTGCTATAAACATTCAGGGGCACATGCCCCTTTGCATCACTACATTTGTACCTTTAGGGTAAATACCCAGTAGTGTGATTGCTGGATCACAGGGTAGCTCTATTTTCAACTTTTTGAGAAACCTCCATGCTGTTTTCCAGAGTGGCTGCACCAACTTGTATTCCCACCAACAGTGTAGGAGGCTTCCCCGTTCTCCACATCCTCACCAGCATCTGTCATTTCCTGACTTGTTAATTTTAGCCATTCTGACTGGTGTGAGGTGGTATCTCATTATGGTTTTGATTTGTATTTCCCTGATGCCGAGCGATGTGGAGCACTTTTTCATGTGTCTGTGAGCATCTGTATGTCTTCTTTGCAAAAATGTCTGTTCATGTGGACAGAGTTTTATGTTCAATTTTACATACACACACACTCACGCATAATTTATTCTACTTAAGGGTTTCAGTTCCGGTAATGCTCAACAGTATATCCTAAATAATATCAGAGAATTCTGCTATTCTCCTTTTTCTGACTCTGGGCTCTGAGACCACTATGGCTATTATATACAGTGTTCTGTCCTTGTATACAAAGATTCACATAGCCTTCAATCTAGTTAAAATATTTTAAATTACTTTAAAATATTTTTTTCTGCTGCACAGTTGGAGACTGTCATTCCACAAAGCTAGGTGCTACAAATATCTGAAAACCATTTAAGTTATTTCTTAAAGAAGATCCTATTTTTGGAATTCCAATACATCATCCATCACATATTAAAAATAAGCATACCACATATACATGCAGAGAAAATTAGTAGAATCCCCTGGAATGCACAAATGACTGGCACTGTCAATTTTACATACTGTATTACATAGAGAGAGAGTAAAAAGAAATCCACTTAATGGAACTTACTATGATTTTATTCTGAATTATGTACAATGTTACCTTAAGCACTCACTTTCTCTAATGTTTAGTTAAATCAAATGAAACCCAAATAAATAAAATTGGCAAGGCATAAGGCACTCAGTCTTGAACAAACACTGGATAATGTCAAGTAACCTAAATCTGTGATCTGCAATAAGGCGGTAGTTGACATTCCAAGCACGTGCTAATGTGTAACAAAATTAGACTGAAAATATATTAACATTGGAGAAGTGTCAAATCTCTGAAATAACTTCACTCCAACTTGGTGGAATTTGCAACTCCAGCAGGGAAAAAGGAGCTCCTCCTGTCCTGCATTATGCCTAACAAAATAAAGAAGGTTCCTTTAGTAAACCTTGAGTTCCACAGAAATCAGAAATGAGGCCTCGGCTGGCAGAGTAATTGCATTCCTCTCCTGGCCATTGTGGAGATAGCAAGATACTGATGAAACATAGGTGGCAAAACAGACACCATGGAATGATTTTGCATGTTTCTGGAAAGGGATGATTAGTTTAGAATTGGTGAATATTTATGAACCCTAGTTTCTCAGCATCGTTTTAGAGATACTTTCAACAAAGATTTATCTAAATATAACAAAAATCAAAGTCATTTGTTTGAACAAAAATCTTGCTCAGGAAGCACCATAGGGATGCTAGGTAGGGGAAACAAGCCATTAACATCTTACCTACCCTCTACCTTTCAAATGGTTGACAAAATCATGGAATGAAAAATGCTTAGTTAAATACCCAAGACATAAAAATATTCTAAAATATATGCACCCATTTGAATATTTTAATAACTAGAAACGAGTTAATAAAATGACGTTTTGAGCACCCAAAACAACCCTTGCCCACTAATTCCTAATCCAATTAATTATGAGTTCCTTATTGGTTCCCAAAACTGACCTCTACTTTTCATACTGTCATGGCCTTTAGTTACCAAAAATCTCAATAATGTCCACAGGAATTGATGCCAACATTCCCTCATTAAATTACATGATTTACACTGATAGCACAGAAAGCTATATCCTAATACCTACGTATACACACACAAACACGTTCAAACTGTGATTGAAAATTTTAAAATATTAAAACCTCCACTGTACTCAGAGTGAAGCCCAAAACCATTTGCATGTTATGTAAGGCAATTTGGGTTTTGGCATATCTTACATTCCAGCAATATCTGCCCCTTCCTGAACTGTAATTTTTGTTTTAGTCTAAGTGAATTATTTTCATTTCTCAACATATATAGCATTTCTCACGTTTGTTCATCTGTTTTGCTTCCTCTGCCTTAAAAAAAATCTGTATTTCTTTCTTCTCGTAGCTCTTTACTAAATTCTGTGATAAATAAACATTAGGGTATCTTTTTTGGACTTTGTGTCCTCAGGATACAATATACTTAATTGCACTTATTATTTATTATAATCCCTTTACTTGTCTGAATTTTCTACTAGACCATGACGCTCCTTATGGGAAGGAACTTAAATTATTGGTACTTAGTATAATGCCTGGCACAAAATAGTCCATATATAAATGTTTGCTAAAAGCATGAATGGCAGGGCGCCTGAGTGGCTCAGTTGGTTAAGCATCTGCCTTTGGCTCAGGTCATGATTCCAGGGTCCTAGGACCAAGCCCTGCATTGGGCTGCTTGCTCAGTGGCGAGTCTCCTTCTCCCTCTCCCTCTGCTCCTCCCCCAACTTGTGCTCTCTCACTCCCTAAAAAACAAACAAGATCTTTAAAAAAAAAAGCATGACTGGATTGGAAAATGAGCTTCAATTCCCATAGTTTACAGAAGATCTAAAATCAGATTCTCCAGGTTCAATTCTCAGCTCTGTTATTAATAGCTGTGTAGGCTTAAGCAAGTCACATACCTTCTTTAAGACTCAGCTTCTTTATCGATAAAATGGAATATTCAGAAATTCTAACTTACTAAATTGTTGAGAAAATTTAAAAAGATCATAGTTAAAAGTGTAACTTGGTAGTATTATCATTTGTTTTCAGGAAGATTAATAATTTCAGGGAATATATTTTCTAACATGAATGTCAATTTCTTTTTAATTATCCAAAAGGTAAACTAGACATAAAAATTTCTTTTTAATTATTCAAAGGTAAACTAGACATAGAAATCACATAGATCAGGTTCATTTAATGAAGATAACTAAAACTAAGCTCAATTATCAGCCTTTCAAACCTGGAAGCCTAATGACATAAATCCAAGAATGAAAGGCAAAACCTATTTCTGAAAGGCAAAACTGAACAAATTCACTTTCTACCAAGGTAACTGTAAGTATCAACTACTTCTTAAGAACTCCCCCTTACTTTATAATATATACCCACACACGTACAAACACATTATCCAGTATTTTGCACAGTGCTATAGAAATAATTAATTCTCAACATTAACACATTGGTAAATTTCTCTGCTCCATTTTGAAATGGCTTTGTAAAATTCAGTGGAAAAAAAAACTGACCCCTGCTAAATGACCATAGTAGAACCTCCCTAATCACCTTAAATGAACTTTACCCAACCAGCCAAAGGCACTACTTGAAGACAGCTAAAAATCAGTAACAAAAATTAATCAGCTCAATCTATGTTTTATTTGGCCCTTAAGGTTTCCTACCCAATAAATTTTTGTTCTCATTCTCTTCCTTATGCTGACAAGACATTTTCTTCCTACCCTCTTCAGTAAGTAGTAGAAATAGTTTAGGGGACAGATGCTAGTCTCTTTGTGACACCAGAGACTTTGTGACTCAGTTCTAATACTTGAGTTTCTCAGTTAAGTACAGATTTACTCATTCATTTATTCATCAAGGAATGTGGAGTAAATTACTGAGAAACCACTGCAACCATGAGCTTGTTTTGCATTGAGGATGTCATTTTCAAGTTTTCTTGCTACTATTCTTTACTGTAATATAGCAAGAACAAACTTTCAAAAATGTAAATTCAGGTATACAACATCCCATTCAAATATTTCAGTGCCTATACCATTCAGAATCAAACACGAACTCTTAAGCTGACACAGAAATCTCCCTTTTGTTTTCAACTCTGGTGTGCCCTTCTCTTTTATTACCCTTCTTTACAGAATGTTGTTCTTTTTTTCACCTAGCTAGTATCTTCATATATATTGTCCCCAAATACAATCATTTCTGGCAAAATTTCTAGAGCCTTAAACATTTCATTGAGCTGTACCTCTTTGAAGCTTTATCATATCACAAATCATGTAATTGTATTTTATTTAATGTCTCCAATATGCAATGTAAGTTTCTTTTTTTAAATTTAAGTTTCTTAAGGGCAGAGATTATATATCTGCATTTCATACCTAGTTCTGAGTACTGCATATTGCAAATAATAACTGATCAGTGTCTGCATAACAATTTATAGTTTTTACAAAATATTAATATAGACATTAATTTTATTCATTAGCAAATTTCTAAGGGGAAATATAATACATGTTTCTATCCCCAGTTTTTAACCCAATAAAAACTAAAGGACCTGTAACTTGTTCTTAAATTTCTGGACTTAAAATCTGATGCAACTGCCATTCAATTTTATCATATAAAATCAATCCAAGGCTGGATTCCCACAATTAATATCTTCCATTCCAGTGTCATAGCTTGGACAGGTAAGTTACTTCAGACAAACATCCATTATTCAAGTATTAATTCATATGCATAATGTATATGCAAAGGAATCAGAAAAGAATCACCAAAGATAAACAGATCTGCTCAAAATCTTATATTATGGGAACAGCAGTATCTCAGTTACTTATATCAAACAGTTTCCAATTGAAAACTGTGTTCTGCTGCTTGAAAAAGTTAAATGTATTTTAAAGTGATGTACATCTCCAATAGTAATCTGCTACTTTACTTACTTTTTCACTTTTTACATTCTGTTTTGTTTTGATCAGAAACATTTTCTATCAAAGCTCAGTCATTATGCTGATTTTGAACTTCCTCATATTAAGTAGCAGGCACTCTAATAAAAGGTCAACACCATCCTAGTGATTTAATCAGAATAAAGTGAAGGAAATATATTCTTCAAAGATCCCACAGGCATGTCCTCCCGTTTCCTTTGTTTTTTCATATTCACTACAGACCTTGGCTCTGCATTCTTAAAGCCTACTGGAGAAACACTAACCCTAGTCAATACGCGTTGACATGCCTACTGTGTATGTTGTATCTGTTGGGACTTTTAGACAGCTAGTCCACACACTGAATTACATTATCTGGGCATTTTATTCATCTTTAAAATAAGTTGCTTTTAACAGATTAACTCTAAGGCTCTTTCCAGCTCTAATATTATGCTATGTTGGGGTGAGGCATAGATTTTCATATTGAGAAATAAATACTTAGGAATTAACTATTTTAATAGTTAACCATAAGGTTGGGCATGGCAAGCAAAATATAATCATATTCTCAGGCTATATTCATAGAGATAAATTATTGAGGAAAGAAAAAGGCTACCATCCTCTAGAGTTTTATGGAAAGTGTTGGTTTCTATACTTAAAATAGCATTACCACTCCTCCTTCTGCTTTGAGTTGATCGGCTCATCATGAAGAGAGGACTGGGAAGCAGTCTTCTACTGGATGCCAAACAAATTTTGCCAAAATCAAATGATTATTCAGTTCCCTGATTCCTGTTTGGATTTCCAGATTCCTTGCCCTGAAGCTTATATGACAACTGTGAGTTTGACAGCCCTAGACTCGTCATTTTTCTTCAGCATGATACTTAATGGCTTGCCATGTATCAATTTGGACATCTGTTTCACATTTTCGGCATGCATTTTCTCTTGTTTCCTTCACTTTTTTCTTCTAGTTTTTGCCAATCCATAGTGTTTCCTGTGCCAGTTTCCATAGTTATTTTCCATTAACCCAACAGTGCCAGTTTCCATAGTTATTTTTCATTAACCCAACACTGTTCAGTGCCCTGTGTTCATGATGGGCACTTTTCTCCTGAAAGTAGTTTCTTCCAAGACACTGGCAATACCAAGTTCCTCATGTATTTCATCATTCTCCTCATGTATTTGCTCACTGTGTTTCACTAGATATGTTAGGGTCACAATCATTATTTCTCAGTATCTCTGGGTTCTGACCCCAAAAAGAAAGCGCCCATAGGGTAATCGTAGAGAAAAGGATACCAAAGTGTTGCTTTTACTAAATGAGATCTAGTAACTGCCTAAGTAAAGGATCTTGAGTAAGGTAGATTGCAGAAAAATGGCTACTTTACATCTTAACGGAGCTTCCCTCTACTTTGTACATATTTTGACCCACTTAAAAAAGAAATATGAACTTTCAGACAACTATTACGACACAATCATCTATCTTCCTGTAGTACAAAAAGTTGACTTCGGGCACCTGGGTGGCTCAGTGGGTTAAAGCCTCTGCCTTCAGCTCAGGTCATGATCCCAGGGTCCTGGGATCGAGCCCCACATCGGGCTCTCTGCTCTGCGGGGAGTCTGCTTCCTCCTCTCTCTCTGCCTGCCTCTCTGCCTAGTTGTGATTTCTCTCTATCAAATAAATAAAAAATATTAAAAAAAAAAAAGTTGACTTCTAGGAACGGTCTTTGGTATAGGGAAATGCAACAGAAGAGAAAGCCAGTTAATGCTTTCTTAAAATAATATGCCTTTCTCTATTAAAGATGTCCAATGAAAGCCAGTTTTTCAGCAACCAAAAGTATTGCCCAAACCAGCCTTAACATTACCTTCAGTTTGACTAAACTTTAGACAGGTTTCTTCCTGACTATAAGCCTTTGACCTTCTTTTTCTTAAAACATTTGACCCGGTTATAAATTCTTTCTCTGGCCCTCTGAGATGCAAATTTTCTCCCAGACTCTTGCCTGTTTTATAACCTAGGATTGTCCTCCTCAAAAACCTGAGAATCGCCCCTTTGAAACAGAATCATCAAGAATGACATAACCCTTATCTCCCAGTCTCTGTGAGAGGATAGGTAGGAGCCTAACTTTGATAAACTTCAATCAGCAAACACAGATATCATAATCACATTAATCAATTTCCCCCTTAATTTTCCCACTAGCACAGACCAGTGCCTAAAAATGTCCCTGCCTTATATGTCAGTGAAGTTTAGTTCAATCTCCCTCCAATTTTGCAATAGTCTTTACGCTTATGTAATGGTCCAATACAATTTCTCTTTGACAGTGTTAACCCTTCTTTGAAAAGAACCCAATAAATGAACAGAAGGGAGAAACTGGAAGTATTCAGTAAATAACCACTCCAATCCCTATGGGAGAAGGGAAGAACACATAAATGTTTGTAAAAGCAGGAGAAACAGAATGTCTCTCATCCCCCTGCCCCACTCTCAAAAACTCTGTTTATACTTTATTTTCCTGGAGTAGAATACAATGAATGCCCTGACATATATGAACAAAAGCATGGTGAGAAAACTAACAATCAGGACTTTTATAAAATGTCTGAAATTGTATTGGGGTTGGGAAGGAGATTTATCATGGTGCCTGCTTGCAAACATCAAATATTTGAAAGGTTTAGAAAGAGAAAGTCACATGGAAAAGGGATTTGGATTTCTTTTATGTGGTTTCAAACAATAGTGCCAAGATTAATATATGTAAGTTAAAATGAAAAATGTTTCAGTTTAATGTAAAAAGAACTTTCCAAAACCTTCATGTGTTCAAAGATAGAATATGCTCTGCAAACCTGGAAGGTAGTGAGTGCACTGTCAAGAGATATAAGCCTCAGTGGTTTTCGAAAGTCCTGACTGAAATGCTGAAGAGAAATTTCAAACACCACAGGGGTGTGTGGGAAGCCAAAGGTGTAACTTTTCTTCTGACTTTGAATTTTTCCCTATGTTTTATTCAAAACATGGAGAATTTTTAATTTCATATATAGAGAATAAACTCATGTGAAATTGACAGGAAGAACACAGTATTGGGGCACCAGGCTGGCTCAGTCAGTGGAGCATGTGACTCTTGACCTTGGGGTTGGGAGTTTGAGCCCCACAATGCGCACAGAGATTACTTTACAAAATTTTTAAATTAAAAAAAATCTTTTGTATCAAACAAAATTATTAAATGATTTAAACACACACACACACACACACATATACACATACATGTGGCAACTTCCCTTGCTAGAGAAGTTTTTCTGAAGATGCTTATTAGGAATGAGAAGATACAAAAATACTATTAACATAAGCCCAGAGAGTCATATTACTATGCATCCTATTAGCAACCTGTAGTCCCTAAAAGAGAGAAATATTTTGTTGTTGTTGCATCCTTTAGTCATTAATAGCCTTTAAAGCTGAAAGTGCTACATCTCAAAATTATTTTCTTCACTCTGCTTTCTTAACTGCATCTTTCACCTCCAAGCTAGATTAGACGATCTATCACAAGAAACATAAAGCAGACCAATGACCTTAAATGGTGGGATCTTTGATTTTCAAAACAGATTAAAAATAGGATGATTTCAGATGGCCATGTTGAATGACTGCTCTGGGAAGTTCAGTCTGTGACCATTAGTGTGAATGGTCTGC
Organism: Meles meles; assembly: GCF_922984935.1. Lineage (NCBI taxonomy): Eukaryota > Metazoa > Chordata > Mammalia > Carnivora > Mustelidae > Meles > Meles meles. The sequence goes on from NC_060080.1 coordinate 42,543,335, forward strand.
TATGCTGTGCTGCAAGATTGCCATATAGCGTATGCTTCACAGAAACCTTCTCTGAAATGTCTAATAGCTTTAGCAGCTGGGTAAAAAAAATTACCATCTACTTCCAGTCACCAAATAGAAGAGGTCAGATACCATCATGATATGAAATGAAGGCCCAAGGCAAGGTTATAAATCCAAACTAAAGAAAATTCTAAAATTCGTAAGATTTCCTAAGATTCACAGGTATAAACTTGCCCCATGCATTCACTGACTTGCAATGAATGAACTGGATAAAAAACTGGATAAAACAGACTGGCATTTCAAACACCTGATAAAACATATATTACACATCCAATAATAGAATTTTTATTATTCGGTTATTCTGTATACAATGCTATAATAATATAAAATTATAAAACAAAAGAAGTAGAGGATCTTAACATTACTCAGTTTATGTGGTTTTCTAGACAGACAAGGCTATCACCATGAAACCACAGTGTGTAATTTTAGTGTAATACATGCATGTCCTAAAACCTTGTTCAGATGGTTTTCCATTTAAATATTATTCAACTGATCCAATAAAAAAGTTGATATTTAAAAAATATAGTGATTAAAATGAGTTATTTTCTTCTTTGAGGATCTTGCCCTAGATGTTTTCTCATTTCTTTGCCACCAAAATTAAAGTGAATGTACCTCCTGCTTCCTGATTCATGACTGACATGATGAATCAAGACTTAGAAAGCAATTTTAAAATCTATATAAGTGCTTTTAAAATAAATAATCAATAATAAATATCAGTAACATTAATACTTGGTAGTCTTGCCTGATTCTGTAGAATTTCAAGGTATGTGCCTCTTTCTGTGTGCTAAGTAGTTTATCCTTCTCAAAGTAAATGACCCAGATCACTGAGTTTGTCAGCCTACACTTCCAACTGTCTCTAGCACTGGAACTTCTTTAGGTGACAAACTGATTTCACTTGGGGTTACAAATCTTGCTCTTCATATCCTTAAAGAGAATTTCCTCTAATTATATTGTGTTAAAAACCAAGGAAAAATTGAAGTTTTCAGCATCTCCATCTCTAACGTCAAGAAATTGCTTTTTTTTTTTTTTATATATATATCCAGAGGCAGACGTGAGGAATGAAAAAATACATATGGCACATGGGTAGCTTAGTTGGTTAAGCGTCAGATCTTGGTTTCCACTCAGGTTGCAATCTCAGGTCCATGAGATCAAGCCCTACCATGGGCTCCACACTCACTGGAGAGTCTGCTTGAGCCTCTCTTCCTCCACCTGCCCCTCCGCACCTCCCACTCTTTCTTTCTAAAATAAATAAATCTTAAAAAATGTATATACACACATATATGTACATATATATATGATGTATATGATGGACTACATAACCAATGTAAAAGCCCATGATTTTTCTCAAAGTGTATAATTTTCTCTTATTTAGAAATTAGGTCTTTCAACTTAGATAATCGTTTCCATTGCATGATCTCATAGTAACATTAAGTAACTCAGAATGGATTCTAAAACTGTATTTTCTTACAGTTTTGAATTAGAATTTCTAAGGATACTCAAGATTTTTAAATCCAGTATCCAGCATGGAAAATTATATCAATACATTCATAACAATAACAATTCATAACAATTTCCTTGCTAGAAGGTTATCATCTCTGATAAATTAGGTTGGATTTAAGTTTGTATTAAATTGACAAGCATTGATACTTCTTTATAAAAGTTCTTGCATGTGTACATTTTTGCCTCAGAAAGGATAATTCAAATGCCTTGTTTATTTTTTTGTTTATTTTTTTGTTTATTTTTTTGAAGACTGATTTATTTCAGAGAGAGAAAGAGAGAAGAGGGAGGGGCCAAGGCTCAATCTCATGACCCTGAGATCATGACTTGAGCTGAAATCACAAGTTGGACACAACCAACTGAGCCACTCAGACGCCCCCCGAAAAACCCCTGTATTTATGATAAAACTCTTTTGAGTTAATTATAATAGCATTTCAGATGCAGGAAGTGTGTGCACATTGCTCACTGACAGATCAGCTACCAAACCTGGACTCTGAAATTACTCTAATGAGCAGAGAGGATACGTAAGATAAATGAGCGGATGCTAAAAGTTCCTAAATTTTACTGAGAAAGTCAAAGGGTGCCAAAGTTGAAAAGACCATGAAAGAAATGATTATTGCTTTTTGTATACTGTTGAAGATTTAAAGATAATATAGACCTGTGCTGTCTAATAAGTAGTCAGTACCCATATGTGGTTCTTTGAAGTGGAATTAATGAAAATTAATTAAAATTTCAATTTCTGAACTGCACAAACAAAATTTTAAGCAGTCTCATGTGGCTAGAGCTGCCATATTGGATGGTGCTAACAGATAACACTTCTAGTATTCAGAAATCTCTACTGGATAACAGTGATAAAGGCACAATTGAATATTCTTTAAGCCAGGAATCTCTTCCCCGATATGCTCACTCATAATATAAATTTTCACGTACTGTTTAAGCTCATATATGAATGCTCTAGGAACCAAGGAAAGAACTACTCTAGTGGGAAAAAAAAAAAAGTTATCTTTCTCTGTCTTCCCCTCCTCTGGTAAAAGGTCTATCTCTCACTCTCCTTCAAATGTGCTGATACATACTCCTTTTCCTACTATCTACCAAGTCCAGCTTTAGGAAAAAGATCTGCTTTCAGGCACTTAAAATCTCTTCCTTCGTTGCTTCACGGAAACATAATTGTTTCTTTTATACACAATATGCATAATATACATGCATACATACATACACATACACATACGCCTACACACACACACACACACACACACACACACACACACACACACACGTCATCACATTCTGTCAGAAGATCATCTGGGGGAAAGAAAGATTTTTTCCAATACTCTTAATTAAAACAGATATTTGCCTATTTGCATAGCTCGGAAAAGTGCTAATTCTGTAGCTTTGACAAGACTATAATGGAAATCCGTCTACCAATTAGTTCTGTTCTGCATTGCAACATCATGCACAGTGCACAGAGACAACAGCAACCTAAATGAGTTATTCATTCATATCATTTATTCATTCAGTAAATAAAAATTATTTACTCCGTGGAAGACATTTGGTTATTCCAGGAGTGCAAAGAAGCTTAAGAAAGCTTTCCTATACTTCAGGAGCTTGCACTCTAGAAGAAAATATCCTCTTAAATATAACTGAAACCTGAAGTAAAGGTACGTACATCCTTTCTTCTTTAGCTACATGAGGTGGGGACATGAATTTGAATAAATGATTACAGCTATCACTTACTGATTGCTTAGTATGCTGCAGGTGCGGTGAGAAATATTTTATATACAGAAACTCAATATTCCCAACAATTCTCTGTATTCTTTTTTTTTTAATTTTTTTTAAAAGATTTTATTTATTTATTTGACAGAGAGAGAGATCACAAGTAGGCAGAGAGGCAGGCAGAGAGAGAGGAGGAGGCAGGCTCCCTGCGGAGCAGAGAGCCTGATGCGGGGCTCGATCCCAGGACCCTGAGATCATGACCTGAGCCGAAGGCAGTGGCTTAATCCACTGAGCCACCCAGGCGCCCCCAATTCTCTGTATTCTGAGGTATCATCATCTCTGCTTTACAAATAAAGGAAAGAAAGCATATGGTGCTTAAGTTAGTGTTTCAGAATTAATGTCTAGAATGTGTAGTACCATCAGGCAAATCCATTTATCTGATAAAACAAGACCATGGTATATTCAGAACCATAGTGCAGAAAGTACAATATGTTACTGAAACCTGGAAGAAAGTGCCATTCCAACGGTATTACCAGGGAGGGCTTCACAGAGTAGGTAGTATGTGAAGGGTATCTTGAAAGTGGTAGTAATATTTTATGAATGGGGAATTGGGAGTTATACCAACCAAGGAAGTATGTGTGCAGAATCACAGGGAGCTGAAGGAGTGACAACAGTTCCAGTTTACCTGAGCAGAGAGTATTAGAAAATGAGGGGGAGGTTGTAAAGCTGGTTTGGGGAAAGGTAACAGAAGGCCTTGTAAAGCTAACTAAGTAGTTAAGACTCTACTGTAAAATTAATTGTGAAAGTATGAATATCTTGTATACAGGGGAGTAACCTATACAGAGTTTACCTTTCAAAGAGAGGAGGAAGCTGGATGGTGACCCCAGGAGGCTCTTGGGCTTCCCTGTTCCCACAAATGCACCAAATGTACACAGGCACAAGGGGCAATTCCCTCTGAGATAAATCCAGAAACTAGATGAGAGACTCCTATGGACTGAGTGAAAGAGAAAATAACCACATCGAAACGGCAGGAAAGGCTGAGACACACTTGCACATTCACTTCACCGGACAGTTTCACACAACTGGAAAACCTACAAGTTCTGTATTCTCCCTTAGGAGTAAAGGGTCTGGACTGCACACCTAGCAGCCCAACTTTTAAGGCCACTCAAAGGACAATCACCCTAAACACCTAGCTCTAAAAGCCAAGAAGACAAGTCCTACAGGACTAGAGCAAATAAAGAAGCAGTTCTTAAATGGGGACACGAGCTCTCATTAGGCTATACGCCATGGATCAGCAAAGAGGGAGCAGGGGAAAACACCCATCCCCAAGTCTTTCCATTGAAGGAGTTTGACTGCATAGTTGCTTCTAATAAACATGCATTTAGGGACTGGTTATAATCCTCACTGGAGCCCAGGGAAGCTAGTGGGCACTTCTCACACCTTTTCCCTCCAGCTCACTACAACAATAAAGCCAAGCTGACAGCATTTCCCTGGAAGAATCTTGCCCACACCCCCAGCCAGCACTTCAATTTTTATGGCTGCCACCCAAAGCATGGTCCCTGAATAACACAGCTACAACAGTTCATGGATTACATTCACAAGTTCCACAGGACTATAGCAAACTAAGAAGCAGTTTTTAAATGCCTAAGAATCCTACATCTAATCAGTATGGATCTAGTACTGAATCCAGTCCTTCCCTCTGAGATATAAACAGATATTCATAAATCCTCAACTACTGGAAGCCACTAAGAAAAGATATGGCACCTTGTACCAAATGAGGTGCTCCCATGCTGACTGATGCATTAGTCAAATAGCCAAGATATGAAAACAACCTAAAAGGCCATCTACAAATGTATGAATAAAGTGAGATACACACACACACACACACACACACACACACACACACACGCACTATTCAGTCTTAAAATGAAGGAAATTCTGGCATTTGCAACAACATGGATTAACTTGGAGGACAATATTCTAACTGATATAAGCCAGACAAAGACAAATATTACATACTATTAATTATACATAAAATGCAATAAATATATAAAGTTGAACCAGTATCTTAGAGTAGAATGGTGATTTCCAGGCACTGAGAGATGAAAGACATGGGAAGAAGCTGGTAAAAGGGTACAAATTTTCACTTATAATATAAATAAAGTCTGGTGTTCTAAAGTATAACATGGTGTCTCTAGCTGATAATACTGTACTGTTATTGTATCACTGAAAACTGTTAAGACAGCAGAATTTAAGTGTCTCCCCCCCCCCAAAAAAAAACATGTTTTAAATAACTTGATGGTTGGGAATCCTTTTGCAATGTATATCAAATCATCATACAGTATTCTCTAAATACATTTTTATTAGGTCTCAAACATGAAAAAAATAAAATTTACACTCGTATCTTTATATTCTTCAGATCATTTGCTGTGGTGAAGAACTGCAAAAAAGACCATGAATATTATTACTGATAGGACAGACACACTGCCAACCCAACCACAATTAACATGGTCAGTGTCAGAGTTTGGGTAGGACTACGACTTCCCTTGTAAGACTTTCTTTCACTTCAAAAGCAGGAAGTTATTCAAAGATCAATCAGAACTTATACTTGGGGTGTCTGGGTGGCTCAGTGGGTTAAGCCTCTGCCTTTGGGCTCAGGTCACGATCTCAAGTTCCTGGGATCAAGCCCAGCATCAGGCTCTCTGCTCAGCAGGGAGCCTGCTTCCCCCTTTCTCTCTCTCTCACTCTCTCTCTCTGCAGACCTCTCTACCTACTTGTGATCGTTGTCTGTCAAATAAATAAATAAAATCTTAAAAAAAAATACTCAAAAATCAAATTAAAACAACAGGGTATTATTTTTACTAGTTAGTTTACCAAAGTTAAACAAACAAAACAAAAATCCAGTATTAGTGAATTTGTGAGGGAAATAAGCACCTTTTTATGCCATCAGTGGAAATATAACCAATAAAATGCTTTTTTTTTTAAATAAAACACTTTCTTAATGACAATCAAGTATACGCACATACACAATGAAGAAAGTGAAATAATACCTCAGATTTAACAAAACCTTTCCGAAAAATGTGTCCACAGAAAGTCTCATAAATTTGAAGAGATTTATACAAATGCCCATTTCAACTACATACTCCATTTAGCTAACAATTGAGAACTGAAATACCAAATCATATGGAATATTTGACTCATAATTAAAAAGAATTTTAGCTCTGAATGCCCAAACATGAAGATACATGTGATACATTTCTAAGAGAAAAAGAAAACAATAAAATCTAATGTTCATAATATAACCAAAATTTTGTTTAAAAAAAAAACATAATAATGTCAGTAAATTTGCTAAAATTATTGAGTAAAAATTCATTTAAGTATGGTTATCTTCAAGTGAGGGTCATCCTTCAAGTGAACTTTAAAGAATTTTAAATTTTTCTACATTATATAATTCTATATTATTTGAATTTTCATAGCTCTGATTTCACTTTTAATATAATATTTATAAAAGAAAAAGCATATTTATGAAAGCTATGGATTCCATTCTTACTCTATGTAGGATAACAATAAGAAGTCCTGTCTTGCCAAATTCATAGATCTGTAGTTAGGCTGAAATAAGATAACATATGAAAGTTCTTTGGCAAGTGTAAAATGCTTTCCTACTACCATACATGGAGGCTCTTGGCTAGGAACAACAACGTGTGTGTTCTTGGGAATGGGTAAAGCTCACTGCCATATCACATCTAGCTTTTTATGGTTGCAGAATATAAATCCTTATTTCTGGATTGATATCACCTACTGAAAATTGTAATGATTAAGAAAGATTATCGGGGCACCTGGGTGCCTCAGTGGGTTAAAGTCTCTGCCTTCGGCTCAGGTAATGATCCCAGGATCCTGGGATCGAGCCCCGCATTAGGCTCTCTGCTCATCAGGGAGCTTGCTTCCTTCTCTCTCTCTGCCTGCCTCTCTGCCTACTTGTGATCTCTGTCTGTCAAATAAATAAATAAAACCTTTAAAAAAAAATAAGAAAGAAAGATTATCAAATTGTGAAGAATCACTAAGATACAATAAAATGCTACAAAAAAATAACAGTTTAAAGCATGACATCAAGATGAACTACATTGAGAGCTTCCATGGAAGAGAATCTGAGAAAAATCTTATTTTCTTGAATAAATGTGTAGCCATATTTAAGTTGCATCAATTTCTTCAATTGAATTTTTTTTCTTTTGTCTCCTTTCTTTATTCCTTTCTTCTTTCTTTCCTTCTTTCCTCCCTTCCTTCCTCCACCCTTCTTCACATTTATAATTTGGTTATTTCTATCTCCTTTTTCGAAGTACAGTTGATACACAATGTTATATTAGTTTCAGGTATACAACATGGCGATTTGGATCATAGAATTCTATGCACTACTCAGTGTTCACCACACTAAGAATAGTCACCATCCATCACCACACCATGTTATTGTAATATTACTGTCTATATTCTCCACACTCTACTTTTCATCACCAAGACTTACTTATTTCATAAAAGGAAGTTTGTACCTCTTAAGCCCTCTCATCTATTTCACCCATCCCCCCTACCCATCTCCTCTCACAACTACTAAGTTGTTCTCTGTATTTAAGAGTCTGTTTGCATACTTGAAACTAGTAACACTGTATGCTTATTATACTTCAACAAAAAAATCATAATTAACAGAAAAGTCTTTTGGGGGGGTACCTGGTGGCTCAGTTAGTTAAGCATCTGCCTCCAGCTCAGGTCATGATCCCAGAGCCCTGGGATGCAAACCCATGTGGGCTCCCTGTTCAGTGGGGGTCTGCTTCTCCCTCTGCCCCGACACCCTGTCTGTGCCTGCTCTCTCTCTCTCGCATAAACAAATAAAATCTTTAAAAAATAAATAAAATAAAGAGACTTTTTTGATTGTTCATTTATTTTGTTTTTAAGATTCCATATGTAAATGAAATCAAAACCATAATGAGCTAGCACCTACCACCAGTCAAAATGGCTAGTATCAAAAAGATAAGGAATAACGAGTGTTGAGGAAGATGGGGAGAAAAAGGAAAACTTTGTGCATTGTTGGTAATATAAATTGTATAACCACTGTGAAAAACAGTATAAAGTTTTCTCAAAAATGTAAAAAAAGTAGAAATACCATATGATTCAGTAGTTCCAGTACTGGGAATCTACTGAAAGAAAATGAAAACACACTAATTTGAAAAATGTATGTACTCCTGTGTTTACTGCAGCATTATTTACAAGAGCCCAGAAATGGAAGCAACTCAAGTGTCCATCCATAGATGACTAGATAAAGATGTGGCATAAACACACACAAACACACATACAATGGAATATTATTACTCAGTCATTAAAAAAATGAAATTTTACCATTTGACAATATGATGGACCTAGAGGATATTATGCTAAGTGAAATAAGTCAAAGACAGATCTGACTGAAGTTCTTCATTGCCACTTTTTAATCCAGGATCCAATTAACATTTAATTATTTCATTTAGTTATCGTATCTCTTTTGTATTTATTAATCTAAGAGATTCCCCTATTTTTAGATATTATTATCTCTTTTTATGTTTTTTTCCAGTTTTTTTATTACACTGACATTTTCAAAGAGATCAAGCCAGTTGGTTTATAGAAGTCCCTTCAATTTGAACATCTCTGTGTTTTCCTTCATTCAGGCTAAACACTTTGATAATGATATTGCATAGATAATGATATTTCCTTCTCAGCTGACTTATATCAGGATGCACATGACATCATTTTTATTCATTATAGATGATGTTGAATTGAATAATTTATTAAGATATCCATGTTTTCTCTAATGTGAGAATTATTGTGTAATTAATGTGTAATTAATAAATTACAATATATAAATAATAAATTATATATAATATATATAAATTATATATATAATAAATAATAAATTAATAAATGTTCTGTAAAACTTTTTTATGAGGTATCAACATAAGAACATGAATCAATGCATATCTCTTATAATTAATAAATAAGTAAATATACATACATATACTTATAGCAATAGATGAAATAAAGTAATACAGAGAATATTTAGAAAGACTGCCCAGGATCTTACTTTGGAAGAATTTTGAACCTTACTTTAAGCATTTTTTTTTAAATCTTTGGTAAAACGGCATGCTGAGGCATTAGGAATATCGCAGTTATAGTATGGCATGGTAATAGGAATATTTTACAGTATCTGACATTAGGCAATAAAGTAAGCATGTGATCATTGCTGCTGATAGGAGAAATCACATTAAGGGCTTGCAATTAAATTTTAGGACTTACTATGAGTAAACAGGCAGAAATAGATATATAATTTGAAGTCTGGATAACCATTAACAAAGAAATAATTTTAAAATCAATAGGAAGGGGATTTAAGAGGAAAATGCTTACTGCTCAGTTTTAGTTAAGCTGAATAACAGATACCACATGCCATGTATGTTGAAGATGTAAAGGGTAAGTGGTTACTCATACCTAGAACAATAGAAGTACAGAGCCATAAAAATAAATTTAAGTGTAACTCAAATGAAAATGAACTGTGGAACCATGGATGTTTGAAGCAAGAATGACAAAAAGAAGCATGGAGATTCCAGCACTGGTCCCTGGGCACTAATCCTCAAGGAGGCACTGTTTGGAAAGAATAGGAGCATATGGAAGCAAATGACAAAAAGAAGGAAAACTTAGAGAAAGGAAATATCCAACCACACTGTAGTACTATACAGTAATATAACAAAGGAAGCTGGGAATTTCAACAACTATGGGGCTGACTGATCAGTGCATCAAATGAAGAAAAGAATTAAGGAAGAATAATTATGGAGATAATTTAGGCAAAAAGGAGATATTGTTGAGTTCTGAAAACCCATTTCAATAGTGGGAGCAATGGGAAGAAAAGCCAGACTCAGACATAATAAGGAGGTAATTGGTAGTACAAAAAACAGGGTGAGTGGTGGGAACAGTACGTACCCTGGAAAGAATTTTCCAATTTCTAGCATCATTTGTATTAAAGTTGTATGACTAGAAATTGAAATTGCTCAAGATATAAATATGTCTTTCTATTTCATAAAGCTTTATGAATCTAGTCTATAAAAAAACCATACAGAAAAAATTGGTATGTCAATGTACCCTTGACATATATATATATATATACACACACAAGGGTCAGTTATATTGACCTTCATGCCCTCACTCAAAACTTTTTAAGCTGATTCTCCCTCTTCATTGTCCAATGAAATCCAAATCTCCTCATTTGTTATTCTGTCTTAAGCTTCTACTGTAGTTATCATACATGACTATTAAGGCTTTCCCATAAAATTTACAGCTTGCAATTTTAGGGTACAAAATGGAATTCCAGGAAGGAAATACAAATTATTAATCCAGGCTTATAGAACATGAAATTTAGCTGGCAATCTTCATCTGGGTATGAATTAGGTATCTTCAAGTTTAGCATATGATGTAGGAATAATGATGAGGCTCTACAATTCCCAAAAGCTTTCTGCAAACTTTATCTCCATAGTTCTAAAATTTTAATAATCACTTTCTGTTCTATTTTTTAATAAATTTTTATTCCCAATTTCTCTACTTTTCTTTTTTGAAAAATTCTGAACATGATTTGAAACAAGCAATGTTTTCAAAATGAAAGCCTGTGAATATTGTCTGATTATAAATGGAAGGCTATTGTCAGGTTTCTTCTCTATATCCAGGGGCAGAATACTTAACTCCTTAAAAATAAAAAATCTGTGCTAAATGAAGAAACCTGTATTGACAAAGAATTATACAAAGAATTATTTAAAAAATGCAGCTGAAACAGTGAAAAAATACAAAGAATTGTACAAAGAATTACTAAAAATGCAGCTCAAACAGTGAAAATATACAAAGAATTGTACAAAGAATTACTAAAAATGCAGCTCAAACAGTGAAAAAATACTCCAAGGAGACCTAATTAATTTAATTAGAAAGAAGAGGGGCAGGGCTATTTTCTCATGATGAGAAAAATGAAAGAAAAAAAAAGATTCACAGCATAGGTCTCTGATCCCATGTCACTTTCAGCCTTGTACATACTGAACCTCTCTTTTACACTGGTGAGAGAGTAGGAATGTAGAAATGCAAGACACATTCTGGGCTTGGAATCTGCATTCTGTGGGCTTAGAATTTAGTTCTGAAAAGTAGCATGAACCAAGAAGCAAACATAGCTTTATGGAATATTGTACTGCTTGGTCTTTTGAGAATACTATTTTTCAGGGGTGTTAGAGGCAACATGCCATCCTGGATTTATACGTTCCAAGGAGTGGTGACTACAGACTCTGGGGCACTGGAGTTTGTCAGCATTGATGATGGCCAAAGAAGGACAGGCACCTGTAGTCATGGAGGCATTGACAATTCTGTACCTTCATTATACCCACATCACATATTAAAAGGTATTTTCATGACAGTACATGTGAAAGGGAGAGACCCAATTACAAAAGATTAAAGAATGAATAAGAAGGAAATTTGGAATCATCTAATTCTTTGGAATCATCTAATCCTTAAATTAGATGATAATTAAAACTACCATCAGTTTTCATTATTAATATGTTCAGTCACCAATGATCATGTATATTCTTCCTTGTCTTAAACATATTTGATTAAATTGCCTAGAAATTCCTTCCTGTTACCTAAGGATCTACAATATATGATATAAGCAGAGAGTAGAAACCATTACTTGAAAGGGTATCAGTTGAAAATATATTGATTAAAACTATGAATATTTCTCAAGTAAATATTCCAGGTGACTTTTTTTTTAAGGTATCCATTATTTTGTTATTCCATCAGGTATTTTATTTTAAATATATTTTTGCCTTTTCTTATTTTTTCACAATCTGTACTCATTCATTTTCATTTTTTTGACAAACATTTGTCAGCACTTATTATTTACCAAATATACTATAGATTGACCCTTGTCTTTACAGACACTTGGTAGAGATTACAAACATTAATTTATCAATCACACAAATGTAAATGTACAACTATGACAATGTCTCCCATCCAAGTACTAACCAGGCCCAACCCTGCTTAGCTTCCAAGATCAGACGAGATCGGGAGCGTTCAGGGTGGTATGGCCAGAGACAATTTCTGTGAAGATGAAGTTCACTGAAAACATATGCCTATTAAGAGTGGTCATATAAAAATACCTTCAAATTAGAAGAACAGCATTTAATTAATAAAATGTACTTATGCATTTAGAAAACATGACAGAAATACCTTGTAAAAAATTGAAACTTGTTGAATAATTATGATACTAATGAAAAACACTCCAGAATAGAGAGGAAAAAAAATTCAGAGACGAGCTGACAATATAGGTAAGATGATCTTAGAATACCATATATAATTTCTACATTTCTACTCAGCATGTTATTTTGCTCTTCAAAATACTTACTTTAAAGTCAGGAGGTATTTTGTCCACTTACATATTTGTCATATATCCCATTAAGTACATATGTATATACACACATTATATACACATAAACATACCACACCACACACACACACACACACACACACACAAATGCCTAAACTTTTAAGCGGTGTTTACAGAATCTAATAGCACTCCATATCTCTGCATTGCCAAAATTTAGTGGCATGTGTCACACTCAGAAATGAAGCTACAGAAAATGAACTTTTGGGACTTCATCAAGATCAAAAGCTTCTGCACAGCAAAGGAAACAGTCAACAAAACAAAAAGGCAACCCACAGAATGGGAGAAGATATTTGCAAATGACAGTACAGACAAAAGGTTGATATCCAGGATCTATAAAGAACTTCTCAAACTCAACACACACAAAACAGATAATATGAACAGACACTTCTCCAACGAAGACATACAAATGGCTATCAGACACATGAAAAAATGTTCATCATCACTAGCCATCAGGGAGATTCAAATTAAAACCACATTGAGATACCACCTGACACCAGTTAGAATGGCCAAAATTAGCAAGACAGGAAACAACGTGTGTTGGAGAGGATGTGGAGAAAGGGGCACCCTCTTACACTGTTGGTGGGAATGCAAGTTAGTGCAGCCACTTTGGAGAACAGTGTGGAGATTCCTGAAGAAATTAAGAATAGAGCTTCCCTACGACCCTGCAATTGCACTGCTGGGTATTTACCCCAAAGATACAGATGGAGTGAAAAGAAGGGCTATCTGTACCCCAATGTTTATTGCAGCAATGGCCACGGTCGCCAAACTGTGGAAAGAACCAAGATGCCCTTCAACGGATGAATGGATAAGGAAGATGTGGTACATATACACAATGGAATATTATGCCTCCATCAGAAAGGATGAATACCCAACTTTTGTAGCAACATGGACAGGACTGGAAGAGATTATGCTGAGCGAAATAAGTCAAGCAGAGAGAGTCAAGTATCATATGGTCTCACTTATTTGTGGAGCATAACAAATAACGTGGAGGACATGGGGAGATGGAGCGGAGAGGGAGTTGAGGGAAACTGGAAGGGGAGATGAACCATGAGAGACTATGGACTCTGAAAAAAACCAGAGGGTTTTGAAGGGGTGGGGGGTGGGAGGTTGAGAAACCAGGTGGTGGGTATTATGGAGGGCACGTACTGCATGGAGCACTGGGTGTGATGCCAAAACAATGAACACTGTTATGCTGTAAATAAACAAAAAAAAAGAAAAAGAAATGAAGCTACAGAGAATAGAATCTGAAATCTGTATTTGGAATCAGCTTAAGTTTTTGCTTTAATAATACAATAGTGTGAAGACCTACTAGTAGTAAAAGTGAATTTGCCAATAAAATTGGGTCTATTATTATAGTATAAACTGAAGCCACTACAGATTCCTAAGTTATTTCCTCTATACTCTATTTACAACCAAACATACATACTATTGCCACCTTAATGTTTGTGAGAGCTTGAAAGTAAGTTTGAACTTTAAGATCTCTTTCAGTAGCTCAATGCCTTCTCTTCTGTCTTCACATCAAGCAAACTTACCTAATGCAAATTATTGGAAGTTATACTGGATCGTAATAGCTTGTGTTTCTAGGCAAATGTGAACACTTAAATAATTCTGATCACGTAATATATTTTCAATAGTTCATCTTTCTTCCTGTAAAATCATGTGTGTTATTCTATATGCATGTTTAATATTTCAGTTATATCCATTTTGATTTCTCTTTCACTATCTCTATATCCTACAATATCTACAATATTAACTATGCAATAAAACCTATCTGATGTCAGCTATACCTTGGAGACCTTCCCAAAGACTATAGTGGGAGATAATTTGCTTCACTTTTAAACCTGATTCCATTTTAATTTCTCTCAGGGTACTTACTTTACTGCATTTTGTAATCTTTGTGTTTACTGTTCAAACCTCATTAAAAGACAATTGTTTTAACTGTCAACTCTAATATCAAACATCCCAATAGTGTTTTGTACTGAGTGTTGAATACATATTAACTGATAGTATTAAATGGTAATCTAAAACCAAGTACAGAATACTCTGTATTAAGTCAGAATACTCTCTATTAAGCCACCTCTTATTTCATAGAACAAAATTATAATGTGACATTATGACATTAATGTGTAATAGTATCCTTAGAATATGGGATCTAATACAAACTCAAAGTATGAAAAATAAATACTAATAAATAATAATAAATACTAAAGAATAAAGTACTTCCAAGAACAGTTAAATAATTTGAATGCATGCAAAACCAGCCTGCTAGATGGTCTCAATGAACCTCGCCTTCTAGCCCAGTGTATTAACTCACTCTCACATTGAACAGGACAAATATGTAACAAGTAAGATACTGCAGATATGACAACTCCTAAGGCGAAGTCATAAAGAGACATTATGGACTGTGCTTTGCTCTCTTTTGAGCTGTTCCCTCTGGGAGAAGCTAACCACTATACTGTTGGAACACTGAAGCAGCCCTCTGGAGATTTCCATAAGGAGTGCCACCGAGCCTTCCGTGGAGAACTAGCAAACAACTGAAGCCCTCCTGCCTACAGACATGTGAGTGCATCATTTTGGAAGGAGAGTCTCTGGCTTCACTCAAGACTTTAGATGACTGTAGCCCCTGTCATCATCCTGACCATGACTCATAACAGATCCTGAGACAGATCTCTCATTCAGTTAAGCCACTTCTATATTCCTGATTCTCAAAAACTTTGTGGGATGATAATATTTGTTGCTTTAAGAAGCTAAATCTTGGGGTAAATTGTTATACTGCCACAGATTAACGATGCAATAATTAATCAATAAATATAGCTAAATACTGAGTATTTGTGATAGGCTAAGTGCTAAGCTAAGTACTTCCTTTACCTTCTATCATTAGTCCTTTACAAGAATCCTATCTGGTATTAATCATATTTCACAGATGAAAGTTCTAGATACTTATAACTGTGCCTAAATACACTGTTAAATGATGACTAAAATCAACAACACAACAAATGACATGTGTTGATGAGGATGTGGGGAAAGGGGAACAGTCTTGGTGGGAATGCAAACTGGTGCAGCCACTGTGCTAAACAGTGTGGGGGGTGCCTCAAAAAGTTAAAAATAAAACTACCCTATGATCCAGCAATGGCACTACTGGGCATGTACCTAGAAGAAATATAAAAATACTCATTCAAAGGGATACATGCACCTTATGTTTATAGTAGCATCATTTACAATAGCCAAATCTTGGAAGCAGCCCAAGTGTCCACCAATTAATGAATGAATGAAGAAGATATGGTATATACATAGACAATGGAATATTATTCAGCCACAAAAAAGAGTGAAATCTTGTCATTTGCAATGACATAGAGGTAGAGAGTATAATACTGACTGAAACAAGTCACTCACAGAAAGACAAATACCATATGATTTCACTCACATATGGAATTTAAGAAACAAAACAAATGAGCAAAGGGAAAAAAGAGAGAGAAACCAAGAAATGACTCAACCACAGAGAACTGATGATTACCAGAGGGGAGATGGGTAGGGGGATGGTTGAAATAGGCGATGCGGACTAAGGGGTATACTTGTGGTGATGAGCACCATGTAATAAAAAAACAAAAACCCTGGGGCGCCTGGGTGGCTCAGCGGGTTAAAGCCTCTGCCTTCAGTTCAGGTCACGATCCCAGGGTCTTGGGATCGAGCCCCGCATTGAGCTCTCTGCTTAGCGGGGAGCCTGCTTCCTCCTCTCTCTCTCTCTCTTTCTCTGCCTGCCTCTCTGCCTACTTGTAATCTCTATCTGTCAAAGAAATAAATCTTTAAAAAAAAAAAAAAAAAAACAGGCAAACCCAAACAAATAAAAACAAAAAGACTGTGGCTTCTGTATTTAGGTATGACTCTCGCCCACTCACTCACTTTGGGGATGCAACTGCCATGTTGTAATTAGCCAAAGAGTGAAGCCTTCATAGCAGGGGATGATAGTTCTCTCCAGCAGCCAGTGCACACCTGAGAACTGAAAAAAGCCGCATCTACAAGTCTGACACTACTGGATCTTTTGAGGCTTACCAATTATGATTTGAGTGAACTTAAAAGGCAACTTCCCCCAGTCTAGCTTTGCAATGACTATAACCTAAGATAACATCCTGAATGCAGCCTTGTTAGAGACACTTAGTGAAAGGACCCAATGAAGTCACACTTTGATTCTTAACTCACAGACATGCAAGCTAACAGATGTTTTAAATTTAGGGATAGGGGCACCTGGGTGGCTCAGTGGGTTAAAGCCTCTGCTTTCGGCTCAGGTCATGATCCCAGAGTCCTGGGATCGAGCCCCACGTCCGGCTCTCTGCTCCGTGGAGAGGCTCTCTGCCTGCCTCTCTGCCTAGTTGTGATTTCTCTCTGTCAAATAAATAAAATATAAAAAAAAAAAATTTAAATTTAGGGATAATTTGTTACAATGTAGATGATAACACACGCTCTCTCTCTCTATATATAAACATATATATAGATATATAGATATATATCTACACTGAAGTAACTTGTATTCTTTGTTATGGGTGCTCATATTAGGGTCTTTTTTGTTTACTGTTTCACCATCACACACAGACAAACATGAAAAAACACTTAACATTTAAAAAAACATTAAATAACAAGAAAGACACCATGGATGTCTTTTAAAAGAAAGTGAAGCCTGAACTAACATTGACTTGTTTGTTCAACAAACAGCTGAGGGACTTAAATATGTTCATCACATTAGGTTTTTGGTGGAGACAGATGGAAAATGTAGTTCATACTCTACTACAGAGAGACTACTACCATTCCAACTCAGAACAAACTTAGTGCTAAATAGAAGCACAAGCATGTACTCTCAAGACACTAAGAACCTCTCAGAGTTGATGTAAAAAATATACAGATTGGTATGTTATAAAGATACATTATCTTTGAAGAAAAGGCATAAGGAAACATACAGATGAAGTGAGCCTATAATCAAGGGAAAGAGAAATGAGAGTTGCTTGATAAAATCAGGTCATGAATAGGGAAGAATGGCAAGAGGTAGCTGATATTAGAGGAATGTTCCTTTCTCCTATATGCTACCTTCACTTTATTGACCCTAGAAGACAACGATCAGGAGAATGCTAAATAAAAACAGCATGGCTGAGGCTGTATTTTTAGCTCTGAATAGTGTAAGTCCAAATTGAAAAGGTTTTTGGGTTTTTTTGTCTGTTTGGTTGTTTTTTTGTTTTGTTTTGATTTTGGTTTTTGGTGGTTTTTTTTTTTTTGTTTTGTTTTGTTTTTTTGGTGATAGAAAATATTTTGCTAAAGATTGTTGTATGTAAAGAAAAGCTTCACCATCCTTGTATTTGAAAGAGCTGCCAGGAACTTCAGTGTGTGTGTATGATCAGATGAATTTTATAGAAAAGAAGTGAAAATTTTTTTAAATGCAGCAACGTATTTTTCTTGTATCTAACAAATTTATACATTAACTTATAACATAAACAAGCAAAATAAAACCATACAAAGACACCACCATTTTTTCACTGCTTCCATGTCATTCCTTTATATTAATACTCTTCTTTTCCTAGGTGAGATTTTGATAAAGAATAAAATTACATCATTAAAATAATAATTAAACAAATGCTCAATCAAAAATAAAGTTACATTTGGTAACTGTTGCTGGAGAAAAGCAATGTCATCAACACAACCATTTGCTGAATAATCTTAAGAGCTCAAATATTGGCAATGGACAAAAAAAAAGTAGAAGTGGTAAATCCAGACCCTCTAAATATACCAGATCACTTCTATAAGGAGGAGACTGGAAACAACTGCCACAACATCAAAACTTATGAGCAGTACAATGGATGTGGTAAGTGAAGCAAAGATGACTTGAGCTGGGGAGCCTAGGATGTAAATAAGCCGGTTAATAATGAATTAAGAGAGGTGTCAACAAATTAGAAGAAATACTGCGATTCAATTAGGTGCTACTGGAGTCTGTCAAAAACTAGTTCAGTGGAATCAGTCCAAAGCACTGCTAAAACTAGCATAAGCTTTTTGAAGTAAGTACCTTCCTCTACTGCCTGACAATCTGCTGTATAAGTTTACCTAGTCATAAGGGAGCACCACCCTTCTACAATGGATAGTTTGTTTAAATAACTGGTGATAGACTACTGAGCATTTTAAAAAGAAAACCTTAATCCGGTATGTTTTAAACTAAAATATAAGGAACTCTGGTGGTTGACAGATATATTGTTGGGTAAAGCAATTTCTAAGAATTTTTAAATTAGGGGATCTGCATTCCAATAATAATTTGAACATATTCTAAACAATCTGCATCACTACATTAACATAAGTATTACTTTAATTGCATTGGTTCCATTTGCCTTTAGATTTTATGATCCGCTTTGCCATAATTATTTAAGGAAGGCTCTTAAAATGTAATGTAATGTTCCTCACACTGGTGTTCATATAACCCTGGAAGTCTATCAACATAGTCTCAGAAGTTTATAATTTCTCATGTTTGAGAAACTCTCAATTAGACCCATTAAAAGGAAATGTGAAAGAACCCATCCATATTTTAGGAGTAATCACTAAAAGCTATCTGTGAGTTTGTTTTGTGGAAATATCCATAATCACCTCTGACAGGATCAAGAATTGCCAAATGAGAGGTTTCTCTTATTAAGCTTGGAATAAAAGCTGAACACACAAGAACAGCAAACTGCTTAGACATTTTTTAGTATCCCAGGCTCCAAGCTTTTCTTCTACCTGAACAATTCATCCAGCTTTCTATTATTTATAAACCTATAAAAATGCCTCCTCTTCCATGAAGTATGCCCTAACAAAACCATCACTACAGAATAAGTTTTCTCCTTTTAATTTATAACAACTATAACCCATATTCTTTTGAAAATTTTATCTTTGATTTTCTGACCTGGAAATAAAACTAATGATAATTCCTGTGTTCTCAAAAGCAACTCCTGAAGCCAGGCAGTGATTATATGTAGTTTATTTGGCAATGATCCTATGAAGCCCAAGGAAGCAAATGAAGCAGAGAGAGATGGAATACAATAAAACGTCCGAAAGGTAATTATGATAGGAAACTAGATCTCTATCACACTGGTGAATTTTGAGAGGTAACCTAGACCTATATGGAAAACATACCGTAGAGTTATTGCAACCAAAAGCAAGAGAGATAGAGTATTTAGCCAGCTCCCCTTCTACCATTAGTAGATAGCAACTTGAGACAATTGCTCTCCAACATTTCAGATCTGCACTGCCAGGAACAAATCAGCAGCCTCGTGAGAAGATTAGCCCTTGAGCAGAGCCTCAGGTTGTTACTGGAAGCAAACCTAGACATGTAGGTGCTAGACTATATGAACAAGGCAGGCAGTGTGTCTGGTACAACAGCCTACACTGATAATAATTCATAATAGGTTACTAACTACAGCTCTTGCCTAATGGTCATTGTGTATGTTTCATCCCTCCACTAGATTAGAAGAGTCTTTGTATAAATTAATGACACTGACTTTGGAAATATAATTGTAGTGACATATACAAAATAATGTGGAGACTTCTTAAAAAGATGTTAGTAAAACAAAACAAAAAAATGTAACAAATTACAAGTTCTTGCATGTAATATAAAACTATTTTGGAAAAACACTAACAAACTAAAAGATACACCTTAAATTCTATAGCATATTTCCCCAAAAAGTTTATATAAATAAAACCTAACATGAAATAATGTCACTGCATTCTAAACTAAGTGGTAAGATTTAGCCAATCTGATGCACCCAGAGTCAAACAATAAAACAGACACAATGTAATATATTTGTCAATAACAGCACAAAGGAATTGAGAACAACACAGTAGTGCGCTAAAGAATAACACCATTTTAACTCAAATTCATAGAACAAATGAAGAAAAATAAAAATTGCTAATAAGAAGGTTAAATAATAAATCTTATAAGCATATACTTTCCTTCTCTTGACTTTGTTAAAAGATATAAAATTAAATAATAAATATGTATGATAAAGTGATGCTTATAACAATGTATTGTTTATACACACATATGTATAATACATATACAAGGATTCCACCAAAAGAAGAGAGAGAATAATCCTACATAGGAGTTTCATTTCTTTATCTCAGGGGAATTAGTATAAATCTGAAGTAGATTCTAAGATGTACACAGTATGCCCTAGAAAAATCACTAATAATCTAAATATATATAGTAAAGGATGATAAAATTAAAATGTTCATTAGAAAATATTCACTTAATAGAAAATAATGTACTACAGAGAAATAGAAAACAAGATATGATGCATAGAGAAAACAAAATGGCAAATATAAAGCCAACTATGTCAAAACAGCATTGGATATGAACGGATATAAGAACTCAAAGCTGTGTGAATTACTGTATGACAGAAAACAGCAATGAAAAAAGATCATAATACATGCTGTCTATAGGACACACATTTTAGATTAGAAGATAGAGATATATTCAAATAAAAAGAAAAAAGATACAACAGCTACCCTAATTTCCTATGGAGTAGCTATAGAATATCTGAAAAGTAGATTTCAAAGCAAAAATATATAACTAGAGATAAAAAAGCCATGCCTTATAATGAGAAAATAGTCAACAGGACAATATAATAATCATAAAGATATACGAAGTTACAAATCAGGCACCAAAAATATATGAAGGCAAAAAGAGATACTTCAACAATAATAGTTACAGACGTAAATACCTCACTTTCAGGAATGAATAGAAAAAACTAGGCAAAAAATTGACGAAGAAATAAAGATGTGACAGCCATATAAACCTAACAGACATCTCCTGAAAACTGCATCCAACAAGAACAGAATATATATTCTTCACAACTGCACACAGATCATTATTCAGGGTAGCGCATTATTAAAACACAAAGCAAAGGATATTCTCTGAACACAATGGAATTATATTTAAAAAATCAATCACAAAAATAATTTGGAAAATTCAAAACTGTATCAAAACAAAAGAACACACTCTTAGATAACCCAGGGATTAAAAAAATCATAAGGAATAAGAAAATACTTATAGTTGAAAAAATATAAAAATACAATATACCACAATTTATGGGAAGCAACAAAAGTAATGTTTATATGTAATTTTATAGCTGCAAACACTTACATTAATAAAAACCAAATCAATAACTCTTCACTTGAAGAAACTAGAAAAGAGCAAAATAAACAGAAATACAGGAAGACAGAAATAATGTGGATTAGAGGAAAATATGTAATAGAGAAAAGAAAAACAACAGAAAAATACAACTAAAAGTTGGTTCTTTAAAAAGATCATTAAAATTTTAAACATTTTTAGCTAGATTGACCAAGAAAACTAGAAAAAAAAAGGTTAAAACAGCTAAAATCAGGAATGGAATAAAGAATATTTCTCCTGACTTTACAGAAATACATATAGAATGAACAATTAAACAACTATGACAACAAGGACAAATTCCCATAAAGGAACAAAATACTGAAACTCAAATACAAAATCTGAAGCCCAGTAAAAGCTAAAGAGATAGTGTTTAAAAACAAAACAAAACAAAGAAAATACTGCCAACAACAAAAACTACCCACTGAAAGAAAAACCTGGAACATAATGGCCTCGCCAATGAATTCAAATGAACATTTAAAGAACAAATAATAACAAATACCCACAAACACTTCCAAAAAGTATAAGAGGGACTGTGATACCAAAACCAAAGTTATCACAAAAAAAAGAAAAGAAAAGAAAACCATAAACCAGTATCTCTTATGGATATATGCACGAAAAAAAAAAAAAATGTTAGCAAGCCAAATCAAGAAACATAAAAGAAAGAAAGTAAAAAAAAAAAAAAAAAAAAGACTATCTACCATGACCAAGTGCGATTTAACCCAGGAAGCAAGGTTGGTTTAACATTCAGAAATCAGTTAGTGGTGCAATATACCATATCAATAGAAAAAAAATTTGACCATCTTAATAGATGCAAGAAAAGCATTTAATAAAATCCAACACACTTTCATGATAAAAACTCTGAACAGACATATGTAAAAGACATCTGTGAAAATCCACCACTGTGAGTGTACTTGATACTGAACGACTTGGCAATGATTGCATGCATTATTTCAAATAAGACATTTCAGTCAAAGCTTTAGTAATATCCAATAGCCTTTACCTTCACTTCCTAAGCAGATTACATTAAAGGTAAAGGAAAACCTTTTATATCTCTTAGTAAGAGAAGACCAAAAATCTGAGAAACTTTGTGATTTTAACAAACAATTAGACACTAGTATCAGTACATTACTGAACACATGTGATGCAACCCTTGTAACTTTATTTAGTATTGGCCAGATTTGAGTTCATGATAAAAAATTTCTTGTCCACAAACCTGCAGATTTCTTTATCTATTTAGCTTTTGTCTTACTTTTCTTCCTTTCTTACTCTGGAATAACTGGTCATTTTATTTCAGACATTACTCTGTTTTTCCTTAATAAAAAATACAACCTATATTTTTTATATATTCTTCATATAAAAACACATCCCATTTTCTTCCCATACCTTGCATATAAAATTGTTTTCCTTTTCTTGTATTGATTCTAGTTTGTTTGTTTTTTAACACACTGATTATAAATTTTAACTATTAGTAATCTTTGCTTTCCAGGAAAAACTAGAAAGCAGGCAATTGTGAACCATCATATAATCCTGTAATAGGTTAGCAAATTTATAAAAACATAATTATAAAAACATGCTTAGACACATTGTTTTTTTAATAGTATAATTTTACTGTGGCAAAAAAAATACTTATTGATAGACCCAAATATCTTTTGTCTCTCTTTAAAAAATTAAGCCAAGGGGCACCTGGGTGGCTCAGTGGGTTAAGCCTCTACTCAGGTCGTGATCTCAGGGTCCTGGGATTGAGTCCCGCATAGGCCTCTCTGCTCAGCAGGGGGCCTGCTTCCCCCTCTGTCTACTTGTGATCCCTCTCTCTGTGTCTAATAAATAAATAAAATCTTTAAAAAAAAATTAAGCCAAAAGTATCTAAACATACCAATCAAAGAATGCATTCCATTATTTCTGAGAGGTTTAGGATACTCTCTTTTCAAGGGTATGCCTTGAAGCGGACAGTTTAAGTTTCCCTAAGGCACCACTACAATTCCAAATTATCCAAAGGTTCATCCATTTCCCAAAAAGATAGAAGATTCTTTTCCACAATGGGTATACATATAGGACGGAACAGTTTTTCAGGGAGGTGACGAAAGAGATTTAGACCAGGTGGAACACACACTTGCCTTTAGAGTCTCTAAAACATCTTAACTCTGAGGGGCCCTGTTCTTAACAGCTGTTCTTTAATACAGGCAATCATAGATTTTCCCTTTTGAACAGAATTGAGCCACTTAACCAAGAAGCCCCAACAAGCAAGATAAAGGTGTGCACAATCAAGCTGGAGAGCTCAAAACTCAGAGCAGAGCTGGAATCCAAGACTTACCTATGAACTCCATGGTGTTCTCTGTCATGAGAAAAGTATAAGCTCAACGGATGAAATGGATACCACCTCTTGATTTGCTCACTATCCTTAGAGTGGTCAGAAGGTCTTCTTTGGATCCCAGTTGTGATGCCAAAACTTCAAAAATCCAGAAATAGCAAAAACTTAAACCACTAATCAATAAGTAGTATTTAGTAAGAGTTTATTTTAACTGTAACAGTTTGGGAACTGGGAATATTTAAATTAAAAAACTATTCTAAAGTTCAGGGGCATGACCTTACCTTACAGGATGAATTATAAAGAGGAAACTGTTTAGCTATTACAATGATTGGTTATTACAACAGGGGCTTCCAGACTAAAGAACATGGTTGAAATGATTATCTTATACCATTTCTGGAAGATGACTTAAGTCTCATGATTACCCAAGCCATTTACATGAAGCAAGTTTCTCTTTTTTTGCAGAATATGTGAAATTACAGCGGACTTACATAGTTTTGTCTACTAACAAAATTTTCAAATCCAGTATCTGTTTTGTATTTCAACTAAACAGCACCTTGAGCTCCCTATTCTGGACATTGCTCTTGATAAAGCAAATTATCAACCTTTATTGGTTGTGGGTCCTCTTTCTGGGCTCCCAGGGAAGCTATACTTTAACACTTACAAAGGTCAAAATGACTCCACAAAACCTCAAAGCAGAGATTCTCTTTCTGTCCTAAGTACAAATTACAACTCTGCTTTCTTAAAACAAAACAAAGCTGCACTTCATACGTGAAGATAAGGGGGCAGGGCACCTCCCTGGTCCCATAAGGTTAAAGTCATACAGCCTTGTACATACTAAAAACATAAGATAAAGTCTGTAAATTTCTGGAATGCCCTTCATCATGATAATGTGTTAACTCTTCCTGTAAAAAACATACATAACTGTGCACCAAATGTTCGCTTTCCGGAGCACTCTCTTCTTTAAGAAGATCATGTATTGGGGGCAACTGTCCTAACCGAAGCTAGGACAAAACTCTTCTCCCTCCTCTTTAAAAAGTTTGTTCCTTTTTCGTGGACGATTTCAAGAGCAAATCCCTTTTCCGTATTATAGCACGTGCAATAGTAGGTAGAGAATAAAAAAGAAACAAATGCATGCAAACACACACACACACACACACACACACACACACACACACCACACACACACACACACACACACACACACACACTCACTCACGCACATTCTTGGGGTTCTTTGCTCTCCCAGCAGCTTCGAAGGGTCTGGAATCCATACCAGATCATCGGCGCTTGTTTCTGGAAACTTTCCCATGAAGAGAAACCTTAAGCCAATGCTGTCTCTTTCTAATCCAGCCCAACTGCCAGCACCCTGCGACGGGGGAGCTGGCCCCTTCACACAGTCCCTCCATCTGGACATGGTCTCTCCTTTAAAGACCATGGAGGACGCCAGCCACCAGGGCCAGGGCCTCATCTGGATGAGTGGAGTTTCCTAGAAATCAAACAGCGCGCGGGCTGGAGCCAACCAGAATGCGCTCTGTAACTCTGGGGATGTGGGTGAAGTAAGTGAGGGACCTGACGGAGGGGCTCAGGAAGGGTGGGCTGGCATCCACCGAGTTATTAGGAGCCGCTCCCAGAACGGTGGAATCAGTCTCCACGACAGCAGCCAGGAGCTCACTTCCAGCTGAAAACCCAATATCGCGAGATCACGGGAGCTTTATGCGTGCGGCAAGCAGGGAAACACTCGGAGGAGAAACACCGGGACACAGGGCGTTGGAGGCCCCTGTTCCCAGACTCTTCCTAAGCAGTCAGGCTCATAAAATCCAGTCGTCTTGGACGCCTAGTCTACCCCATTCACAGCCACAGTGCAGCGGCGCCTTGTCCCAGGGCCCCAGAAAGTGACTGTACAAAGGCAGTGCAGGGTCGTGCCACCCCAGGCCAGACACGGAGAGTATCCTGTGCATGCTCAGGCTGCAGTTTGACCTCTCCGTGGGCCTCTCCCACTCTCTACTTTTGGGCATGCACTCTTTCTATCTCAAATAAATAAAATCTTAAAAAAAAAAAAAGAATACAATTATTAGGACTAAGTTTAACAAAAGATATGCAAAGCTTGTACCCTGGAAACCACAAACCACTATTGGAATAAGTAAGAGCAGAATAAATGGAAATATATCCCGTATTTATGGCTTGGGAGATTTAATGTCAAAGGGCAATACTATGCATGTTGATCTTCAGATACAATTCAGCCCCTATCGGATTCCCAGCTAGCTTTTTTGAAGAAATTGACACTCATTTCTAAAATCTGTATAGAAACTGAAGGGACCCAGAAGAGCCAAATCAACAGACAAAACATTTTTTAAAGGAAGAACGAATCAGAAGGACTCATACCTCCCAGTTTTAAAACTTACTACAAATCCACAGTAATCAAGACAATATAGCACTGGCATAGGATAGATAAATACCTCAAATGAATCAGATTGAACCCAAAAGCAAACCCATATTCATGGTCAATTCATTTTTGAGAAGTGTGCCAAGACCACAAATGGGAAAAGAACAGACTTCAACAGATGGCACTGGAACAACTGTATATACACATGCAAAAAAAAAAAAAAAAATTGCATTCCTACTTCATACTGTATGTAAACATCAAATCAAATACCTAAAGACAGCATCTTTCTAAACTACAAAATACATAAAAACACATTTGATAAATCTTTATGACCTAGGATTTGAAAATGATTTCTTAGATATGACACAAAAACTACAAGTTATCAGATTTAAAATATATGTAAATTAGACTTCATCAAAATTAAAAACATTTTTATTCAAAGGACATTATCAAGGAAGTAAAAGGACAACCCACGGAACCTGAGAAGATGTTTGTAAATTTTATATCTGACAATGGTCTAGTATCCAGAATACATAAAGAAAACTCTACTCAATAGTGAAGTGACAAATAACCCAATTTAAAAGTGGGCAAAATGGGTGGATAGACATTTCTCTAAAGAAGATATGCAAGTGGCCCATTAGCACATGAAAATATGCTCAACATCATTAGTCACCAGGGAACTACAAATCAAAACCACATTTTACTCCTACTAAGATGCACTTCACACCCACTAGGTTAGCTAGTGATGTGGGCATGGGTGTAGAGAAATTGGAACCCTCATGCACTGCTAGCAGGAATGTAATGGTGCAGCTACTAAAATTAAACATAAAGTTACCACATGACTCAACAATTCCACTCCTAGATGTGTGCCCAAAAGAAATGTAAACAGATGCCCACACAAAAGCTTGTAGCCCAAATTTTCATAGCAGCATTATATATAGTAACCAGAATATGAAAACAAGCCAAATACCCCTCAAAGATGAATGGGGAAAAAATAAGTTTATGTAATGCTGTATTTTTTAGCCACAAAAAGGAATGAAATAAGTAAAAAAAAAAATCAATCACAAAAGACTGTATTACATCATTATGTGTCTATTAAATGTCTAGAAAAGACAAATCTATAGAGAGAAATGTAGATTAGTGGCTGTCTAGGCAGATGTGGTGAGGGCACTGGGGGACTATCAAATATATGATCTCTTTTTGGAGTATTTAGGAAATATTCTAAAATTGATTGTGATGATTGCACAACTCTGTGACTATTCTAAAAACCACAGAATTATGCAGTTTAAGTGGGTGCCTTGCATAGCAGTTGAATTATATTTCAATAAAGCAATTAAAATATAACAAAGACTTTCTGCTCTCAAGAGCTGCTTTTCTTGAGTATGTCCTTTGCCAGTAAATTGATCATCAACACATTGGCTGGATAAGATGCTTCAGTGAAAATACTGTTACATGAATATGTTCCAATATCAAAAATGAAAAGCAGAATAAGGCAAGAGTGTGTGACAGGAGTTAATAAATTTTTTAGGAGTTAATAATTTAATAAAGGATATTCACAGAGGACTCTTATAAAGGTAACATTTCTATTCCACTACACAAGTAATTTTGTGTGTCATATAAAATTTTTAAAGATTTTACTTAAAACTCACATAACACTTGCTAATGTGAATATCGGCTCAAACAGCATCTTTGACTCTTCATTGACTAAATGGAACTTAAAGCTAAGGAGCTGGATCTTGTACTAATTTATCCGTTGGCTTAGTTGTTTACCCTCAGCCATAGGTCCTGACTGGTTACAAGCACAGCTAAAATGGATGAAGATGAAGTTCACTAGTAAGAATTGCCAAGCGAAAAGCCTACCTCACTCTTTCTATAGCCCCCTTCATGGGGTGCCATGTATCTTCAAGTTGTATTTAGTTCATCCCCTTCCTTCACTAGGACTCCTTCCAAACTACGGCTGTGTTGGTGCTGATACTGGCTTCAAAATTTCAGGAGATTTGTGATTGGTTAAATAAGAGCATGGTGACCACAGAAGAAAGAGACAATTAGAGCATATAACTGTGTAGTACCTTTGGGGGGCGGGGGGGTTGCTCAGAGTCTCTAGCAGAAAGATGATAATGTGTTATTTCCCATGCAAAGTTAGGTTACATCAGACATAGAAAGCTCGATTCCTTGTCTTTTATATCTGGAGCTTGTATCACTATTACCACAGAATTTACATTTGAAAATCCGCGTTTCTCTATTAAGGGGTTGTTTATAAACACTGGCATTTCTCACTCTGGAATCAGAACTAGCATCAGTAAAGCAATGTCTTCGCCATTTTCATTTTTTTTCCATTTTTATTTTTAGCAAATGTTTAGCGTTCTTTCCAGAAAATACCACCTATACTTTTTTTTTTAAAGATCCAATGAAAAGGTCTAATTTATGGTATGAACAGTAACTGTATTATGAATTACTTCAATCTATCTCACAAGGTAAAAAATACTGTGTTCCTTCTTTTAAATTGTAAATGAATGTATGAGGACTTGGAATAACTGTTAGTAAAAATGCTCATGGTAAATGTAGATTATTTTCTTAAAAATTCATCTTAATACTGGGTAACTGTTGACTATTAATATACCTCTGATGAAAATGAAGAACACAATTTCCAAAAATAAATAAATAAATAAATAAATAAATTCTGTTTCTTCTCACACACAGTATGTAATGCACCAAAAAAACAGGAGGCTTCCATAGCATATATATATAGTGCATATACCTATACACACACACACACACACACACACACACACACACATTCACATCTCCTTTGCGAATTTATCTATAATTATTTCCATCAGGACTATGGTGTCAAATGTCAAATAATGTGAGAAAAAGAATATTATCTACAGAGAAATCAAATAACTTCATTTATTTTGGTTTTATAAGCAATTATTGACTAAATAGTTTGTAGATGGAACTGGATTATGAACAGAGATACATGAAAAAATATGATACATTACCTTGTGCTTATTAAATATACTGGGGGAAATATATTACAACATGGTGAAATATATAAAATAAACAAACAAAATAGTTGTACATATAAAGTACAGAAATGTAACCATACCACCATGTATATTACCTCTAAACAAATTTTTTTGATGTACAAAGTTTTAAAATTATATCAGTTAATGCTATTTCATTATGTACTTCATTTTTTAAAATTCTCAACTTATAATTTAGAATGGTGTTCATCACTTAAGAGGCTTGAATTCTTCTCATGGCAGTGTGTCAGAAAAATCTCTCCATCCTGTACAAATAATTGCATCAAGTTTCTACATCTGTGACATAAATGGTTTGAATGAGATGATCTTCAATTCCATGATAATAAAATATTCATGAATCTGTCACAAATATAGTTACCTACTGAGTTTTTTGTTTGTTTTTTACTAATTACCTATTTTCTTTTTCTTTGCCTATTGGTTCGGGTCAGTTATATTTAATCATTACTCTCTCTCAACTTTAGCTTTCACTCTTAATTTAAAGTAATGTGGTGATTTACTATTAATGGTATACAATTGTGTGAGACAATTTTGTGTCGTAAAGATCTTAAATGTTGAATTTGGTACTATTACGTTTGCGTGAAATAAACAACAGTCTAAGATTTATTTTGATTAAGTTATCTCTCTTCATATAATATTCAGCAAAAGGATAAATGAACTTTCAGATATCTATAACACCTTTCCACTTTGCTTTCAGTAAATTCCTTCTCACCTATGGAGGATTCTATTCTCCCATTGCCTCCTCTTATTTCAGATTCAACACTGTCAGTTTCCTTTGTTTCAAATTTGGCAATTCATATTTGTATCTAAACTTTCTCATTCTCCTCTAGATATTTGGAGGCATAATAATGATGCTTCTAGTCAAAAGACATTCTCTTAAGAAGATAAAACAACTCTTGCTTCGAAAATCTTTTTTTTTTTTTTATAATTCAATAAGGGAATAGGATGCTGTCATATTTTAAGCAATACATATTGAAAGAGTTACCTTTTGTTATCTTCCCATTGATTTTACATTTAGCAATAAAATCATTCCAAGCAACTTCTATTATAGTGAAGGCAATTAGATAATAGTTGGCATAAAGGACATGGAATAACATGAATATTTTTAAAGTTTTAATCAGACAGCTCAACTAGTAAGATCTTTGTTTTTTTGGATACCAAGGTCAAGGTTATATTTTCCAGATTTGTTCAGACTTGGTTAACTTGTATCTGCTCTGTGATGGGAAATTCACTTTCCATCATACATTGTGAATAAAAGACTGAATATCTAACCATACATATTTGAGGACAAAATCTCTAGAGAATGACACAGAGGCATGACATGAACACAGAATGCAGACCAGGAGTTCAAAAAGATTTTTGATGAGAAAACATATTTTTCTATATTCTTAGCGTATCTATGTAGTTATGGTTGGGATAATTAAGTATAAGGAATGCATTTAGTGTCCAATGGTCAACATCAGTTCTTTGCAAAGAAGAAAAGTTAGCCATTTCTGTGGGATGATTCCTGTGATGACAAAAGGTTCTACCCAGGTGTATCTCTTTATGATATTGAATCTAAATTACTTCGTGATCAGAAAGTCTGATAAAGCATTGGATATTTTTTTAAAGACCTCATTTAAAAGGAAGTATTTTAACTGGTAAATTCAGTTAAATATTTTACTTGATTAACTTGCATAAGTTTCTATCAGTTTACTGTCATGTGGTCAAGTACATTCAGTAAAAAGGATGAGTCTGAAATGTATAAGTTCTAACTAAGATAAGGGAATAGTAATGACTTGAAACTAGAACTTCTAACCAGAAATCTGTCCACTTCTCCTAGTTACCTGACCTATGTTTTCGTTCAGAGTATATATCCAAGAAGCAGAAGTCTATAATTTATACTAAATACATAGGCATTAACTGTAGGTTTTTACTTCTATGAATTAACTGATTATAGACATACAAAAAAAGACTTCAATGTAGAAGCTACAGAATGATATAGCTACTTCAAGTCCCATTGCTGACCTTTAAGTAATATTGGCATCTGAATAATTCTGAGAAAAGGGCATGGAATCATGGAATTGGCAATATTTAGATCTAAAATCTGACTCTAAGCCCACCTCCTGCCTCTGTTGAGAATAATAGCAGCTTTTCTAGATATTTTGAGAGGATTAAAATGAGATCATACATGTAAAACACAAAACAATACTTGGAGAAAAACTATAATTACATTACTTCCTTTTTCCTTCTGTTCAATGTGTTAGAAAAAAATAGGGCATAGAGATGTTGGGAGATAATTCTACAAATGTCTTGCATTTTTGCACACTTTCCAAGAGAATAAAAACACAACAAAATATTAAAAAAATTTTTCCAGACTACCTTTTCATTGCTGTTATACAGCAAAATATGTTGTAAAATAATGATAGTATTTAACTTTTGAGTAGAGGGCAACTTTGTTTTCCACCAAATAAAATAAAGATAATGTCCTTTGAGCAAAAACTGAACAAATTTTTTTTTAAATGGGGGAGGGAACCTGGGTGGCTCAGTCAGTTAAGTGTCTTCCTTTTGACTTGGGTCATGATCTCAGAGCCCAACATCAGCCTCTCAGCTCAGCAAGGAGTCTGCTTCTCTTTCTCCCTCTGCCTCTTCCTCTGCTTGTGATCTCTCTGTCTCTTTATCTAAAATAAATAAATAAAATCTTTTTTAAAAATTGGACAAATTTGCTAATAGCTAAGCATACAATTTCTCTCAACCTGAGTCAAATATGCAGTGAACACAGCATTTTCTAGCTTACTGTGGAACATGGAGGGAATAGGAAACATATGCAAACATGAAGTTCATGCAGCCTGGGCTATAAGAGAGTTCCTTTTTTTCTGAACCAGAAGTCTTGTTCCTTCTGGCATTCATGAAACTACCGTGGCTACTTATAAGCAGAGTAAAATCCTTCGATAGTCCCTGACAGGGGAAGAGAAACTCAATGACTACGTGAAAGTAATTGATAGATTCAGGCATGGTAACACCCAAGCTCATAGACTTGGAAAAACTGAAATCGTAAAAAGAACAAGGTAGGCAAAAGGACACCTGTGGGAAGTCTTGCAAGAGAATGTCAGTGAATGATCTAAAGAGGACCTAAGGTGATTATAATATAATGCCCAGTCAGGCAGACCTAGTCCAAATGTGATTTTGATTTTCCAAGTAGGAGTGGAACCTGACATGAGAGAAAAGAACAGAAGGGTGAATCTCTTATCAAAGAGTTTGTTCTAGAAAGTTGGTGTCTGTCAACTGAAGCATGCTCAGGGACAATTGTGCACAACTGGCACCACATACATGTGGGGAGTGGCATGAATGGCAACAGCGTGAAGGAGGATGTTTTTAAAAGAAGATGCAAGACAGCTGAATTTCAGCACGGGGATATTGGGCGGAATGACCCATGAGGTAACTCACAGATTTGGAATTTAATGGTTTTTGAAACACTCTCAGTTGCTGAAGACATATTTAATGTATTTGCCCTAAGGAAAAGCCATTCCATTTGTAGCTTGATAGTCTGCAATGATGTTGGAAGAAACATCCATACCCACACAATCTCGCAATTCAGTACAAATAGGACTTCTATTGTTTTTAAGGTTTCTTTATTTATTTTAGAGGGACAGCATGTGAGAGCAAGTGGGAGGGGGGCAGAGGGAATGAATTGTCAAGCACACACACCACTGAGCCCAGAGACCGCCTCAGGGCTCCATCTCAGGACTCATGAGAGCATAACCCGAGCAGAAACCAAGAGTCAGACACTTAACCAAGTGACCCATCCAGGAGTCCCTAGTACAATAAATCTTTTAGTTGCAATATCTTTTATTCCATAGGTGGTGAAGTGGGACTGAGAGAAGGGAGACTTGCTGCCAGACTCCCTGAGGGAGAGGTGGGTTATGGCATTCATTTCCTGAGAGTAGCATTGGAGGAATGAAGGCTGGGTGATAAGGAAAGCACTGTTAAGATCCAGAATACATAGAGTCTGAAAACCTCTAAGAGATATGAACTCTATAAGGGGATACTCTTTGTAAAACTAATGTATGCCCTCAAGGATTTGTGGAATGGGAGTGTTTGCCTAGATGAAGGTGGCAGTGATCACATGGGCAGGGGGTAGAGTTTTCTAAACCAGCAAATAAATTAATTGCTTTTGGCTGAAGGTATTCAAAAGTATGTTGGTATATTAAAAGGAAATTGTGTAGAAATATTTAAATGAGTTAAGCAGTACAAAATACAAAGTTAGTATTAAAACTCATAACAGAAAGGGATTGATGAATACAAAATTTCACGTTCGGATACCTTTATTGTTCATTTAGAATCAACTTAAATGCGTCAATGTACAAAGGTATGCTTATATACTGAAACTCATAATTAATTACCCCAAAAATGAGATAAAAGAGACCAGATAAATAAAATCAATAGCTAACTCAATTTAACAATTAATTTAAAGCAGGTCTCTGAAAAAATGCTTAAGAAACACCATGTAGAGGGGCACCTGGGTGGCTCAGTGGGTTAAGCCGCTGCCTTCGGCTCAGGTCATGATCTCAGGGTCCTGGGATCGAGTCCCACATGGGGCTCTCTGCTCAGCAGGGAGCCTGCTTCTCTCTCTCTGCCTGCTTCTCTGCCTACTTGTGATCTCTCTCTGTCAAATAAATAAAATCTTTAAAAAAAGAAAGAAACACCATGTAGAAATAATAAACCACATCTTCTTTTTAATACTATAGTCTTCTAGACTATATTAACCAATGGAATAGAGACATTTCTAAGAATAACATAAATATGGGAAACCCATTCACATAATTATGCTGAAGAAGTGCTATAGATTCAGCTCTATCTTGCTTTTCAATCTAACCATATCTATCATCTACCTATACATCTTTCTAGAAAAATATTCTTTTGTTCAATATTTTCTTCACCACCCTGTGAAATCATCTGAAAAGATTATCTTTTTTTTTTTTTTTTTTTTAATTCCCATACTTTGGATATAAGGAAACTGGAGAACCTGGGTGGCTCAGTCAGTTAAGTGTCTGCCTTCAGCTCAGGTCATGATCCCAGGATTCTGGGATCAAGCCCCAAGTCAACCTTCCTGTTGAGTGGGTAGTCTGCTTCTTCCTCTGCCCCTCCCCCTGTCATATGTGCTCTCTCTCTTAATTAAATAAATAAAATCTTAGCAACAACAACAAGAGGATAAGAAAACTGAGAAGTACAGAGTTTAACTGAGTTCCTCAAGATCATAAAACTAATATATGACAAAACTTGCACTAAAAATTTGCTATACTGATTTCATTGTACTTTATTTCCACTAAAATATAAGAAAATACAATGTGCTCATTTAAGATCAGTCCTGGTTTGGAGGTAGGAGAATTATGCATACTAACTTGTTATAGCTCATATTCAAAAACTGAATCTCTTCAACAGCTCTCAAGATTCAACAAAACATATCAGACTCATATTACTATCCCCAATCCTAGCCTCTGTGGGAATTTATAAAAATTATTTCAATGACTGATTTTGGTTAATGTTGGTAACACTAGCCAATGTTGAAGAATAGATGCCTGATTACTTTTTTTTTTACTATAGAAGATATTAAGATAGTCTTGGAGAAAAATTTACTATTTCTTTCCACTTTTTTCTTTCATTTTTCCCTAGGTCTTTCCTGATGCTCACTTCCACTTATTTTGAATTTCTTCATCTGTAATAAACATTGCTCAAATGCCAACCAATAAAGTTAATTGGCTGAAGATGAAAATTTTATCACTATCACTGATATTTAAATTTTCCTATGGATTTCCTAAAAATCAAAAGATGGTAAAATGCTAAGTCCACTAATTTGAAAATTTTAAACAAGAGTTCTGTCCTGTGCCCTTCCTACTACTCCAGTTGGACAGTTTCCAATAAGGCTTTCTTCCCAGAAGAGAACTGCCACCTCTTCTGCAAATTAAATAATTTAACCATCAATAATGGTTTTGAATAGCCATTCTGTTTCTTTCTTTTAGTTATTATTATTTTTTACTTTAAAGCATATAGTAACATCACATATATTTGCTGTGTCAATTCAACCTGGGAAACCATGCCTGGAAATAGGCATATAAATGACACGTTAAATTTTCATCCGCAAGTCAGTGAAGTGTTTTCCTATTTGACACATCAGTGTGTAATGAAACATAATGCTAGGAAACTACTAAGATGAAAGGAACCATATTTGGCCTTCTCAGAATATGAAAAAAGTCTGCTTTACAATATATGAATCATAGCTAAAAGAGAACTGATATGTTTTGGGACTGTTTTAAATAGAAGCATTTGTATGGACTTTTATACCTTTGAGGCTATTGATTTTTAAGTATATATTCTTACATATCCTGGATTAAAGTCCCATTTTCAATAATTAATTATGGAACAAAAAAAACAGGTAGTTTCCTGATAAGAAATTCAATTCTATTTAAACAATGATTTAGAGCAATTATTACTGAAAACGATAACAACAAAAAATCTGTTATACCAGAAACTGGTTTTTTAATATATTATTTAATTTCCAAAAGTGTAGAAGCCTTACTACAGTTATCCTCATTTTCGAGGTGAAGAAACTGAGGCTTTAAAGAAATTGCATGATTTGCTATTGATATACATGAGTAAGTTACCGAGCTGGGGTTCAGTGTGCCTCTTTTTGTCTCCAGAAACCACACTCCCCACTTCAAATAATTCACTGTATGAGTTCCTTAAAATTTATTGCAAATAATAGAAAGTCACAATAGAACTTGCCACAAGAGTGATACAACATGTCTTTTGTTTTTTTGTTTGTGAGGTGTCAGCAGAGACAAATACTTTATATCCTTATAGGGGATGTGGCACTTCAGTGTGGGTTGAAGGATCCTATAATGGAGATTGGGAATGGAGGGTAAAGTAAAAAGTAAAGCAGTAGGACCATAGATACTGTTTATCAAGTCATCATCCAGGAGAATATTCTGAAAATGCTAAGAGTTTTATTTCTTTCTTTATTTTATTTTATTTTGCTTTACTTTTTTAAAAATCATTATTATCAAGTTGTGGGAATAAGCAGGAAAGAAAAGAGGCAGAATTAACATGTACTTAACATGTAAACGATGCATTCACATCAAAAGAAGATGAAAGGATAACCTGGTAGGCAGTATGACCTGCAGGTTTCCAGTAGCCTATAGATGAAAACAGTAGAAAAGGCAGAGCATCACACAGTATACAAACTTAGGGTTTGTCAAACTTAAAAAAAAAACACAACAAAACAATGCAATTTAAGTGATATTAACACACTGGAAGAAGAAAATTAATGTTGCTAATGTGAAGTTATTAGTTCCATACTACCATTTGAACATGATTAAAATGGAGATATATGTAAATAAGAGGTAAAATAATAAAGATTTGAATTTTTATTTGTGTGTATTTAAACAAGATTTGATTGAAATAGATTTGGGTCTAACCGGCCATTTTCGGTTTTAAGGAAATAGTGCATTTACTCAAGCTTGAAAAATATTATAAGGAACACAGGAAAAAGCAAGCCCTATCTTGAAAGATCAAACATGGGAGGATTAGCAAGTTGGCAATCTCAACTTCACAGATCTGTAAAAAAAAAAAAAAACAACTGCAAGGTTTATAAAAGTATTTATAAAGATCAATTTGATGGAAAGAAAGAAAGAACGAAGGAATGAAGGAATGAACAAACAGATGACTCAGGGAAGGATATGATGATGGTAGGAGGTCCCACTAGTCCTGACATATTGAATTATTCCCTTACCAAATTTCTAACTTTTCATTTGCATACTTTAACTGTTTTATGAAAAACTAATTCAGATTGTTGTTGATGAATGAGCTATGGAAATAACATAAGATTTATTCTATCCACTGAAAAAAATATGGAAATGAAGGGAAGGAAAAATAATAGGAACAATTCTAATACAGATGCACCAAAAACAAAAAAACAAACAAAAAAAGACTAATTTCTATTGTCCCCTTTATATGGTAGTATACCAGACTTTCATCCAGTCCCCTAAAACAGAGTTTATGCTGGATGATTACTTGGTCTGAGCATCATATGTGAATAATTGTCACGTTATATAAACTCATTTTTTGATTCATTGGTTGTCTTCCAAATATAAAGATTATTAGATCAAATATAATTTTTAGCAGTTTATTTATAGGCTATAAAGCACTTTAAGCACACACACACACACACACACACACACACACAGCTATATATATGACTATATATAGTCTAAATGCATCCCCCCTCCATTGAATTTATTAGCAGTACAGCTGGTTTTATATCTTATAATTGCACCGGAAGTAATTATTTAGAGCATAGAGTCATTATTTATAAACATTAGCAAAGACTAGGAGCTGTCTATCTCCAGTGACTCCAAGACAACTCCAAACTCCAAGAGATAAAATGCAGCAGAACCACAGAGTGAAAAAGGAGTATTTTTAACTGAGCACGGTACTCTCACCAAAAATTGCACTGGGTGGAGAATAAGAGTATATAAATTATCATTTATTCATATCAATGGTAGGATATTAATGATCTAACAATTCCTGTTTTTAATATTGTTCTGATTCATTTCTTAACACATTTAAACACTTTTTAGTGTATTATGTTAAAAATTAAAATCCATAAAAACAGAACACTACCACTTTGTTTTTATGAGCAAATGACTGTCAGCAGTTGCTTGTACTTCCTTTCAGTCACAGTAATAGCCACTTACATATAAATATGTACATTCACATATTTTGACTAGGTTTGTTTTTATTTTGTACATTAGCAGTATTATGACCATAATCACTGGTCTGTGGATTTTTCTTTGTGGTTAGCATTATACCCGTGAAATTTTCCTCAGCACATTCTCTTTTAATGGCTTCAAATTTTAAAATATAGATCTACAACAGCCTCTTTTATTTTATTCTATTGTGGCTATATTTCTACTAGCATAGCCTTTAAAATATGAGCATTTAAAAAAATTAACTTTGAGCATTTCTTTCTAAACTAAAGCTGAAGTTTTCTTTTTAAGTACAGTTGATCTCTGAAAAATACGAGGGTTGGGAGCACCAATAACCACAAAATCAAAAATCCATGTACCACTTTTGATTCCTAAAAAAAAAAAAAAAACACTGAATAGCCTACTGTTAACTGGAAGCCTTACAGGTACCATAAACCATTGATTAATACATATTTTGTGTGTTATTTGTGTTACATACTGTATTCTTACAGTAAAGTAAGCTACAGAAATGAAAATGTGGTTAAGAAAACCATAAGGGTGGGGCACCTGGGTGGCTCATATTAAGCATCCCACTCTTTTTTTTTTTTAAGATTTTATTTATTTGACAGAGAGAGATCACAAGTAGGCAGAGAGGCAGGCAGAGAGAGAAGCAGGCTCCCCGCTGAGCAGAGAGCCCGATGCGGGACTCGATCCCAGGACCTTGAGATCATGACCTGAGCCAAAGGCAGCGGCTTAACCCACTGAGCCACCCAGGCGCCCAATCATCCCACTCTTGATCTCTTCTCAGGTCATGGTTTCGGGGTTGTGGAATTGAACCCTGTGTCCGGCTCTGTGCTCAGTGCAGTCTGCTTGGGATTCTCTCTTCCCCTCTCTCTGCCCCTCCCCACTGCTTGGACTCTTGCGTTAAGTAAATAAATCAAGCCTTTAAAAAAAAAATCCTAAGAGGAAATACCTTTACAGTACTGTACTATAAAATAATCCATGTGTAAGTGGACCCAGACAGTTCAAACCCATGCTCTTCAGGGTCCATTGTACTACAGTAGCTGTGGCACAGTTTTAATGTTGTAGTTTTTTTGTTATTATTAATTTTAAATATTGTTAAATCTATTAATACTTAGAACATTGATAGTACGATAATTTATTAAGGACTGTGAAAAACATATTCCATAAAATTTTCACTCTTGCCATAAACTTCACTTTGCCTTATTATTCCTTAAAATAATACAGAACTTTATTTAACAATATTTTATTCAAAACTTTTTCGATAATATTAATTTTTTTAGCTTTATAGGTTGTTTTCAATACCATTATTTCTTCCTAAGAAAGTATTTATAGATCTCGGATATCAGCCCTTTGTCTGTAGTGTCATTTGCGAATATCTTCTCCTATTCCGTTGTTTGACTCTTTGTTTTGTTGACTGTTTCCTTTGCTGTGCAGAAGCTTTTGATCTTGACGAAGTCTCAAAAATTCATTTTCGCTTTTGTTTCCTTTACCTTTGGAGACATGTCTTGAAAGAAGTTGCTGTGGCTGATGTCAAAGAGGTTACTGTCTATGTTCTCCTCTAGGATTTTTATAGATTCCTGCCTCATATTGAGGTCTTTTATCCTTTTCGAGTTTATCTTTGTGTATGGTGTAAGAGAATGGTCAAGTTTCATTCCTCTATACATAGCTGTCCAATTTTCCCAGCACCATTTATTTAAGAGACTGTCTTTTTTCCACTGGATATTTTTTTCCTGCTTTGTCAAAGATTATTTGACCATAGAGTTGTGGGTCCATATCTGGACTCTCTACTCTGTTCCACTGGACTATGTGTCTGTTTTTATGCCTACCGTGCTGTCTTGCTGATCACCCTTTGTAGTAAAGCTTGAAACCATACAACGTGATGGCCCCAGTTTTGTTTTTCTTTTTCAACGTTTCCTTAGCAATTCCAGGTCTTTTCTTGTTCCATACATAATTAGGATTGTTTGTACTAGCACTTTGAAAAATGTCGGTGGAATTTTGATTGGGATGGCACTGAAGGTATAGATTGCTCTAGGCAGTATAGACATTTTAACAGTGTTTATTCTTCCAATCCATGAGGATGGGATGCTTTTCCATCTTTTTGTGTCTTCTTCAATTTCTTTCTTGAGTGTTCTGTAGTTCCTCGGAGAAAGGGGAACCCTCTTACACTGTTGGTGGGAATGCAAGTTGGTGCAGCCACTTTGAAAAACAGTGTGGAGATTCCTTAAGGAATTAAAAATAGAGCTCCCCTTTGACCTGGCAATTGTACTACTGGGTATTTACCCCAAAGATACAGATGTAGTGAAAAGAAGGGCCATATGTACTCCGATGTTCATAGCAGCAATGGCCACAGTCGCCAAACTGTGGAAAAGAGCTGAGATGCCCTTCAACAGATGAATGGATAAAGAAGATATGGTCCATATATACAATGGAGTATTATGCCTCCATCAGAAAGGATGAATACCCAACATTTTTATCAACAGGGATGAGACTGAAGATTATGCTGAGTGAAAAAGTCAAGCAGAGAGAGTCAATTATCATATGGTTTCACTTACTTGTGGAGCACAAGGAATAACATGGAGGATACTGGGAGGAGAGGAAGTGAGTTGGGGGATATCGGAGGGGGAGATGAACCATGAGAGATTGTGGACTCTGAGAAACAAAGGGTTTTGGAGGGGAGTGGGCTGGGAGGGTTGGATGAGCCTCGTGGTGGGTATCAAGGAGGTCATGTATTACATGGAGCACTGGGTGCATAAACAATAGTGCATAAACAATAAATCTTGGAGCAATGAAAAAAATTAGATTTTTTTTTTAAATTTTATTTATTTATTCGACAGAGAGAGATCACAAGTAGATAGAGAGGCAGGCAGAGAGAGAGAGAGGGAAGCAGGCTCCCTGCTGAGCAGAGAGCCCGATGCGGGACTCAATCCCAGGACCCTGAGATCATGACCTGAGCTGAAGGCAGCGGCTTAACCCACTGAGCCACCCAGGTGCCCCAAAAAATTAGATTTTTTAAAAAGATTTTTATTTATTTATTTGACAGACAGAAATTATAAGTAGGCAGAGGAGATAGGCAGAGAGAGAGGGGGAAGTAGGCTCCCTGTGGAGCAGAAAGCCCAATGTGGGGCTCAATCCCAGGACCCAGGGACCATGACCGGAGCCAAAGGCAGAGGCTTTAACCCACTGAGCCACCAGGCGCCCCCCCCAAAATAAAATCTTTTTAAAAAGGAAAAGAAGTATTAGAAGTTTACCATCTTTTATAATGCTTCAATATAAGTAAAAGAGTAATTTTTTCCTCAAATAATTAAAGAATACAACCATAATAATATTCTGATTTGAGTTAGGCACACTTTTTGCTGTCACATTTTGTTAACTTTTTCATCTGATGCCCCTATTGGTCCTCCAGGTATTTGCTCTTTAAGCTTTTCAAAGCAGTCAGCTGTATGAGAGAGAATTATATGCCTGGCTTAGTCTTCTCTGCATCACCCACTAATAACTAGAGATTTTTTCATGTCTTTCATAGTGTTTTTTTGTTGTTGTTGTTGTTATTGTTTTAAAGATTCTATTTATTTATTTGACAGACAGAGATCACAAGTAGGTAGAGAGGCAGGCAGAGAGAGAGGGGAAGCAGGCTCCCTGCCTGAGCAGGGAGCCTGATGCGGGTTTGATTCCATGACCCTGGGATCATGACCTAGCTGAAGGCAGAGGCCTTAACCCACTGAGCCAACCAGGTGCCCCCATGTCTTTCATAGTGTTAAGGGAACAATGTATTGACTAAGAATATTATGGCTTACAGGTTTTTTTGTTTTTGTTTTTGTTTTTGTTTTTGAATTCATGGATAAAGGTAAAAGACCTAAGAGTTTGAACATGGGAATGGTGAGGATTCTTAATTATAATATCCATGAGGCATCCTCCGGGAAAATAAAACAAAGCAAACTTGATGTTGAAATTCTAATATTGATTGCTGAGAAATGGATACAGAAGCTGAATAAAAAGGACTTGTGATAAGCAATGAATTCAAATTCCAAATGTAATTAACAAATTTGGGTGAATGGAATGTTTGAGAAGAAATGTAAATTTTAGTTTCCTTGTTTTTCTAGTGATTCTTAAATCTATTTTATACTGGTAATTAAGATTTTAGATACATTAATCTAAGTTACAATGGGAGAAATAAATAAAAAATATACAAATGAATTGATTGTTAGAAAAATGAAGGAGTAGTGGTAAGAAAAGTAATTGTTTCCTTTCTCATACTGCACTGAAGGGATAGGGATACATCTTTGCCCCTCCCTGTTCCCATATTCAAGTAAGGAAACTAACCAGGTTAATATCCAGGCAAATAGCAAGTGCAATTTTACTATTAAAACTCAAGTCTTCCCTAATTTCCTGTTCATGTTCTAAAGTCCTCCAATCCCTGTTTTAGGAGTTTCCATATTAAATAGTTTATCCAATAAATCAATGTTTCCCATTCTCTATAGCATATTTATGAGAGTCTATCACTGATTCATAATTATAATCAAGGTAAATTAAGTCAAACTAACTTGAATCATATGGTGTTTAATATGCTTGGAAAATTAAAATAATCAATGACATTGAAGCAATAACAATACAACAGCACAGAAAGTATTTGACTACATTTCTACTTACTGAAATGTTCGAAGTACATGGATTGAGAAGTACATTATCATTACTTGAGGAGAACTGTTCTGAATTTATGTGGTGTATTTTCCATGTTTTCAAACAGCTTTCATACTTATAATCTCCAAGTCAAATAGCAATTGTAGGCAGAAAAAACCCAGACTCTTTAGCTTCCTCACCCTGGTTTTAGACTCTTGGCATATTTGTTTTGTTTTGTTTTGTTTTGTTTTGTTTTATCCCAAAATTAGGAAGCTGATAATCATCCTCTTGTTAATGAGTCTGATTAAGGATGTGTTGACAAAGACTTATTGACAAAGAGGCCCTTCCTTGGGAGTCTAAATTATCTCCCACTACGATAGGAAAAAAAGCAATCATAAGAATCCATTCATCTATTCCAACAATCAGTTAAACATTTTGCATCATATAGACAGAGCCAACCTCATCCTGATGTTAGGATCATTCTAACTTATTATGTATGCTAATATCCTTTATATCATTCTTCCCTGACTCTTGCTAATCTGATCTGGATATACTAACATTCATGGTGACTCTTCTGCTGCTAGTATTTAAATTGAAAAGCAAAAGTTAAAATACTTTAAAAGAAAACTGTTTAAAAGAGGAATTAAACTCATTTTCTCAAAAATATTAGCTAATGTGCTAAAAGAATTCTAATGCAAAAAAATGTTTCAAAGTCAAGCAGAAAACTA
Organism: Meles meles; assembly: GCF_922984935.1. Classification (NCBI taxonomy): domain Eukaryota; kingdom Metazoa; phylum Chordata; class Mammalia; order Carnivora; family Mustelidae; genus Meles; species Meles meles. The sequence continues at coordinate 42,587,082 of NC_060080.1, forward strand.
CAGAGAATGAGATGAGGCTCGTACAAACTATGTACTATTAGCCTATACCCAAAATAAGTAAGTGAAAAGGATCTAAGAATATTTGTTTCTTCTCATCCAGGTATAGTCCATCTCTCTGCACATGTTAGATTCAAGTCGTTCAGTTCAGAAATCAAATACCACACTATTCTCAGCTTCTTCATATTTGTTGTTGCCCATTTCTCAGAATCTCCATGGCTTTCTACAAAGAATGTCTCCCTAGATCTTGAAACTAGAATCACAGAATGTCCTGTCAATCCTGGTCTATCTTCTTAGCAAAGTGGTAGGGTTGATTCTACCTTTCCCTTTGCTCTTTCAACTCCTTGCACCTTGAGCAAATTTTAAAACTTAAAACAATTAAGTGGGATAAGAGCCACCAGCTCCCCAGTTTCTACTGAAAACAGCAATGTAAATATCTGAAAGGGATTTGGGCAGTATGAGAGAATGGCTGCTTCAGACACTGGAAGTGTGGTGATACCTGGATGGCCAGCCGCTTGCATGGATGAGTTCACAGGAGGATGACATCCAGGGAGAAGAAAATAAAAGTCGCTTTTTATTATCAGGAGAAAGGGGCATTCTGAAAGGTTAATAATTACTAGTGGCCAGCGTCAGGCAAGGAATTTGTGCAATCAGGTGCAAAATAAAAATGCCAGAACCCTTTTTCAAAATGGAAAAAAAAAAAAGTACTTTCTTTCTTGACCTTTCCCGATGTTTTGTATTTGCTATTTAATTCTTGAACACCCTCAGGCACAGGGATATTTGTGCCAAGTGCAGACCCTCACAGGTACACCAGGTCCCACCCTCTGGATAAGTGGGTGCTCAGAACATGCACTGACCCTATCTGCACTCTGTCCAAGAACCCACCTGTGCAGGGAGATGTGCCTGGTGTTGGGTAGAGCCAGGAAGCAGGCAGGTGAGAATCGACTGTCTCATTAGACTAAATTAAAGGATGAAATTATGAATAATTCCAAACCAACAGTCAGAAAGCATCAAACCCAGATCATGGCCTTTCCTCTGTGACAGTGGTCTCACTTGATGAAACCAACCCTGCTGATGATATTTATTAGCAAATATGTAATTCCAAACAACGTACATTTTCTACCATCATAACTTAATTTATACTTGTTTGTACTTATTGTAGCAGTTTATACTTGTTTGATATTTTTGTTCTCATGAAACGGCCCATGTATCCATCCTTGACCATGGCTCATCCAACACTTAATTTGTCACAATTAAGTTCTGGAAATACTCTGGACATAATCTGCTTACAAACTCTATAGTTGAGTATATAAAGATACAATATATAGGCAGATAATGCTATTTAAATATTCTTATACAAACATATGCAAGAATATACATTAATGTATATTTTAATGTGTATATTTGTATCAATGGCATATATCCCTATACAATATAGAGGCACACATACACACAGATCCACATACTCTGTAATTTTACCACATGTGTTTTGTCTGTTTATTTCTACTATGATACTCCCTTTAAATGTTTTATTATATTTTTAAATACTATCTCTTTCTATATGCCAACTTTAAGGAAATAATGTTTTGCAGTGAAAATACTGCCTCAAAACTTTTCTATATAAATCAAACACCTTCCTTCCATGTTTTGCTTAGTATCTTATTTAAATGCCAACTCTCCCCCTCACCCTCAGTTATGTCTCCCCCTCTTCCTCCTTTATGGTGAAGTTAAGATCTTCCTTTGTACTACATGCCTCTCCAACACCCCAATCATGAATGAATCTTAAATAACAGAATATTTTTTTTGCCCACTCTGAGTGGGTTCTGATAATAATTTTTCTGATAATAACTCCCCTCTATATCCAAACAGTAGCAAAATAGCCTTAGCACCTGAGGTCGAGCTCAAGAAAAAGTTGTTTAAGTGCATAAATCATTTCAGTATTCACGGCGCTTAACCAGGCATCCTACTTCGCTTTCCTTCTTTTCATTTCTTGGAGTTAATTCATTAAATAGAGCTATAAAATCTATTGATCTAATTCTTGCAAGATACTTATATTAGTCAATCAATTCAGAATGGGCATTTATTAATTGATTAATTTATTGAGTGTTTTATTCTCTATTTATCTCTACCATACGTCGCTGGAATATTTTATGGAAATACATACTTCTCCTCCTATTATTTTATTCTTCTCTCATTCTGAAGACACACTGAGATGTCTGCTTTAAACCTTCTTTTAGCCAAAATTTCTATCTCATTCCTGCCTTGATTTCCTTATCTCCTCCCAGCAACTTGCTTCTTGTTGCAAAGCTGCCAGACATAAATTTTCAGCTTCCTATTTGTTTATTTTAAATATGGAAAATTAATTGAAAATATCATTCTTATTACACTAATTGCCAACTAATTTAAGTTAATTTAACACATGTGTAAAATGGCAATAACACTTAAATGTGCAACCTGGCAGTTAAACAAGCCTTGTGGAAACTGATTATATATAGTCCTTCTTGACTGGCCTGGGACAGCACTTTATTTATTTATTTATTTACTTTTCATGGAATTTGGACCTAGCCACAACTTCTTATTTTAAGAGTATTCTGTTTCTGGGGCGCCTGGGTGGCTCAGTGGGTTAAAGCCTCTGCCTTTCGCTCAGGTCATGATCCCAGGGTCCTGGGATCGAGCCCCGCATCGGGCTCTCTGCTTGGCAGGGAGCCTGCTTCCTCCTCTCTCTCTGCCTGCCTCTCTCCCTACTTGTGATCTCTATCTGTCAAATAAATAAATAAAATCTTAAAAAAAAAAAAAAAGAGTATTCTGTTTCTGCTTGTAAAATTTCTTAAATCTATAATAAGCCGAATGTGTAAGATCTCTCTTGTTATACAAATAATTTCTCTCCCCTGCCATATCCCATATTACTTCCAGTTCCTTAGCAAGGAGTTTTAAAACATTTTATGTTTTTGTCTCCCTTATTCATAATAGGACAACACATACTACCTTATCCTTCAAACCTTGTTCTGAACTGTCACTAGATTACAAACAAAATGAGTTCCAGATTTGCCCCTTCATAGTATCCCCAAGGTACTGAGTAGGTCAGACCCTCTTTATTTACCAGTTAGAATATTTTCTTAGACTTCTAACCTATGTTTGGGTTCCCCTTTACCTTTGTAGGGCAACAGTCATTCAGGGCTGGGCAGTCAATCACCTCTTCTAAGTCACTGCTCTTAAAGAATTTAAAGACTGTTCTTAGCATTGCCTTTCAGAGTCTCCACAGTGATCACACAAATACTCTGTCATTCCTCTCCCCTTACCCCCACAATATTCTCCATGATTTCTGGTTTGTTTGTTTTTTTAATCCCTTAACAATCTTGACTGTTTGCCAGTGGATGAAACTGAAACCCACTACTTAGGAGTAATCAAGGACTGTACCTGGTCCCTTTGATAAAGAGCTTATTTGGCTGGAGACCTTATCCATGAGAGCAGAGTGGAGAACGAAACTTCTGGTTAGAACATTCAAAGCCCTCTTAATTTTATCAGATATAAACTGAGCTTTAATTTTAGCACTTACATGGCAGTGAGGTTATCAAATGTTTTCTGAAGCTTAAATCCTGGGGAATCTGTGTTTCATTTAAGCAATATTTGTGTAACAAGTAAAAGTTATATCTTCTATTAATGTTATTGTAATGGGAAGTTTATTAATTTATGGGAATTAACCGATTTTTATCAAAACAATGAATATTACAATCATGGTTTCATTTAATTGTTACCTAAAAAGTAAGTATCATCTACTTGTAAATTTAAAAATCTTAACAGGAAAGAAATAGATCACCGTGAGTGATGTTGATGAACAGACTGGTAATCAATATTGCGTAAAACAAGATCCCATTTCCCCTTTGTGTTTACAAACAATTAGACAATGACAGTAAAACAAAATACTTTAAACCAAGTATGATGGCTATATAAGAGCTTTGAAAAAATTACTATGGGATGCTAAATAGAAACTACTAATTCTGCTTCATATGAGAACACAAATCCTTCAAACTGTTTAGGTTTATCTCCCCCAAATATTGGGTAATATTGGAAACCTTATATTTACTTTCTTTGCTTTTGTGATTAAAGGCCAGTGAAGACTAAGGGTCCCCTTTTGCATGTATCATTTTTATCATATTGCCTTATGTCTCCTCTGATCCTGAAATTTTTTAAATGCAAGGAGGGCATGTTTCACATTTCGACTCCCAATTTCTAACACAGTGATTTCCATTTCCTCCATAAACATTATGTTATATTTTTAAATGATGAATATTTATTTAAAAAAATAAATGGATGAATGAATGGTTAAATCCAATTATTGTGCTGTTCCATTATTTTTTAAAGATTTATCTTAGAAAATGTTATCTTCATTTCAATATTCAGCAAACCAGATTTTATCATAACACATTATAAAGTATACAACACTATAATAACACAGTAACACATGGAGAAAAGATAGTCTAAAGAAAGTTTAAAGACTGTCTATAAACCTCATCAGTTTTCTAACTCAGTCCACAGACTTTCAAGGAGGAATGACAGAGTGGACTGGCTCAGTTATAATCTGAATATATTATTTTCAATTGGGACATAAATTTGTATGAAGACATAATGTCTTCTCTTTGTGAAATGCTATATATAAGATGGTATTTGGGGAGATCTCATGAAGTGGATACCAAAGCAATTAAGTATGTCTAGAAGATTTTCCTCTTGTCTTCTCATTCTTCTTTCTTGAAAACTTGCTTTTTACATTCTGGTCTTATAAACTTAATACATCTCAACTACTGTCATTAAATAGTATGCATAACTACATACAAGTTATGATTTGATTTTCCACATACTGGGGTTTGTTTTTGGCTGTCAATGAATTTATGTAATTTTCCAATTTTATTTTGTTTTCAACTTAAATAATGCAAAAGCAAATTCATGCACATATGGACAAAAATCAAAATATGATAAATTGTATAAAACCAACATACCTCCTGACCTGATTCTCTTTTACCATCCCCACTGACAACTACTGGTAATGGTTTCTCATTTTGTTACTATAAAATGCCCGAATGTGAGAGAAAAAGTTTCCATTGTTTTAAGCCGCCCACGTTATGGTATATTGCTACAGCAGCTAAAACTAATACAGATTTTGGTACTGGGAAATAACATGCTTTTGCAAAAAATACATCAAATAGTATAAATGGTTTGGAAATTGAGTAATCGAAAGACACAGATTTTTGAAGTACATGTTATAAAGAGCCTAGATTAAAATTGAAGAGACTGTTGATAGAAATAGGGACATTACATTTGATATTAGTGAGGGAAGCAATGGAAATTAGGAGCATGCTATTGGAAACTGGAGGAATCCTTGTCATGACACGGCAAGAACTTGACTGCACTGTGTTCAGTTATGTGGAAAATAGAACTTGTAAGCAATGGGCAAGAAACTACAGGACAGGATCACCTAGAGTTTGCAAAATTCAGGAAAGGATAGCAGATGAAGAATATGCCTAGAGGTGTAGAACCCATTCTCCTTGTTTGCAGTAATTCTACCCGGGGTGATCACTCAGGAAATGGAGCCTTTTTTTCCTTTCCAGTTGAATTTGCCCAACAAGGAAAATTAGGGGCAACTAAATTAAAACATCCTGGAGACAGTATGCAAATAAAATAATCTGTTTCTGTGGAGGCAGAAAAGAAAAGGCTAGACGTTTTTATCTTCTTTCTCTGTCACATGAACCCAGAGAGAACATCAATAGCAATGGGACAGAAATTGTATTGGAAAGAAATATTTGACAATGAATAATAAAAAAAAAAGAAGACTTGCAATAACACATACATAAAAGTAAAAGATGGCTAAAGGAGGAAGTAAAAAAAAGTACCACTTCACAGGAAAGAAAACTCAAAATAATATTACTGCCATGGAGCAAAATAAAAATTGTGGCCAAATATTTCAGCATGAATTATAAACAAAAGTGCAGGTAAAAATAATGCAATATATAAAATATTGAAGTTCCCAAAAGAGAAAAACAAAATAATGAAAGAGGACTAACATTTAAAGATATTGGTACTTCAAGACTCAGCTAAATTTTGCCTCCTAAAGGATGGCATTCATGATTCCCTTGCTCCCAGGTTTTTAAAGATGCTTTCTCATCATTTGACACACATTTTCTTAATCAAATATGAAGTTGTTTAATTACATATATATGTCTCTCTCATTAAGCTGCAAAATTATTCTGGGTAGGGGACTGTTTTTATTCCTTTTTTAAAAAAATATGTCATTACTATTGTTGTTGCTCTCATTTTTGCATTCCTAGTGTCCAGGCACATGTGAGAATTTGGTACAACATCTGCTAAATAAATAATCGATTGGACTTATGAATTAATTAAACTAAAATTTCAGAACAGTAATAAACTAGCTTAATATACTAGAATAATTATGAACATCTGAAATAATGTATGTAAAAGGAAATAATAAAAGTGCTATAGAGTAGAAAATTAATATTCCTCTCCAATTCTGAGGTTCAGTTATCTCTATAAATGTAAATATTACCCTGCTATGTTGATAGCTTAGAAAAAACATTCTGGCAGTATTTGTGTAAAAATTCTAAAACTGTATCTAAGCAGCAGTAACCAGCATACTTGTTTACTGAAGTAGATGGAACTTAGAAACCTTCTAGGCCAAATCAGCAGATTAGCAAACCAAGCCTGGCTTGTTTGGAAGATAGGTGTTCTAAGGTCACCAAAATGTAAACCAGCCACACAACACTCATCAATTTTATGTTAAAAAAAAAAAAAAAATCATGAACCACTTGCAGACCAGTAATTTGTGCAGTTATTAAAGATTTTTTAGATTTCATTTAACAAGTGATGTTATGCTATTTGCTCACTGAGTTTGAATAACTCAAAAGTAATTAGAAAAAAAATAAACAATTAGATAAACATGAAAAATCAAAAAGTGGATTATCAAAATAAGGCAGCCGAAGTAACTGAGGGGATCTTAAAATCAATATAAAAGGTCATTTGGAACTCCTAACATACAATCAGAGCTTATCATAATACGTCATTACTAAACTTAACTTTTTAATTTCCACTCCAGAACTGAGTTACAGTGGAAGAGATATATCTTCTTAATCTTAAAATATAATCTTAAAATATATCTTCATCTGTAATATTCCTGAAATAATTAAGTCATACAATTTAAACATGCCTTTCCATTACTTTCTGCAAGCAATCATTTGTATGTTTTAAAATAATAGCCAGCATAGGGCGCCTGGGTGGCTCAATGGGTTTAACATCTGACTCTTGGTTACAGCTCAGGTCAGGATCTCAGGGTTGTGGGATCCAGCCCCATGTGGGACTCTATGATCAGCATGGAGCCTATTTGAGTCTATTTAATATTCTTTCCCTCCCTCTCCCCCTGCCCCTCCCCACCATACACACACACACACACACACACACACACACACACACACATTCTCCCCCCCCACCCCCATCTCTCTCTTTCTCTCTCTAAAGTAAATAAATAAATAAAATCTAAAATAACAGCCAGCATGGTTTGGATTCTCATGTTTGAACCATTTTCAACACCCTATCATATAACAAGAGATTTTCCAGAACATGGGACAAATGAGTCATCAGCACACAAACATGTGGAAAGATGCAAGGTATTTTTTTACCTTAGTATAAGAGAAAACCGAATTGATTTTTCGATGGCATGCACCACTACTGAAAGTCAGGTGAATACAGAACATGCATGTGCTCACCATGAGTCAGCTGTCCCTGACTCAGAAGGTCGAATTATACATTTGACGTGAATTACTTAGTATCTAAAAAGTCAATAATCAATTTCAAATCACCTAGAAATTCATTACTAATTGGCTCAGAAATCCATTTTTAATGAATGTTATAATATGGCCAAATTATTCAAAACTGGGAAAGAGACAGAGAGACAATGAGAAAGAAAGAGAATGTGTGTATGTGTGGATGTGTGGATGTGTGCATGTGTGTGTGTGTGTATTGAGGAGGGTGTGGGTTGTCAAAATTTTGGCAGAACTTTCCCAGTACTCATTTCCCAATCAGAAAGTACTATTGAACAACAATTTGTATTTCCAGATGAAATCAATTAAACTTAATTTTGTTTTGAACATCTTTTTTTATCTTAATTATGTGAGCTCCTCTGAGATAATCGCTCTATAAATTTTGGTTTATATATTCAGATTACAGTATCTCTTCATCTGCTATTTTTTCATTTTTACGTCCATAGCTTAAATACTCCTAAACATAAGCTCTCAGGTCTTACTTAATATTCAGGACTCCTTCCTTTGTATTCCTTTCTTAAAAATACATATATAGGGCTGCCTGAGTGGCTCAGTCAGTTAAGCACCCAACTCTTGGTTTTGGCTCAAGTCATGATCTCTGGGTGATGAGACTGAGCTCCATGTTGGGCTTCAGGCCAATGTAGAGTCTGCTTGAAATTCTCTCCCTCTGCTCCTCTCCCCATTCACACACTCTCTCTCAAATAAATAAATAGATATTTAAAAAAATACAAATAAAGATAGGTAGGCATGTAGACAGGTCAGTAATTAATTGGGTTTGTCCCCAAAAATGTTACTCTTATCATCTCACTTTCTATTTGGTCACTTCCTTATATCTCTATATGAATATATTTCTTAATCTAATTAATTGTTCTAGCTATTTTATCTTTTTTGAATTAATTTGGCTTATTGCCACTCTGTTATTTGCTAAATATGCAAGTAGAAAATATTGAAAAGCACAAGCATTTTCTCTGCAGTCAGAGTTCACTGTGGAGTGGAGGAAGCTATCACAAGTCCAAATAAAGCGTTTTTCATCTTTCTTCATTTTGAAATGTTATTCTTGTTTTCCTAGCCTTCTCTTCTGTCTACCCTTGATTGCCCACCTCCACATTTAATATATTTTCTTCCCACCCCAAAACTTGATTCCACTGGCAGTCTGTACCACTGAATGGCAAATCATATGCTGCTGTTTGCTGTTTCACATTAACATAACTGAGCTATTTCACCTTCTCATCTTCATTACCCTAGTCAGTCATCTGGCACCAAGTTAATATTTAGAGATTCCTTCTCCAACTTGATTGTAAGGGCAGAGGTCGTGCCTTATCATATCTCCTTGTAATTTCTAACAGATGACAGAACATGAAACATACGACAACTGTTCACAGTTCTACAGAATTCTGAACTTCCACAGAATGCAACAATTTTAATCTAATAAGTAAATAAAGGAATGAGCAAACAATAGATGAATACTACAGACCTCTGCTACTCAAAAAGTGGTCCATGGACCTCAACCGGGCCCTAGTTCAGACTTACTGACTCTTAATCTGCATTTGAATAAAATCCTCTAGTGATTTGTCTATATATCACAGTTTAAGAAATACTTTAAGAAGCCATGCTGTGCTGAATGGATTCATTTAATGCACTACCAACAAGTCATGCAGGTGTTTCAGATAAGTAATGATTTCCTTAAGATGGGATACAGTTGGTTAGAGAGGAGGAAGAAGAGGAGGGGAAGGAGAGAGGGAAAAGAAGTCCAGCTATCCCAAAGGTTTCTCTCTTTAAGTTGAGTTGGGTTTATCTCCAAATGAGTCAGACAAGGAGAATCAATCAAGAAGTTTTTCATTCTATTTAGTCTTAGAACGACCATTGCTTGTGTCCTTGATCTCTTAATTACTGAAATGAAACATGAAGAAATGTCATGTGTTTTTCTTTTCTTTTTCTTTTTTTCAATTTTTCTTTCCAGATTACAAATACTTTATTTAGTTATTACTATTTATTTTTTGGATGGAATGGTATTTATTTAATTCTTTTTTTTTTTTTTTTCTGATCTAGTGTTCCATGATTCATTGTTTGCGTGTAAGACCCAGTGCTCCATGCAATCCATGCCCTCCTTAATACCCAGCACCAGGTTCAACCATCTTCCCACCCTCCTCCCTTTTAAAACTCTCCATTTGTTTTCCAGAGTCTATAGTCTTTCATGGTTTATCTCCCACTCCAATTTCTCCTCCATTTTTCCCTTCTCCTAATATCCTCCATGATATTCCTTATGTTCCACAAATAGGTGAAATCATATCATAATTGACTTTCTGATTGACTTATTTCACTTAGCATAATCTCCTCCAGTCCCATCCCAGTTGATTAAAAGTTGGGTATTCATCCTTTCTAATAGCTGAGTAATATTCCAGTGTATATATGTACCACATCTTCTTTATCCATTCGTCTGTTGAAGGGCATCTTGGCTTCTTCCATAGTTTGGCTATTGTGGACATTGCTGCTATGAACATTGGAGTACATGTACCCCTTCTTTTCACTACATCTGTATCTTTGTGGTAAATACCCAGTAGTGTAATTGTTGGGTCATGGGGTAGCTCTATTTTTAATTTTTTGAGGAATCTCCACACTGTTTTCCAAATTGGCTGCACCAATTTGCCTTCCTACCAACAGTGTAAGAGAGTTCCCTTTCTCTACAATTTCTCCAACATTTGTTGTTTCTTGCCTTGTTGATTTTTGCCATTCTAACTGGTGTAAGGTGGTATCTCAATGTGGTTTTGATTTGAATTTCCCTGATGGCTGATGATGATGAACACTTAATCATGTGCCTGGAGAATCAACAAGAAATTAAACCTAACCCACACACAGGAAGGGTAATAATTAAGATTAGAGCAAAGTCAATGAATTGGAAGCCAGAAATACAGCAGAACACATTAATGAAACTAGAAGCTGGTTCTTTGAAAGAATTAATAAGATCAATAAACCACTGGCAAGACTTAAAAAAAAAAAAAGAAAGAAAGAAAAAAAGAAAAAGGACTCAAGTTAATAAGATTATAAATGAAAGGGGGGAGATCATGACTAACACCAAGGAACTAGAAACAATCACCGGAAATTATTATCAACAGCTATATGACAATAAGTTGAACAACCTAGAAGAAATGGATGGATCCCTGGAAACTTATAAACGTCTAAGACTGAAACAGGAAGAAACTGACAACCTGAATAACAAATGACTAGTAATGAGATTGAAGCAGTGATAAAAAAAACTCTGAAAAAACAAGAGTCCAGGGCCTGCAGAATTCCCTGGGGAATTTACCAACCAGTCATTTCTTTTTCTACTCTCTTACTCTTTCTTACTCTCTTACGCCACAGTGAACACCCAAGGGAAACTCTTCCAGGTCAATCACCTGAGATCTATTACTCTGCCAAGTAGAAATGATAAATTCTTTCCCTCTGCCTTTTTAAAAAAGATGTATTTTTATTTATTTTAGAGAAAGAGAAAGAGAGAGTGGGTGGGGAGGGCCAGAGGGAGAGGAAGAGAGAGACTCCCAAGCAGACTCCATGCTGAGCATGGAGCCTGTCTCAGGGCTGGATCCCTGACCCTGAGATCAAGACCTAAGCTGAAACCAAAAGTTGGCTACCCAAAGGACTGTACCACCCAGGTGCCTCCCCCACCCCGGCCTTTTTTGTACTATTATGATTTTTAGACTTCAGTGATGTTGGAAATATGACATTTGTGAATTGACAGTCCAAACTGGAAAGTAAGAATATTTAGCTGGTAAAATCATATATGTCCCAGCTGAAATGATCTGAAGGAGAGCATTTCACAATGACATTTTTAGGCACAATCTGCCCAAGTGAAACCCGGAGATTTTGCTTTAAGTCAATTCTTGGCACTCTAGGGCCATTCTGTTCCAGCTCTCAGCTTTAAGGCATCTTGTGAGTTTATGTTAGCTTCTTACAGCCTGATGATGACCAAAAATAACAGAAACAGAGCAAAATAATGATTACTCATGGCAACAAATCTAGACTCATCAAATTACCAACAATCTTAAATATTTAAAATTTGATGATACCACACATGCATGCACACAGTAGCACATACACACATATCTTTCAATATGTAGAGCAAGTTGAACAGTCCTGTATCCACTGCCAATCTTGAAGAATGACAAACAGTATCTATATAGCTATTCTAGAGCCATGATAAGATTTTCATCTAGTAAAGAATGAGTGTCATGCTTCATGACTTCAATCTGCTGAGTTACAACAATTATCTGAAACTTCTAAAAAGTTATTTTATTCATTTAGTTATTTTAAATAATAACTAAATGATGTGACTTATGAAGTCAGCCCTATGAGTAAGCTGAGAAGGCAGTTTCTTACATTTCAGGATATAACTGATCCTGAAGATAGCCTTGTTTATCCCCAAACAGGTAATATCAACAATCAGTATGAACAACAACAACAACATTCTGGCAACTTGTAAAGCTCATAAATTCTTAAACTCAGTCATTGAATTTCTTTCTTCTTAAACATAATAACTTCTTCTTACATTGTAGTAGCTATTAACTTCAGAAAAATTACTATATAAATTTAAATTATAAGTCATAAATGCCATCCCATTATTTTATTTTTAAATAAATGCATGCAGGTAATATAAAAATTGTATAATATATAATTTATACATATATAAATGGTTTTACAAATTTCTGGAAGTATATTTCTATATTAAATAGCACTTCATGTTAACAAGTATACATTGCTAAATTATCTTGAATCTGTAAGTACTAATTGTATACCTAGTATATGTTAGGCATTATGGTGTGATAAAGATAAAATCTCTGCACTTAGATTTACACAGTTGAGAAAGAGATCAACAATGAAAAGGAAATGCCCTTAAAGTGCATTAAATGCTGTGAAAATGAAAGCACAGAGATTATGGTATCAAAAAGTGAGACACTGGATATGGGTATAGAAGATATGGGGAAGACTCCTTGGGTGAAGATAATAACCTACCTTTGATCTCAAGGCTATCTAAGAGAAGAGAAGCAGGAAGAACATTACACAGAATGTTCTTTCAGCAGAAGAAAGAGTATGTGAAGAAGTCTGGGACCTCTAAGGAAATATGATGTGTAAGGATAATAATAAATTTCTTTACATTATTTTTGGAACTTCAAATCTCCAAAGCACATATTTCTGGAAGATCAATGTTTTGGACAGAGTTCTGTCAGACACAGATTCTAAGACATGTGTTGATGTGCAAAGAATTTAAGGAAGAGCTCATTGAACTGGGTAAATGTTTAGTGCAGGAAGCAGGAAAGGGAAACTTGCTAAGAAAGGTTCATTTCCTGACAAAGATCCTGGAAAGGTAGCTTCAGCCTTATTAGAACGTAAGTTACAGTCCAGAGTATGTCCCAGTAGAGGGAAGGAAGCACTGTCTTCATCCTCAGCTACCAGTCAGTAATTGGCTAAGGTCCACGCTGGGAACTGTAAATCCTCTGGCTCTCTGAGCTCTCCACCAGGTGAACAGAGAAGGTCCAGTAGCCCAGGGTAGTTGTCCAGAGAAAGTCTCAGATATAAGCTCTTAAGGCAAAGACCCAGAAAAGCTGTGAAGAAGCACACAGAAACAAATAAAAAGACCTAAAGGAATCACAAAGAATACTGACATGTTTCTAATAGGTGGACACAAATTAAACTTTTCTGAAATGGGATTACATCATGACTAACAGGAACACCAGACAACACCGCTCATTTAGAAAAAAGTCTTTATTAAGGTATAATTCATACACCATAAAATTCGTATATTTTAAATATATAACTCAATGACTTTTAGCAAATTTACTGAGTTGTGCAACTTTCCCCATAATCCTGGTTTAGAACATTACCATTGTTTCAAGAAAATCCTCATTCCATTTTACAGTTAATCCCCAGTCCCACTTTCAGCCCTAGGCAATCATTAATCTACTTTCTCTATAGATTTGCCTTTTCCAGACATTTCTTGTAAATAGAATTATAAAATATGTGGTCTTTGGGACATGGCTTTTTTCAATATTATACTTAACATAATGTGTTCAACTAGTTTTATCGAGCACCCACTTTATGCCAAGCACTAAAAACTAGGCTACTGGGGGCCAAAAAGAGGCATGGATCTTATGGCCTGGTAAGGAAAATGGACAGTAACAAAATAATCATACAAAAATGTAAAGTTACAGGAATGTTTCATAATGCTCCAGAAACATGAATAGAAGTCAAGGGAAGGCTTCCCTGAGGAAGTAACACCTGACTGACACCGAAGAATAGGAGTTAATTAGGCAAAGAACAAAGTAGTCCAGATAGAAACAGGAAATGCTCACCCCAACGAGGGAAGACATTTATTACACGTGACTGAGAGAATGTTACCTGGTTGGAGTTTTGACAGGGAAGAAAACATGGTGAGAGGTAAGTCTGGAGAGAAAGGCAGGGACCAAATTAGACTGAAATTTATTAAGGCATGTTATAGATTTTCATCTGTTTTAGGACCAATAGAAGGAAACTGAAGTGGTTTGGGTTGGGTTGTGGGGGAAGGTAGCTGATACTACAGGTTTCTTGTTTTGTTTTGTTTTCTAGAGAGACTCACTCTAGATAAAGGGAACAATTTTTTTTTTAATGTTCTCAAAATACATTCTCTAAACATCTTACTTTACCTGCTTCAGATTACTACTTCATGACAAATGAAGGCTATTCTAGATGTTAGTGCATTTAATAATTACATGATAAACATCCACTCATGGATATTTCTGGACAGTCTATAGTTCACTCTAGCATTTTCATTCTGATTCCCTAATGGAAGAGGGACATATCATGTGCATCTGGGCATTATTTAACAACCATCTATTCTGATTAAACGGTGAGTCTTGGCCTCATTTCTAAGTTAGTTCGTTATGTTGTATGAACTATGTGGAGAACTACTCATAGACCTCACAATATCTTCATGATTTTCTGGAGTTTTTTTTTGCACTGAAAGTGGAAACTCAAAAAGATTTTATTTCTCTAAGTCACACAAAATCTATTTACATGGAAAAAAAATAGCTAAGGTAATTATCCAGATCACTTGAGCAAAAAGTTGACTTTGTTGGCCTGGATGATGGTACTGTATTATT